>NC_059226.1:16299245-16945287 GCF_020615455.1 Coregonus clupeaformis | reverse complement strand
CTACACTAACCTGAGAAACACTTTTTAATTTGCTATTTTGCATTCTGGTGGGCATTTCTCTTTGCCATGGAATGATTTGTGGGGTGCCTAACCCTAATCCTAACCCTAACCCCATAAACTCTCTGTGCATGAGGTCCTGTTAGTCATCACAGACCAAACTAACAGTATCAAATGATTGTGTCTGTAACTGGCTGGAATGCAGGAGGTCAGGAGTGCTGCTGGCCTTGCAGCTCTGGGACTTCATGACCTCTCACAATGTGTTTTGGCACATCAGACAGAGGAGAACTCATGTCACACCGAAGGAGAACCTGCATTTAAAAACAATACGCTTTGTATTACAATGTCTCAGACATGGATATTTCTCCATTATACTCTATAAGGGAAATTGAACTGCCATGAGTTATGCGCCATTTATTCACTTCTTCCTCTTTTGCCAGCATGTGAAATAGCATTCAGTAGTAGTATGGAATCTTTAGGGGAGGGTGATTTGTTTGGGGTATGTGTGAAGACACATTTTCCAAATGGCAGAGAAGAGTAAGTGGACAAAGTAATGTCTCCATAGACCTAGTTCCCAGTGGCCCTGTGTCTTTCAAATGTTACGGGTCAACGGTTGTCTCCAAATATCATTAACCCAGCAGATGCATGCTGTCTGGCTGCAGAGAGACTGCAATATCAGCCACACATTTATTAACACACATCGATGCCTGTGTCTGCCAAGTGTTGCAGTTTGGTATATTTTAGTTAATACATAGCCTATATCAGGGATCACCAACTGGCGGCCCGGGTGCCGAATTTGGCCCGCGGGTGATTTTATTTGCCCCCCCCAAAAAAATTATAATTTTGAAGCAAAATAAATTAAACGTTTCTTTTTTTTTATTGTTGGACAAATCAGCTCCAAGTGATTTTGATTTTGGAAATCTGTTCCAAAGTATTTTCACGCATAATATAGAGATACTGTATATGTGATTGTATACAAATGTAAGCAAGGTTTAAAGTGATTATGTTTTAGTAATCTGTTTGGGCTTCTTGTGGTCAATTTGCAGTCTATAAATTATTTGTAATTATGTTCCAGCCCCCTGACCATCCGCTCAAGAAAAAATTGTCCCACAGCTCAATCTAGTTGATGATCCCTAGCCTATATGATCATATACGAGCTGTATAAGGCCATAAACAAACAAGAAAATGCTCATCTAGAAGCGGCACTCCTAGTGGCCGGGGACTTTAAAGTATGTAAACTTAAATCCGTTTTACCTTATTTCTACCAGCATGTCACATGTGCAACCAGAGGAAAAAAAACTCTAGACCACCTTTACTCCACACACAGAAACGCATACAAAGCTCTCCCTCGCCCTCCATTTGGCTAATCTGACCATAATGCTATCCTCCTGATTCCTGCTTACAAGCAAAAACTAAAGCAGGAAGTACCAGTGACTCGCTCAATACGGAAGTGGTCAGATGACGCGGATGCTACGCTACAGGAATGTTTTGCAAGCACTAACTGGAATATGTTCCATGATTCATCCAATGGCATTGAGGAGTATACCACCTCAGTCACTGGCTTCATCAATAAGTGCATTGACGACGTCGTCCCCACAGTGACCGTACGTACATATCCCAACCAGAAGCCATGGATTACAGGCAACATGCGCACCGAGCTAAAGACTAGAGCTGCCGCTTTCAAGGAGCGGGACACTAATCCGGACGCTTATAAGAAATCCCGCTATGCCCTCAGACAAACCATCAAACAGGCAAAGCGTCAATACAGGACTAAGATTGAATCCTACTACACCGGCTCTGACGCTCGTCGGATGTGGCAGGGCTTGCAAACTCTTACGGACTACAAAGGGAAACCCAGCCACGAGCTGCCCAGTGATGCGAGCCTAACAGACGAGCTAAATGCCTTTTATGCTCACTTTGAGGCAAGCAACACTGAAGCATGCATGAGAGCATCAGCTGTTCCGGATGACTGTATGATCACGCTCTCCGTAGCCTATGTGAGCAAGACCTTTAAACAGGTCAACATTCACAAGGCCGCGGGCCAGACGGATTACCAGAATGCGTACTCAGAGCATGCATGGACCAATTGGTAAGTGTCTTCACTGACATTTTCAACCTCTTCCTGACCAAGTCTGTAATACCCACATGTTTCAAGCAGCCCACCATAGTCCCTGTGCCCAAGAATGCGAAGGTAACCTGCCTAAATGACTACCGCCCCGTAGCACTCACGTCGTGGCCATGAAATGCTTTGAAAGGCTGGTCATGGCTCACATCAACACCACCATCCCGGAAACCCTAGACCCACTCCAATTCGCACACCGCCCCAACAGATCCACAGATGACGCAATCTCAATCACACTCCACACTGCCCTTTCCCACCTGGACAAAATGAATACCTACAGTTGAAGTCGGAAGTTTACATACACTTAGGTTGGAGTCATTAAAACCAATTTTTCAACCACTGCACACACTTCTTGTTAACAAACTATAGTTTTGGCAAGTCGGTTAGGACATCTGCTTTGTGCATGACACAAGTAATTTTTCCAACAATTGTTTACTGACAAATTATTTCACTTATAATTCACTGTATCACAATTCCAGTGGGTCAGAAGTTTACATACACTAAGTTGACTGTGCCTTTAAACAGCTTGGAAAATTCCAGAAAATGATGTAATGGCTTTAGAAGCTTCTGATAGGCTACTTGACATCATTTGAGTCAATTGGAGGCGTACCTGTGGATGTATTTCAAGGCCTACCTTCAAACTCAGTGCCTCTTTGCTTGACATCATGGGAAAATCAAAAGAAATCAGCCAAGACCTCAGAAAAAAAATTGTAGACCTCCACAAGTCTGGTTCATCCTTGGGAGCAATTTCCAAACGCCTGAAGGTACCATGTTCATCTGTACAAACAATAGTACGCAAGTATAAACACCATGGGACCACGCAGCCGTCATACCGCTCAGGAAGGAGATGCGTTCTGTCTCCTAGAGATGAACGCACTTTGGTGTGAAAAGTGCAAATCAATCCCAGAACAACAGCAAAGGACCTTGTGAAGATGCTGAAGGAAAGAGGTACACAAGTATCTATATCCACAGTAAAACAAGTCCTATATCGACATAACCTGAAAGGCCGCTCAGCAAGGAAGAAGCCACTGCTCCAAAACGGCCATAAAAAAGCCAGACTACGGTTTGCAACTGCACATGGGGACAAAGATCGTACTTTTTGGGAAATGTCCTCTGGTCTGATGAAACAAAAATAGAACTGTTTGGCCATAATGACTATTGTGGACTACAGGAAAAGGAGGGCCGAACAGGCCCCCATTAACATTGACGGGGCTGTAGTGGAGCGTGTCGAGAGTTTCAAATTCCTTGGTGTCCACATCACCAACAAACTATCATGGTCCAAACACACCAAGACAGTTGTGAAGAGGGCACGACAACACCTTTTCCCCCTCAGGAGACTGAAAAGATTTGGCATGGGTCCCCAGACCTAGGTTTCTGCCTTTCTAGGGAGTTTTTCCTAGCCACTGTGCTTGTACATCTGCATTGCTTGCTGTTTGGGGTTTTAGGCTGGGTTTCTGTATAGCACTTTGTGACATCTGCTGATGTAAAAAGGGCTTTATAAATACAATTTGATTGATTGATCCACAAAAAGTTATACAGCTGCACCATCGAGAGCATCCTGACTGGTTGCATCACTGCCTGGGATGGCAACTGCTCGGCATCCGACCGTAAGGCGCTACAGAGGGTAGTGCGTACGGCCGAATACATCACTGGGGCCAAGCTTCCTGCCATCCAGCAAGGTTCACCTTCAAACAGTCCAATGTAAACAGTTCACCTTCAAACAGGACAACTACCCTAAGCACACAGCCAAGACAACGCAGGGGTGGCTTCGGACGAGTCTCTGAACGTCCTTGAGTGGCCCAGCCAGAGCCCGGACTTGAACCCGATCAAACATCTCTGGAGAGACCTGAAAATAGCTGTGCAGCAACGCTCCCCATCCAACCTGACAGAGCTTGAGAGGATCTGCAGAAAAGAATGGGAGAAACTCCCCAAATACAGGTGTGCCAAGCTTGTAGCGTCAAAGTTCTGTATCCAATCTTCAAGGAAAACAGATTAAAGGGGAAACGTGTTGCACTAGTGGTGGATAAATTATATATTGACAACCAAATGTTCAGAGACACAAAGACTACTCCATGGCTATTCTAAAAGTTGTAATAGAGGAGTCAAATATTGGAGCACCTGATACTAGCAATGATAGGGATTGTAATATTAAATAACATTTATAGTAAGTATAGTATTTTATAAAAGGATAAAACGATATAACAAGCATAATAATACATCTTTAAATACAAATAATTAGAACATGGCTTTTTTGGCGGGAGGTTGTTGTTTTGGCGGATGGTTGTTGTGGTTGGTCCTGTGTTCTCTCTGGCGTCCTTTCCCCCTTGCGGCAGATGCGGGTGCGTTTGCACGCTCGGCCCATTTCTTCCGCAGTTAACCATGTGGTGTGCATTTTTGTGTTTGAAAAGGTGCGGCGTTAAGTGAGTGAGAGGGGAAATGGTTGCATATCCCAGAGCCGACCGGGGGTCTATGAGCAGGGGTAGTGAGAGAGAGAGCTTTCAATTTTGTGTAGATGAGGGATATACATTTTTAAATATAGTATACATCTAATCTAATTATTCATTGTCCTATCATGATGGAAAGATCCCTAACCCTATAACCTGGACACCCACCTGAGCGACCCATACACCAAAGAGAAGTTCCCATCTATTTTATGGACCTGCTGTGAATATGCAGCCTAAACAGAGAAATAAATGCGGTCAGAGACCTACTTGAGCAGCACTGCCCCCTCAAGATTCTGAGCCTGCCTGGCAGGGTTGGTCCTACAAAGCCAGAGCCCCCTGATGGGAGAGCATAATATACAAGGAAATTCTCAAAGCTGCTAATGAGAATCTTGACGACCTTTTACCTAGCCGGTGGGGATTCCGGTGGGGTACGCCAACCCAGGTAGTGGCAGTGCTGGCAACACTGGCTGCAGTAACCCATGGGGAGGGGGTCACACTCGGACAATCAGAGAGGGGGTTTATCATTGTGGCCCAGGTGGCACAAAATAATCAAAGGTCTGACCGCATGGAGATGCTTGGGAAAATGGTTACAACAGGGGATCAGAGTGTTTGTGTCTCAGGTGAAGAGGGTGGATCTGATCTCCATCACCTAGGACTTGACATAGATTAAGTAGATTAATCAAATCTCACATTGTTATCAATTTCTGCTCAATCTGCATGCTTTCTCAATCAGCTTTAACTGTATGTGCACTCGTAGATCAAGTTATTTCTCGAGTTGGGGTCTGGGATATAACAGCCGTTGAGTATCTGATTTTATGGTGGATTGTGGAGGAGGGGGGTTGAGTGTGTTGGAGTATGTGAGTATGTGCGTGTGTGCTTGTCTGGCGTCTGTTGTGGGGGGTGGGGATGTTGGGGGGGAGGGTATGGGATGGACCACGGGAATTATTTGCTAGGATAATAATTGCTTGTCAATGAATTAAATGTAATACAATGGCAATCCGGGTTATATGTTAGAATCCTATGCGTGAACTGCCGACATTATTACGCATATTAATTGATAATGATGGAAAATAGGATATGCATAATAAAAAAAATAATAGTTATATAGATATATATATATATATATATATAGAGGTGAAAGCATTGGAAATGCTTTTGGCGGTTAATCTGCTTCTGTTTTGTGGGTGGCACTGTGTGCTGTTTTCGATGGATGGGTCCTGGCCTCTCGGGGCCTTAGGGATACGGAGGGACGTGGGTGGGATGCTGATCACTGGGATGACGGCTCAACTTGGGATGCGGAGGGGCTTTAGCGGGGGAATTAGTGGAGAACAATTGAAGAGTTACTCCGTAGCAATGCAAATATCACGGTACAGCTATATGGACACTCAATCATTACGCTATTTTTTATTGGTAAATTTACAAACATATATAATGATAAATAGACTTGAAACTTGTATCTCATTATGGTGTATGGTGAAATAAGTATAGCCAGTTATAATTGTAATGGCTTAGCTGATAATAACAAAAGAAGAACAATATTTACATGGCTCAAAGAGAAGGAATATAATATCTATTGTATACAGGAAACTCATTCAACAATTCGAGATGAAGTAGCGTGGAAAAAAGAATGGGGGGAATATACTTCTCCCATGGGCAAAGAAATTCAAAAGGGGTGATGATATTAATTAATAGTAATTTCGATCCGAATGTGCAAATTGTCCAAATAGATATGCAAGGTAGATGGATTATTTTAAATATGTTATTGGACCATAAACAGATATGGCTCATTAACCTTTACGGACCAAATAATGATGATCCACAATTCTTTGACAATATATATAATAAATTATCAAGCCTGCAAGCAACTCAAGACAATATTATTATGGTGGGGGGATTATAATACTGTTTTAAATAGCTCAATGGACCGAAAAGGAAATCACACCACAAACAATCACCCACATGCTCTTAAGGAAATTGTGAATGTCATGGATACATTAGAACTAGTAGATATATGGAGGCTTAAATATACTGATCTAGTGAGATATACATGGCGGAGACTGAATCAAGCTAGTCGTCTTGACTTCTTTATTATCTCATTCTCGTTGGCACCAAAAGTAAAAAAAAGTGTTGATAGGGGACAGAATGCGGTCGGACCATCATATAATAGGCATATACATTACTCTTACTGAATTTCCACGTGGGCGAGGATATTGGAAATGTAATCAAAGCCTATTGGATGATAATTTATTTATAATTAGAACAAAGGAATTTATAACTGACTTTTTCCAACATAACATAGGTACAGCGAATCCCCTTATTGTATGGGACACCTTTAAATGTGCCTTTAGAGGCCATGCAATTCAGTACTCATCTCGAAAACAAAAGCAATTTAGGTCAAAAGAGTTTATACTAAGAAAGGAAATAGAAAGTCTAACAGAACAGATAGATGGCAATAAAAACTGTAACATAGAGGCTCAGAATAAATTAGAGGAAAAACAAAAAGAAATGGAGAAACTTATTCAAGAAAGATCAAGTGTAATATATTATAAAAATAAATCAAACTGGATGGAATATGAGGAAAAATGCACAAAATTCTTTTTTAATCTTCAACATAGGAATGCTACCAAAAGAACTTAATGAAACTGGTTACAATTGACGGAGTCACCCATAATTCACCAAATGATATTTTGAAGGAAGAAACAAAGTACTTTAAGCATATGTTTTCTTTTCAGTCGCCTCCATCTCCTCTAACTGAAGCTAATTGTAGAGATTTTTTTTCTATTGATAATGTCAAATTAACAGCCACACAGAAAGACTCATGTGAAGGTGAAATTACAGAGGAGGAACTTCTGGATGCAATTAAAGACTTTAAGTCCGGGAAAACTCCAGGGTTGGATGGCATACCAGTCGAGGTATACCAAACCTTTTTTGATATACTAAGAGGACCGTTATTAGCATGTTTTAACCACTCCTATGTAAATGGTAGATTATCTGACACTCAAGAAGAAGGTCTGATCTCATTATTACTGAAACAGGATACAAGTGGAAAATATAAAGATCCAGTCCATTTACAAAATTGGAGGCCCCTTACACTTCAGTGTTGTGATGCAAAAATCCTAGCAAAATGTATAGCGCATAGAATTAAAAAGGTATTGTCGGATATTATTCATTCTAATCAGACAGGTTTTTTAAATGGAAGATACATTGGAGATAATATAAGGCAAGTATTGGAAACAATAGAACACTATGGAAAATATGGGAAACCAGGCCTGCTATTCATAGCAGACTTCGAAAAGGCATTTGATAAAGTTCAACTGGGGTTTATATATAAATGCCTGGAGCATTTCAATTTTGGAGAATCTCTCTTATAAAATGGGTCAAAATCATGTATAGTAACCCTAGGTGTAAAATAGTAAATAATGGCTATTTCTCAGAAAGTTTTAAACTGTCAAGAGGAGTGAAACAAGGTTGTCCACTATCGGCATATCTATTTATTGTGGCCATCGAGATGTTAGCTATTAAAATCAGATCCAATAATAATATCAGAGGATTAGAAATACAGGGCTTAAAAACAAAGGTGTCATTGTACGCAGATGATTCATGTTTTCTTTTAGATCCACAACTAGAATCCCTCCACAGCCTCAGAGGATCTAGATACATTTTCTAACCTCTCTGGATTAAAACCAAATTATGACAAATGTACTATATTACGTATTGGATCACTAAAAAATACAATTTTTACATTACTGTCAAGGGGTGCTGAAGGTGGGTGTGGTGCATGAATCAAGCGCAGGACGCAGAAGCTCAGTCCAAAAGACTTTAGTGCAATATTCACGTAGAAAATAAGCACAATAAGCCCGAAGGCGAAATAACGGCGCACACAGGCGTCAAACAAACGGCGCACTAACATGTGCGAAAAACCTCTCCAAAACTCTGGAGGAAAGTACGTAGCTCCAACACAAAACAGAAGAGCAATCACACACAAAGACAAACACACACAACGAGAACTAAATAGGACACTAACGAGGACTAACAAGACACAGGTGTACAACATCAAGACAAAACCAAACGAACATGAAACATAGATCGGTGGCAGCTAGTACTCCGGGGACGACGACCGCCGAAGCCTGCCCGAACCAGGAGGAGGAGCAGCCTCGGCCGAAACCGTGACAATTACCATGTAGTTTACCAATAAAATGGTCTGATGGTGATGTGGATATATTCGGAATAAATATCCCAAAGGAAATAAATGATCTCACTTCAATAAATTTTAATAGAAAGTTAGCAAAAATAGATAAGATCTTACTACCATGGAAAGGAAAATACCTGTCAATTTGTGGAAAAATCACCCTGATTAACTCTTTAGTATTATCCCAGTTTACCTATTTTCTTATGGTCTTGCCTACGCCTAGCAAACCGTTTTTTAAATTATATGAGAAAAAAATATTCAATTTTATTTGGAACGGCAAGCCAGACAAAATTAAAAGAGCATATTTATATAATGAATATGAATTCGGAGGACAGAAATTATTAAATATTAAAGCATTAGACCTATCACTAAAATCTTCAGTCATCCAAAAGTTATACTTAAATCCGAACTGGTTCTCAAGCAAATTAGTAAGATTGTCTCACCCAATGTTCAAGAAAGGCCTTTTTCCCTTTATTCAGATTACAACCTCTCACTTTCAGTTATTTGAAAAGGAAATCATCTCCCAAATGTCACTATTTCTAAAACAAGCCATAGAAAGTTGGTTGCAATTTCAATTTAATCCTCCAGAAACGACAGAACAAATAATGCAACAAATATTGTGGTTAAATTCAAATATACTAATTGACAAAAAAACTTTATTTTTTGACAGAATGTTTAAAAAAGGTATAATCTTCGTAAATGATATCATCGGTAGGACTGGTGGGGTTATGTCGCACATGCAGCTAACAAAAACATATGGAAATATCTGCTCTACCCAAAATTACAACCAAATAATTGCAGCCTTACCGCAAAAGTGGAAGAGGAAAGTGGAAGGGGGAGAAAGTAAGGAACTTGTCTGTCGGCCTTGCATTAAAGAACATAATTGGTTAAGGAAAACTGTGATAAATAAAAAAGTATATCAGTTTCACTTAAGGACCAAAGGATTGACAGCCGTCCCGTATAGATTGCAAAATAGTTGGGAAGAGATCTTTGACGTACCGATCCCATGGCATAGTGTTTATGAACTGACATGCAAAACGACACCGGATTCAAAAATTAGAATCTTTCAATTTAAATTATTATATAAAATTCTTGCTACCAATAGAATGTTATTTATATGGGGGATACAATCTTCCCAGCTCTGCAGATTTTGCTGCGAAGAGACAGAATCATTAGATCATTTGTTTTGGTTCTGTCCATTTGTAGCTTGTTTTTGGACACAGGTCCAGGAATGGCTAAAGGATTGCAATATTTACCTGGAACTAACCTTGCAGATAGCATTACTGGGTGATCTGAAAAGTCATAGTCAATCAATCAATAATATAATAATACTTTTAGCAAAAATGTTTATTTTTTATTCACAATCTGTAGAAGCAATGAGAATAGAAAGGTTCAGAACTTTTGTAAAACATCACAGTACGGTTGAAATATATATGGCAAATAGAAATCCTATATGGATGGTGTTAAGAGATAGATGGGAGGTATTGAATAGAGTTGAAGGATGGGACTAATAACAAATAACAACAAATAATAACAAAGATAGCTAATAATGTGTGCATACTGTGTCCATAATAAGTATATAGGTTGTATGTTGGGAGCTTTTGGGAAAGAGCACAGTTAGAAAGATATGGCATATAGAAGCAAACCGGATGGACATCATGAAAATGATCGGAGAGGTTGAGAGTAGAAGAAGTTCAGGAGCAAAAAATTAATAATAGAATTATTGTAAAATTAACTCTGTCCATAAGGTGTAGATAGTAAGTATAGACCGGAAGTAGAGGCCTGGGCATTGTTGTTCACTAATTTACTCCAAGTAGGGAAAGGATGGTGGGGTTGAAAAGTAATAAAGGGGAATATATATATTTTAAAAAAACATTTTAAAAAACATGGGGGATTGGAAGTGATGCAGACAATTACATTGATAGAAGATACAATCTATCTGCAATATTAAGCTGATCCATTCCCCCCCCCAAATAAAAAAAAAATAATAATAATAAAAAAAAATAAGCTTGTAGCGTCATACCCAAGAAGATTGATGCTGTAATCACTGCCAAAGGTGCTTCAACAAAGTACTGAGTAAAGGGTCTAAATACTTATGTAAATGTGATATTTCCGTTTTTATTTTTAATAAATTTGCTACAATTTCTAAAAACCATTTTTTGCTTTGTCCTGATGGGGTATTGTGTGTACAGTCGTGGTCAAAAGTTTTGAGAATGACACAAATATTAATTTTCACAAAGTCTGCTGCCTCAGCTTTTATGATGGCAATTTGCATATACTCCAGAATGTTATGAAGAGTGATCAGATGAATTGCAATTAATTGCAAAGTCCCTCTTTGCCATGAAAATGAACTTAATCCCCCAAAAAACATCTCCACTGCATTTCAGCCCTGCCATAAAAGGACCAGCTGACATCATGTCAGTGATTCTCTTGTTAACACAGGTGAGAGTGTTGACGATGACAAGGCTGGAGATCACTCTGTCATGCTGATTGAGTTAGAATAACAGACTGGAAGCTTTAAAAGGAGGGTGGTGCTTGAAATCATTGTTCTTCCTCTGTTAACCATGGTTACCTGCAAGGAAACACGTGCCGTCATCATTGCTTTGCACAAAAAGGGCTTCACAGGCAAGGATATTGCTGCTAGTAAGATTGCACCTAAATCAACCATTTATTGGATCATCAAGAACTTCAAGGAGAGAGGTTCAATTGTTGTGAAGAACGCTTCAGGGTGCCCAAGAAAGTCCAGCAAGCGCCAGGACCGTCTCCTAAAGTTGATTCAGCTGCGGGATCGGGGCACCTCCTGCTTGCTCAGGAATGGCAGAAGGCAGGTGTGAGTGCATCTGCATGCACAGTGAGGCAAATACTTTTGGAGGATGGCCTGGTGTCAAGAAGGGCAGCGAGGAAGCCACTTCTCTCCAGGAAAAACATCAGGGACAGACTGATATTCTGCAAAAGGTACCGGGATTGGACTGCTGAGAACTGGGGTAAAGTCATTTTCTCTGATGAATCCCCTGTTCGATTGTTTGGGGCATCCTGAAAAAAGCTTGTCCGGAGAAGAAAAGGTGAGCGCTACCATCAGTCCTGTGTCATGCCAACAGTAAAGCATCCTGAGACCATTCATGTGTGGGGTTGCTTCTCAGCCAAGGGAGTGGGCTCACTCACAATTCTGCCTAAGAACACAGCCATGAAGAAAGAATGGTACCAACACATCCTCCGAGAGCAACTTCTCCCAACCATCCAAGAACAGTTTGGTGACGAACAATGCCTTTTCCAGCATGATGGAGCACCTTGCCATAAGGCAAAAGTGATAACTAAGTGGCTCGGAGAACAAAACATCGACATTTTGGGTCCATGGCCAGGAAACTCCCCAGACCTTAATCCCATTGAGAATTTGTGGTCAATCCTCAAGAGGCGGGTGGACAAACAAAAACCCACAAATTCTGACAAACTCCAAGCATTGACTATGCAATAATGGGCTGCCATCAGTCAGGATGTGGCCCAGAAGTTAATTGAAAGCATGCCAGGGCAGATTGCAGAGGTCTTGAAAAAGAAGGGTCAACACTGAAAATATTGACTCTTTGCATAAACTTAATGTAATTGTCAATAAAAGCCTTTGACACTTATGGAATGCTTGTAATTATAGGTCCAGTACTTAGTTCTCAGACAGACATGGAGAACGAGAAAGATTAAGTCTGAGACTGGAGTGGTGATTTTCCTACATCAAATGTACTACATGTTGACTGATGTTTGTTACATATTAATGATCCCATGTTATACTTGGTTCTCTGTTTTACCCTGAAAAACCTGGTGGTGTAGTAAGGGTATCTTTGATCCTGTCAGGTCTATGGCTCTCTTCTTCTCTCCCACTGGTTACATTGTTGCTCTACTCTCAGGGAGATGTGTCTCTTGGATTGCATGTTTATGGAATTAAGGTCCATCAATGCCCAGAAATCTCCCTATCTATCCTCTCTGTATCTTCACTATCTTACTTATTTCCTGTCTTATTCCAAGTCTCACTCCTCCATATCCCAACCTTTTATGTTACTCTTTCATTTGTCATTTGTCATTCACTCCTTCTGTCTCCCCTTCACTCCTTCTGCTCTTGTAATTATCTATTCTCTTTCCTTCTTTCACTCTCCCTCTGTTCAGAACCTCCATCTTGTTGTGTGTTTGGTTTCACATACCTTTGTATCGTTGCTAGCCAGCCAGGTTGTTATGCTGGCCCAACTGACAAAGTGTGTGTCAACAGAATTCTCTTTCAGCTTGCTGTAGGAGCTGTGATGAACAGGATACCCAGCTCATGGGCCTCAAAACCCCCTCTGTCTCCCCTCACCCCCCCCCCCCTGTGTTTCATTACAGCAGTATTACTGTATGGACAGGTCTCTCTTAGCATATAACATGTCTGTAGTGCTGTTGTCAAGGTGAGGAGTGCTTGATACTAAAACTCTCTCCTTCTCGTCTCGATTGGCGGTATCCAGCATCCCTGAACATTTGCATATGTACGCACACGCACAAATATTTAATCCTTATTCCTGGATGGGGACTCCTGAGGTATAGGGACGGGACAGAGAGAAAATAATGGGGTTGAGGTTAGTGAGGTGACAACAGTAGGTCCAGGAATAATAATTAAACAGGCTCATAAGGGTTGGGGTTAGTGGTGTGAGGATGGGCAGGGCGAGAACACAGGTCAGTTAGGACAGCTTAGCATGGTCACTGACCTGCTGTTAATAGGGTCCTTGTGCTCAGTGCTCAGACTGTGGGAATTCCTTGCATGTGGTAACAGCTTGGTGACTGGCTGTGTCAAAAACATGGTTGTTATGGTGGAGGCTTGGGGTTGGGGAGGAGGGGGGGAGGATCTCTTTGTGTTTTACCCACGGCTAGGGAGAGAGAGAGAGAGAGAGAGAGAGAGAGAGAGAGAGAGAGAGATGGCTGGGCTCAGTTTGCTTCCCCACCTTTCTACTTAGGGGGAGAGGAGGAGGGGGGAGGGGAGTGGGTGAGATCACTGAGCTGCTCATGGTGTACTGGCTCTCTAGCCCACGTCTGCGTCCCAAATGTCATCCTATTCCCTATATAGTGCACAACTTTTGAGCAGGGCCTATATGTGCCCTATTCCCTATAGTGCGCTACTTTTGGTACTACTATGGGCCCTGGACACTTTCACTTTATAGTGAATAGAGTGCCATTAGGGACACAGACCAGCTCTGGAAGCCTGTGAAGAGCTCAGTCAGAGATTGGCATGGAATTGGCAGTATGAAGAACTCTGAAAGGGATTTTAGCTGATTTAAGATAAATAATAGACGAGGGCATCCATGCCAACAGTTTTTGAAATAAATCTTTGAGGATATACTTGAGAGACTTAGAGAAGAGAGGAGGAAAGGGAGGGTGTTTGGGAGGACGGGAGAGAGTTTCTTTCAGAGCACTCCTTTGAAATCCTCTTTTGTAGGTGAAAACTGTCACGATCGTCATAAACAGCGGATGAAACGGACCAAGGCGCAGCGTGATATGCGTACATACTTTTAAATAGTACTTTACAATTACAACACAAAACAACAAAACGATACGTGAAGTCCTCGGTTAACAAACAAACCTACACGGAACAAGATCCCACAAAACACAAGTGCACAACAGGCTGCCTAAGTATGGTTCCCAATCAGAGACAACAAGCAACAGCTGATTCACGTTGCCTCTGATTGAGAACCACCCCGGCCAACATAGAAACACATAACCTAGAACAGAACATAGAAAACGAAACATAGACACTACACAAAGAAACTAACACCCTGGCTCAACATACAAGAGTCCCCAGAGCCAGGGCGTGACAAAAACACAGTTGAACAGTGTATGAGGTCCCATTCACCTACTGCAGAGAACCACAGAGACATCCAACTGTCAGATGGAGAAACAGAGAAAATGCTATCTCTTTGTTTTCAGTAGTGTCTGAATGCAGTTCCGAGTACACAATACTGTGTACATTTACAACATGATTGTGCATGTCTTGTCTGCCAAAAAGATAATCAAGGACATCAACCACCCGAGCCACTGCCTGTTCACCCCGCTATCATCCAGAAGGCGAGGTCAGTACAGGTGCATCAAAGCTGGGACCGAGAGAATGAAAAACAGCTTCTATCTCAAGGCCATCAGACTGTTAAATAGCCATCACTAGCACATTAGAGGCTGCTGCTGCCTATTGAAATCACTGGCCACTTTAAGAAATGGAACACTAGTCACTTTAATAATGTTTACATATCTTGCACTACTCATCTCATTTGTATATACTGCATTCTATTCTATAATATTCTACTGTATCTTAGTCCATGCTGCTCTGTTATTGCTTGTCCATATATGTATATATTCTTAAATCCCATTCCTTACTAGTTTTGTGTGTATTGGGTATATGTTGTGAAATTGTTAGATATTACTGCACTGTTGGAGCTAGAAGCACAAGCATTTCGCTACACCCGCTATAACATCTGCTAAACACGTGTATGTGACAAATGAAATGTGACTTTGATTTGATTTGATTGATCTTTCCCCTCAATTTTCCATATTTGTCTGTTTACTCTGCTCTTAACATAGATGATAAAGCTGCTCAACATTTCTGATGTTGGTGGTTGGTTGTCCCTAAAAGGTCCCTTGCGACATGCACATCAGGGATAGCATGCTGCATCTGTGAATGACATTAGTATTAAATAACCATTAGCAATGATATGTTTCCCTGGCTAGATGAGCTGCTGCAGACTGACTGGTTGTTTGTGACAATCTGTTTCTGCAGCTCTGTAAACCCCTCCTTTTCCTTGAAATCCCCCTTTCCGGTTCTCTGTTGGACTGCCTCTGGCCTGTGAGGGAGATTCATCTTTGGAATATTGGCATTTGTTCCAAATCTTAGCATTCTACTTCTTCCTTTGATGTGCAGCGTTCCAAAGTCAGGCTTGGCTTATACTGCATACTGCAATGAACCATGGAAAATAAACAACACGCTATAACTTCATATGAATATAAGAAACGACCATTAACTCCAATAACACATGGCTCACATGCAGTGGAGGCTCCTGAAGAAATTCTCAGGGGGGGCAATTTTTCTGATGATTTAGGTGACCTACACACATTTAAAAAAAGATATGTCCAGCAACAACATGACGACAGGGGCAGCATATAAGTCAATACCAGAAGCATTTATTGACTGATCTCAAAATTGTTGGCTTACAAAAGCAAAATAAGTTATCACAGTAAAAATAATCAAGGGTGTTCTTTCACATTCCTCAACACTGCATAAACAATATGCATTTCCATAAAACACCTCATCTAATTGTGCCACAAAGTTGACAAGTCCAAGAAAAATACCAGGGTTGGTGGAGCCCTCAGTTTCATCTTTGCCTCGCAAAGCTAACTCAAACACTCCGCAAAACTTCACACACTGGATTAGCCGGCTGAGGATGTGGCGGTTCTTGCTAACCTCATCGTTGTGGCGGCGGACAGCTAGCCTGTATCCCTCATCCAGTTGAGTGGCAATGTTCACTCTCCCCAAAGCAGACAATCTCAAACAACTATCCATGTGGGTCTTTGACAGCTCATGTTTCTTAATCTTTTCTGAAAGATGGTGCATGTCCGTTACACCAGTCACTGTCCAAGTGGTGCTGTCTGCCGTGCCGCCTTCAGGGTGAAAGAGTAAGCAGGGGTAGCAGAAGACTGCATTAGCTACATCGCAGCCTGCTAGCCAGGTTTTTCGTTCGTACCAATTTTTGGAAAATCCTCGTGTGTAGGACTTTCCCCCTTTAGTAGAAACCTGTTGAATTATTAAATTTGGTCTGGGAGGTCCTAATTGTTTCGTTGCCAATTTATCTTGATTTGTTCGCCGACAAAAAGGAACTTCTTTCAAAGAGACAATCGAGTTGCACTGAACGCTAGCCATCTTGACAGTAGTACGTGAATTGATTGACGCTGCTACCCGCTCTTTTCTTAGTTACGTTCATGGTTATGTTACGTATGATGAAAGCGCGTAAGTGCAAGCCCTCCCGGAACCCATAGAGATTGTATTGAAAGCTCTGATATTTGAAAAAAAAAGATTTTACATGAGAGTCTATGAGAGACTTCTGGGGCGATTTTCAACCTGACTGAAATCGCCCCAAAAGGGGCGGGGCCATTTGAAGCACAACTTTAGCCTGATTGGACATTTAGTGGCAGATCAGACGTCTAGATTAGAACACTGATAACTACTGTTGCCGTGATATAATTGATTAGAAAAAAAATCCCTTCCTTTTCCCGTTTGGCAGTGCGTCGCCCATATCGCCCTAATGAACACACCGCCCCTGCCTGAAAGGCCACTCAGCGTGGAAGAAGCCACTGCTCCAAAACCGCCATAAAAAAGCCAGACTATGGTTTGCAACTGCACATGGGGACAAAGATCGTACTTTTTGGAGAAATGTCCTCTGGTCTGATGAAACAAAAATAGAACTGTTTGGCCATAATGACCATCGTTATGTTTGGAGGAAAAAGGGGGATGCTTGCAAGCCAAAGAACAGCATCCCATCCGTGAAGCACAGGGGTGGCAGCATCATGCTGTGGGGGTGCTTTGCTGCAGGAGGGACTGGTGCACTTCCTCGCTGCCCTTCTTGACACCAGGCCATCCTCCAAAAGACTTCGCCTCACTGTGCGTGCAGATGCATTCACACCTGCCTGCTGCCATTCCTGAGCAAGCTCTGCACTGGTGGTGCCCCGATCCCGCAGCTGAATCAACTTTAGGAGACGGTCCTGGCGCTTGCTGGACTTTCTTGGGCGCCCTGAACCCTTCTTCACAACAATTGAACCTCTCTCCTTGAAGTTCTTGATGATCCGATAAATGGTTGATTTAGGTGCAATCTTACTAGCAGCAATCTCCTTGCCTGTGAAGCCCTTTTTGTGCAAAGCAATGATGACGGCACGTGTTTCCTTGCAGGTAACCATGGTTAACAGAGGACAAACACTCGGTCCTCCCGAGTGGCGCAGTGGTCTAAGGCACTGCATCGCAGTGTTAGCTGTGCCACTAGAGATCCTGGTTCGAATCCAGGCTCTGTCGTAGCCGGCCGCTTCCGGGAGACCCATGGGGTGGCGCATAATTGGCCCTGCGTCGTCCAAGGTAAGGGAGGGAATGGCCGGCAGGGATGTAGCTCAGTTGGTAGAGCATGGTGTTTGCAACGCCAGGGTTGTTGGTTCAATTCCCACTCACTAACTGTAAGTCGCTCTGGATAAGAGCGTCTGCTGAATGACTAAAATGTAAATGTAAGAACAATGATTTCAAGCACCACCCTCCTTTTAAAGCTTCCAGTCTGTTATTCTAATTCAATCAGCATGACAGAGTGATCTCCAGCCTTGTCCTCGTCAACACTCTCACCTGTGTTAACAAGAGAATCACTGACATGATGTCAGCTGGTCCTTTTGTGGCAGGGCTGAAATGCAGTGGAAATGTTTTTTGGGGATTAAGTTCATTTTCATGGTAAAGTGGGACTTTGCAATTAATTGCAATTCATCTGATCACTCTTCATAACATTCTGGAGTATATGCAAATTGCCATCATAAAAACTGAGGCAGCAGACTTTGTGAAAATTAATATTTGTGTCATTCTCAAAACTCTTGACCACGACTGTACTTCCAAAGTTGTGGCAAAATGGCTTAAGGACAACAAAGTCAAGGTATTGGAGTGGCCGTCACAAAGCCCTGACCTCAATCGTATAGAACATTTGTGGGCAGAACTGAAAAAGCGTGTGCGAGCAAGGAGGCCTACAAACCTGACTCAGGAGGAATGGGCCAAAATTCACCCAACGTATTGTGGGAAGCTTGTGGAAGGCTACCCGAAACGTTTGACCCAAGTTAAACAATTTAAAGGCAATGCTACCAAATACTAATTGAGTGTATGTAAACTTCTGACCCACTGGGAATGTGATGAAAGAAATAAAAGCTGAAATAAATCATTCTCTCTACTATTATTCTGACATTTCACATTCTTAAAATAAAGTGGTGATCCTAACTGACCTAAAACAGGGAATTTTTACTAGGATTAAATGTAAGGAATTGTGAAAAACTGAGTTTAAATGTATTTGGCTAAGGTGTATGTAAACTTCCGACTTCAACTGTATATACAGTTGGGAGAACAAGTATTTGATACACTGCCGATTTTGCAGGTTTTCCTATTTACAAAGCATGTAGAGGTCTGTAATTTTTATCATAGGTACACTTAAACTGTGAGAGACTGAATCTAAAACAAAAATCCAGGAAATCACATTGTATGATTTTTAAGTAATGAATTTGCATTTTATTGCATGACATAAGTATTTGATCACCTACCAACCAGTAAGAATTCTGGCTCTCACAGACCTGTTAGTTTGTCTTTAAGAAGCCCTCCTGTTCTCCACTCATTAACTGTATTAACTGCACCTGTTTGAACTCATTACCTGTATAAAAGACACCTGTCCACACACTCAATCAAACAGACTCCAACCTCTCCACAATGGCCAAGACCAGAGAGCTGTGTAAGGACATCAGGGATAAAATTGTAGACCTGCACAAGGCTGGGATGGGCTACAGGACAATAGGCAAGCAGCTTGGTGAGAAGGCAACAACTGTTGGCGCAATTATTAGAAAATGGAAGAAGTTCAAGATGACGGTCAATCACCCTCGGTCTGGGGCTCCATGCAAGATCTCACCTCGTGGGGCATCAATGATCATGAGGAAGGTGAGGGATCAGCCCAGAACTACACGGCAGGACCTGGTCAATGACCTGAAGAGAGCTGGGACCACAGTCTCAAAGAAAACCATTAGTAACACACTACGCCGGCATGGATTAAAATCCTGCAGCGCACGCAAGGTCCCCCTGCTCAAGCCAGCGCATGTCCAGGCCCCGTCTGAAGTTTGCCAATGACCATCTGGATGATCCAGAGGAGGAATGGGAGAAGGTCATGTGGTCTGATGAGACAAAAATATAGCTTGCCGTGTTTGGAGGAAGAAGAAGGATGAGTACAACCCCAAGAACACCATCCCAACCGTGAAGCATGGAGGTGGAAACATCATTCTTTGGGGATGCTTTTCTGCAAAGAGGACAGGACGACTGCACCGTATTGAGGGGAGGATGGATGGGGCCATGTATCGCGAGATCTTGGCCAACAACCTCCTTCCCTCAGTAAGAGCATTGAAGATGGGTCGTGGCTGGGTCTTCCAGCATGACAACGACCCGAAACACACAGCCAGGGCAACTAAGGAGTGGCTCCGTAAGAAGCATCTCAAGGTCCTGGAGTGGCCTAGCCAGTCTCCAGACCTGAACCCAATAAAAAATCTTTGGAGGGAGCTGAAAGTCGGTATTGCCCAGCGACAGCCCCGAAACCTGAAGGATCTGGAGAAGGTCTGTATGGAGGAGTGGGCCAAAATCCCTGCTGCAGTGTGTGCAAACCTGGTCAAGACCTACAGGAAACGTATGATCTCTGTAATTGCAAACAAAGGTTTCTGTACCAAATATTAAGTTCTGCTTTTCTGATGTATCAAATACTTATGTCATGCAATAAATTGCAAATGAATTACATAAAAATCATACAATGTGATTTTCTGGATTTTTGTTTTAGATTCCGTCTCTCACAGTTGAAGTGTACTTATGATAAAAATTACAGACCTCTACATGCTTTGTAAGTAGGAAAACCTGCAAAATCGGCAGTGTATCAAATACTTGTTCTCCCCACTGTATATATATATATGCAATGTAATTTAAACACATTTTCACCAAGGTCAATACAATCAAAGCTGCTTTGAAATGCCTTCTCAGTTTGCAAGTTTATTGCAAGTATATTACAAATATTGAAATGTTCTTAACACAGCAAATGGAACATACAAATCTGGTGTGAAATGTTCAGTTGGGCCAACCCCTTATCACTTCAGTGTTTGCAGATATGAAGGTTTAGAGCGGTGGCCAGTAACTGAAAGGTTGCTGGTTCACATCCACGAGCTGACTAAGTGAAAAATGACACCTCTGCCAATGTGCCCTTGAGCAAGGCATTTACCCCTAGTAGCTCTGGATAAGAGTGTCTGCTAAATGACTAAAATGCCATGTCAAGAGAGTCTATTAAATATGACTGCAGACACACAAATCAATGCTGCTAATATGTTTATTAGATGGTGATGGCTAAATCTTTCTAATTCTTCTTGCAAAAATCACAGCCCTTGAACGGTTTCGAGATGGCTCTGGAAATGGCCCGGAACACCCTGACCAACAGGGGATGTTTACGGGACTCCTGTGCAGGTGCTGGTGGCAGGTCGTCCTCAGGTTGGGGAATGAATGGGACAGCATGATCATCATCTGTGATAAGAGAACATTGCAGGATCAGAATTGAACATATCAAATGTACTTTCCTTCTCTCCAACCACAGCACAAACAAATGGTAATACATCAGAATGACAGAATCTACGATTTTGACCTTGGGAAATGTGAAAGTCGCTACAATGTTTGCCTGACAGCTCGTCAAACTCAGTGGCCTTGATCAGAGAAAGCATTATGGATGGATTAATACATCTCAGCATTAAACTCAGTAAAGCTGCATTCACTCTGACCACAGGCCACATCTTGGCAATGCATCAAAATCAAATGATCATCATTGTGTGTCGCTTACCCAGCGCAACTCGAGAGGTGCTGAAACGCTGCGAAGGCAGCTCCTTTTGAGCGGGGTGGCTCTCTGGTTCCACTCTGCTCTTGAACACCTGTTGCCGAGTAAATTCATCCTTCCATTAGACGCCCCACAATGTCTCACTCTGACCCCATTAGCTATGGATTCTATTTTAGCCGTAATGACGGGGAAAAACCCCAAACATGGAGCTCCATACCTTGATCTTGACCGTTGGCAACTTTGGGCAGTAACTGAACCTCCGGCCCTGGCTCTTCTTCTTCACTCTGGCAGAGGGGACGTGACGAGTCTCTGTATCAGCAACAGCTGTAGAAGTGCACTTCACAGGCAATGCGGTGTCAGGGCGGTTGGCATGGAGCTCAGCAAGAACGTCACTGGAGGCCTGGCTAGTGCCTGACCTGTGGGTACTTGTGGCCTGGAAGAGATTTCTCTTTGATTTGGGCAGAAGAATATCTGGGGGCAGAAGAGATAAAATAGTTATGTTGTGTATATTTTACAATAATACACAATCTTGAAAATCCAATGAACACAATTGCAATAAAACTATTAAGCTCATGAGTGAATCCTACATGACACGAGAGTTGGCAAGGTCACAGTTGTAAATGAGAACTTGTTCTCATCTGGTTTACCTGGTTAAATAAAGGTGGAGAAAATTTAAAAAAAAAAAAAATCAATTTAGTGCATATTACAAAATAAAATAAATGAAAAGTGGTCATTTTACTTACCACACACAGAGGTCGCGGCTGACACATCATCGGTCAGCGTGTCCATCGCCTGGCCAGTCACCGCCATACAAACCTGAGAGGTTTTAGATGAGACATCCTGGTAGATGTCATGGACCGACATCACATGAAGATGATCCTCTTCACCCACATCAGGCTCATCATCTTCTAGCCTGTTCAGAATGGAGTCAAACATCTCCATGGCAACCTGCCACTCTTCGGTCATCTGCTCACCCACAGATGAGTGCTCTGAGGCAGCTACTCCGGCCTTGATCACATTCAGAACCTTGCTGAGGATCTTCTTGGCGCTGTGTCTGACTGACTCCTGGCTGACTGCAACTGTTGGGTCTTTGAGGTCATTGTTGGTAGACACTTCCATGTCCTGGATTTTGTCAGCAGTTAAATGGGTATCCTGGTGGTCCCGCTCATTGGTGAGGTGGCAACCAGTGTACAAACTCTTCAGCTCGTTCACAGCTGTGCTGTAAAGTTTCTGGGAGGATAACTGAACCTGTTCCCAGAACTTGATCCTACCTGCCCTACTCACCTCAATTGCCTCGTTTAAGTCCACTAGAAGGGACTCAAGAATGCTAGTTGAGGCCTCAGCAATGTTCCTTGAGGAGACGTGGGCTGACAGGATGTCCATGGTCAAAGAAGCATCTCTTATGACCTGAGTCACTACCCCTTGGGCCTTGGCAGAGTATTCTGCCATTAGGTTGTCGGTCTGAAGGTCAGCAGGATGCTGCTTTTCCCCCTGTGTGGTCACATCCTGTGCAGTGAGTGGACGGCTTAGAATAATTGTTTCCTGAATCCTCTCTGATGGTGGGAATGGACAATCAATGAGCAGGGCGTGGTAGATGGCAGTGGAGGATATGTCTGGGTGTTCTCTCACAGCCTCCGGCTCCATTATTGCTGAGGGGCCCTGGAGCATCTCACCAATTTCCAGATCGCTGATGCTCTCGACACTCGACACTAGACGTGCTAGAAGGTTTCTAGACATCTGGCATGGAACAAAGGACTCGTCTGAGTTGCTGTCAAGCTCTGTTTTTATCACTTGCAGGGCAGTTCTGACTGACACTGCTGACCGGACACAGAGCATCCTCAGGTCGGAGTGGGAGCGAGACAGAGGTGAATGGTTCGAGGGACCACTGCTGCCCTGTGAGTATCTGGATCCCCCTCCAGCTCAAACTCAGACATGGATGCCTTGAGTTTGGCTGCAGCTTTCCCCGGACCATGTCCCTTGCCACACCATCAATGTCGAGGCCTTCAATCCCTGTCCGGGAGCCAGCGCTCTGGGACCTGGAAAATGCCTGGTTCTCTAGATAACCAAGGGCATCCAGGGTATCATCGACCACCAAATCCACCAAATCATTGGACATGGCAGTGATTCTGTCATGACCTAGCTGGATATTCTGTTCTGTCAGGGACCAATCCCACAGGGATCCACCGTACATTTCAGCCATTTTCAGCTCGACGGCCCTGTTGATCTTTGCCCGAGACAGGTTCAGCAGGTGGTCGCTTCCTGACATCCTGGTCTCCGTTCTCTGGACCACCAGACTCTGCACCTCGGCCGACACCGCTGACAGGAAGTAGGACACCCGCACCTCATGTCCTGTCTGAGCGTCGCTCTTCGCCCTCTGGATGCTGCTGATGGTTGCAACAATGACCTGACCTGCCAGTCGTCCTAGCTCTCTCTCAATCTCCTTAGCGGACTTTCCAGACAGCCAAGTGAGCGCCATCTGTCCCATAGTATGGCCATTCATTGTGGTTGTGATTGTCCGCAGCATCTGCTCAGCAAACTGACTGCTCGGTGAGCTGATGCTGGTGGAAGGAGCTTCGGCTCCCTGACTGGCACCTCCTATCAGCATGAGCTGGGCTAGTCTGGCGTTGATCTGCTTGAAGATGATCTCCACAATGGCCATGATCAGCCTGGTGTCCGCAGACAGAATAATAGGCCTCATCTTCTTTGGTCTCCTCTGGATGGATGGCAGTATGACCTCACTCAGGGACCTGCGGGCGTCTCTGTGAACCTGACTGAAGATAAAGTTGTGAGACAGTCCGAACACAGACCTCAGGGGGTCTGAGCGGGATCTGTCCCAATCCTCTCTATCTCCGTTCTCAGATGCTGAGGAATATCTTCTTGGGTTGTCATCTTCTTCCTCATTTCCCAAAGACTCCTCTGACCTGAAGAGCACCCCACAACAAAGATATGGTAACAACGACAATAACAAACCTTTCTGGACACAAACACTGCTTTAAAACATTATTTAAAAGAATCAACTAAAGTCATACAGATGCAGGATCTTAATTTGATCACCCTGTTGCAGGAGAACTTTCCTGCAATGTAGGAAATGTAAAACGTATAGTGTATTTGAGGTTTTAAAAGGCTTCTGAAGTCCACTTTGAAATTTCAGAATATATTTTTTTCCCTTACGAATAATGTATCAACCCCTTCAAAAATGTCCATTAATTATAATCCAGATATTAATTCACATTTCCTAATGCTGCAGGATTCTTTTCCTGCTGTAGCAAACGTAAGTTCCTACATCTGTATTCAGTGGAAATAAATCATTTTAGAGAAGTCATTATTTATACACATGTATGAAGTTAAGGAATTAACTGTTCCAACCATTATGGGGAGGAATAAGCTACAGGGGGGTACATACGAAAGGGGGGAGGGGAAGGGAGTTGGGTTCCGTGTCCTGGCACCAGTTCTAGGGCTGGTGACCTCGCTTGGCCCATGACTTGGCCCAAGGTTGAATCTGACGCTGCGGCATATGGAGGCCGCTTCCAGATCTGCTTCATTGATTACGACTGAAGACCAGGAGGAGGAAGTTGATGATGATGATGATGGTGTCCAGGGCAAATGCCTGTACATGATGAGATCAAGGGCAGGGACCACCACTGTTGAAGAGTCCTCCTTCACCCATGACACGATGTTCTTGCACTTAGCATGAGCCTCAACTATGGTGGACTGTAATGTAAAAGAACAGCCGGGAAAGATTGTTCTAAAATTGAACATTCAATTAAATCCACCATCTGTCTACATTGTGATGTCTTTATTATCTAACCTGAATGCCACAACTTATTAAATAATGTTATTCTATTCAACTTCCTCCGACCTTGTTGTTGAGATATAAAGCCTGCTCACCAGGTTCCCATTGTCTAGACTCAAAGTGCTGACTCGCCAGCTCCTGGTACATTTACTGTAGTATTGTAATAGAATATCTATGCCAGGGATCGGCAACTTTTATGGGCGTGGGGGCCAAAAAAATCTGAACTCATCATGAGGGGCCGCAGTGGCTCGCGGGTCTTCATTCCCACATCCATACCCACACATGTAGTCTGAGTCGGCCCTTGCGTTTTGGGGGCCCCAAGCAACATTTTGTTGGGGCCTGCCCCCCACTCTGCCAGCAAATGATTTTAGCGGATCCCCTCTTGACAGTGGAGAGACAAAATTGAAGTTTTAGGGTTAATTTCCTGCAATTCTGCACATTTTGCCATGTGGCGTAGAGAAAATGTTGCCGTTTTAAAGCAAGTTTGCTGCAATTCTACACATTTTACCCTGGGGCAGAGAGAACATTTTGAAATTGTAGAACTACTTTCATGTAATTCTACTCATTTTGCCATGGGACACAGATAATTTTTTAAAATATGATATCTGAGTGAGCGTGACTAACAAAATCAATGCCCCCTCCCCATTGCCCCCTCCCCATTCGACCATGATTACTACAAATTTAGATAGCTGGCCGCTAGACTAACTTACCCCCCAAAAAATGTTTTAGCTGACATGGGCTAATTGAGTGACTGTCAGTGACTGACATAGCAAGATAAAAACTGCTGAAGCAAAACCAAAATTGAAAACGGCACCTTGTGTATTCTACTATTCTAACTCTCAACAATAAGTTGAGACCCTGACTGAGTTCCATTCTTTTTTTTTATTGATCCGCGGGCTTACAAAAGGGGATCCACGGCCACCAGTTGCCCATCCCTGATCTAGACTGCATCCCAAATGGCACCCTATTCCCTATATAGTGCCCTGCTTTTGACCAGGGCCCATAGAGTTCTGATCAAAGGTAGGGCATATATTTGGGAAATGGCACCATTTGGGATGCACCCATAGTCTATTTTACCGTCTCCCTGATGTTAGAAAATTCCAGCGCTAACTCTAACTCACCCTTTCATGGATATTTTCAGTCGAAAGAATCCATTGCCTGCAAAAGGGATAAATAGATGAGTACTGTTAATTATTAAAACTATCTAACCCTTGACCTCTACGGGACTAGCCTATATACATGTACACCACAAACACACCCTCTGATTGGTTCTTTGGTCAGTTGCAGAACACACAGTATAGAGAATAGGAGGTAAGTATGGGGAAGACAAAGAGCTACCTACTTCTCATTCATCTCCTCCCCTGAGAATTCGAGTTCTGAGGAGGAGCTTCTCCGGGCCAAGGACAGGTTGTAATGAAAAGTCTGCTGTGGCTCCCATGTGTTAGATGGGCCGGCTAAGTCCTGATCAGCCTCCTGCATCTCACTCTCTGCTTCAGTCTCCTGTGACTGAGATGGGCCGGCTGACTCTGGATCAGCCTCCTGCATCTCACTCTCTGCTTCAGTCTCCTGTGACTGAGATGGGCCGGCTGACTCTGGATCAGCCTCCTGCATCTCTCTCTCTGCTTCAGTCTCCTCTGACTGAGATGGTCCGGCTGACTCTGGATCAGCCTCCTGCATCTCTCTCTGAGATTTTACATATCACCTTTCTCAACTCTCATTAATTAGCCTACATTATTTATCACTATATATCACCTTGGCGATCACCTTTACCCAATTACTCACTATTTCTGAATTTGGCAGATGGCAAGACTTATCTTGCCTTTTAAAATGTTTAATATAAAAAATATACATCTCTATTTAAAAAAATCTGAAAAACAAAGCCTACCTCAAATTCTTTCTTCTCCATATTATCTCCAGTTGTATCACATATTAATGCTTTTAAAAAATTATGATACAATTACATTGCAATAAAATGCGGGATAATACATTTTCAACCACCAACGACACCAACTTGATGACTGAATGAATAGTCAAATGTTATCTGATCTGTTTCGAACGTGATCACGTATGACGTAATAGATATACATCGCAGACGTAATTGTGCGGTAACTGCAACAGTCAGCAGGTAGCGGCAAAATCAACAATGAAAACAACAGATACCAGACTAGACCACTGAGCGTTACACACCATTACAGTCAAATCAATTCTGCCTCATAAAAAAAGTTGCTTCGCCTCGGGCCTCAGAACAGCCTTTTCGTGAGTTGTCACACAATAATTATCGGGTTCTCAGGCATTATTGCTTAAATGACAACAACAGATACCAGACTAGACACTATTCCAGTCAAATCAATTCTGCCTCATAAAAAATAAAAATCGGCCACCACAAGCAGACTTCATCCAAAATATGTAAAAGAAAATTGTTTCAAAGTGTGTTTGTAAAATGTAAGGCTCTGATATATATTTACACCTACGCCTGTTTCTTTGATAAAAAACAAACAAACAAACATGTACACCCACTTAAAAAACCCATCCACCCTTTGCAACAGATACCATTTTGGTTAATAATAATAATAATTAGTCTGCTGATATCAACCTTTGGTGTTGCTATGCTATATAATTAGCACTTCCCAATGTCTAGACTCGAATATTTGACAGCACATGTCGATATCACCATTAACTGTTGTGTGGCGCTAGAATGCACAAAAGAACATGGGTGATTAAAAGCAGGCAACATGTCAATCAATTTTTGACCTCATCCAAGCCCCACCCATTCACTGGGCAGCCTTTATAAACTAGCTCTCATCATCATCTCAGCCTTACTCATTTTGTCTCTGTCTTGAACGGTTGTGTCGTCACATGTAGAAAAGTTTGTCTTTTCTCGTCAGCAGATTCTGTGGGGATTTCCTGCTTCAGTACCCTGAATGTCAACCATGTTTCAGTGTTGCTCCTTTCAGGGGTTTGTATATAAAACAAAGTCCTATGTTTAGGCCCTAATTATGACAGCATGACCTGTGTTTGTGAGTTATGGAGGTGGTGCTTCCAAAGGACTGCTGTATGTATAAAGGTGAGTGAGTCATCCCTGGAACGCCCACTGCTGCCAAGCCCTCAACACACAATACAACCACATAGCTTTAAATGGGTTGTGCTTGACTGGTTTGTTAGCATACCTGTTTTCTTCAGACTCATAACCCTCAGTTTTCATCCTGACATGATATTGAGTGTTATGAGTCCCTATCCTGCAAAATATACGTCACAGTCATTTTACTGTAATAGCATGATGAGGGAAGGCCAAAAAGGAGGGATATGGCTCATAGACTTCTACTTAAATTTACGACAGTAGAGCAGACAGACTGAACTCTCAATGAACTGCCAGTGGATCTTGGTGTGGATGGCCTAACATTGAATTAGACTAGAGTGAATGACATAAGGACATGGAGGGTGTGTTCTGCAACAATGACACAGTGTCAGTGACATACCATATTACATCATACTGGAAAATCCACAGTGATACTGCACGTTACCTAAAAGTGTGTAACAGTGTATTTGACCTTAACCTTGCGCATGTGTGTGTTGTGTGTGTGTTTCCAGGGGTGCTGGATGATGAGGATGTCCGTGCGATGATGCGCGGTTCCAACATGGTGAAGGTACGCTCCCAGAGGTGGCAGAAGAGCCGCAGCCTGCGTCTGCTGGAGGACGGGGTCACCGTGTGGTGTGAGTCCACCAAGAGCTCCCGCAAGGCCAAGGCACAACAGACCTGTGAGTATACCATGGGGGACGGAGGGGTGGAGGGAGGGGCCAGAGGAGGAGGGGAAAGGCGAGGTATGGGGAAGGAGGAGAGAAAAGAGAGGGGTGGGTGTGGAGAGAAAGGAGGCATAAGAGAGGAGAAGGAGAAAGGATACGGATGTGGATTAAGGGAAAGGGAGGGGAGAAGGTAGGTGTAGATTTAGAAGAAGGTTAGGGAGTGAGCAGAAAAGAGGAGAGGAGTGGGGAAGGGGAGTGGTCACAAGAGGGGGATGTTTTGGTCTTTTAGATTTTCAGATTCTGAGGCTTTCGCGATAATTGGAAAGGAAACTTAACCGATATCAGATTAGGAGAAGTAGCCTTGCATGAAGGGAAGACTATCTACAGGAAAATAATAATGTATAAACAAACGAACAGGACTTCCACAAGCTGTTCTAGCCTCTTAGACCGGATTCAGTAGATTCATTTAGCCAGCTCTTTGTCCTAAGCCGTTTGTGCTTTTCATGTTGGCCAACAATAATGCCCTCTTTTCTACATTTCCCTTTAATTAATTAAAGGGATACTATGCTATGAGCCAGGAATAAAGTCAGATGCTATAACCTGTGTAATTGTATGATACAGGTAACTGCCAGAATAATGGAAACACTAGAGTAAATGAGGGATACAAAGTATATTGAAAGCAGGTGCTTCCACACAGGTGTGGTTCCTGAGTTAATTATGCAATTAACATCCCATCATGCTTAGGGTCATGTATAAAAATGCTGGGCAGGCCATTATTTTGGCTACCATGGCTATGCCCCCATAGGATGACAATGCCCCCATCCACAGGGCACGAGGTTTGGTGAGCATGAAAACGATGTAAACCATATGCCATGGCCGTCTCAGTCACCAGATCTCAACCCAATTAAACACTTATGGGAGATTCTGGAGCGGCACCTGAGACAGCATTTTCCACCACCATCAACAAAACATCAAATGATGGAATTTCTCATTGAAGAATGGTGTTGCATCCCTCCAGTAGAGTTCCAAGGTGCATTGTAGTTGTTCTGGCTCGTGGTGGCCCAACGCCCTATTAAGACATTATATGTTGGTGTTTCCTTTATTTTGGCAGTTACCTGTGTGTCACCTGTAGTAATGCATCCATATAGTACACACAGAAACTCCATACCTGCTGAAGGTTCACATCGGTCAACCACTGTTATAAAGAGGTATAAACGACACAATCTGCATTAGAAACAATGCACAGTACATAGACTTGTTATCCGTTGGCCTCAACATATTGGCTTACCTCAGCTCGCTAATCGTTTGCAGGCAATGGGCCGATCAGAAAGGGAAGCTGGCACATCATATGAGTGCTCTAATGATTACGATCCCCTTAAAGAAGAGAGAGGAAATGTTGGCAGTAATCCTAGATGTTTTGGCCCATTATACTGTGGGAACGCTATTTCTAATCGTAAAGTTTTGACCGCTTCCCCTCTCTCATATGCACAGATACACATACTTGCACACACACACTCAAACGCACACACACGCACACACACACACATGCACGCACACACACTCACACACACAGTTTTGCTATCCTTGTGGGGACCAAATAATTGATTTCCATTTAACCGTAACCCTAACCTTAACCCCAAACCCCTAACCCTAAAACTATACCTAACTCCTAACCCTAACCCTAACCCTAACCCTAACCGTAACCCCTAAACCTAAACTAATTGTAACCCTAACCCTAAACCTAACCCCTAAGCCTAAATTAACCTTTTTCCTTGTGGGGACCGGCGAAATGTCCCCAATTGTCAGAATCTTCCTTGTTTTGATATCCTTGTGAGTTCTGGTCCCCACAAGAATAGTAAAACCAAAAACACACACACAAAGCTCAATGGTTTAAGGAGAAGGATAAGTGGGCAGCGGGTGAAGCGCTTGGAGTCCTCAGGTCTCCTAAACCGGTAGTAAATCTCAGTATAGTTTAATAGATCTACACCTACAGGGTTTGCCTCTCAGATTGCTCTTGAAATATCCCTCCGGTAAATGAGAGGCCATGGCTCTGGCCCCTCTCCATGTTCCATAAGGCAAATATAGGGCTCCTCTGCCCTGCCCATAGGGATCTGATGACACAGCCTAATGATTGTTTTTGGCATGACAAAGGATGTGTGTGTGAGTGCGCGTGCGTGCACGCTTGTGTCAGATTATAGCCCTACCAAATGGGTAAACCTCTTTATGACTCCCAATTGCAGGGTTTGGCCTTACCAACTGCTACTACACTACTATAATTGAGATTGTCATTTAAAGAGTCTAAATATGTGTCACGCCCTGGCTCTGGGGACTCTTATACGTTGAGCCAGGGTGTGGATTTTTCTATGTTGTGTTCTAGTTCGTGTATATCTATGTTGGCCAGGGTGGTTCCCAATCAGAGGCAGCTGTAGCTTGTTGTCTTAGCTTGTTGTCTCTGATTGGGGACCATACTTAGGCAGCCTGTTTGGCACAGTTTATTGTGGGATCTTGTTCCGGAAGGTTTGTGTTCAACCCAGGACTTCACGTATCGTTTGTTTTGTTGTTTTGGTTCGTGTTGTGTACTGCAAATAAGGAATGTACGCATATCACGCTGCGCCTTGGTCCGCTTCATCATGGAACGATCGTGACAATATGTCTCTGACACATATCATTTTATGAATTAGTGCTGGCGGTCCTTAGAGCTTTGGAGTTGCCAAAGTCAATCCGAATTTTTTTTTTTCATTTTTGAGTCATACTGTACAAACATATTATACTAGTGATCTAGATAACACGCATGCAAACACACTCACCTACACACAGAGTGGAAACATCACAGACAAGTTTATGTCCACTCAATTCCAAAGTCCAGTTAACGATTACAAGGTTTAAGAGGTGTTTTGTGACGGGTTATAAATGTCAAGGTCAGGAGAGTACATGTTAGCTCCCCATTAACATTGCATAGTGAATATGTAAACAATGCTATGTAACTGGATGTCTAGAATTAGAGCAATATTCAAAATTCTAAAAGTTGGCCGAACTCTCTAAATATACAGTGCCTTTGGAAAGTATTCAGATCCCTTGACGTTTTCCACATTTTGCTACGTTACAGCCTTATTCTAAAATGGATTAAAAAAGCGAAAACAGGTTCGTAGAAATTTTGGCAAATGCATTAAAAATAAAAACAGAAATACCTTATTTACATAAGTATTCAGACCCTTTTCTATGAGACTCGAAATTGAGCTCAGGTGCATCCTGTTTCCATTGATCATCCTTGAGATGTTTCCCCTACTTGATTGGAGTCCACCTGTGCTCAATTCAATTGATTGGACATGATTTGGAAAGGCACACACCTGTCTATGTAAGGTCCCACAGTTGACAGTGCATGTCAGAGCAAAAACCAAGTCATGAGGTCGAAGGAATTGTCCGTAGAGCTCCGAGACAGGATTGTGTCAAGGCACAGATCTAGGGAAGGGTACCAAAACATTTCTGCAGCATTGAAGGTCCCCAAGAACACAGTGGCATCCATCATTCTTAAATGGAAGAAGTTTGGAACCACCAAGACCCTTCCTAGAGCTGGCTGCCCGGCCAAACTGAGCAATCGGGGGAGAAGGGCCTTGGTCAGGAAGGTGACCAAGAACCCGATGGTCACTCTGACAGAGCTCTAGAGTTCCTCTGTGGAGATGGGAGAACCTTCCAGAAGGACAACCATCTCTGCAGCACTTCACCAATCAGGCCTTAATGGTAGAGTGGCCAGACGGAAGCCACTGCTCAGTAAAAGGCACATGACAGCCCACTTGGAGTTTGCCAAAAAGTACCTAATGACTCTATGACCATGAGAAACAAGATTATCTGGTCTGATGAAACCAAGATTGAACTCTTTGGCCTGAATGCCAAGCGGCACATCTGGGGGAAACCTGGCACCATCCCTACGGTGAAGCATGGTGGTGGCATGCTATAGGGGTGTTTTTCAGCGGCAGGGACTGGGAGACTAGTCAGAATCGAGGCAAATATGAACGGAGCAAAGTACAGAAATCCTGCTCCAGAGCGCCACTGGAGGATGCGGTTAGGGGTTCTCTCTTTTCTGGAGAGACCTGAAAATAGCTGTGCAGCAACGCTTCCCATCCATCCTGAAAGAGCTTGAGAGGATCTGCAGAGAAGAATGGGAGAAACTCCCCAAATACAGGTGTGCCAAGCTTGTAGCATCATACCCAAGAAGACTCGAGGCTGTAATAGCTGCCAAAGGTGCTTCAACAAAGTAGTGAGTAAAGTGTCTGAATACCTATGTAAATGTGATATTTCCGTTTTTGTTTTTTTATACATTTGCAAAAATATATAAAAACCTGTTTTTGCTTTGTCATTATGGGGTATTGTGTGTAGATTAATGAGGGGGAAAAAACAATTTAATACATTTTAGAATAAGGCTGTAACCTAACAAAATGTGGGTCTGAATACTTTCCGAAGGCACTGTATGTCTCTGGATAAGGCCTCATGTACAGTAGGGTGCGAGGCCAGGTGGCTGGTGTGGGGGGTCAGGTGGTTGTGACGTCGTCTTCCCCCAACCAGGCCACCAGGCCACAGGCGGTGTTGCAGTATTACTTCAGTCACACTTGGCTAACGCTACAGAACAACGACAGGCCACAGGACAAAGGTAGGCTGACCACTTCAGCAGACAGCTACTGATAACACAAAAGCGTCAGGCGTCGAAGGTGTGTGTTTTGTTAAACACCCAAACCCACAGGATTATTAACACACACACACACGCACACACAAATGCTGACTACAGGTGGTCTCAAGGGCCTTTGGGGTCTGGCACCTGCAGCTCAGCATGATCCCCTCTGTTGAGATGGGCTTTAGAGAATATGCACCGCACTTAACACTTCGGCTGTGCCAGTCTCACACACACACACGCACCACACTTTCCCCTACTCTCAGCATTGAAATGTCATCCTTGTCATGGAGCGATGGGCAGGAATGTGTCAGTGATTTTGAGGAGGTGGAGAAGTGGGGGCTGTTCAGCACAAAGAGGCCGTTGTCAGAAGAGACAGTTGTCTAGTGGCTGCCCATGGCCCCTGGCTCTGGCACAGTCAGCCCTGTGGCTGAGCCATCGTTGGTCTGTGTGTCACTATCGAAAGCTGATCCCAGTGTAGAAAGGCACTGCTAAATGTACTTAAATAACCAACTGAATGATTTGAAAGCTACTCCACAAACCCAATAGCTAGTCTTAGGTTTGAAACCTTCACCGGGCTCTATTCTGGATGTGGTGCAGGGAGGGTAATGGGGTAGTAGGCTGGTGTTGTGTTGCTGGGTAGAGGGTCAGCCATCACGTGTAAAGCCCTGCCCATTCCCTCGTCCCCGGCATAGGTTTCACCACAGATGTTACTGTTAGAAATAAGAGCTGAAATAGATGCAAATCTCTCTAAAAGTCAATGAGATGGCGTTCTTCTGTCTTCCTTTATCTCTTTACACACACAAACACCTCATGGCATTGGGCTAAAGGTCCTGCCTACACTTGAGTGTCAGTTTGACTGCTGTGCCCTGAGTGTTGTGGAGTTGCTGGTTAAATTTGGACCTCGTCATGCAGATGAATGTAGGCCTGAGTCGTAAACATATTCTGCCGCCGCAGCTGACACAGGTCTGTCTGTACAGGTCGTATTATTTAAGAGCCAAATCAGGACCCCAGCACCGAGATGCCATGTCAAACTGCTACGTGGGTGTTACCACACTCTCCCTAGAGTTCACAACCTTTCAGCTCCAAGCCTCCCTCCAAGTTCCACGTGTTTTGGTGCCCTGTTTGTATTCTGTTTATTCCTACACCCAGATTGATACAATTACTCTGTCTTTCTCTGTTTCTCCCACTGTCTCCTTTTCCACCTCCCCTCCCCAACATCTCTCTGTGCCAGTCTCAGTGACAGAGGTGGAGTGTGTGCGTGAGGGCTGCCAGTCTGAGGCTCTGCGGAGGCTATCTGGGTCGGTACCAGAGAATCAGTGCTTCACGGTGGTGTTCAGAGGAGCCAGGAAGAGTCTGGACCTCCTCTGCCCATGTGAGGAGGAGGCGAGGCACTGGGTCCGAGGGATCCGCACCCTGAAGGAACGCGTGGCCAACATGACCCAGAAGGAGAAACTGGATCAATATCCTTTACCTCCCGTGGCTCTTTGCTGCGCTGTGCCAGGCTGCCAGCCTTCGACCCAGAGTAAATATAGTGCAGGCTGGGCAGCCAGGATCGCTATGGTGACTGACTCTGAACATAACACTGTCACATGCACCATCCCGCATCCACAGCATACCTAAGATGTGCAGCAATGGCCCAGCAAAAAGCACTGTCTAAATATAGTCTGAATATCCTGTCAAACATGATCCCTTGTATAGCCGCTGGGTTGTTAGCGACACAGACACACTTGTGTAAAACGCAAAGCCAGATCTTTGTATCTCTGCTTATCTGTCACTGTTCATTTTCTGTTTACATGTGTGGAGTCATGAGAACAGATAGAGGAGTAGGTGCTCTGGGACATGTCCAGGCTAGTGCCTTGGCTTGTTATTGGGTAAGATTTGAGGTGCGGTTTTACACTGGCAGGGCCCAGCCATGTTTGCAGTAGACTGATAAAGACCAGCCTTGCAAAAGCTCTTATTGTTGTGTGTGTCCTGGAAGAGAGGGGTGTCATTTTGGCTCCTCTCTCTACATCAGCCCTGTGTTCTATTCCATTAGAGGCCTTGGAGGAGGCTTTTAGTATTTTGACTTCAGATGGATGTTGGCATCGTATTCCATTTCAATTCCAGGTAGTTGAATTAGACACGGCTATACAATTGATTCCTGGATCGCTGTGAATTAAGAAATGATGAAATTGACCCTTACCCATAGTTGGATGTGGGCTGTAATGTGCCTGTATACAGTATGCATGTGCATCAACTCTGCCTGTATGTATAGATGTGTTTTGTGTCTATAAATACTGTATATACCATAGTATGTACTTTTAAGGATGTGTTTAGGGTTAGGGGTTCGGTATGCTCCCCTGGTTGCTCTCCTTAACCCCCCACACCTGGATCCGTGGCTACCTGAAACGGGCTGATGAGAATGACGATGGGAAGATGAGTTATGACGAGGTCAAACGCCTGCTGCAGATGATCAACATAGACCTGAATGAACAGTATGCATGCTCACTATTCAAGGTGAGCACATACTGTATGTGTGTGCATGTGCGTTTGTGTGTAGGCGAGATGTTGTTGTTGGTTGAGGGCCATTGTTTATTCAGTATGCTGTGGAGTAGATTGGGGCTGCGTTTCACTCTCAGCCTGGAGTCTGTGTTAAATTACCAACCCAGTGGCAAGCCAATCAGGAGGCCCCTCGCTCTCTTTCTCACTCTCTCACTCACACACTCATACTCTCTCTCTCTCCTGCACTCTTCTCTCTACTGCTGTCTTTCTTTCTCCCCTGATGGTCTCGTCCTCCCCCATCTTCCCCTCTCTCCTTCTCTCATTCTCCCCCTCTCTCCTTCTCCCCCCCTCTCCCCTTCTCCCCCTCTCTCCCCTTCTCCCCCTCTCTCTCCTTCTCCCCCTCTCTCTCCTTCTCCCCCTCTCTCCCCTTCTTCCCCTCTCTCCTTCTCCCCCTCTCTCCCCTTCTCCCCCTCTCTCCTTCTACCCCTCTCTCCCCATCTCCCCCTCTCTCCCCTACTCTCCCCTTCTTCCCCTCTCCCCTTCTTCCCCTCTCTCCTTCTCCCCCTCTCTCCCCCCTCTCTTCCCTTCTCCCCCTCTCTCCCCGTCTCCCCCTCTCTCCCCGTCTCCCCCCTCTCTCCCCTTCTCCCTCTCTCCCCTTCTTCCCCTCTCTCCCCTTCTTCCCCTCTCTCCCCTTCTCCCCCTCTCTCTCCTTCTCCCCCTCTCTCTCCTTCTCCCCCTCTCTCTCCTTCTCCCCCTCTCTCCCCTTCTCCCCCTCTCTCCTTCTCCCCCTCTCTCCCCCTCTCTCTCCTTCTCCCCCTCTCTCTCCTTCTCCCCCTCTCTCTCCTTCTCCCCCTCTCTCTCCTTCTCCCCCTCTCTCTCCTTCTCCCCCTCTCTCTCCTTCTCCCCCTCTCTCCCCTTCTCCCCCTCTCCCCTTCTCCCCCTCTCTCTCCTTCTCCCCCTCTCTTCTCCTTCTCCCCCTCTCCCCTTCTCCACCTCCACAGCCTGGATTCTGTGTTCAATTACCAACCCAGTGGCAAGCCAACCAGGAGGCCCCTCACTCGCTTTCTCACTCTCTCACTCACACACTCACACTCTCTCTCTCCTGCACTCTTCTCTCTACTGCTGTCTTTCTTTCTCCCCTGATGGTCTCGTCCTCCCCCTTCTCCCCCTCTCTCTCCTTCTCCCCCTCTCTCCTTCTCCCCCTCTCTCTCCTTCTTCCCCTCTCTCTCCTTCTTCCCCTCTCTCCTTCTTCCCCTCTCTCCTTCTCCCCCTCTCTCCTTCCCCTCTCTCCTTCCCCTCTCCCCTTCTCCCCCTCTCTCCTTCTACCCCTCTCCCCCTTCTCCCCCCCTTCTCCCCTTCTCCCCCCTTCTCCCCTTCTCCCCCTCTCTCTCCTTCTCCCCCCTCTCTTCCCTTCTCCCCCTCTCTCCTTCTTCCCCCCTCTCTCCTCTTCTTCCCTTCTCTCCCCTTCTCCCCCTCTCTCCTTCTCCCCCTCTCTCCTTCTCCCCCTCTCTTTCCTTCTCCCCTCTCTCCTTCTTCCCCCCTCTCCACTTCTTCCCTTCTTCCCCTCTCTCCTTCTTCCCCTCTCTCCCATTCTTCCCCTCTCTCCTCTTATTCCCCTCTCTTCCCTTCTCCCCCTCTTCCCTTCTTCCCCTCTCTTCCCTTCTCCCCCTCTCTTCCCTTCTCCCCCTCTCTTCCCTTCTCCCCCTCTCTTCCCTTCTCCCCTCTCTCCTTCTCCCCTCTCTCCTTCTCCCCTCTCTCCTTCTCCCCTCTCTCCTTCTTCCCCCCTCTCTCCTTCTTCCCCCCTCTCCACTTCTTCCCCCCTCTCCACTTCTTCCCTTCTTCCCCTCTCTCCCATTCTTCCCCTCTCTCCTTCTTCCCCCCTTCTTCCCCTCTCTCCTCTTCTTCCCCTCTCGTTCCTTCTTCCCCTCTCGTTCCTTCTTCCCCTCTCGTTCCTTCTCCCCCTCTCTCCTTCTTCCCCTCTCTCCTTCTTCCCCTCTCTCCCATTCTTCCCCTCTCCCCTTCTTCCCCTCTCTCCTTCTCCCCCTCTCTCCTTCTCCCCCTCTCTCCTTTTTCCCCCCTCTCCACTTCTCCTCTTCTTCCCCTCTCTCCTCTTTTTCCCCTGTCTCCTCTTCTTCCCCTCTCTCCCATTCTTCCCCTCTCTCCCCTTCTTCCCTTCTCCTCTTCTTCCCCTCTCTCCCATTCTTCCCCTCTCCCCTTCTCAAATTATCAGGCAGCCAGTCATTTCTCCATAGTTAAGGATTACTGCTAGCTAAGTCTCTCAGCTCTCCTCTCTGTTAATGTCAAGTTGTTTTCCTGCTCCTTCCTTCACCATGTGATCTCCTTCTCCAACCCTGCCCAGCCCTCTCCTCAGAGACTGAATATCAAACCAACAGTGTGCAGTGCAGTAATGTGTGGAGTGTATGTTTGTCTATATGGTATGAATTATGGGAGTGGATAGGGTAGCTGGGCACTTCCATAACAAATCAGTGCACCCCCATAGATTTGATAATATAAACATGGCTCACCTATAAGAATTGAAGATATTAACTTTGATCCAGCCCGCTGTTTTTAGGGAACCCCTTTGAAAATGTGTGGAGGGGTTGTGTATGTGAAAGTATTTTAATCAGATCAGCCCTAACCAAAGTCTCTCTGTCTGTCCGTCTGTCCATTCGCCCATCTGTCTGTCTCTTTGTCCCTCCCTCTCCTCTGTCTGTCCCTCATTTTCCTCTGTCTGTCCTCTGTCTGTCCATCCGTCCCTCTCAGAAAGCTGACCGGTCGTGTGACGGCCGTCTGGACCACGTAGAGATCGAGGAGTTCTGCAGGGAGCTGATGAGGCGGCCAGAGCTGGACGCGGTGTTCAGACACTACTCTGGTAACGGCTGTGTTCTGTCCACCGCTGAGCTGAGAGACTTCCTGGGAGACCAGGGGGAGGACGCATCACTGATCCACGCTCAGAGCCTCATCCGCACCTACGAGCTCAATGACTGGGGTAGGCCGAAGAAACACTGAACATCATTTTAGCCATGGATTTTTATAACTTTACATTTTAGTCATTTAGCAGACGCTCTTATCTAGAGTGACTTACAGTAGTGAGTGCATACATTTTCATACTTTTTTCATACTGCATTCCTTACATTCACTGTGCTTTTATTTATCTGAATGTTGTATGTATTTATATTTTACATATTTAATTGTTGCAAATTCAGGGCCAGTTCTGCACCTGACTTTATGTTTCCACAATCATACGAGCATGTCTATACCTGTCTATGCCTGTTCATAATCCTCACAAAAGGTATATGATTTGATATGCTAACTGTGCCACTAGAGATCCTGGTTCGAATCCAGGCTCTGTCGCAGCCGGCCGCGACCGGGAGACTCATGGGCGGCGCACAATTGGCCCAGCGTCGTCCAGGGTAGGGGAGGGAATGGCCGGCAGGGATGTAGCTCAGTTGATAGAGCATGGCGTTTGCAACGCCAGGGTTGTGGGTTCGATTCCCATGGGGGGCCAGTATAAAAAAAAAGTATATATATATATATATATTAAAAAAATGTATTCACTAACTGTAAGTCGCTCTGGATAAGAGCGTCTGCTAAATGACTAAAAATGTAAAAAAATGTAATGTGCCACTCCTCCCTGCAGCCCAGAAGAACCAGTTCATGACTCAGAATGGCTTCACCATGTACATGCTGTCCCTGGAGAACGATGTGTTTAACCCTGACCACGCCAGGGTGCACCAGGACATGACCAGACCCCTGGCCCACTATTTCATCTCATCCTCACACAACACCTACCTCACCAAGGATCAGGTCACCAGTGCCAGCAGTGCCGAGCCATACATCAGGTTTGAATACACACACATGCACACACACAAACACACATATGAATGCTCATAGACACACACACATAAACACACATGCACACACGCATATGCATGCACACGGGCATACCCACAAACACACACACACACACACTCTAAGAATATGCACTGTGTGAACCAGAGCTCTGAACCAGGGCTGTCGCTGTGTGGAACTGGACTGTTGGGACGGGGACAAAGGAGAGCCTGTCATCTACCATGGACACACCCTTACTTCTAAAGTGCCCTTCAAAGAGGTAATCGAGACCATCGCCCAGTATGCCTTCAAGGTGAGCAAATTAATTTTTTAATGAAAAGTAAATAAATAATGAGTGAGCACACCTGGCCTGTAAGACTATCTTAGTGGGTTGGGGGGATGGTGGACAGATGGTTGTGTGGTTTATAGGGAGGCCAAATGTTTCACCTTAACCAACATGCCCATATGTGACTCTTTATGGAAAGCAAAGTATTCCTCATCTAAACAAAATAGAGTTAACAAGTAAATAGCAGCAGGTCAATGGAAGAAAACACATCTAGACTGTTAACTTTCTGCCTCTGCTGACGTTCAGTTCAAGCTACAGTCAATATCTTGGCTCAGAGTCTAATAAGACTATAGGCTGTCCAACAGCTTCTTGGCCTCAGTGTAGTCCAGAATACACCCTGGCTTATTACCTAAGGAGCTTATGGTTTCTCTTACATTTGAATGAGTGGCCTCTTATGAACCAACCCTTGTTTTTTCCCGTAGGCCTCCCCGTACCCCCTGATCCTGTCCCTTGAGAACCACTGTACGGTTGAGCAGCAGGCGGTCATGGCCCGACACCTGCGCACCATCCTGGGCGAGAGGCTGCTCACCAAGCCCCTCAACAACCAGCCTCTGAAGGACCTGCCCTCTCCTGAGGTACGACACACACCCCTGTCCCCAGCTCTCTACTCACCCCTGTCCCCAGCTCTCTACTCACCCCTGTCCCCAGCTCTCTACTCACCCTTGTCCCCAGCTCTCTACTCACCCCTGTCCCCAGCTCTCTACTCACCCCTGTCCCCTTCTGTCTAAGAAACCTGTTGTCCTTTTCTGCTCTCTCTCCCATCCCTCGCATGTTTACGGAACGATTGTGGAATATTAACAGGAATGTTAACATATGCTTTTCAGTGTTTTGAAGCATCTTTGTCTTGCCTCTGCAGGAGCTGAGGGGTCGTATCCTGGTGAAGGGGAAGAAGGATGTTCATCACCTGAGCCAGCTGGGGAAGACCAGCAGCTTTGATACCAGCTCGGACGACGAGGCATCAAGCAGCAACAAAAAGGACAAAAAGGACCCTGCCAAGGTGCTACACATTTACCTTTCATGTGACTGAGACGGCACTGTAATTCTACAGAAATTGATTAGGAACATATTTCTCATGTGCACTCTGTGTTGCTGGCTCAGGCGGTCTCATCTAAGCTGAGCCCAGAACTGTCTGAACTGGTGGTGTACTGTCGAAGTGTCCCCTTCCGCGGGTTCCAACACTCCGCCCAGAAAACACCCAATGAATTGTCATCCTTCAATGAGAATGACGCCCTCAAACACATCAAGGACACAGGCAAGGGGCTTTGGAAGACATAACTCGAACAGAACAGTTTTCTGTGAATCAGTTCCTGTTGAGATCCTATAATGACTCATAGTTCTTACTGGCACTGTAGTTGTAGAGAAAGTCCTTGTATACACAGGTGCATTTGTGCATCATGTTGTTGTGCATATTTGTGTGTGTGTCTGTCTTTTTATTTGCGTTTGAGGTATTGTGATGGATCTCTTACCCACTCCTCTCATCACCTTCCAGGAAAGCTGTTTGTCAGACACAACAGCAGGCAGCTGAGCCGGATCTACCCCTCCGGGCAGCGGCTCCAGTCCTCCAACTACGACCCCCAGGATATGTGGAACGGCGGCTGCTCGATGGGTTAGCACTCTGGGCTGGAGGGGGGTGGGAGGTGGGGGGTGGGATGGAGGAAGGAGTTGGTACAAGTGGCTCATTTATTTAACATTATCTAGCCTGGAAGTCCCTGGAGATGGAAAGCTATTTTACATTGGGCCTCCTCTGAGAGCATTGCAAATGTTTGGTATGAGCCTCCTATTCCTCACTCCTCTTGTCATAATAACTAACCTCACACTGCTTCCTGGTAAAGTGTGTTCTGTTGTTCATGTGTTGCGGTATGTTGTTGTTGTCTCTTTTCACACTCCTGTCTGTCCTCTCTCTCTCCCTCTCCCTCTCTCTATCTCTCTTTCTCTCTCTGCAGTGGCTCTGAATTTCCAGACTCCAGGGGAGCAGATGGATCTGAACCAGGGCCGCTTCCTGCCTAACGGCCGCTGTGGATACATCCTCAAACCCAGCTTCCTGTGCAGCCCCAGCTCCAACTTCAACCCAGAGATCACAGGAGGCGGGCCAGGTCACATCCCCACACAGCTCACCATACGGGTGAGAAACCTGCTGAGAATCAGATTCTGTTGTGGTGGTGTATATGTGGTAACTGCCTTGTTGAAATAGTAGTGCACATTTTAGTTAGCAGTGGTATGGAAACAGACCAAGGTAGTAAACTACTTCACCTTATTAGTCATTTTGTAAAATCATTTGAATAATTTTCATACTAGAATTTTATATACAAAGTCACAAAAAGTAATTAGGGGGATTTTGTGTTCAGATAATATCAGCACAGCAGCTTCCTAAGATCAACACAGACAAGCCCAACTCCATTGTGGACCCGCTGGTGTGGGTGGAAATTCACGGGGTGGCCATTGATAATTCCAGAGACAAAACCCACCGAATCGACAACAATGGTAACCTTCCACTCATCTAGTGCACATCTATTATACTCCCCTTAAAGAAATGGATAACAAGGGTTGTATACACCCTTGAGTTCACAAATGAACCATATTAGAAATATAATTAGAAGAGCATAATAGTACTAGGAACATTTGACATTTTACCATGAATGAACATAAGTATTCCAGGGCACCTGTATGACTCCCACCACCCACGGCACTATTCCAGACAGAAAATTTATCAGGAACATTATTCCGCACTCCCATATTTATCTTTACCATAATGATGATGAAACATGATAGATACCCCAGCTACTCCATTATCTTTGCTCAGTGCAGTTATTCTGAGACATGCGAGTACCAGAAAATGATACTTCTCGTTTAGAGCTCCATTATCCCGGTCAGTGGAGTAGTTTCAGGCTGTGAATGGTGGTGGATGGCAGTGTCTGACAGCTCTCCTATGCCCCCTGCAGGTTTTAACCCACGCTGGGACAGCACTTTGAGCTTCCAGCTGCAGGTCCCTGAACTGGCCCTGGTACGCTTTGTAGTGGAAGACCATGACCACAAAGCCAAGAACGACTTTGTGGGCCAGTACACCTTGCCCTTCACCAGCCTCCGCACAGGTACTAGGAGACTGTCTCTGTATTGTAGGGGTGTTTGTGGAGATAGTGTGTCTGTGTGTGACACTGACACCAGTGACTCTATTTTTCTCTAGGTTACCGCCATGTCCACTTGCTGAAGGCAGATGGCTCCAGCCTCTCTCCTTCCACCCTGTTCATCCATGTCAAGGTGTCCCGTAAGGGGGTCCCCATCAAGACTGTGTCCGAGCGCATGGCCTTGGCCAAGAGTAAGGGCAAAGCATGACCCCCATCTACCTGAACTAGTGCCACACTTATCTGAGAAGCGTCATGCTTATTTCATCTTGGGGAGGGGAAAGTCTCCCTAATTGGGGTGAAAAGGACAAGCTGCTGCCTGCCTATGTCCCAGTGCTCATCTCATACACCCAATTTAGAGTTGGCAGGACCTATAAGGCTCCCTGGCTACAGAGGGGAAGACATCAGTCCTCCTCAGTCAAACCTGGATGGAAGTCTTGCCGAATAGTGTTGGCTGTTGCTGTTGTAAGAGTATTCTGTACTCTGTCGTCAGTGCATTCAGAGTGTTCGTGTCTGTTTCCATAGAGACATGACTCTGGTGCTGACCTGTTTTACACCAGAACTCTACCTGGCAGCCGTCAGCTTATTATGAAGCCGATATAGAGTTTTTATTTCACTCAAAGCCATGTCTGTGTCCTGGAGTCCCTGGAGCAGATCATTAAGACGTTTCCCAACATTCTTTACATATTTAAAGCTCTTTGAGTACCTCAGTTGGTAGAAAAGCGCGATATAAATCCAATCAATTATTATTACTTTTTTACTATTACAGAATATTATGTTTTTAACTTATAAAAGCGTTTTATCAGGGAAAGACTTGTAGTTGAGCACCTTTTTCCAGGACAACGATAGTGTTATATGACTAAATGTTATCGGTCAATGATGTCTAGCTAGGTGTTGTGGTATTGGTCTGTCACACCTGGCATGACACAGTCCAAAATACTGAATGAACGCCTTAACCTTAGTGACATAATTTATACATTAATGTTTTTGTAATGTGTTTGCAACAAATTGTGTTTGTTGCAATTTATGAAACACACTTCTTTCAGTGTGCAATTGCTGATAGAAGTTTTTAGATTATATTTAACATTGTTGTAAAATGGTATATTCTAATGTAGTTACAGTATTCTAATTCTCTCAGTAAAATGAATTCCTTTGCATACTGTATGTACTTTCTCTGACACTAACTTCCTTTAGCTTAATAAAATGGGCGGCGCACAATTGGCCCAGCGTCGTCCAGGGTAGGGGAGGGAATGGCCGGCAGGGATGTAGCTCAGTTGACAGAGCATGGTGTTTGCAACGCCAGGGTTGTGGGTTCGATTCCCACGGGGGGCCAGTATTAAAAAAATAATATGTATTCACTAACTGTAAGTCGCTCTGGATAAGAGCGTCTGCTAAATGACTAAAATGTAAATGTAAAAACAGCATCAAAGTCACAGAGGGTCAAACCGAGACTAATGCAATTAACCATGATTATATTGTATACGTATAATTGAAGTATTAGCTTTCATGAATTTCCCAGGTCAGTTTTCATTTCAATGAAGTAATACATAATGCACTAGTAGAATGTATTGTTGCTGGACTTTATTATTTGTATTATTTCGTCTGGTCATCTAAATTTAAATTCAAAGTCACTTTAATTTTGAAAACCAGCAAATGGTTTTGACGGTTTAAAATACTGTATTTGCACGTGCCTGCCTTATTTCAATGGGAAGAGCTGTTAGTATTATTTATTGTAGTTGCTAAGACAGTATATACGTGCCTGTTTACCTCAGTGTCTCTTTCATTGTGTACTTTGTTGTGACTTATATCTGTGGGCTGCCCACAGTGGGCATCAGATTCATATGGGCCAGTGTTAAATCCAGCCACCAGATCTGAAAGGTCTCCATTTAACAACCAAAAGCATTTCAATCCAAACTTTGAAGATAGTGTGTCTTTATAGTGCTATAGAAAATAATAATTTCCCTGCGCTTCAGGGGCAATATTCTCACTGACATTAGTATAGTAAGTGACATTAGTACAGTATTTATTTGGCTGTCTGCTTCATTAATCTCACAAACTGGTTTGTATTGTACTGAATGAGAAGAGAGGAATATTATTTTAACAGTAAGTGTGAAAGCCAAGAGAGCATGTTCAGTTTTTATAAAAACGATTTTAACCCCATTGTGCCCTTCTGTATTTTCAATTCTGGCATACTATTTAAATGTATTTGTGCTTGAATGGTGTCTGTGTGAGAAAACAGATTTATTTTTGAGGGAAGTGAAGTGAAGTAGGAGGAAGTATGCACAACATACTGACACACAAAACACACAGGGGGCCTCTTTCTGCCATATAAATTAGTAGTATAAACGTCTAGTCAGTCTGTAGTGGTGGATTCATTGGAGAACATCAAACTATCACAACTCATTTAATATCAGTGTAGATGATTAAACCCCCATTTGTAAGTTTTACTCTTTTCACTTATCCAAATGTTGTATGAGTAATGCAAAATCAAAAGACAGAAATCAATGCATCATATGATCATACCCAGGTCAGGTGACAAGATTTGTTGGCGCCCCCATGCGGTCTATGGTTGGCACATATCAACAGAGGTGAGTCCATAGGAATGAATGGAATTCTACAGTATTTCAATAAAAAATGTAAGGACCAAATTACATGTATTTAAGTATTTTTGTTTTTGTAGTGGGGACAGTAACATTAATACTTTGTAAAAACGATTCTTTAAGGAAAATGTTTTTATTAAATTGTTTCATTTTTTTATTTTTAGCTCACATAATGTAATTTTAAAGTATGCATTAAGGTGTCTGTAATAGAATAAACCTTTCAAAAACAAATGTAGACATTAATAAATGCATTTCTATAGCTTCCAAAATATGTTTTGCAACGCTGCCAAGATGGAGGCGCGGTGGCTTCAAAACATCGCCCCCTGTCGGTCAACTAGTGTATATATAAATCATTGGGTGAGTCACAACTATGTGACATTGTTTTTTTTTTTTTTTTTTTTTTTCACCTTTATTTAACCAGGTAAACCAGTTGAGAACAAGTTCTCATTTACAACTGCGACCTGGCCAAGATAAAGCAAAGCAGTGCGATAAAAACAACAACACAGAGTTACATATGGGGTAAAACAAAACAAAGTCAAAAATACAACAGAAATACATATATATACAGTGTGTGCAAATGTAGCAAGTTATGGAGGTAAGGCAATAAATAGGCTATAGTGCAAAATAATTACAATTAGTATTAACACTGGAATGATAGATGTGCAAGAGATGATGTGCAAATAGAGATACTGGGGTACAAATTAGCAAAATAAATAACAATATAGGGATGAGGTAGTTGGGCGGGCTAATTTCAGATGGGCTGTGTACAGGTGCAGTGATCGGTAAGGTGCTCTGACAACTGATGCTTAAAGTTAGTGAGGGAGATAAGTGTCTCCAGCTTCAGAGATTTTTGCAATTTGTTCCAGTTATTGGCAGCAGAGAACTGGAAGGAATTGCGGCCAATGGAGGTGTTGGCTTTGGGGATGACCAGTGAGATATACCTGCTGGAGCGCAGACTACGGGTGGGTGTTGCTATGGTGACCAATGAGCTAAGATAAGGCGGGGATTTGCCTAGCAGTGATTTATAGATGGCCTGGAGCCAGTGGGTTTGGCGACGAATATGTAGTGAGGACCAGCCAACAAGAGCGTACAGGTCACAGTGGTGGGTATTATATGGGGCTTTGGAGACAAAACGGATGGCACTGTGATAGACTACATCCAATTTGCTGAGTAGAGTGTTGGAGGCTATTTTGTAAATGACATCGCCGAAGTCAAGGATCGGTAGGATAGTCAGTTTTACAAGGGCATGTTTGGCAGCATGAGTGAAGGAGGCTTTGTTGCGAAATAGGAAACCGATTCTAGATTTAACTTTGGATTGGAGATTCTTAATGTGAGTCTGGAAGGAGAGTTTACAGTCTAACCAGACACCTAGATATTTGTAGTTGTCCACATACTCTAGGTCAGACCCGTCGAGAGTAGTGATTCTAGTCGGGTGGGCGGGTGCAAGCAGCGTTCGGTTGAAGAGCATGCATTTAGTTTTACTAGTGTTTAAGAGCAGTTGGAGGCTACTGAAGGAGTGTTGTATGGCATTGAAGCTCATTTGGAGGTTTGTTAACACAGTGTCCAATGAAGGGCCAGATGTATACAAAATGGTGTCGTCTGCGTAGAGGTGGATCTGAGAGTCACCAGCAGCAAGAGCGACGTCATTGATATACACAGAGAAAAGAGTCGGCCCAAGAATTGAACCCTGTGGCACCCCATAGAGACTGCCATAGGTCCAGACAACAGGCCCTCCGATTTGACACATTGAACTCTATCTGAGAAGTAGTTGGTGAACCAGGCGAGGCAGTCATTTGAGAAACCAAGGCTATTTAGTCTGCCAATAAGAGTGCGGTGGTTGACAGAGTCGAAAGCCTTGGCCAGGTCAATGAAAACGGCTGCACAGTACTGTCTATTATCGATCGCGGTTATAATATCGTTTAGGACCTTGAGCGTGGCTGAAGTGCACCCATGACCAGCTCGGAAACCGGATTGCATAGCGGAGAAGGTACGGTGGGATTCGAAATGGTCAGTGATCTGTTTGTTGACTTGGCTTTCAAAAACTTTTGAAAGGCAGGGCAGGATGGATATGGGTCTGTAACAGTTTGGATCTAGAGTGTCACCCCCTTTGAAGAGGGGGATGACCGCGGCAGCTTTCCAATCTCTGGGGATCTCAGACGTTACGAAAGAGAGGTTGAACAGGCTAGTAATAGGGGTTGCGACAATTTCGGCGGCTAGTTTTAGAAAGAAAGGGTCCAGATTGTCTAGCCCAGATGATTTGTAGGGGTCCAGATTTTGCAGCTCTTTCAGAACATCAGCTGTCTGGATTTGTGTGAAGGAGAAGCGGGGGGGGCATGGGCAAGTTGCAGCGGAGGGTGCAGAGCTGGTGGCCAGGGTAGTGGTAGCCAGGTGGAAAGCATGTTTAGGGACATGTACCTTATGTAACCTTATGCATCCATTTGCCTGCTTCGAAAGTGTTGTTATTTCAATATCACAACCTGTCACATGAATAACTACAAGAACCAGAATGCACCACAACAGTCGGCCAATAGTATCGCAGGTTGTTTTGAGGCGTTGAATGCACGCGGTGGTTCTTCACTTCCTGGTTAAAGATGGCGGATGAGAATGAGACAGCACCGAAGCCGGAGAAAGAAGAGGAGGTAGAAGAAGACCATGGACATTGCAGTGATTGCGAAAATGACGAGCATCACTTTGATGATGGGTAAGGGTGCACACTTATTTTTAGCATGATAGAAAATGTGTCATGCTCCTGCGCTCGTTTCAAAGATACGGTGCAAGCTGGGCTTGAGCAAACCCAATTGAACTAATCCCTCCCACTTTCTTTTGCATGATTGGTGATAACGGTTTACTGATTGCCTGCTTTTCGCTCTGATTGGATCTAAATAGGTTATTTTCCTGTTATGGGCGGGGTTTCATGACGTTCCTCCTTTTGCTATCATCGCGAGGCATAGCTAACTACCATTGGTCACTGTACAAGAAATTGAACCATATTATGATCAATTAAATACAATTATGCGGTGAAGACCAACACAAATCAGAGTGTAGTACAATATTAAACTGGAACACATGGATGTAGGATAGAGAACAGCGTCCAAATGTTAAATACGACGTCTTAAGTCAAATGCGAAACTAATAACGTTAGCTAACTAGCTAGCCAGCTATGCCTTTATACGACGTTGACTTGTTAGTTGACTCCCGAACTTGTGACAATGTCTGTCAAAAACAATCAACATATTAGGGTAAATAATGATTCGTCGTCTGTCTTCCTTTTCAGCACAGCAACACCAGCATAATAGGTGCTAATTACTTTAGCGTTGCATGCGTGCGGTTCCTTTTCTGTCTCCAGGAAATGTCACTTCTTATTTAGCATAAAATGTGGATTCCACAAGGCTTTAAAAATAAGGTCAGCTGTCCTTTACCTTAATAATAATAATAATAATAATAATAATAATAATAATAATCTTCATTATTTTATAGCCGTAGTTAAATTCAATAACGTTTTCTACATGATTATTGTATTTATTATTTCAGATTTTTATGTGTCCCTTATCACTTTCCACCCTGTTAGTTTGTTGTAAATCGCCATTTAAGAAAACAACCACTTTCTAAAATGACACCACATTAAGGAGATTGCATCATTTATTTGGTGGGAAAACAGTGGTACAAAGGTACAAAAATATAAACACTCATTTTAATCTATTTTTTCCATGTTTCATGTTGTTAGTCTGTATGTCCCACTCATAAATGTCCACCCTATTAGGCTAAATTATAGAGAAAATTAATCACATTTCTAAATGCAAAAACATATTTGATAGAGAAGTTAAAATCTTGTTAAAGTGTTCACATTATACTAGCTCAATCTTGCTCACTCACAGAGCTATCGCTAATTTGGGCTCCAGTATGGTTACACCCTGTTAGGATTATGCGCCTAACAAAATATTTTTCTGAAAGTCAAACATGTCATTTTTCTGATAGAATACACACACACAAAATAATATATATACTTTTTCCCCAAAAAGTTATGAGGTCCAAAAAGCACTGCATATTTGGAACAATCAAGTTAGCTAGGTGTCAGCTGCCCGGCATCAGTGATGTCTGACATGAGTGATACACTTGATGCCACATTCAAAACAACTGGGAGCTCGGAAATCTCTGACTTCAGTGTATTCAAGACAACTGGGAACTCGGGGGGGATGAGCTCCGAATGGGAAAAATCACTTTGAACGGTCATCCAACTCGGAATTCCAAGTCGGAAATGCAGGCATCTTTCTAGAGCTCTGACTTTCTGACCTGAAGATCAGACTTCATGATTTGACCTCCTGTAGCTAGGTAGATATTCGCTACATATGCGAACATAGCTTCATTAGCGAGCGAGCGAACTATGCCTAGATATTGAAGATGCTGGCAAGCCAAACAACACTAGTCTTGTGTCCAGGAACATGGAGCCAATGCACGCTGAATGAAAAATTAGAGCAACATATGCAAGTCTAGTGTTGCTTGGCTTGCCAACATCTTCAATATCTAGGCATTGCTTGCTAATGAAGCTACTGTATGTTTTCTCTGTCAAGGTCTATGCAGCCTGACATGTTTAATCAATTAGCTTTATTTTGCCAGGAGAAAATGAAAGTAACTGCTCCTAACATTCCTTCTGTAATTTGCCAGGTTGAACTTACCATATAGTACCATGTAGCTATCTTGCTATTTGTTTAGCTGGAATGCAAACATTGTCAAAATTATCTTGGTTGCATTGAAGCTATATTTGTTCTGCCAGCAATCAACAACAACCAATTTAAACTGGGTGTGGATTACAGCCCTTGTGTGGCTTGATGATGCCAGCGTGTATGCGAGCATCTGGAACCCTGCTAGGTAGCTAAATAAGTTAACATGAATATTTCATTTGATAGCTAGTTAGCTAAATGAAAAGCTGCTATTATAAATTGGTGATTAACATGGCTCTATGGTAGCTGGCTAATGAAAATAGTCACTCTCAACCAACCACAAGATGACCACCTCTTTTTCCAATGGAGACCTATTTATTCTTGGGGATACATTTCCTTAATGTTTCCTCCCCTTCTCTCTTCTGTCACACTGAATATTCACTCTGAAAGGTGTGCTGCCTGATCCAGTGTTAAAATCATAGAGCCAGTCAACACACACACACTGATCTGTGTGTCCGGGCAATTAAGGGTGAATGGTTCTGGATGGTAGTTAGGTTCGACTGCTGGAATAGAAGCCTGTCGAATAAGCCATTGAATGCTTGGTCCTCTATTGTGCCTGTCAGTGTCCCCTTAACGTCCCTCATACACACACGTACAGACACACATAGCCACACACTCCCCCCAGGGGGGGGGTCATGTGATTCACCGTCTGTCCTGGTGTTACAAATACAGGCCTGTCCCTAGCCTCACTCCCCTCTCGGACGATAATGGGATTATCCCCTGTTCTTGAAAGTATGCTGCTGTCTCCCTGTCCCGCCCAGGAAATGGGCCTCAGGGTGGGGGTGGGGGCTCTTCTAGAGTCCTTGGTGATCAGGGGATGGAGGAATAATTCCAACTTAAACTAGCTTGGGGATAAACTGTAAATGATCTGTATTTGGGACAAAAGGTCACCACATGCTTGTTGCCATCCTATCTTATAAGATACTGGGTATTCTAGGTTGGTAATGAAGAGGACTGAAACAGTTGTGGCACTCTTCTGGCCTATGGAAAGTCTTATAGTTACATATTTTTTTGTCCTATGGTAGTGACAAGGGACAGGGAGATGACGGCAGTGCCAAGAAGAAGAAAAAGAAGAAGAAGAAGTCTGGGGCTAATAAAGAACCTACAGAGGAGGATCCGCTAGCCAAGGTAGATGTATGTACATGTGTGTAGGCTACATGAGTGAGTGTGGGGGCAAATGTTTTTGCTTTGTGTTTGTTTGTTTGAGAGATGAGCGCTAGAAAGACCGACATTGACTTATTGTTCTGTAACTTTTGAAAACAGCCTCTACAAAACTGAATGGAGATTAGTGGGTGTGTTTTTAAGTGTCTGTGCAGACATTGTTTGCATTTGGCAATTACTTTCCTTTTCAACTCTACATTAATCTCTCTCTTTCTCGCTCTACACAGGTGAACTCTCTGCCTGCTGATAAACTGCAGGAGATCCAAAAGGCCATTGAACTGTTCTCTGTAGGCCAGGGCCCTGCCAAAACCATGGAGGAGGCAAGCCGACGCAGCTACCAGTTCTGGGATACACAGCCCGTCCCAAAGCTAGGTATGACATTTGGCAGGGGTACAGAAATGTCTCCCCAACCTCCCAACCTTACTGTAGTGACTAGTAGTCCCGGGAACACTCTTCACATTTCCCGAAAAAATAAAATGCAGAACCCTGGGAAATTACAACATTTCCCCCCCAATATCGCACTAATGCAATTCCACAAAATACACAACTTGTGCAGCAGCAGATTGGCAAAAAATAAAATGGCACATAATCCAAACAGGTTGTCACATGGAAGCCTTGAACCTAGTGCATTTACTTCACATAATTGACACTGCCGGGATTGCACACAAGACCCGAATGCAGTTTAGAGTTCTTATCAGAACTGAAAATGTGATCCCGGTCTGACCCAAGCCCAGTGAGCTGAAACCCCGAGCCCTGGTCCACATCACAGAAACCCCCCAAAATGCCAGATTTCTAGAAAACAGTAGCCTATATTGATTTAAACTGGTGTTGAGAACAACACAGTGGAGGTGGGCGGCAGCGGAGTGAAGAGACGAGGAAACTGTCATTGTGCCTAGAAAAGTGCAGAAAAACTCACTTTAGTTATACAAGTGGATTTTGCTCTTCACTTTGTAGTAGCCTGTTCTACTCCTGACCAAAAGCCTGTGACTTGTCTGATAATCAATGTGATTTTGTTTCACTGAATCTCTCTGTATATTTGGTTACTTGATCTCTGTCTGGACAAGTGGAAGTAGCTCATATATTAGTTTGCTCATCTATCACTGATCAGAAACATTTAGCTTGCAATAATGAAGCCTAAATCAAGTGTATTATTGATCTATTGACTCACGTAATAGCCTTATATGGTCCTATCTCCCAATCCCACTGAAACCCCACTGAAACATAATAACGTTCTGAATTTATGAACGGCCAGTTTCGCAATTCACAACAGTGTCATTGGCGATCAAAGTTACTCTATCATTACTAAATATCAGTTAACTTGCTGTGATATCTTTACATAGTGGCGCAGCAACAGTCTTATTTTGGGAGAACCCTTAGTGACCATATTTTGGTTTTAAATGCTTTAAATGGGCACTTCCAATTTTTGCAGTATTTCCCGGGACTCTCAGGATAAATATGAATTATTCCCGGTATTGAAACTTGGTAGATTTTCGGGAAAAGATTAATCCCTAGTGACTAGGGATGGGCATTTGAAGAATTTCACTATTCGAATAATGTCATGACATTTATCCGGATAGACGAAATACTGTATGTAAAAAAAAAACAATAAAAAAAAAACATTTAAACTTGGAAACTGGCTTGCTTCGCAGCCTGCATGACATGGGAGAGAGGTGCCGCTCCGCTTGCTTGCAGCAGTGCATGGGATAGTCAGGGGTCGGTGTGTTTGACACAGGATGGAGAGAGACAGTACCCATACACACTCGCCCTAGTTAGACAACCTATGGCATCTACAAGTTTGTCTATCGTCCCATCTGGTAGTGCCTGTCTTGACTGCATCAATTTGATGTAAAGAAGCTAGCTATGTTAGCCAGCTTACTGTTAGCTAGCTACCTAGGCTAATTGAGGCTATTTTGCTGCGCTTCCCATCCTTGTTTCCAACATTCCGATTAAACAATAGCCTACCTGATGATTGCTCGGTGTAGCCTTCTCCTTCTCAGTTAGCTAACTTAATTCCGTAATTTTAATTCTATTTTGTATTGATTAGAGCTCTCCCACGTTGCTTGCTACACATGGAGCCACTGGCTGTAGTGCCATGTTGATTGGCTGACAATAATAACAAAAAACCGTGAAACCTGTATAGGCTACGTTGTGTTTTTATGGGGCGCACGTCATAAAAACAACATTAAAAAGTTTGTTTTATTGAATTACGAATTTCAAATGTCATGGTATATCCTTGTGTGTAGCAATGTCACATACACTGAAAAATATATATAAACGCAACAATTTCAACGATTTTCCCAAGTTACAGTTCATACAAGGAAATCAGTAAATTGAAATAAATTTATTAGGCCCTAATCTATGGATTTCACATGACTGGGAATACAGATATACATCTGTTGGTCACAGATATTTGAGAAGAAAAAAAACTGTATGGGCGTGGATCAGAAAACCAGTCAGTATCTGGTGTGACACATCTCCTTCGCATAGAGATCAGGCTGTTGATTGTGGCCTGTGGAATGTTGTCCCACTCCTCTTCAATGGCTGGATATTGGCAGGAACTGGAACACGCTGTCGTACACGTCGATCCAGAGCATCCCAAACAAGCTCAATGGGTGACATGTCTGGTGAGTATGCAGACCATGGAAGAACTGGGACATTTTCAGCTTCCAGGAATTGTGTACAGATCCTTACATTTTACATTTTAGTCATTTAGCAGACGCTCTTATCCAGAGCGACTTACATGAGCAATTAGGGTTAAGTGCCTTGCTCAAGGGCACATCGACAGATTTTTCACCTAGTCGGCTCGGGGATTAGAACCAGCAACCTTTCGGTTACTGGCACAACGCTCTTAACCACTAAGCTACCTGCCGCCCTTGTGACATGGGGCCGTGCATTGTCATGCTGAAACATGAGGGGATGGCGGCGGCTGAATGGCACGACAATGGGATCTCGTCACGGTTTCTCTGTGCATTGAAATTGCCATCGCAAAAATGCAATTGTTCGTTGTCCGTAGTTTATGCTTGCCCATACCATAATCCCACTGCCACAATGGGGCACTCTGTTCACAACGTTGACATCAGCAAATTGCTCACCCACACGACGCCATACACGCCTTCTACCTGGTACAGTTGAAACCAGGATTCATCCGTGAAGAGCACACTTCTCCAGCGTGCCAGTGGCCATCGAAGGTGAGCATTTGCCCACTGAAGTCGGTTACGACGCCGAAATGCAGTCGTAACCGGTTTCTGACAGTTTTCCAGAAATTATTTGTTTGTTCAAACCCACAGTTTCATCAGCTGTCTGGGTGGCTGGTCTCAGACGATCCCGCAGGTGAAGAAGCCAGATGTGGAGATCCTGGGCTGGTGTGGTTACACGTGGTCTGTGGTTGTGAGGCCGGTTGGACATACTGCTAAATTCTCTAAAACTATGTTTTATAGAATGGTAGAGAAATTAACATTAAATTATCTGGCAACAGCTCTGGTGGACATTCCTGCAGTTAGCATGCCCATTGCACAGTCCCTCAAAACTTGAGACATCTGTAGCATTGTCTTGTGTAACAAAACTGCACATTTTAGTGGCCTTTTATGGTCCCCAGCACAAGGTGCACATGTGTAATGATCATGCTGTTTAATCAGCTTCTTGATATGCCACACCTGTCAGATGGATGGATTATCTTGGCAAATGCTCATTAACAGGGATATAAACATATTTGTGCACAACATTTGAGAGAGAAGCATTTTGTGCATATGGAACATTTCTGGGATCTTTTATTTCAGCTCATGAAACATGGGACCAACACTTTGCATATTGTGTTTATATTTTTGTTCAGTGTAGATAATTACATTTAGAAAAAGCTTTTTCATTGTGAAAATATGCCTAAGATTTGTTTCTAAAATAAATACTCTCACTCTGTGTAGCAATGTCACATAAATTATTTAATTTAGACAAGCCTTTTCATAGGCCTATGATTTTTTTCATACAAAAAGTAGTAGTGACCTGAGGAGATTTTGATATGAGCAGTCCAATTGGGCTCCCTGTTTTTGGATTAAACCTCCTATCATGTTATGCTTTGTATATTTACATTGAATATACAGATTGCTAATATCCTCTTACATTGCGTTTTGTTGTTTACCTTAGGGGAGATGGTGACATCGCATGGTTCCATCGAGCCTGACAAAGACAACATCCGGGTGGAGCCCTACAGCCTTCCTTCAGGCTTCACGTGGGACGCCCTGGATCTGGGCAACGCCGCTGTGGTGAGGAGGAGCTTCTACAACCCCTCCACCCCAGACTGAGTGTCCCAAAACAATATAGTGATAGCAATCAAAATACTTCCCTTTGGTTCTGGTTATTCCAGCAGCTCACCCCACGTTACCCTACTTAATTGAACCCTTTCAGTCGTGGCTTTTCCCATGGCTCAGTCTCTCACCCTTCCTCCTTTTAGCTGAAGGAGCTGTACACTCTGCTCAATGAGAACTACGTGGAGGATGATGACAACATGTTCCGCTTCGACTACTCCCCTGAGTTCCTGCTCTGGTAACTCATTATTACTCAGCTAGTCTCATTTATGTAACAATCTCTTTCAATAGAGATCTCTTATGTTAGATGTGTTATCTTTAAAGACAGGAGTTTTTTCTGACCAGGAAAACTCTTGGCCCTCATGTTTTCTATCATAGTTGGGAACTGACCTGTAACTGTAATGCCTCTCTCCCTCAGGGCTCTGCGCCCCCCCGGCTGGCTGCCCCAGTGGCACTGTGGGGTGAGGGTGAACTCCAACCAGAAGCTGGTGGGCTTCATCAGTGCCATCCCTGCCAACATCCGTATCTATGACCAGTCAGTGAATATGCATCATGATCTTGTTCACACGCTTTTATTACTCCCATACACTGTAGTATTTTAAATAATATAGCTAACAATAGGAATGTAATATTAATTTGCTCCTTGATTATATCCTTTCCTGTGTTAATTTGCTGTAAGAAGTCAGACGTTAAGAGGAGGCCTTACTCACTATTTTTGTCATTTAGAAAGAAGAAGATGGTGGAGATCAACTTCCTGTGCGTCCACAAGAAGCTGCGCTCCAAGCGGGTAGCGCCAGTCCTGATCCGAGAGATCACCAGACGGGTCAACCTGAAGGGCATCTTCCAGGCTGTCTACACCGCTGGCGTGGTACTGCCCAAACCTGTGGGCACCTGCAGGTGGGTCACTGAGAGGCACACCCACCAACCACACCAGACATAGATCCATCCAACCAAATTCATATTTTCTCAAACACAAAAACAAAGTGAAAAGTGGTTATAAAATCTGTTATCTGTATAGGTACTGGCATCGCTCTCTGAACCCACGTAAGCTGATCGAGGTGAAGTTCTCTCACCTGAGCCGGAACATGACTATGCAACGCACCATGAAGCTGTACCGTCTGCCTGATGTGAGTCAGTGAGCAAAGCGCCATCTAGAGGCTGTCCTCTGCACAACACCCAACCACTCACCTGATGCCTCTATTTGAAATGTCTATTGTGTTGACATAAAACTCTCCATTTGAAAAGGATTACCATAACCTTCCATCTCCTTCTCTCCAGGCCCCAAAGACGTCTGGCTTGCGGCCGATGACCAGGAAGGATGTTCCGGCTGTGCATCGCCTGCTCCTGGAGTACCTGAGCCAGTTCCACCTGGCCCCCGTGATGAGCCCCGAGGAGGTGGAGCACTGGCTGCTGCCCCAGGAGAACATCATCGACACCTACCTGGTCGTGGTCAGTAGCATTGTTAAAACGTACACTACCGTAGACACCTATAACATTACACATTACACCTAGTATATGATATACACTTAGTAGACCATTAGACATGACCATATATGGACACCTATCCAGATACCCTCTGTAGACGCTTCACTGGCGGAGGCATCTACCTCTAGACAACATTGTTCACCTTAATTTCACACATCTAAAATGGAGTGAATTTTTAAAGTTGGTGACTTATGTTGGAGGATGTGTCTTCTCTCCCTGTGGCAGACGTCTGGAGGCAAGGTGACAGACTTCCTGAGCTTCTACACGCTCCCCTCTACTATCATGAACCATCCAGTGCACCGCAGCCTCAAGGCAGCCTACTCCTTCTACAATGTGCACACCACCACCACCCTGCTGGACCTGATGTCTGACGCACTCATTCTGGCCAAGTCGGTGAGTTGGTCCTCCTGGGTCAGACGGCTTGAGGTCAAATGGGAGATGGATTTGGGTACCAGGTCAAATACTTACTGTTTACACTGAGTATACCAAACATTAGGAACACCTTCCTAATATTGAGTTGCAACCCCCCTTTTTTCCCCTCAGAACAGCCTCAATTTGTCGGGGTATGGACTCTACAAGGTGTCAAAAGCGTTCCACAGGGATGCTGGCCCATGTTGACTCCAATACTTCCCAAAGTTGTGTCAAGTTGGTTGGATGTCCTTTGGGTGGTGGACTATGCTTGATAGACACGGGAAACTGTTGAGTGTGAAAAACCCAGCAGCATTGCAGTTCTTGACACAAACCGGTGCGCTTGTTACCTACTACCATACCCCGTTCAAAGGCCCTTAAATCTTTTGTCTTGCCCATTCACCCTCTGAATGGCACACATACACAATCCATGTCTGAATTGTCTCAAGGCTTAAAAATCCTTATTTAACCTGTCTCCTTCCCTTCATCTACACTGAAGTTGATTTAACAAGGGACATCAATAAGGGATCATAGCTTTCACCTGGATTCACCTGGTCAGTCTGTCATGGAAAGAGCAGAAGTTCTTAATGTTTTGTGTCCTCAGTGTATAATTCACCTTTATCTAACTCAATCCCTCTCCCCCATCTCTCTCTGTATCCCCCATCTCTCTCCGTATCCCCCATCTCTCTCCGTATCCCCCTCTCATCCATATCTATTGTCAATATCCAGAAAGGGTTTGACGTTTTCAATGCACTGGACCTGATGGAGAATAAGACTTTCCTGGAGAAGCTGAAGTTTGGCATCGGAGACGGGAATCTACAGTATTATCTGTACAATTGGAAGTGTCCTAGCATGGGGTCAGAGAAGGTGCGTCATGATGCCCATAGTTCATATTTACTGATAGTTCAGTCAGTTCCTAGAGTGATGACTCTTTCACATTGATATCAATTATCCATGGTAATATGATGATAATGAAACAGTGTTTTGTGTTACCTAGACTGTACTGTAAACCAATGGGTCATTAGATCATGCCTATGGAGATATGCACCACTAAGAGCTAAATATGTTTTTTTCTGGTACAAAAGTAGGAAGTGTTATGAGAGAGAGGGAACTGTTGACTTGATTATCTTGTTATCGCAGTTAAGCCAGGCAAAGAAGGATACAGGCTTCACAGATGTCATCATGTGTGTTCTCATTTGAACTTCTGGTGAAACTATCATAAGCTTCCCTTTTCTGTGGTTCACAGGTTGGCTTGGTACTACAGTGACACCCCTCTTCACCCCACCCCCACTGAGCGTCACAGTTAGGCCAGGAGACCACACAATGCACTGACCACCTGACAGATGGACCGATGGACTTCCTGCTTCAGGAAAGAGAACCCACCGCCCATTTTACTTTTTGACCTTTGAACTTTGACCTGCACTACCGCTGCCAGGCAGGGAGTCGGGGGAGTTGGTCCTTCTCCACACTCTCTCTCTCCCTCCCATCACATGGACCTTAAGCCATTGTAGTTACCATCCCATATAACAATTGAAGTCTGTAATGATTGTACCAGATATCATATACACACACTGCACAATTCACCATATAACACACACACACACGTGTAACTACACAACATACATGTACAGTAAGACAAACATGACAGTATAATTTTCCTAACACATACTCACTAGACGCTAACATTTTATTTTCCTTCATGTGTGCGACACGCTTTTGCAAAACAAATCTCATCATCCCCAAAGTAGTAAAGTTTTAGAGAGAAATCTAAACAATCAAAAACATTTAAAAAGGAAGAACTAAACAAAAAAAGATAAGGTAATTCATATCCAAAGTGGACACAAGGGCTTCTGTCAATGTTATTTCTTCTCTCGCGACTGAGGCTTGAACCTGCAGATTTACTATCAACCCCTCAATCTTCCTCACTGTAGGCATTCTAGAGTTCACCCTGTACACAGCTGACTGAGGTGTAAATGAGGGCTTTTGTCCTTCATCTTTTTTTAAATATATATTTTTTGTCCCATCTGTACTAACTGCCGTGACCCATTCAGAAGCCCTGCTCAGAAGAAAATACAACGGTTACTGTTAAATGGAACAGCTGTCATCACCAAGAACGTAACAATGTGGAGTAGTTCGGACTGTTTTTTTAAAGTTGCGGCCGGGAGAGCAGATATCTGGAGGGGGAATGGTTGGGGTGGGGGCTGCTGAGAGGGGGCACGGAAGGGACTGGATACTGTTTGTGGGTATAACACCTCTGAAATTGAGAACCGAAACTGTCAAATATTTGGGGACCTGGGCCAGGGAGGGGGGCTGGATAACACCCAAGTAAACTTTTTGTTTTTATGTAGAGTGTTGGATGGGATGCAAACCGAATGGAAAAACGGGTCTCATGGTTTTATGATGCAGGAAAACAAATGTGAAGATGCAGGGGAATTTTTGTGCAAAATAAAAGAGAAGTTGCTGTGAGGTTTTGCAATGGTTTCTCTTAGGTGATCTCTATGCTTTAGTTTATCATGAGGATCACTGGGTTAGTTCTGCATTACCCGTCACCCCTTGGTGGTCAAATTCTACTTAAGTGGTGTGACACCGAAATCAGTCAAAACAATTCATTTGGATTCTTGTTATACTTGGATTCTTGTTCTGTAAATCATTTCCTGTGAACCATTTGGTTTGAGTTTGCTATTTTAGTGCAGACATAAAGGTTATAACTTTCAAAGGAATTTAACAGAAAATGGGAAGTGGGTTTAAACATCTCCCTTTATTTAAACTTAGGGATGTTGTTTTTGGCCAACTGCTTTGAGTTGGCTCAAATGGTTGCAGACTACAATCATCTTTCTAATGACTGCACCAGTGCCCAAAATGGATGTATACTGAACAAAAATATAAACGCAACATGCAACAATTTCAGTTCATATGAGGAAATCAGTCAATTGAAATCAATTCATTAGGCCCTAATCTATGGATTTCACATTACTGGAAATACAGATATGCATCTGTTGGTCACAGATACCTTAAAAAAATGTTTTTAAAGGGCCTCAGGATCTCATGGTATTTTTGTGCATTCAAATTCCCATCGATAAAATGCATTTGTGTTCGTTGTCCGTAGCTTATGCCAGCCCAGCCCATACCATAACCCCACCCCCACCATGGGGTACTCTGTTCACAACGTTGACATCAGCAAACTCTTCGCCCACACGACGCTATACACGTGGTCTGCGGTTGTGAGGCCAGTTGGACGTACTGCCAAATTCTCTAAAACTACATTGGAGGAGGCTTATGGTAGAGCAACACGCTCCCTCAACTTGAGACATCTGTGGCGTTGTGTGATAAAACTGCACATTTTAGAGTGGCTTTTTATTGTCCCCAGCACAAGGTGCACCTGTGTAATGATCATGCTGTTTAATCCAGCGTCTTGTTATGCAACACCTGTCAGGTGGATGGATTATCTTGGCAAAAGAGAAATGCTCACTAACAGGGATGTAAACAAATTTGAGCACAACATTTGAGAGAAATAAGCTTTTTGTGCGTATGGAACATTTCTGGGATCTTTTATTTCAGCTCATGAAACCGCACACTTTACATGTTGTGTTTATATTTTTGTTTGTGTATATTTGCTCAACAAAACAGAACTGTATCCTTAGTGTCATGCACAAATATAATCTAATTTACCTCTCATGGAAATATAAAATATTTAAGGCACTACACACTCCAATTCCACCTCTATGTTCCTACTTTCCTCTGACTTAAAGACTTGGCCACCTATCTTCATTTATTCAGTAAACGGTGGCCTTTTGCAATGTGGTGACACTGCAGTATACACCCAAGTCAATCACTAAAACTACAGATTCTTTGTTAACTTTCTTTGTGTATTAATAGCTTGTGAGGCCAACTTGTATATACTATACAGTACCAGTCAAAAGTTTGGACACACCTACTCATTCAAGGGTTTTAATTTATTTTTACTATTTTCTATATTGCAGAATAATAGTGAAGACATCAAAACTATGAAATAGCACATGGAATCATGTAGTAACCAAAAAAGTGTTAAACAAATCAAAATATATTTTATATTTGAGATTATTCAAATAGCCTACCTTTGCCTTGATGACAGAACTCTTAGTATTCTCTCAACCAGCTTCACCTGGAATGCTTTTCCAACAGTCTTGAAGGAGGTCCCACATATGTTGAGCACTTGTTGGCTGATTTTCCTTTACTCTGCCATCCGACTCATCCCAAACCATCTCAATTGGGTTGAGGTCGGGGGATTGTGGAGGCCAGGTCATCTGATGCAGCACTCCATCACTCTCCTTCTTGGTAAAATAGCCCTTACACAGCCTGGAGGTGTGTTGGGTCAATGTCCTGTTGAAAAACAAATGATTTTCCCATTAAACCCAAAACAGATGAGATAGCATATTGCTGCAGAATGCTGTGGTAGCCATGCTGGTTAAGTGTGCCTTGAATTCTAAATAAATCACAGACAGTGTCACCAGCAAAGCATCCCCACACCATAACACCTCCTCCATGCTTTACGGTGGGAAATACACGTGCGGAGATCATCCGTTCACCCACACTGCGTCTCACAAAGACATGGCGGTCGGATCCAGAAATTTCCCAATTTGGACTCCAGACCAAAGGACACATTTCCACCGGACTAATGTCCATTGCTCGTGTTTCTTGGCCCAAGCAGGTCTCTTCTTATTGGTGTCCTTTAGTAGTGGTTTCTTTGCAGCAATTCGACCATGAAGGCCTGATTCACATAGTCCCCTCTGAACAGTTCATGTTGAGATGTGTCTGTGACTTGAACTCATTTATTTGGGCTGCAATTTCTGAGGCTGATAACTCTAATGAACTTATCCTCTGCAGTAGAGGTAACTCTGGGTCTTCCATTTCTGTGGCGGTCCTCATGAGAGCCAGTTTCATCATAGCGCTTGATGGTTTTTGCGACTTCATTGAAGAAACTTTCAAAGTTCTTGACATTTTCCTGATTGACTGACCTTCATGTCTTAAAGTAATGATGGACTGTTGTTTCTCTTTGCTTATTTGAGCTGTTCTTGCCATAATATGAACTTGGTATTTTATCAAATAGGGCTATCTTCTGTATACCCCCCCTACCTTGTCACAATACAACTGATAGGCTCAAACGCATTAAGAAGGAAATAAATTCCACAAATGCACTTTTAAGAAGGCACACCTGTTAATTGAAATGCATTCCAGGTGACTACCTCATGAAGCTGGTTGAGAGAATGCCAAGAGTGTGCAAAGCTGTCATCAAGGCAAAGGGTGGCTATTTGAAGAATCTCAAATATTTTGATTTGTTTAACACTTTTATGGTTACTACATGATTCCTTCTGTGTTATTTCATAGTTTTGATGTCTTCACTATTATTCTACAATGTAAAAATAAAGATTAACCCTTGAATGAGTAGGTGTGTCCAAACTTTAGACTGGTAGTGTAACTGGTCTCCTTGCTATGCCACATGTTATTTTCATCACTACCTTACCCACTGTGACGTCTGTTTTAGGTTCTTACTGAGAATGGTTCCCAGACAACTATACCACTAGCTTTTTGAAAATCATCGGTTTAGGATTGAGATTAAACTGAACCTGCAGCTCTCAGATAAGACTGGTTTGGCAACTTGAAGATATGATTAGATCAAGATAACCTGCATAAAGAAGGACCTTTGAGACTTTATATTACTATGCAGGTAGGTTATGTTATGGCCTTTTCAACCTTTCTATTTTTCTCTCTTTGGTTGTTTCAGATTATCTGTTGAAATTGAACAAATATCAAATGTGTAAGAGTTGACCAGATATATACAGTACCAGTCAAAAGTTTGGACACACCTACTCATTCAAGGGTTTTTCTTTATTTTTTACTATTTTCTACATTGTAAAAGAGGGGGGGGGGGGGGGGGGCAGTGCAAATAGTCTGGGTAGCCATGATTAGTTGTTCAGGAGTCTTATGGCTTGGGGGTAGAAGCTGTTGAGAATCCTTTTGGACCTATACTTGGCGCTCCGGTACCGCTTGCCGTGCGGTAGCAGAGAGAACAGTCTATGACTAGGGTGGCTGGAGTCTGACAATTTTGAGGGCCTTCCTCTGACACCGCCTGGTATAGAGGTCCTGGATGGCAGGAAGCTCGGCCCCAGTGATGTACTAGGCCGTACGCAGTACCCTCTGTAGTGCCTTGCGGTCAGATGCCGAGCAGTTGCCATACCAGGCGGTGATGCAACCAGTCAGGATGCTCTCAATGGTGCAGCTGTATAACTTTTTGAGGATCTGAGGACCCATGCCAAATCTTTTCAGTCTCCTGAGGGGGAATAGGCTTTGTCGTGCCCTCTTCACGACTGTCTTGGTGTGTTTGGACCATGATAGTTTGTTGGTGATGTGGACACCAAGGAACTTGAAGCTCTCAACCTACAGCCCCGTCGATGAGAATGGGGGCGTGCTCAGTCCTCTTTTTTTCCCTGTAGTCCACAATCATCTCCTTTGTCTTGATCACGTTGAGGGAGATGTTGTTATCCTGGCACCACACGGCCAGGTCTCTGACCTCCTCCCTATAGGCTGTCTCATCGTTGTCGGTGATCAGGCCTCCCACTGTTGTGTCGTCAGCAAACTTTTAATGATGGTGTTGGAGTCGTGCCTGGCCATGCAGTCATGGGTGAACAGGGAGTACAGGAGGGGACTGAGCACGCACCCCTGAGGGGCCCTCGTGTTGAGGATCAGCGTGGCAGATGTGTTGTTACCTACCCTTACCACCTGGGGGCGGCCTGTCAGGAAGTCCAGGATCCAGTTGCAGAGGGAGGTGTTTAGTCCCAGGATCCTTAGCTTAGTGATGAGCTTTGAGGGCACTATGGTGTTGAATGCTGAGCTGTAGTCAATGAACAGCATTCTCACGTAGGTGTTCCTCTTGTCCAGGTGGGAAAGGCCAGTGTGGAGTGCAATAGAGATTGCATCATCTGTGGATTTGTTGGGGCGGTATGCAAATTGGAGTGGGTCTAGGGTTTCTGGGATAATGGTGTTGATGTGAGCCATGACCAGCCTTTCAAAGCACTTCATGGCTACAGATGTGAGTGCTACGGGTTGGTAGTCATTCAAGCAAGTCTCTTCTTCTTATTGGTGTCTTTTAGTAGTGGTTTCATTGCAGCAATTCAACCATGAAGGCCTGATTTAACGCAGTGTCCTCTGAACAGTTGATGTTGAGATGTGTCTGTTACTTGAACTCTGTGAAGCATTTATTTGGGCTGCAATCTGAGGTGCAGTTAACTCTAATGACCTTATTCTCTGCAGCAGAGGTAACTCTGGGTCTTCCTTTCCTGTGGCGGTCCTCGTGAGAGCCAGTTTCATCATAGCGCTTGAAGGACTGCACTTGAAGGAACTTTCTTGAAATTTTCCGGATTGACTGACCTTCATGACTTAAAGTAATGATCGACTGTCGTTTCTCTTTGCTTATTTGAGCTGTTCTTGCCATATGGACTTGGTCTTTTACCAAATAGGGCTATCTTCTGTATACCACCCCTACCTTGTCACAACACAACTGATTGGCTTAAACACATTAAGAAGGAAATAAATTCCACAAATTCACTTTTAACAAGGCACACCTGTTAATTGAGATGCATTCCAGGTGACTACCTCATGAAGCTGGTTGAGAGAATGCCAAGAGTGTGCAAAGCTGTTAGAGGGCATTCATGAAAAAACGCAGTGGGACTGGCTTCGAGGTCCAGAGTCGAGTTTGAGGTTTCTACACCTTCTCTGAGGAGAGCACGACTTGAGGAGCCAGAAGGGGGCTCTGTCAGGCTCTGGAAGGAGAACTGGTCATCATCAACAGCGAGAAGGAACAGGTACAGTCTAAAATAGATCATCTTAAAACAAAGATCTTTGCAGACACAGAGTACTAATTTTTCTTTATTTTACTGGGATAGTCACCTGTTGTAGTGTCCTGGGGTAAGGAAATATTTAAACCTCTTCAGCTCTTGAGCATACTATTGTTTTCCAATAACTTTCTTGCAGAGAGGTTTGGCAGCATCGGTGGCTCTTCACTTCACTGGATTGGTCTCACTGATTCATAGAGAGAGTGTACGTGGATCTGGGTGGATCACACTCCCTTAGTGATCCACCGATCGTAAGTAATTTCAAAGATTTTACTGAGTTACAGTTCATATAAGGAAATCAGTCAATTGAAATAAATTCATTTGGCCCTAATCTATGGATTTCACATCACTGGGAATACAGATATGCATCTGTTGATCACAGATACCTAAACAAATTAATAATAGGGTAAGGGCGTGGATCAGAAAACCAGTCAGTATCTGGTGTGACCACCATTTGCCTCATGCAGCGCGACACATCTCCTTCGCATAGAGTTGATCAGGCTGTTGATTGTGGCCTGTGGAATGTTGTCCCACTCCTCTTTAATGGCTTTGCGAAGTTGCTGGATATTGACGGGAACTGGAACACGCGGTCGTACACGTCGATCCAGAGCATCCCAAACATGCTCAATGGGTGACATGTCTGGTGAGTATGCATGCTTCCAGGAATTGTGTACAGGACCTTGTGACATGAGGCCGTGCATTATCATGCTGAAACATGAGGTGATGGCTGCGGCTGAATGGCACAACAATGAGTCTCAGGATCTCGTCACGGTATCTCTGTGCATTCAAATTGACATTGATAAAATGCAATTGTGTTCGTTATCCGTAGCTTATGCCTGCCCATACCATAACCCCACTGCCACCATGGGGCACTCTGTTCACAACGTTGACATCAGAAAACCGCTCGCCCACACAACGCCATGCATGTGGTCTGTGGTTGTGAGGCCGGTTGGCCATACTGCCAAGTTCTCTAAAATGACGTTGTGGGCAGCTTATAGTAGAGAAATTAACATTCAATTCTCTGCCAACAGATCTGGTGGACATTCCTGCAGTCAGCATGCCAATTGCACGTTCCCTCACCACTTGAGACATCTGTGGCATTGTGTGGTGTGACAAAACTGCACATTTTAGAGTGGCCTTTTATTGTCCCCAGCACAAGGTGCACCTGTGTAATGATCATGCTGTATAATCAGCTTCTTGACATGCCACACCTGTCAGGTGGATGGATTATCTTGGCAAAGGTGAAATGCTCACTAACAGGGATGTAAACAAATTTGTGTACAACATTTGAGAGAAATAAGCATTTTATGCTTATTGAAAATGTGTGGGTTCTTTTATTTCAGCTCATGAAACATGGGACCAACACTTTACATGTTGCGTTTATATTTTTGTTCAGTGTATTTTGTCAACTCTTTCAACCCTGTCAGGGGGCTGGTCAGAGGTATTAACTTTTTATATTAATCAATTAAAAGCAAAGGGATCGAGTCTGGGGAAACAATTATCTTAATGACATTTCCTCTCTGCAGTGTCCAGGCAAATGTTCTGTGTAATTTATGACTTCACCTATTTCAATATGAACAATTCATTTGGCTCGATCATTGGCACTAATACTGCTGAATAATTACAGTCAAATCTCTGAACACTGACTGGCTTCACACCGTTCTCTTCTATGACGCTTGTTACCTCTTGCTGATGACGTTTTATTTAGGGGACGATAGCTAACTAGAATCGATAGCTGGCCAGCTACAATGCGTCAAAATGTATATATTAATGTTTTACGCACTGTAGCTTTGGGTTAAAGTTCCAATCCCGCGTAGACTCAAATATTGTTTCAATAATTTGCAGTGAAATGTTGGTGACGTTAACTAGTTGAATTAATCTGTTCATTTCCAGAGATAGCTTGCAGGAAATGATTAGCAAGCTAGCGAGCAATTTTTGTTGCTAGCAATAATAATGGGAACAACAATGGGAAAGGGGATGCCTAGTTAGTTGCACAACTGAATGTATTCAACCGAAATGTGTATTCTGCCTAATATGGTAGTACTAGTTAGTGATCCAGCTTAGCTAGCTATGTTGACATTGTTTTTTGAGCTGCCAAGATAGCTGTAGTTTTAGGGTAAGTAGCTAATATGATTGTTCTTAGTAAAATTAATATTACTCAGTGTGTATCTCTGGTTGAAGCTCCAAGTGAGAGAGGCTTAGAGATGTTGTGGTCATATCAATGATCAGAGAGGAAGAGATGAAGCAATAACTTATACTAGAAAATCTTTGACAATACCCAGTTTTGGTGGGGTTTTTAATAGACTAGCTACATACCATCCCATAGAGCCCTAACCTGTGGTTGGTGTCTAAAGTCACAGAGACAGCCAGGTAGAGCTGTGCCAAGATGGATGTCCAGTTGTCCATCAGCTTCCTGAGGGACAGACTGGGCGGGGCCATTGAGGAGGCAGTGCGTACAGCAGTGGAGTCTGTGCTGTGTGAGACTGTGCGTCTGTTAACCGGACTCCAAGGGGACCAGCAGCAGGGACTCTCCTCAGTGCCCCAGGGGGACCAGGACACCCTGGGACTGAAGCAGAGGTTAGAGGCTCCCAGCGGGGGTGACTGGAGGATGCAGGCTGGGTCTTCAGGGGCATTCTGTAACACAGGACCAAGGGGTAGTGGTGGTGGTGGGCGCGGCAACACTAAGAATCCAATGGGTCAGACCGCTTGCTCGACCACCCAAGCATCACAAAGGACCACCGTGGAGCCCCATCCCCTGGAGGTGGTGGAGGACTGTGCTGGACTGCCTGACCCGTTTGACCTTGTGTCGGCTGGGCCAGTGATGGTGGACTTTGAGGAGGGTCAGGGCATGGGGATCCCAGAGGAGTGGGAGCTGATGAACAGAGTGTACAAGACGGAGCACAATGAAGACATGGCCCTTATTGATGAGGACGGTACCACACACTGTAAGTCCTGACTCAATGTAGTGAAAGATGGCTGTGATGTAGTTTTACAGAGAAAAGAAAGCTTTAGTGAGAACCATTCATGTAAACTCACGAGATCAGGCGGCTTACTAGGCTACCTCTCATGCTCTTCCTCATTGTCTCCTCTCTGCTAATGTTCAGTTGTAGATGACCACAGGCTGCATGAAGGAGACCTGAGGACAGTGGCTGTGCCCCTGGAGGGAGAGATGGCTGCAAAGCCCCAAGACGCATTGCACCCCTGCTTCAGCCCAGCCAACATCAAAACAGAGCGACCTGAGATAGAGAGATGCTGCATGGCTGAGGAGGCCCTTGCGCTGCCTCTGCCTCATCATGCCAATGTGAGTAAAGCACATCTACTCAGTCCTCGAACTCCGACCTCGCAATTTCATAAACAATATTAGGCACTAAATGTTCCCTGGCATATAATGTGAACCTCAATCCTTATCTTATCTAAACCTGTCATTCTCAGAGTGGTGTGGAGGCTGGTGAGTTTGGGCTAGAGCCGGTGGAGGCTGGTCCACAGGACTTTGTAGGTCGCCTGCGCCTGTGGCTGGAGCAGCTGTGTCCTGAGGTGGTCCGGGAGTACGAGAGGGAGGGCTGTCTGTGTGAGCTGTCCCGCAGGAAGCTCATCAAGTTCTCTGTGTCCTTCATCGTGGAGGAGTTTGGATTGTGAGGAGCTGATTGTATGTGTGTTTGGGATGAGAAGGGAAGGGACTGAGAGATCAGAGATTTTTCTCTTATATTTAGACTAAATGTTTTGTGAGTGTTTCTGACATTTAATCTCCTGTCCTTGTCTGCAGCTACCCTACCTCTGCTCAGAAGACCATGTTGGCAGAGCTCATAGTGGAGCTCTTCCCAGGACTCAGGCTCTGTGCACCCTCTGCTGGCATCAATGGCATAGTGCGTTAGTACATTTATTAGTAGTGTAGGATTCACATGATTCTCAGTTACTGAATAGACGATCATTTTCTCTCCCTGTGTAGGAACACTTGTACGACCCTTTGTCCCGTACGGGTTACATTGAGACGCGCCTGCGAAACTCTCGACGCACCCTTGAAGACCACAAGAAGAAGTATGTGCTGAAGAGGCGTCGGCCAGAGCCAGGCCTGGCGGACCCCCCTGGGCCTAGATCGGGGCTTGGGCTCCTGGAGAGCCAGTCCAGCGAGGAGACCCAGAGGTGGGTGGAACTGATGAAGAGAACCAGGCCCCTGACCAGGAACCTGCCTGCCATCCACGGTGCTATGGACCTCACATTCAACGCACGCAGGAGGTGGATCAGCAACACACGGCCTAGTATGAGGGCTGTGTTGGCCGAGTACCCATGTTTTCTTGACGTACCCGCCACGGTGAGTCCAGTCTTCATGGAGAAAGCTACGGATGCTCACTAGTCTAGAAAGGCCACAGATAGACTTGTATTAGGGTCATTCCATGTAATTTCAGCCAGCTATGACACCGACCATAGTCTAGAAAGGCCACAGATAGACTTGTATTAGGGTCATTCCATGTAATTTCAGCCAGCTATGACACCGACCATCTCAAATTATGAAATTGTTTCTGAAGTTAGAAACCGATAAAATTAGCATTCCTGCAACATTATTGTGATTAAATATAATATGATCTGAGAAATAAAGCTAATTGATTGCACCCAAATTGTCCCTTTTAATTTATAGGATGGATATAATATTCAATAACTATAGTACCGAACATCCGATTTGAACCAAACTTTTTTCTAACAATGAGTAAGATACTGTATGAGGAATCAAAGAAATGGTCAAAAGCCACCCACGGATCCCCCCACACCCCACACCAATCCCATCCCAACAGAGTATACAGAATCAGTTCTCTATGGCTGACGAGTAGTATGGAACTGCGGCTCAGAGTATTGTTTCTTCATCCTATGTAATGTGTTCTCAGTGAATTTGGTGTGTCCCCCCTCCCACCTGTTCAGAGAAATTAGTAATTGAAGTTGTTATGTTTATGTCCCATCCTACATCCTGATAGTATCAGCTTCTGACCACTAGATGGTGCTGTTCCTGCTATTAGGTGATAACCCTCCCTCAATGTTAAAGGGATAGTTCACCCAAATTACAAAAATGACACATTGGTTTCCTTACCCTGTAAGCAGTCTATGGACAAGGTATGACAGCAACCCATTGTTTAGTTTTGTTTACCTGGCAAATGTTTCAAATGCTAACTTTTCAGCATTTGTGGCACAAATCCAATGCAAGTCAATGGTACCTATATTAGCATTTTTGTGCTTCATATTCAAATCATCTACAGGTAATTGCCAAAATAAAGGAAATACCAACATAAAGTGTCTTAATAGGGCGTTGGGCCACCATGAGCCAGAACAGCTTCAATGCACCTTGGCATAGATTTTACAAGTGTCTGGAACTCTATTGGAGGTATGCAACACATATTTTTTTACATTTGACATTTTAGTCATTTAGCAGACGCTCTTATCCAGAGCGACTTACAGTTAGTGAGTGCATACATTTTCATACTGTCTAACCATTCTTCCACAATAAATTCCATAATTTTGTGTTTTGTTAATGGTGGTGGAAAACGCTGTCTCAGGCGCCGCTCCAGAATCTCCCATAAGTGTTCAATTGGGTTGAGATCTGGTGACTGAGATGGCCATGGCATATGGTTTACATCGTTTTCATGCTCATCAAACCATTCAGTGACCACTTGTGCCCTGTGGATGGGGGCATTGTCATCCTATGGGGGCATAGCCATGGTAGCCAAAATAATGGCCTGCCCAGCATTTTTATACATGACCCTAAACATGATGGGATGTTAATTGCTTAATTAACTCAGGAACCACACCTGTGTGGAAGCACCTGCTTTCAATAGACTTTATATCCCTCATTTACTCTAGTGTTTCCATTATTCTGGCAGTTACCTGTATTCCTTCCAGTTCTTTGCTGCTAATGACTGGAACGAACTGCAGAAATCTCTGAAGCTGGAGACTCTTATCTCCCTCACTAACTTTAGGCGTCAGTTGTCAGAGCACCTTACCGATCACTGCACCTGTACACAGCCCATCTGTAATTAGCCCACCCAACTACCTCATCCCCATATTGTTATTTATTTTGCTCATTTGCACCCCAGTATTTGCACATCTATCATTCCAGTATTAATACGAAATTGTAACTATTTTGCACTATAGCCTATTTATTGCCTTACCTCCATAACTTACTACATTCGCACACACTGTATATATATTTTCTGTTGTATTTTTGACTTTATGTTTTGTTTACCCCATATGTAACTCTGTTGTTGTTTTTATTGCACTGCTTTGCTTTATCTTGGCCAGGTCGCAGTTGTAAATGAGAACTTGTTCTCAACTGGCTTACCTGGTTAAATAAAGGTGAAATAAAAAAAATAATAAACTTACCTGTATAAGTAACATCATTGAGTTACAAAATAAATGATAAAATACCTTAGGCTGATTTTGAACATGAAGTGTGAAAATGCTAATATAGGTACCATTGACATGAATTTGATTTTTGCCACAAATTATATAAAGTTAGCATTTGAAGCAGTGGCCAACAACCAAAGCATGGGTTGCTGTCATACCTTGTCCATTGACTGCTTACAGGGTAAGGAAACCAATGAAATTTTTTAATTTGGGTGAACTGTCCCTTTTAACATTGAGTTTGGGGGGCGGGGATCTTCAAACAAAACAAAAAAACTAATAGCCGGAACAGCACCATCTAGTGGTCAACCTGGTAATATCAGGACATAGGATGGGACGTAAACATAACTTCAATGACAAATTTCTCTGAACGGGGGAAAAAACATCACCAAATTCACTGAGAACACATTACATAGGATGAAGAAACAATACTCTGAGCCGCAGCTCCATACTACTTGTCAAACACAGAGAACTGATACTATATACTCGTTGTTGGAGTGGGATTGTCGTGGGTGGCTTTTGACTATTCCTTTGGATTCCTCATGTCTAAGTCATTGTTAGAATAACGTTTGGTCCAAATCAGATGTTAGTTACTATATTTATTGAATATTATATGAATCCTATAAATTAAAATGGGAAATTTGGATGAAATCAATTAGCTTCAACAAAATAATGTTGCAGGAATGCTAATTGTATCCGTTTCCAACAACAGAAACGATTTCAGAACAATGAGTCAGTGGGTGTAAAAATACTATTTTTTGAGGTGGAACGACCCATTGGTGACTAAGTGTATTATTGGGATCTGAAAGGTGTTTGTTTGTTCAGATTGACCTGGAGTTTGAGAGGATATTCCCAGGTAAAGGCCACTCCTTCCTGGCCCAGTGGTCATCGTTCGTGTTGCCAAGGGTGTACCAGATTGCAGAGTGCGAGAAACACCCAGACATCTCTGCACTTCTCCAACTGGCTGCCACACAGCAAGGAGGTCAGAGGTTAACTACACTGAATGACAATATAAAGTGTTGGTCCCATGTTTCATGAGCTGAAATAAAAAAATCCCAGACATTTTCCATACACACAAAAAGCTTATTTCTGTCAAATTATGTGCACAAATTTGTTTATATCCCTGTTAGTGAGCATTTCTCCTTTGCCAAGATAATCCATCCACCTGACAGGTGTGGCATATCAAGAAGCTGATTAAACAGCATGATCATTACACAGGTGCACCTTGTGTTGGGGACAATAAAAGGCAACTTTAAAATGTGCAGTTTTGTCACATAACACAATGCCACAGATGTCTCAAGTTTTGAGGGAGCTGACTGCAGGAATGTCTACCAGAGCTGTTGCCAGAGAATTGAATGTTCATTTCTCTACCATAAGCTGCCTATAACGTTGTTTTAGAGAATTTGGCAGTACGTCCAACCGGCCTCACAACCGCAGACCACGTGTAACCACGCCAGCCCAGGACCTCCACGTCCGGCTTCTTCAACTGTGGGATCGTCTGAGGGGAGTTGGGGTGGGGGGGTGTTGAGGAGTATTTCTGTCTGTATTAAAGCCCTTTGTGGGGAAAAACTCATTCTGATTGTCTGGGCCTGGCTCCCCAGTGGGTGGGCCTGGCTGCCAAGTGGGTGTGCCTATGCCCTCCCAGGCCCACCCATGGCTGCACCCCTGCCTAGTCATGTGAAATCCATAGATTAGGGCATAATGAGTTCATTTCAATTGACTTAGTTCCTTATATGAACTGTAATTCAGTAAGATCTTTGAAATTGTTTGCATGTTGTGTTTATATCTGTTCAGTATACATGCAATAGACACTTTACAGTCAACCTCCTAATCAACCATTGACAGACTGACTGAAAATCTGTATGATTTACTCAGTGGTAGTGTAATTGGAGAGTAGATTGCTGTGTTACGTTTTCTTTTTTTTTATGCCAAGTTTCACATATTTGTTCCCCTCTGATTCCTCTGCAGACTCCTACACCCTGACTATGCTGAAGGTCCTGATCTATGTACTACCACCAACAAACACCAGTAGAGCCTCCTTACCCTCCAGGAGCAGTGTCAGGCAGGCCATTCGGTATCTGGTGGACATTGTACCGGTGAGCAACACAGTATTTAAAAAAAATACTTCCTGGTCAGACTGAGCAGTAAACCCAGACATTTCCTCATTGCCATATAGATTAACAATTTGTGAACTATGGGAATTTTAGAAGGAAATTGTTGGCAACTTTAGAAGGAAGGGTAACAATGAAGATAGAAAAATGAATAGAAAAATCTCCTTGAAAGACCTTTCCTCCTTTGTTCCTCTACAGATGGATACCAAGGTGTCCTCCTTATTCTGTGACCCTACCTCCTTGGAGGGCCCAGAGTCTGTCTCCCACGCTCAGCCCTACATAGTTAGCGTGGGGCCCCTGGAGGCCCCTGGCCGGCAGCTTTGCATCGTGTTCCCTGTTGATAGGATGGCAATCCCCCTGCCTCAGGAGGGCCTGAGTAATGCACTGGACAAGCTTTTCAAGCTTCTGCGTGTGTTTGAACTGGGGTACCCAGATCAGCTAGCCTCCTTATATGGCTTCCTGGAGCACCTGTATGGGCTGGAGATGACCCCACAAGGTAACCATGACTCCCCCAGTGGCAAGGGGTCAAAAGTGCTTGAACTTTTATCACGGCTCCACATGCCCTCCTGACAGATGGCGTAGGTCTACACATGAATTGAACTCGCCCCACAGACTTACCTTCTGTTTTTTTGGGCCTATTTTATTCTAGCCATCCTTTACAGAACACATCCTTTACTATGTTCTGGATTTGCCCCAAAATAAAAAGTATGTCAGACTGAACTGAACAATACTGATGGAACACAATGGTGCTCTGGAAAAAATTAAGAAACCACTGCAAATTTTTCTTAAATCAGCATCTCTACATGTATGACAGCCATTCCATTCCAGTGTCTGTTGAATTCCAACACAGGCACACCTCATTCTACTGAACTAGGTACTGATTAGGTGATCACATTAACCAAATCTTATTTAACGAGGAAAAGTATCAAATCCACTGCTGTGGTCATCACTATCCTCTTGCAATAGGACCAGCTGGATGGCAAAAACAGTGCTAATAGTACCTCAAAAGTAATATTAATCAAAAAATAACTATTGACCATGCCAAAAGTGTTGAAAAGGAGTGAGGAAAAGAAGGGTTCAATTCTGCTTTACTGGCAGAGGGATACAGTGAGCGTCAGGTTGCTTCCATCCTTAAAATTTCAAAGACGGCGGTTTATAAGAACAAGGTCAAGCAGCAGACATTGGGGACAACAAAGCTACAGACTGGCAGAGGGCGAAAACGACACTCTACTGACCGGGATGACCGCCAACTCATTCGAATGTCACTCAACAACCGTAGGATGACATCAAGTGACCTACAAAAAGAATGGCAAACGGCAGCTGGGGTGAAGTGCACGGCGAGGACAGTTCGAAACAGGCTCCTAGGGGCAGGGCTGAAGTCGTGCAAAGCTAGAAAAAAAGCCCTTCATCAATGAGAAGCAAAGAAGAGCCAGGCTGAGGTAGCTTAGTGGTTAAGAGCGTTGTGCCAGTAACCGAAAGGTCGCTGGTTCTAATCCCGAGCCGACTAGGTGATTGTCGATGTGCCCTTGAGCAAGGCACTTAACCCTATTGCCGTAAGTGCTCTGGATAAGACGTCTCATATTATAGTAATCTTCTCTGATGAGTCCAATTTTCAGCTTTGCCCAACACCTGGTCATCTAATGGTTAGACGGAGACCTGGAGAGACCTACAAGCCACAGTGTCTCGCACCCACTGTGAAATTTGGTGGAGGATCGGTGATGATCTGGGGATGCTTCAGCAATGCTGGAATCGGGCAGATTTGTCTTTGTGAAGGACGCATGAATCAAGCCACGTACAAGGTTGTCCTGGAAGAAAACGTGCTTCCTTTTGCTCTGACATTGTTCCCCAACTCTGAGGATTGGTTTTTCCAGCAGGACAATATGCCATGCCACGTCAATCAAGGTGTGGATGGAGGACCACCAGATCAAGACCCTGTCATGGCCAGCCCAATCGCCAGACCTGAACATTTACATTTACGTCATTTAGCAGACGCTCTTATCCAGAGCGACTTACAGTTAGTGAGTGCATACCTTTTCATACTGGCCCCCCGTGGGAATCGAACCCACAACCCTGGCGTTGCAAGCGCCATGCTCTACCAACTGAGTTACACAGGACTGTATTGAACCCCATTGAAAACTTCTGGAATCTGATCAAGAGGAAGATGGATGGTCACAAGCCATTAAACAAAGCCGAGCTGCTTGAATTTTTGCGTCAGGAGTGGCATAAAGTCACCCAACATCAATGTGAAAGACTGGTGGAGAGCATGCCAAGACACATGAAAGCTGTGATTGAAAATCTAAGTTAAAACATTACTATTGTGTTGTTTAAAAATGAACATGAACTTATTTTCTTTGCATTATTTGAGGTCTGACAACACTGCATCTCTTTTGTTATTTTGACCAGTTGTCATTTTCTGCAAATAAATGCTTTAAATAACAATATTTTTATTTGGAATTTGGGAGAAATGTAGTTTATAGAATAAAACAAAAATGTTATTTTCACCCAAACACATACCTATAAATAGTAAAACCAGATAAACTTATATTTTTGCAGTGGTCTCTTAATTTCTTCCAGAGCTGTATATTCACTGAATTACACATTGACAATGCAAAAACTTTCATAAAACTAACATACATTTACATTTACATTTATCTTGTATACATTTTCTGTGCGGGGAAATGATACTGTATTTTGTACTTTGAGATACCTTTTCCCTTTTTGCACAATTGCTTTAGTATTTAAGTTGCTCATTATACTGTTATGTGGTTTACTTTAAAATAAATAAAAAATATGAATGTTTTCACTGTCCAATATTTTTATATGTAAAATACTGGTGAAATACATAATGGTAATAACCACATTTATGTAATGCATGATCAAATGATATGTTCTTTGTGAAGTCTGTGTTCAATCAGTGGCAGCGGTCTATGAATTTGATGGCCCAGGTTGAACCTGCCTATGGGCCATCACTTGACCAGGCGAAGCCGGTGAGGGAGGAGGAGTGCCCAGCTCAAATCGAACAACAATCTGCTCCACTCCCTTATGTTGTCAACAAGGCAGCATGATCCATCGTTCAGAAACATACATCTCTTTTCCATAAAATATATTTGAATTGTTAAACTAGTTTTCATTTGGAAGGCAGATAAAACGTTATCAAAAGCAATCACTTTTGCAAGTGAAAACAGAATCCTACTCATTACGCCACGTGCTAACCTACGTAACTTTTTTTTTGGGGCCGACTTATACTGAACAAAAATATAAACTCAATGTGTAAGGTATTGGTCCCATGTTTCATGAGCTGAAATAAAATATTGCAGTATTTTTTCATATGCACAAAAAGCTCATTTATCTCAACTTTTTTGCACATCCCTGTTAGTGAACATCCGGCTTCTTCACCTGTGGGATCGTCTGAGACCAGCCACCTGGACAGCTGATGAAACTGAGGAGTATTTCTGTCTGTAATAAAGCCCTTTTGTGGGGAAAAACTAATTCTGATTGGATGGGCCTGGCTCCCTAGTGGATGGGCCTGGTTCCCAAGTGGGTGGGCCTATGCCCTCCCAGGTCCACCCATGGCTGCACCCCTGCCCAGTCATGTGAAGTCCATATATTAGGGACTACTGAATTTATTTAAATTGACTCATTTCCTTATATGAACTCTAACGCAGTAAAATCGTTGAATGTTGCGTTTATATTTTTGTTCAGTATATTTTTTGCTTTTTAGTGAACCCTTTTCCTAACCTCAACTTAATCATCATAACCTAATACGTGAATTCTAACCTGCTGCGAAAAGTCAATTCTGACGTTAATTCGACTAAAGCTGAGCTTTACGTGCAGCCGGCTCATGCCCGGGAGGCAGCCCGCTTCCAAATGGAATGCAATCACTTTTCACCCGGTGGAAACTACGCCTTCCCCTCATAAAATCTGGGCGAATGATCACAGAGTTTTGTATCAACTGTGGGCGTTGTCTTTACACTACTCAGTAATCCTGATGTTCTTTGGCTGAAAACGACGGACATACGACAACAAATACTTTAATTCAGGGGTGTCAAACTCATTTTAGCTCAGGGGCCACATGGAGGAAAATCTATTCCCAAGTGGGCCGGACCGGAAAAATCATGGTATATATAACTTAAAAACAACAACTTCAGATTGTTTTCTTTGTTTTAATACGATCAACATACAACATAAAGCTGGAGCCTGAGGACAGTGTGTCCAAAATAGTACAAGCACAACATCACTATTAATCATAAAACACGTCAAGTTTATTTGAAAATTCTAAAGAAAAAGAACACACAAACACACAATGCCTCAGTGATTAACAGAACTGTTTCACAGATCACAGAACTATATCAGGGTGTCATTTCTCAGGCAGAAATGTAGATAAAAATAATGAAATCCTGTTCCCCAAACAACTGCAAGAACCACAGAGTCAAGAATAGGTTAAATATACAAATAAAATAAAATCAATTAAAAACAATAGCACATCAACATAAAAACATATAAACATAAATCTGAAAGCGTTGCTCAAACTCCCGTAACAGTCCCGTTATGTTATCTTTGAACCGCTTCATGTCTGCCACATGTTGGGTCGCGCACACATTTTTCAGACAGGGGAAGTGAGCTGCATCACCACCGGCAAGTTGCGTCTCCCACAATGACAGCTTCAACTTGAAAGAACGTATGCTGTCATAATACTGCGTGACAACTTTGTTGCGCCCTTGCAGCTGTTTGTTCAAGTTATTCAGGTGCTCTGTAACATCCACCATAAATGCAAGGTCCTGCATCCATTCTGCGGAATGAAATTCTAACACTGGTTTGCCCTTTTCTTCCATGAACTGTTCAATTTCTTCTCGTAAATCAAAGAAACGCCTCAGCACAGCACCTCGGCTTAACCATTTTACCTCAGTGTGGTATGGCAGGCCATAGATGTGGTCTTTCTCTCTGAGAAGGCTGTCAAACTGACGGTGATTCAGGCTTCTGGATCGGATGAAATTAACAGTTTGGATGACCACCTTCATGATGTTATCCATCTTTAATGACTTGCAACACAAAGCCTCCTGGTGCAAAATACAGTGAAAAGTCAAAAAATCACGTCCTCCATTTGCAGATTGCACTTTCTCTCTGAACTTTGTCACAACGCCTGCTTTTTTCCCGATCATTGAGGGCGCACCATCTGTAGCCAGGCTGACAGCGCGGGACCAGTCCACTCCGACCCTATCCAGCGCGCCCGACGCAGTGCGGTAAAAATATCAGCTGCTGTCGTTGTATCTGTCATCGGCACCAACTCCACGAACTCCTCGGTGATGGTCAATGTGTCATCAACTCCGCGGATTAAAATGGCCAGTTGTGCAACATCTGTAATGTCCGTGCTTTCATCAATTGCAACCGAAAACGCAATAAATGACTTTACTTTTTGCTTCAACTGGCTGTCCAAATCCACTGAAAGATCGGAAATCCTGTCTGCAACTGTGTTTCTTGTCAGGCTGATATTTGCAAAAAGCCTGCCGCTTTTCAGGGCACACAATCTCCGCTGCCTTCATCATGCATGTTTTTACAAATTCACCCTCACTAAATGGTTTTGAAGCCACTGCGATTTCATTAGCAATGAGGTAGCTAGCTTTCACTGCAGCGTCACTGATGTCTCGGCTGTGAGTAAACACAGACTGCTGTTTCTTCAGACCCGCCAACAGTTCATTCACCTTCTCTCATCTCCGCTGTCCTTGAAAGTTGTCATATTTGTCGGCATGAAGACTCACATAGTGGCGAAGAAAGGTTATATTCTTTCAGCACTGCAACATGCTCTGAACACACCAAACATACAGCTTTCCCATTCAATTCCGTGAATAAATAGGATGACAATTTTTCTTGGAACACTCTGCACTCTGCGTCCACTTTTCTCTTTTTTGACAGAGACATATTGGGGCAATGAGGGTGCCAAAGCACATAATGTTAAAAGTAGAAGCCGTAATAAATATCGCGGGCAAAACAAAGTAGCTCATTGGCTGCACGTGCTTGACCTACTTGCTCTGCCCCGGTATAAACAGTTTGCTTGCTTAACACAATTGCTATTGCGCCATCCAGTGGACGCAAATGGAACAGCAGTTTCTTTTATTGAAAAATTGCAGCGCATTTTTATACTTTACAATTGTTTTATTTATTTTTTTATTTTTTTAAATATTTTTTTTATCATCTCGCGGGCCGGATTAAACCCGTTTGCGGGCCTGATCCGGCCCGCGGGCCTGATCCGGCCCGCGGGCCGGACGTTTGACACCCCTGCTTTAATTGAACAAATGTGCTGCATGTCATGCATGGGAGGCTTCCAAGTGGCACTGAACCACAGCAGACCTTGTTCGCACACGGAAGTGTGTATCCACTTGCAAAAGTGAGAAGGTGCGCTGAAAAACATTCTTAAAATGTGGTTCATTGTAGCAATCATTTGTCCGGTTCTAGCTGCATTCCTATACAAATCATTTTGATATCGACACTCGTGAGCCGCTTAAACCACAGGTCACCCAAAAGAAGGAGAAAAACAAAGTTCTGAAACAGGGTGAGTCTCTTGGACACAAGGCTTGACAGATCCCCAATGCATGCACGAAATATAGTTTCCTAGGAATATGTGCCCAAACAGATATACATTTTGTAATAATTTTTTGGCACCCTTGTCCTGTGTCACTGTGTGTGTGTTTCGAAAGCCATATCTTGTTGCGTAATTAAATTGCTCTGTCGTTCACATGTATCGCAAGTGCATTCATTTGAAGGAGGAGAGCAGGTCAGGCAACTATTTCGTCTGTTAGAACCGCTGACATACCGATTTATAATATTTACAAATTCACTGATTGTCCAATGCAATACTGCGTTACAAGCTGGACAAGGCTCATGTACTGCAGTCATGACTGAGCCCATTGTTGAACTGCAATCCACCCAGAACTATATCACGTTTATAGCTGCTACACACACATTTGTTTCAGAACCACTAGCCAGGTTTTCATCCAATTTGCGACAGATTTTCATGCGAATATTCAAAAATCTGCATAAAATAATATGCGATTTTTCCACCAGACGTGTTTCCATCAAACGGACTTTTAGCGGATAGAAGGTTGTGCGTGATTACGCAGCGCACATAATTAATTTATCGCGTAATTAATTTTACCGACACAAAAATATCCCACCATGTCGAATGAACAAATTCTGTCGGCATTTAGGCCTATAAAATTGTACCGGCATTTTAATGTTTCCATGAAATACTTTTTTTTCATGGGTCAGGTAATTCAACCGCATGAAATGGTTAGACGGAAACGTGGTTATAGGGTCTCTTTGCACAGGCCAGGGGATAATATTGCTGGAACACAGCGTTATTTGTTTCCTGTAAAAAGCCAAAACTGGCAATATCTGTGTTAATTGTATATTTGTATTACTCTTCCCTACCAGGTTTCTTGGCCAGTAAAGTACCTGAGAAACTAGATGCCATTGTCATTGGCCGTGGAATTGGTGTTCTTGGGGTGGCGGTGCTGCTGGCTAAGGTTGGGAAGCAGGTCCTGGTTCTGGAGCAGCATAATCGGGCCGGAGGCTGCTGCCACACCTTTACAGAGAAAGGCTTTGAGTTTAACATGGGTGAGAAGGCTCTTATCAGTTTACCTTTCCTTACTTAGAAGGCAGCTATCAGTTCACCTTTCCTTACTAAACGTGGGAGGTACCTTCCTTTACTCAGAGGTGGAAGTGGTAGTGGCGATGAACATAGTCTATTTCTGTTGGTGGCATAAACCAGGGATGGGCCACTTTGATGGTGATGGGGTTCTGCATGGTGGCTTGCAGTTCTGCGTACCTACAGTACCAGTCAAAAGTTTGGACACCTACTCATTCAAGGGTTTTTCTTTATTTGTAGTATTTTCTACATTGTAGAATAATAGTGAAGACATCAACACTATGAAATAACACATGGAATCATGTAGTAACCAAAAAAGTGTTATACAAATCAAATATATTTTATATTTGAGATTCTTCAAATAGCCACCCTTTGCCTTGATGACAGCTTTGGACACTCTTGACATTCTCTCAACCAGCTTCACCTGGAATGCTTTTCCAATAGTCTTGAAGGAGTTCCCACATATGGGGAGCACTTGTTGGCTGCTTTTCCTTCACTCTGCCGTCCGACTCATCCCAAACCATCTCAGTTGGGTTGAGGTCGGGGGATTGTGGAGGCCAGGTCATCTGATGCAGCACTCCATCACTCTCCTTCTTGGTAATTAGTCCTTACACAACCTGGAGGTGTGTTGGGTCATTGTCCTGTTGAAAAACAAATGATCGTCCCACGTTGGTGTGCAGGAAGTCCATCCCCTGTAGCAGCTGCACCATCACATCCTGTACAGACAGGAAGCAGCATGACAGCATTGCTCGACCACTTTCTCTGACTGTGGCTTATTCTGACAAGATATGAGGACATCTGGCAAGAAAAGTTCAAAAGAGTGTACAGTAAAATGTTATACTAATTCTTAATGGAATGCTTTGGAGTCATTGAGTTTTTATCAGATGCAGATATGTAAGCGGGAGAGTTCACACCTTAATTTTGTCCAGACTCAGTCCAGTGCTGGGGACTGTGGTGAGGAATGTAGACAGGTCCTGGTCGATGTACTCAAACATCAGCGTCAGGTCCAAACTCCTGTTCTTCAGACCAGCAGATACATCCAACAACCTTTCAGTAAGATCAGCAATTAAGGTCAATCATTGTGAACCATTTCTGCTAATGAAATGGCATGACACCATAGTATGCCATTATAAAGCACCATCAAACTGATTTTAACCCTAAAGATGATTATGTATAATTCATAGGCTATGCAAACATGTTCAGATACAGTGGGGAGAACAAGTATTTGATACACTGCCGATTTTGCAGGTTTTCCTACTTATAAATCCAGAAAATCACATTGTATGATTTTAAAGTAATTAATTAGCATTTTATTGCATGACATAAGTATTTGATACATCAGAAAAGCAGAACTTAATATTTACATTTACATTTACGTCATTTAGCAGACGCTCTTATCCAGAGCGACTTACAAATTGGTGCATTCACCTTATAGCCAGTGGGTTAACCACTTTATTTGTTACATAAACCTTTGTTTGCAATTAGAGATCATATGTTTCCTGTAGGTCTTGACCAGGTTTGCACACACTGCAGCAGGGATTTTGGCCCACTCCTCCATACAGACCTTCTCCAGATCCTTCAGGTTTCGGGGCTGTCGCTGGGCAATATGGAATTTCAGCTCCCTCCAAAGATTTTCTATTGGGTTCAGGTCTGGAGACTGGCTAGGGCACTCCAGGACCTTGAGATGCTTCTTAAGGAGCCACTCCTTAGTTGCCCTGGCTGTGTGTTTCGGGTCGTTGTCATGCTGGAAGACCCAGCCACGACCCATCTTCAATGCTCTTACTGAGGGAAGGAGGTTGTTGGCCAAGATCTCGCGATACATGGCCCCATCCATCCTCCCCTCAATACGGTGCAGTCGTCCTGTCCCCTTTGCAGAAAAGCATCCCCAAAGAATGATGTTTTCACCTCCATGCTTCACTGTTGGAATGGTGTTCTTGGGGTTGTACTCATCCTTCTTCTTCCTCCAAACACGGCGAGTGGAGTTTAGACCAAAAAGCTCTATTTTTGTCTCATCAGACCACATGACCTTCTCCCATTCCTCCTCTGGATCATCCAGATGGTCATTGGCAAACTTCAGACGGGCCTGGACATGCGCTGGCTTGAGCAGGGGGACCTTGCGTGCACTGCAGGATTTTCTCTCACAGTTGAAGTGTACATATTATAAAAATTACAGACATCTACATGCTTTGTAAGTAGGAAAACCTGCAAAATCGGCAGTGTATCAAATACTTGTTCTCCCCACTGTATCATTTAATGAGAGAAAAATTAACTTACTTTACTATGTTCGGATGGTTGAAATACCAGATTTTACTTGAAGCCACCTCCCGGATCATGAAAGCAGGAATTACACTCTCCGGGTAGGTTCAACTTCTTCACCGCTGCGAGTCGCTGTTGATTGCGGACCTCTCCTGCCTCATACCATAGCATTGTTGAATACTCGTTTCTGATTGGCTTGAAGGGCATTCTAGAGCGTGCATTCTTCTTCTTTATAAACTGGGTGGTTCGAACCCTGAATGGTATATCAGACCATATACCACGGGTACGACAAAACATACATTTTAACTGCTCTAATTACGTCGGTAACCAGTTTATAATAGCAATAAGGCACCTCGGGGGTTTGTGATATATGGCCAATATACCACGGCTAATATGTCCAGGCACTCCGCGTTGTGTCGTACATAAGAACAGCCCTTAACCGTGGTATATTGGCCATATACCACACCCCTCTGGCCTTATTGCTTAAATAACACATGGTATACAGTGAGGGGAAAAAAGTATTTGATCCCCTGCTGATTTTGTACGTTTGCCCACTGACAAAGAAATGACCAGTCTATAATTGTAATGGTAGGTTTATTTGAACAGTGAGAGACAGAATAACAACAAAGAAATCCAGAAAAACGCATGTCAAAAATGTTATAAATTGATTTGCATTTTAATGAGGGAAATAAGTATTTGACCCCCTTTCAGTCAGAAATATTTCTGGCTCCCAGGTGTCTTTTATACAGGTAACAAGCTGAGATTAGAGCACACTCTTAAAGGGAGTGCTCCTAATCTCAGTTTGTTACCTGTATAAAAGACACCTGTCCACAGAAGCAATCAATCAATCAGATTCCGAACTCTCCACCATGGCCAAGACCAAAGAGCTCTCCAATGATGTCAGGGACTAGATTGTAGACCTACACAAGGCTGGAATGGGCTACAAGACCATCGCCAAGCAGCTTGGCGAGAAGGTGACAACAGTTGGTGCGATTATTCGCAAATGGAAGAAACACAAAATAACTGTCAATCTCCCTCGGCCTGGGGCTCCATGCAAGATCTCACCTCGTGGAGTTGCAATGATCATGAGAATGGTGAGGAATCAGCCCAGAACTACACGGGAGGATCTTGTCAATGATCTCAGAGGAGAACTGGGTGAAAGTGTTGTGGTCAGATGAGACCAAAATGGAGCTCTTTGGCATCAACTCAACTCGCCGTGTTTGGAGGAGGAGGAATGCTGCATATGACCCCAAGAACACCTTCCACACCGTCAAACATGGAGGTGGAAACATTATGCTTTGGGGGTGTTTTTCTGCTAAGGGGACAGGACAACTTCACCGCATCAAAGGGACGATGGACGGGGCCATGTACCATCCAATCTTGGGTGAGAACCTCCTTCCCTCAGCCAGGGCATTGAAAATGGGTCGTGGATGGGTATTCCAGCATGACAATGACCCAAAACACACGGCCAAGGCAACAAAGGAGTGGCTCAAGAAGAAGCACATTAAGGTCCTGGAGTGGCCTAGCCAGTCTCCAGACCTTAATCCCATAGAAAATCTGTGGAGGGAGCTGAAGGTTCGAGTTGCCAAACGTCAGCCTCGAAACCTTAATGATTTGGAGAAGATCTGCAAAGAGGAGTGGGACAAAATCCCTCCTGAGATGTGTGCAAACCTGGTGGCCAACTACAAGAAATGTCTGACCTCTTTGATTGCCAACAAGGGTTTTGCCACCAAGTACTAAGTCATGTTTTGCAGAGGGGTCAAATACTTATTTCCCTCATTTAAAATGCAAATCGATTTATAACATTGATGAGAGAGGCCTGTAATTTTCATCATAGGTACACGTCAACTATGACAGACATTGAGAATTTTTTTTCCAGAAAATCACATTGTAGGATTTGTAATGAATTTATTTGCAAATTATGGTGGAAAATAAGTATTTGGTCACCTACAAACAAGCAAGATTTCTGGCTCTGACAGACCTGTAACTTCTTCTTTAAGAGGCTCCTCTGTCCTCCACTCGTTACCTGTATTAATGGCACCTGTTTGAACTTGTTATCAGTATAAAAGACACCTGTCCACAACCTCAAACAGTCACACTCCAAACTCCACTATGGCCAAGACCAAAGAGCTGTCAAAGGACACCAGAAACAAAATTGTAGACCTGCACCAGGCTGGGAAGACTGAATCTGCAATAGGTAAGCAGCTTGGTTTGAAGAAATCAACTGTGGGTGCAATTATTAGGAAATGGAAGACATACAAGACCACTGATAATCTCCCTCGATCTGGGGCTCCACGCAAGATCTAACCCCGTGGGGTCAAAATGATCACAAGAACGGTGAGCAAAAATCCCAGAACCACACGGGGGACCTAGTGAATGACCTGCAGAGAGCTGGGACCAAAGTAACAAAGCCTACCATCAGTAACACACTACGCCGCCAGGGACTCAAATCCTGCAGTGCCAGACGTGTCCCCCTGCTTAAGCCAGTACATGTCCAGGCCCGTCTGAAGTTTGCTAGAGTGCATTTGGATGATCCAGAAGAGGATTGGGAGAATGTCATATGGTCAGATGAAACCAAAATATAACTTTTTGGTAAAAACTCAACTCGTCGTGTTTGGAGGACAAAGAATGCTGAGTTGCATCCAAAGAACACCATACCTACTGTGAAGCATGGGGGTGGAAACATCATGCTTTGGGGCTGTTTTTCTGCAAAGGGACCAGGACGACTGATCCGTGTAAAGGAAAGAATGAATGGGGCCATGTATCGTGAGATTTTGAGTGAAAACCTCCTTCCATCAGCAAGGGCATTGAATATGAAACGTGGCTGGGTCTTTCAGCATGACAATGATCCCAAACACACCGCCCGGGCAACGAAGGAGTGGCTTCGTAAGAAGCATTTCAAGGTCCTGGAGTGGCCTAGCCAGTCTCCAGATCTCAACCCCATAGAAAATCTTTGGAGGGAGTTGAAAGTCCGTGTTGCCCAGCGACAGCCCCAAAACATCACTGCTCTAGAGGAGATCTGCATGGAGGAATGGGCCAAAATACCAGCAACAGTGTGTGAAAACCTTGTGAAGACTTACAGAAAATGTTTGACCTGTGTCATTGCCAACAAAGGGTATATAACAAAGTATTGAGAAACTTTTGTTATTGACCAAATACTTTTTTTCCACCATAATTTGCAAATAAATTCATAAAAAATCCTACAATGTGATTTTCTGGATTTTTTTTCTCTCATTTTGTCTGTCATAGTTGACGTGTACCTATGATGAAAATTACAGGCCTCTGTCATCTTTTTAAGTGGGAGAACTTGCACAATTGGTGGCTGACTAAATACTTTTTTCCCCCACTGTATGTTCTAGGTTTGAGCTACTTTTGAAAGCGTAAGTCGAATTGAAAACATTATTGGCATTGTTGAATTCGATTTTCATAATGGCAAGGTAGGAATTATGGTTTGGTTAGCTAAACTAGCAAGTATGTTTGTTTTGGTTACTGTGACAACTACTGTAGCTATCTAGTAAAGTAAACTGTCTTCATTATTCTCCATAGAAGGCATATCCCCTCGTTGATTATCCCTTACGTAATGTATTGAATTTTGACGTTTATCCCTTACTTGTTCCAACTGCACCTTTTGTTCTTTATGGCCCTTTTTTATTTTATATATATATTCTCAGTTTAGATACTTGTAAAGGTCATACCTGTACATCTGTTTTATTGGCCATAACATACATTTTCTTTAAGTTTTGAGGTGCAATTTTTATGTTGGAGGCATTTTTTTGTGTTAGTCTTGCTCCTATTGATTTATTCCTGGGAGATGACCATTGTGTTTTCATTACGTTGTCATTACGTGTTATTTACTGTGTGCTAACACATGCATTTATTTCTTATTTAATACTACAACCACACACATGCACTCACTGTTTCATATTCCATCATTTTCCAATGTAAATCTGTCAATAAACTCCCCTGTGCGTGTTCATCCCCTGTGCGGGTTCATCCCCTGTGAGAGAGATGACGCTAGTGAGGAGAAAATGTTTGCTGATGAAGGGGGTTCGAACCATGACCAAACATGCCATGTCGAGCCTGATGGCTCCATGATGAAAAAGGGGAATGACTACAGGAACACAAGGCTAGAACAAAAAATATATAACTATGAAGATTCCACAAAGAAAATGGAACAAAATGAAACCACTGTCTGGCACAACTAAACTTCAGAAGTCATGGACATGTGCTCTACACTGAGTTTACAAAACACTCTCGATGTTGTACACTTGTTTTTACGTACCAGCTTGTAGGAAAACGCTGTGCCCATATCTCAAAGTAACGGCTGTCTGTTACTTCACAAGCTGTCAAGCTACATACAGTGGGGAGGACAAGTATTTGATACACTGCCGATTTTTGCAGGTTTTCCTACTTACAAAGCATGTAGAGGTCTGTAATTTTTATCATAAGTACACTTCAACTGTGAGAGACGGAATCTAAAACAAAAATCCAGAAAATCACATTGTATGATTTTTAAGTAATTAATCTGCATTTTATTGCATGACATAAGTATTTGATCACCTACCAACCAGTAAGAATTCCGGCTCTCACAGACCTGTTAGTTTTTCTTTAAGAAGCCCTCCTGTTCTCCACTCATTACCTGTATTAACTGCACCTGTTTGAACTCGTTACCTGTATAAAAGACACCTGTCCACACACTCAATCAAACAGACTCCAACCTCTCCACAATGGCCAAGACCAGAGATCTGTGTAAGGACATCAGGGATACAATTGTAGACCTGCACAAGGCTGGGATGGGCTACAGGACAATAGGCAAGCAGCTTGGTGAGAAGGCAACAACTGTTGGCGCAATTATTAGAAAATGGAAGAACTGACCATCTGGATGATCCAGAGGAGGAATGGGAGAAGGTCATGTGGTCTGATAAGACAAAAATATAGCTTTTTGGTCAAAACTCCACTCGCCGTGTTTGGAGGAAGAAGAAGGATGAGTACAACCCCAAGAACACCATCCCAACCGTGAAGCATGGAGGTGGAAACATAATTCTTTGGGGATGCTTTTCTGCAAAGGGGACAGGACGACTGCACGGTATTGAGGGGAGGATGGATGGGGCCATGTATCGCGAGATCTTGGCCAACAATCTCCTTCCCTCAGTAAGAGCATTGAAGATGGGTCGTGGCTAGGTCTTCCAGTATGACAACGACCCGAAACACACAGCCAGAGCAACTAAGGAGTGGCTCCGTAAGAGGCATCTCAAGGTCCTGGAGTGGCCTAGCCAGTCTCCAGACCTGAACCTAATAGAACATCTTTGGAGGGAGCTGAAAGTCCGTATTGCCCAGTGACAGCCCCGAAACCTGAAGGATCTGGAGAAGGTCTGTATGGAGGAGTGGGCCAAAATCCCTGCTGCAGTGTGTGCAAACCTGGTCAAGACCTACAGGAAACGTATGATCTCTGTAATTGCAAACAAAGGTTTCTGTACCAAATATTAAGTTCTGCTTTTCTGATGTATCAAATACTTATGTCATGCAATAAAATGCTAATTAATTACTTAAAGATCATACAATGTGATTTTCTGGATTTTTGTTTTAGGTTCCGTCTCTCACAGTTGAAGTGTACCTATGATAAAAATTACAGACCTCTACATGCTTTGTAAGTAGGAAAACCTGCAAAATCGGCAGGGTATCAAATACTTGTTCTCCCCACTGATCTCTTTAATATACAGCACTAGAAAACAAACAAGACAGTGGCTGTACAGGTCACCCGTGTAGGAGAAGTGAAACACCTCAAAGGTGAGGTTAACGCCCGGCCTGCAAGCTACCACAGTAGAGGGAAAATAGCAAGACGTCTTACTCAAGGAGTAAGTAACTTTTATTACGCCAACCTGAACAAGACACCATTGCTCGAGCTGAAGGCCAGAAATATCAGCCATAGCTTCAAGAAAGATGTCTTGAAAGTCATCTCATCAGAGCATGTTCAAGTGGATCCCTTTGGTGTTCACCTGTATACCGAGACAGGGTTGGGTATTGCTGTGCATCACCTCAGGCAAAGACGGCCTGTCATTCTGCACCTGGATGCCACTGGAGGAGTGGTAAGCCGCATCCCTTCGCAGCCAAAACTTTATTATAGTTTAACATGGCCTGGTGAAGGGAAAGACAAGCCTCCCCTTCCAGTGTTCGAAATGGTCACCAATGAGCATGCAGTACCAGACCTGGCGTTTTGGATGATGCAGGCCCTGCACGAAGTCGGCAAGACGACTACCCACAGGGTGCGCTCGGTAGAAACAGATTACAGTTTGGCCCTCATCCAGAGAGTCCTTCTAGCCTTCAATAGAGAAAATAAAAGTGACTACCTGGAGAAGGCTTATCGGGTGGTCCAGAATGAGGTGAGCAGAAATATTATCAAGGCTGTCTCTGGAGGTTTTGGCAGCGCAACAAAGGACAAGGGCCTGAGGGAGTTTGACACACTGTGTTGCTCATCTCCTCAATAGCACCAGCCTGGAGAGTGCTTCACTCACATGTGCCATGTTTTCTTGGCTGAAGACTCCACAACCAGTGAGCCGAAAAGTCTGAAGGTGCTGACAGACCTCATCTGCAAATTCAAGGTGCTAGATGAGGAGACAGACGTTTTCAAACCGTTCCTGAAGGATTATGTGGCCCCAAGTTATGAAAATACCATCTTTGCCAGGTCACCGTTCACCCAGGAGTTCTCTTTGGCACTACAGAACACAAAGCATGACATTGAAGCAGAACAAGCTGAGGAAGTCGAGAGGAACAAACATTTATGTCCGGAGCTGTTGGATGTCCTGTTGAAGGACTACCTGGAGATATTCCCCCTTTGGAGTGGGATCTTGTTAGGGGACCTTAGTAGGTATGCATCAGACCTACAGCAAGACCTACAACAAAATCAGGGGATGATAACCAGGGAAACCAACAGTGGCAGAATAGCGGTTTGGGATAGTAAAGAACAGCATACTGCGCAAACAAAGATTCCTTCGGCCTGGTGCTTTCGTTCGCAAAATGCATGCTTCACTGACAGTGCATTAATACATAATACAGCATGGTCTCCCAGAGAGAATGCTTGATAATCCACTCAAAGGTGACATCATAGAGCACTCTGAGGAACAGTGGGCAAGGAGAACAGAAAGCAAACTGTACAGGTATGACTTTTTGACAGAAAAATATTGTGTTTTATAAAAGATCATGTCATTATGTTGTCTTTGACATTGTTGGGTATAATCATTTTAACATTCATTTAAGATACCCCTGCTGTCATCCTCCCGCAAGGACTCCAAAGACTCCTTGTTGAAGGCTGAAGATGGGGACATCACAGGACAGACATGGCAGGTATGAGACTTCGACAATAAAGTATAGTGGTCAACGAGATTAACTATGACAAGTTTTGTATTGTGTAGTGTTGACAAAGGGGTAAGAGTCTACATTATTGAAATTAACTACATTGTTACATATTTTCTGATTATATATCTATATTTAACCGTTTGTCCCACAAAACTTAAATACAAGTCCAAATTCTGCCAAGCCCCAAGAAAAGGCCCTGAAAGACCACCACCAATTGTTATCCAACTGGTGATAACAATTGGTGGTGGTCACAATTTTAAGAAATAACACTGAAAATGTTGTAATGTGTAACTGTTTTTTTTCAGACCATCGAACATTACATACTGCTTAACCTGAAGGACTGCAATAAGAAAGGCCTGTATTACATAAACCACTATGTGACCTATGCCATTCTCTATGGCTCGAATGAGCAAAGAAACAGACACTGTCAAAGGTAATACGTGAAGATTGTCAATTATTGTTGTATAATATATTTTTATCAGTTATCTAGATTTAGAGTTTTACAATACATCAGCTTCTCAATTATTTTATCAATGAATAATTACAGATGTAAACAGTACTATATTCATATATTTTTTAAATTATTGGTTTATTCAGGTAAACTTTTAATTGTACGATGCTGCCATTAATCTGGAGAACCACTGGAAACTTCTGGTAAGAACTTCAAATCCATAAAAAAGGGACCAAGGCAATCTTCATGTAAATAATTAAAAAAGCCTTTTTTGTGATGGCATGTTCAATAGAACCAACAGATAAAAACTGACACTTTTCGGCATCATGGCCTTCGTCAGGGAGTAACAATTAAATAATGAGAGCATGTCCTCTTTTGAAACAAACCATGTTCCCATCAGCCCTGATTGAAAGAGAGAGTGGTTACAGATTAGTCAATAGTCACATAGTAAACAGTATACAATAGTCATTTGGGGTCAGACAGCTAATTGTTTGATATAGCTGACTGCCAATCTTTGTCAGACATTGTGAACAAGGAGAATACGTTTAGTGAGAGAGTCATCACATTTTCCCCCAACACAGGCATGCTTGAAGATTCTCGCAATGTTGTGTAGTGTAAGCTAGGAAGTAGGAGCCCTTGTGCGAGCCGATGCAGCTTGCACATGGCAGTACGCCTCAGAGGAGCAAGAGTCTATGTCCTCTTTGTACAAGTACACCTCAATTTTATATGGACAGGACCCCAGACTTTCACAGGGCTTTATACCTAATCTATCTTGTTAGTGCTGAGTGCCAAGCAGAAAGTCATCGGGTCCCAATTTTACAGTTTTTGGTATGACTCAGCCAGGCATCATACACTCAACCTTTTAAGTTGTTTCTAAAATAATTAGTTAGGATTTTTTCTGGGAGATTGAAAGGGGGGTTAGCCATGTTGTTTCCAAGCCTCAGTGAAGGAAAATTAATATGTACCTATGATGATGTGAATGATGTCCACAGGACTCATTCAGTGATTATAGATTAGCTAGCTGTTGGTCCTGCATGACACACTTGAGGTAGCATATTTCACATTTGGTCAGATGTGAAAATGAGACCAGGGCCCGTATCCACTAAACTTTGCAGATTAGGAGTGCTGATCTATGATCAGTTTTTCCTTTAGATTAATGATTCCTTTTATATGAATTACTAAGATTATATGAACAGAACCTAGATCAGCATTCCTGAAATGCTTTCGCATAGCTTACGTTTTCACACATAAGGTCTGAGTTGATCACTGAACTTTCTCTCTATTGAGTAGCCTATTAACAAGGCTTAACCCGGATGTCAATCAATGTGTCTGTTAAAACCAGGATGCATTCAGGATTAAATACATGTAGTTTACACTAGAGGAAAGTTAATTCCTTAGGGAGCAGACATGACATAGGATAAAATAATATTAACCTCTAGGCTTAATTTCTGCTGTTTTGATCATGATATAAGTACAGTACATTCTGAAAGTATTCAGACCCATTGACTTTTTCCACATTTTGTTACGTTACAACCTTACTCTAAAATATAATACATTATTTTTTCCCCTCATCAATCTACACACAATACCCCATAATGACAAAGCGAAAACAGGTTTTTAGAAATTGTAGCAAATGTATTAAAAATAAGAAACTGAAATACCTTATTTACATAAGTATTCAGACCCTTTGCTATGAGACTCGAAATTGAGCTCAGGTGCATCCTGTTTCTATTGATCATCCTTGAGATGTTTCTACAACTTGATTGGAGTCCACCTGTAGTAAATTCAATTAATTGGACATGATTTGGAAAGGCACACACCTGTTTATATAATGTCCCACAGTTGACAGTGCATGTCAGAGCAAAAACCAAGCCATGAGGTCGAAGGAATTGTCCGTAGATCTCCGAGACAGACAGGATTGTGTCTAGGCACAGATCTGGGGAAGGGTACCAAAACATGTCTGCAGCATTGAAGGTCCCCAAGAACACAGTGGCCTCCATCATTCTCAAATGGAAGAAGTTTGGAACCACCAAGACTCTTCCTAGAGCTGGCCGCCCGGCCAAACTGAGCAACCGGGGGAGAAGGGCCTTAGTCAGGGAGGTGACCAAGAACCTGATGGTCATTCTGGCAGCGCTCCAGAGTTCCTCTGTGGAGATGGGAGAACCTTCCAGAAGGACAACCATCTCTGCAGCACTCCACCAATCAGGCCTTTATGTAGAGTGGCACCCAATTCGCCTAAAGGCTCTCAGACCATGAGAAACCAGATTCTCTGCTCTGATGAAACCAAGATGGAACTCTTTGGCCTGAATTCCAAGCGTCACGTCTGGAGGAAACCTGGCACCATCCCTAAGGTGAAGCATGGTGGTGGCAGCATCATGCTGTGGGGTTGTTTTTCAGGAAAGATTAACGGAGCAAAGTACAGAGAGATCGTTGATGAAAACCTTCTGAGCGTTCAGGATCTCCGACTGGAGCGACGACCCTAAGCACACAGCCAAGACAACGCAGGAGTGGCTTCGGGACAAGTCTCTGAATGTCCTTGGGTGGCCGAGCCTGAGCCCGGACTTGATCCCGATTTAACATCTCTGGAGAGACCTGAAAATAGCTGTGTAGCGACGCTCCCCATCCAACCTAACAGAGCTTGAGATGATCTGCAGAGAAGAATGGGAGAAACTCCCCAAATACAGGTGTGCCAAACTTGTAGCGTCATACCCAATACGACTCGAGGCTGTAATCGCTGCCAAAAGTGCTTCAACAAAGTACTGAGTAAAGGGTCTGAATACTTATGTAAATGTGATATTTCTGTTTTTCTTCTAATAAATTAGCAAAAATTCTAAAAACCAGTTTTTGCTTTGTCATTATGGGGTATTGTGTGTAGATTGAGGAGGGAAACGTAACAAAATGTGGAAAAAGTCAAGGGGTCTGAATACTTTCCGAATGCACTGTATATATGGAGACTGTTTAGTGCCAAAAATCTGTTATTCAATGCGTTATCTGTTATTTATTTGTTATTCAATGCTTTTCTATGGGCTAATAGAAGTACGGCCAAATACAATTTTCCATCCAAATTGTTTGCATTAATTGTTTTTGATACTTCAAGGGGTCTTAAAATTCAAAATCAAATAGAAAAATAATCCTTGGTATGACCTTCTTAAAACAATACCATATATCTTAGTAGACCTTCTATTGTCAGGGCACTCACAGGACAATCAAACTACAAGGCCACTGAGTTGGCCTTTAATTGTACTGATTTCCTATATATTTGATTTCATGCAAAGTATTGTGAATAAACGTGGACATTGACATTGTTGTACACTACAGAACCTTCTTCAAGATGAGGAGAAATCGCCTGGGTAAAGAAGGCTGGGTGCACATCAAATGGACGGCAGGAAACCGTCTCTTCCAAACAGAAAGATGCCACTAGCTGTGATGTCTTCGTGATGGAGTGTGCAGTCCCTGTTCCTAGAGACCTACCCTCCTGTAGGTTTTGGCGATGTAATTGGCCAATTATAACTGTTCTGATTTCAGTTTATCAACCAGCTAATTATTAGAATTTTGTGTGCAAGACTAGGGTTGGACAGAAACCGACAGGCAGGCTGCTCTCCAGGAAAAGGGTTGGGCAGCCCGGGTGTAGGAAGTGTTTCACACAGAGTGATTCCAAATCTGCTGCCCAAGCCTCACAAAATGTAAGACATCACACCCACCCCAGCTGGCGAGCTCATGCTGGTTCTGAGTCATGGCACCAAAGTTTCAGATTTTTCATTGTGTATGAACGTCTTGCCCTTCTCCTGTAATGTACGCTACATCCGTCCTCTACATTGTTGTGACCTGTCAGGCCGTCTTGCATTCAAAGTTTGAGGCTGCAACGTTACCAATAGACCAAACCAAAAGCGCATTGGCTAGCTCCAATGAAACTATTTCAGCATAAGGAATAAGTTTATCCCACAGGATTAATGGGAACAGGTAACGCTATACTATTCTGAAAAAAATATTTATGTTGATTTGATGTTATTCTGTACTCCATCAACAGATGGCCAAAGAAGTTCTTGACAACATCCATATAAATGCGGGAAAGAAATCAATCCTGAAACTCTGCCTGGGATTTGCCTGTGAAATCCTAGTCTTCAGGTACTAATTCCTTATGTATTACATTTTAAATGAAATCTAATTTAAGTGTGTTGTTGGGTATTTGTCATAAAGGTGCATTATAAGATATTTCAGAGAAACAGGGGAAACAAACTTTAAATATGCAATTGTGATTATACAATTCTATAGAACCTGTGGAAAACTTTTGCTCTCATTGTGGGATGACAACCTTGGCAGGCGGAAGCAAGACCTTTGATTGGGTAAGTGGCAGTAATAGAGATTCCACATTAAGATAGATAGGAGACGAGTCTGTTTCACTCTACCATCATTACATCCAGCCCCACCACTTTTATGACCATGTGCACCCCAGCAAGAATGGAATCATGATATTTGCAAAAGCCCTGAAAGACACTGCCTTAGTACGGACCTCCAATAAACACAACAAGACTTAGACCAGAGACTCTGACCAGCAAGCACTACAGGAGCCTCAGGGCTTGCCCCTGATCTTCATGTCCTACCACCCCCACAGACATGCCTGGGATGACCAATGAAGAATATGTAAGGAACAAAAGTCTGAACTGGAAGTGTGACTTTTGATATTTTGAGAAAGACTACTCAACATCTCTGCAGACCTGTGTATAAAATGTCTCTCTGCACTAGCCATGAACATTGTGAAGGCAGAAATGTATGGCCCACTACAGCAGTGTAATACAGAATTCAATATGGATATTTCCATGTAAAATGACCCAATAACGCCAACATGTGAAGTTCATAGGAGCATGTCGAATTAAAGCTAAGAGTCTATTTTTGTGAAATTAAGTCATATATATATATATATATATCAGTGGGGAGAACAAGTATTTGATACACTGCCGATTTTGCAGGTTTTCCTACTTATAAAGCATGTAGAGGTCTGTAATTTTTATCATAGGTACACTTCAACTGTGAGAGATGGAATCTAAAAGAAAAATCCAGAAAATCACATTGTATGATTTTTAAGTAAATCATTTGCATTTTATTGCATGACATAAGTATTTGATACATCAGAAAATCAGAACTTAATATTTGGTACAGAAACCTTTGTTTGCAATTACAGAGATCATACGTTTCCTGTAGGTCTTGACCAGGTTTGCACACACTGCTGCAGGGATTTTGGCCCACTCCTCCATACAGACCTTCTCCAGATCCTTCAGGTTTCGGGGCTGTCGCTGGGCAATACGGACTTTCAGCTCTCTCCAAAGATTTTCTATTGGGTTCAGGTCTGGAGACTGGCTAGGCCACTCCAGGACCTTGAGATGCTTCTTACGGAGCCACTCCTTAGTTGCCCTGGCTGTGTGTTTCTGGTCGTTGTCATGCTGGAAGACCCAGCCACGACCCATCTTCAATGCTCTTACTGAGGGAAGGAGGTTGTTGGCCAAGATCTCGCGATACATAGCCCCATCCATCCTCCCCTCAATACGGTGCAGTACTGTCCCCTTTGCAGAAAAGCATCCCCAAAGTATGATGTTTCCACCTCCATGCTTCACGGTTGGGATGGTGTTCTTGGGGTTGTACTCATCCTTCTTCTTCCTCCAAACACGGCGAGTGGAGTTTAGACCAAAAAGCTATATTTTTGTCTCATCAGACCACATGACCTTCTCCCATTCCTCCTCTGGATCATCCAGATGGTCATTGGCAAACTTCAGACGGGCCTGGACATGCGCTGGCTTGAGCAGGGGAACCTTGCGTGCGCTGCAGGATTTTAATCCATGACGGCGCAGTGTGTTACTAATGGTTTTCTTTGAGACTGTGGTCCCAGCTCTCTTCAGGTCATTGACCAGGTCCTGCCGTGTAGTTCTGGGCTGATCCCTCACCTTCCTCATGATCATTGATGCCCCACGAGGTGAGATCTTGCATGGAGCCCCAGACCGAGGGTGATTGACCGTCATCTTGAACTTCTTCCATTTTCTAATAATTGCGCCAACAGTTGTTGCCTTCTCACCAAGCTGCTTGCCTATTGTCCTGTAGCCCATCCCAGCCTTGTGCAGGTCTACAATTGTATCCCTGATGTCCTTACACAGCTCTCTGGTCTTGGCCATTGTGGAGAGGTTGGAGTCTGTTTTGAGTGTGTGGACAGGTGTCTTTTATACAGGTAACGAGTTCAAACAGGTGCAGTTAATACAGGTCATGAGTGGAGAACAGGAGGGCTTCTTAAAGAAAAACTAACAGGTCTGTGAGAGCCGGAATTCTTACTGGTTGGTAGGTGATCAATACTTGTGTCATGCAATAAAATGCAAATTAATTACTTAAAAATCATACAATGTGATTTTCTGGATTTTTGTTTTAGATTCCGTCTCTCAGAGTTGAAGTGTACCTATGATAAAAATTACAGACCTCTACATGCTTTGTAAGTAGGAAAACCTGCAAAATCGGCAGTGTATCAAATACTTGTTCTCCCCACTGTATATATACATATTTCAGCCACTTGCCATCAGTAAAAATTAGAAGTAAGCAAACACTTTTTTTTTCTGGTAAAAAAATATGGAAAAGTGGTCTGTTTCTTCCCGAAAAGTCAGAAAAGGTATTGGAAATACATGAAAACACACATGTTGAAGTAAAGACCCCTGCCAACTAATATCAACACTTATTTAGGTTTGGATAAATTACTTGACTTGCGTAACTTTAAGAAACATTGTTCTGTGCTTTGTAGTTATTAGAGAATTGGAGACTTTTCTACAGAACCCCTCCTCTCTCTCTCTGCCAATCTCTCTCTTCTCTCTGCCAATCTCTCTCTTCTCTCTCTCCAGTTAATGTGGCATCTCCCAGCTCTTACTGACATAGTCATGAGGCCCCTCTCTTTCCATTTACTGTGATACGTTTAAAAGAAAGTTGGGAACATGTTTTAAACTGTACCTTCATGGGATTATTTGTACAGAGCAAATTAGGCAGTGTTACCTGTTGTTTATTTTTCAATGGAACATTTCTACAGTTGATTCAGGTTTTAAATTCACTCTGTAAAAAGTTTAATTAATACTGAGCGGTGGAAAATAACCCCAGTGTTCAGTGTGATTTATACTCGGTGTATAGTAAAACACTCAAAACCACACCCATCATTATTATATTTTTTAGAAACGTTAGTTCCAATGTCTGTGATTTTGCAAATAGATTGGTTGATTGATCTTATTCTTGTATATTGTTGTACATTTCTCGTTGTACCTCTGCAAAGGGTTCTACCTATAACCAAATGTGGTTCCCCTATGGAGACAAGCATATGAAGACTATGGGCCAGTTTTCCGGACACAGATTGAGCCTTGTCTAGAACTAAGAAGCTTTTTCAATGGAGAATCTCCATTCACATCCTTTTTTAGTCTAGGACTAGGCTTAATCTGTGTCTGGGAAACCGGGCCCAATTGTTCTTTTTTATTTTATTTTATTTTTTTATTTTATTTCACCTTTATTTAACCAGGTAAGCCAGTTGAGAACAAGTTCTACTTAGCACCTTTATACCTAAGAGCGTACAACCATAATCCACTCTCGTTTGCCATTCAGTTCCTGTGATGTGTTGTGATGTGTTGCTTGAATTATGTAATTTGTCAACATTTGTCAAATGTGTTTTGTTAAATTAAATTGAATATTTTAATGCGATTTTCTATTGGTATATTTTGCTTTTAAGTCCTTCCATAGTTTGAATATGAAAGGCATTGGGGTTCATCTCTTCTATTAGTCTGACTCCATAGACTCCATAAGTTTGTAATGTTGTGTTGCTAAATGTGTCCCATGTTTTCAACTGTTTTCTAGTGGTCCCAAAAAATCTTATTTGATGCCAATGAACATCCTTATTTATCAAAACAGTTATTGAAGGATGACAGAAGCTACATACTTGAGGTATAAGTTAGGACAGAAGGGGAGATGACTGAGTCAGGTTTCCAGTTTAACATTTTATTTTTTTAACTGGAGGTAGACATGGTAATGGAGGATCATCAGCATAGTGTCTGGAAGCATGGAATAAAGTAATAACTAATAATGAACAATGCCTTCTATTAAAGACATACATCATTCAAATAAGACAAAAAAAAGACAAAAGTATGAAGCATTGCAAGTCACTGTGTGAAGAAAGCAAAGGAGGTCCTCTTTGACTTCAGAAGGAAGGCTGATTTCGTTACCTCAGCTGACCCTCAATTGAGAACAGGTAGCGAGCTTCAACAGTTTCAAATCCTTAGGGACTATTACTGACAGAAGCCTCAACTTCACTGAAAACACAGTACATTTTACACTTACCTGCTATGGAGACTGAGGCGCATCGACGTAGTTCCCACAATCCTGCGGAGCTATTACACATGGCTCATTGCCACATACATCTGGTCTGCTACATCAAGCTGAGGAAGGTAGTTACTCTGGGGTCAGCCCTTTATACACAAGTTGACGCGCTGTATCCCGGTTGGCGCCATAACTCTACACAAATGCATTTAATTTCCGCCGGAAGTTGTTTGCACAACGTCTGCCGGTGTAAACACAGCGATGTCGACGCTAGCTTGGGATGGGAAACAAGTCACTTGCAGAATTTTTGGCAACAAAGAACTGCGAAATCACAACTGTGGCAAACGGAGATAGGGTAGATTACCATATTGCCTGCAATGGTCCAAAAGGCTACTACATGCAGGTACAAATTGGGATGCACTGCACAGGGCTTCAGCACTCCAAGTTGGTGATCTGGAACAAAACTGAGCACCTAGAAATCGAAGTACCCTACGACCAAGGCTTTGTCCAGGGGCATATCATAAGGCTGCGCACATTCTACTTTGCCCACATGCTCCCGAAAATTGTTGATGATTTTGTTGAGGGAAGGTTACAGTTCTGCAGTAAATATCTCAGCATTTTAAAACCAAAATAAACTGCCTTATTTAGGTCATGCCCACAGGAGCCAACAGATGTCCATTGTTTACATGATCTCTTTATGCTGTGCAATATATCAGTGTGCCTACTGTTTGAGTGAAAATAAAGTTTGATGTAATTTCAATTCTTAGAGTGCTACAATTTATTTTAACACAGTTCATAATTCATAGTAAGCTCATACTGTACATAAATAACACTGGATTAATTAATTGTTTTGAGGAAACTAAACAAATGGCTTCAACAAGAAAGATTGCGTGTTTAATCTTAACAGGTATTAAAAAATAAAATACAAAAGCAGCCCACACAATTACATCACTATGAAAATATTCATATATAATATTAAAAATACAATGCACGCAGTATTTGTTGTGTTTATCTGTATTTAATGAACAACATGGCTGGGTGTTGGTAGACAGGGACACAGGGCAAGATTCTAAACCTCACTGATCAGTGGACTCTTCAGGTTAACTAGGCCAGCACAGATGGTTAAGATGTTGTCCAGTTTCGGTGCCATGCTGATGGGAACAGTCTGGGATAAAATCTTAAACACCTTCAGTCTCTGGATTGCTCTTTCCACATGTATGCGGACATTGGCTACTCGCCTGGTGCGTGTCGTCTCCTCATTGGTCAACTGATTGCTCCTGTAGGTGAAAGCAGGGATGTTCAAACTGACCCTTCTCTCATCAAGCAAGTCGGCTCTCTGCATGGCACTTTCGGCACAGTCAATGATGCAGGTGGTTCGAGGGTAGTTCCTCTGAAACGACAAGGGCATAGTGGCACGAATGGTCTCTCTTGGAAGCCAGGGGATCAGGACTTTGAACTGTTCACCCATCATGTCAATCCAGTGACTAATCACAATGCTTGCCATGGATGTAGACACATTGAAGCGGTGAGCAATATCTCCTAATATTAGGTTTAGTTTTAGTTTCATCAACGTCATAAGTATTTGGTCAACAACAGGAAGGGTAATTGATGGCTTACTGAAAGGCAACAACACCGTCACCAGGGTGAAGAATTGAACCATAAGCACTCCTGTATACAGCCGGGACCTAGCATCATCAATGACCGTGGTGCTGGTCACAGTAGGACCCATTTCTGCCTCGCACTGTGTGGCCTTGTCTACTTTAACAGACTGTGTTGTTGAACAGTAAATGTGATCAATATGTGACGGATCCTCCCATTGGGTCTGGGCATCTCGAAATTTTGGTGTAGCAGGCTCGGCCTCAAAGACAGGCTGACAGGTTTCTGGAGCATCTAAAAAGGGGAAGAGAAAACATGGATGGAGCAAAATTAATGCAGGCATAGAGTCCTCTCACTACAAACATCACAATGGAAAAATTTGTACTACAACATTGCACTCACACGCACACACACAATCATCATCACAACAGCCTGCCACCTTGCATTGTATTTATGATGTAGACTAAGGCACACGCAGGCAGGCACACACACACACACACACACACAATTAATGATGTAGCTATCGTGGGCATTGTTTGTCCCATCTCCAAAACAATCAACTGCCTTAGCAAAATACCGGTAGCAATGTTAATGTATGACAACTTCTTCATAATTAACAGTATTGTCAGCTTCATAGCTAAAGTTGCTGAACTTACCCTCAGATTCAAGTCTGCGTTTCTTTATCTGGGGGGAGGCAGTGGTCCGCTGGGTGAGTTGACGCCTCTTTGGCTGGGGAGGGCGATTGTATCCCAACCACAACTCTGGGAAAGGATTATCCTTGGTAGGTTTTTGGTCAACAAAGTGATAGGAACAAACAAAAACGTTGAGGGGTGGTTTCTTTAGATTCAATGCCTTCAGCCAGGTCCTTGATTCCGAGTCGGTATCAGGCTTGCGAAAAAATGTAAACAATGGAGCATGCCTCTTCGTAGCTGGTTTGTGGTCGTAGCACTCTCTATCTAACCACTCGTTCAGGTGCTTTCTCTAGTTTTTGCAACCAACTACCGCACACGTCGTTCCCGAACCACTTTTCTTCATGTTGTAATTGTAATTTTTATATCCTCTTTGTCACTGCGATATCAGTGCTTTGTCGGCACAACGGAGCTAGCTAGCAAAACAAACCCAGCCCGGCAGAACGGAAGTGGATTGCATCGACGGGAGGAGTTCAGGAAGTAGAGCGGAAACGGCTCAAAAACTTGTGTATAGGCTGTATGACACACAGGCAAGGAAGTAGGCAACACAAATAACAGGGGACTGAATTCACAATTTGTGTGGTTTCTTCCAGAGCTTGCACCCTGGTCTGAAAAACATTATGTACACCAAAATTAATGAACAACTCTGGCTTGGGCAGCTTCATTCCCACTGCAATCCAGCTGCTCAATTAGATGAAGTAGCAATTGAAATTCTAAGTCTAAAATTTAAATAGTAAATTAGTTTTCAGAAAACCAAAGGGTGTGCAATGTGTGTCCCTCCCCTTTGAACAATACCAAGTTGGTTTGAGGTGCCTAGGTCATGTGATCAAAGAGCTATTGAATTGTATGTGATACAAAACATTATATTGGAATCATTTCATGAGCAAAACCAAAGGGTGTGCAACATGCCTCTCTATGAAGGGAATACTGGACAATTGAAATGAGTTTGCTAAGTCACGTGGTTGAAGAGCTATCGATTTTTGAATTTTTGGATCATGCATTGAGGGTGCACCAGGCCTCCTACACCGTTGCGGTGTGAAACTCGTGTCGAAATCGGAAAATAAGACCTGTGCAATGGTGTACACATTTTTTCCTTCATAAAGAGCCTAACCTGAGGTATGTAGCTCAAATCGTACGTGGGATATTGACGTTTGAAGGTCCGACTGTCTTTCAACACATTTATGTAATGCATAACCAAATTATATGTTCTTTGTATAGGCTAATGTTCAGTTAATATGAAATCTGGGAGTATGACCTGTAGGCGTCGTCTTTTCACACTACTCAGTAATCCTGACGTTCTTTGGCTGAAAACAACCGACATTCGACGAACACATATTTAAACATGCATGGGAGGGGGCAGTGAATTTGGGCTGACCTAGTTCACACACAGATGCGCACTTGCAAAAGTGAGAAGGCACGCTGATAATTCTTTAAAATGTGGATCACTATAGCAATCATATGTGCTGCTCTAGTTGCATTAATATACAAATATGTGTTCCGTACATCGGGACCAAATCCTTTTGATATCGACACTCGTGAACCGCTGAAACCACTGGTCACCGAAAAGAAGGAGAAAAACAAAGTTCTGAAGCAGGGTGAGTCTCGTGGACACAATGCTTGACAAATCACCAATGCATGCACGAAATATTGTTTGCTAGGAATATTTGTGTAATCACCCTTGTCTGTGTCCTGAAAGCTAGATTTCGTTGCATAATTATTGCTCTGTCATTCACATGTTTCGCAAGAGCATTTAATTTGAAGTAGGAGAACAGGCCAGGAAACCATACTGAACAAAAATATAAACGCAAAGATTTTACTGAGTTACAGTTCATAGGCCCACCCACTTGGGAGCCAAGCCCACCCACTGGGGAGCTAGGACCTGCCAATCAGAATAAGTTTCATCCCCACAAAAGGGCCTTATTACAGACCGAAATACTCCTCAGTTTCATCAGCTGTCCGGGTGGCTGGTCTCAGATGATCCTGCAGGTGAAGAAGCCGGATTTGGAGGTCCTGGGCTGGTGAGGGTATATGTGGTTTGCGGTTGTGAGGCCAGTTGAACTTACTGACAAATTCTCTAAAACTACATTGGAGGTTGCTTATGGTAGTGAAATGAACATTAGATTATCTGGCAACAGCTCTGGTGGACATTCCTGCAGTCAGCATGTCAATTGTACACTCCCTCAACTTGAGACATCAGTGGCGTTGTGTGACAAAACTGCACATTTTAGAGTGGCCTTTTATTGTATTATTATATTGTAATAATCATGCTGTTTAATCAGATTCTTGATATGCCACACCTGTCAAGTGGATGGATTATCTTGGCAAAGGAGAAATGCTGACTAACAGGGATGTAAACACATTTGTGCACAACAGTTGAGAGAAATAAGCTTTTTGTGCACATGGAACATTTCTGGAATCTTTTATTTCAACTCATAAAACATGGGACCAAAACTTTACATTTTGCGTTTTATATTTTTGTTCAGTGTGTTTCGTCTGTTATAACCGCTGACATACGGATGTACAATATGCTGCATGGCTACAATTCACTGATTGTCAAACACAGTACTGCGCCAAACTGACCAGCTGCTATACTGCACTCATGACTGAGCCCATTGTTGAACTGCCATCCACCCTGCACAATCTCATGTTCATAGCTGCTACACACTCACATTTGTTTCAGTACCATAGACTCTCTTTGTACAGGTCAGGGGATAATATTGCTGGAACACAATGTTATTTATTTCCTGCAAGAAGATAAGGCAATATCTCTGATTTGTGTTAATTTTATGTTATTACTCTTCCCTACCAGGTTTCTTGGCCAGTAAAGTACCTGAGAACCTAGATGCCATTGTCATTGGCAGTGGAATTGGTGGTCTTGGGGTGGCGGTGCTGCTGGCTAAGGTTGGAAAGCGGGTCCTGGTTCTGGAGCAGCATGATCGGGCCGGAGGCTGCTGCCACACCTTTACAGAGAAAGGCTTTGAGTTTGACGTCGGTGAGAATTGTCGTGACGTGACTTACTTTAATGTATGACTGTTATTTATCGAATCAACTATCTATGTTTAATTGTCACTCGATTAAATTAATCATGTAACAATTAACTCATTAGGAATTTTGGGCACCACGGAATAAGTTGTTTAACGAGTGACCATCTCCCGAATTAAACTCTTAGAAGATATATGTTACATATCGATAACAGTCACTTATCAAATAATTACCTCTTATCAGTCTCATTCTGAACGTCGCATAATCCTTGAACCTGCAAGAACCCTAACCTGATGAATCAGCAATTCACAAATTGGCATAACTATTTATTTACTAACTAAATAATAACACAATACAAACACACATAGGTTATTGATTACTAACGTAATACAATGAAAACAGCTCCCTAGTGGACTGGACTAACATTAGCATGAATGGTTTGGTAGTGGAGGGGTCAGAATGGAAGGGAGAGACAGAGATTCAAACTATCGCAGTTACTTTGGAATGTACGCTCACAGTAATCATAATATTTATGCACCCTAATAATCGCTCATTCGTATTAGAAATGCAACATGTATTTACGTGGTGCTGTCCTTGATAGTTGAGTTGATGATGTAGGACTCTGGTTTGCCCACCAGAGATCTCAATGTCCTTGGTAGAGTTTCTGGTCGTAGTGGTGGTTAAAATGGATACTTCAGATGTACCAGCGGTTGTCGGAGAGGGATTGTCCTTTCCAACTCGTGTCTTTAGTGAAAGTTCCCTAGACGACTATACATGCCAGCTGCAGACTGAAATGATAAGGTCTAGTGCATTGTCTTCTTCTTCACCTCGTGTAGAGGTTGAGAGTTTCAGAGTTTCTCCATTTCAAACGTGTGGGCCTGTAGCGTTTCAACCATTTTAAGCCGGGGGGCTTGCTGGTCTGGTAGAAATTCTACCATCTGCAACATTTGGCTTACGCTTCACGTCTGCTGGTCTGTAGAGTTTCAACCATTTTAAGCCGTGGGGCTTGCTGGTCTTCCTTTGGTAATGGAGTTGTAGTTTTAAACCATTTTGTAACGTTTAGCTCACACTTCATGTCTGCTGGTCTGTTGTTAAAATGTTTTTCAAGACTTTTTATGCACTCAGGATAAAAGGGGCGTTCCATCATGTTTGTGCTTATCTGGGCGTGGCCACTGACTGAGAACAAATCAATATGGAAAACAGTAATCTCATCTAGAATGCTAAAATCACATTGTTATCTTCACAAAGGTATTATTATACTTAATCATTCGTTTTATACAACCATTAGATGCAAACCCCATAACTGGGAAGTGTTCACCCCAGAGATACAGTTATGTTGTTCCACCGTCTTTAATGACATCACAACATAGTAACGAATTTGACATGATTGTTCTTTAAGGCCCCACCAACCATTTCCCACATTCTTTTAAGTAGGAATATTGTTTCATTATCCACTTTTGGATGTTGGAGTCTTGGCGGGAAGACTTCCTTTGTCTCACAGGGAAATTCCCTCTCCCAATACTGCATGGCACGGAAAATAAAGTTTCTGCAAAGCAAAAACAGGTTTTTAGAAATTTTTGCATTACAAATTTATTAAAAATAAAAAACGGAAATATCAAATTTACATAAGTATTCAGACCCTTTATTCAATACTTTGTTGAAGCACCTTTGGCAGCGATTACAGCCTTGAGTTTTCTTGGGTATGACGCTACAAGCTTGGCACACCTGTATTTGGGGAGTTTCTCCCATTCTTCTCTGCAGATCCTCTCAAACTCTGTGAGGTTGGATGGGGAGCGTCACTGCACAGCTATTTTCAGGTTTCTCCAGAAATGTTAGATCGGGTTCAAGTCCAGGCTCTGGCTGGGCCACTCAAGGACATTCAGAGACTTGTCCCGAAGCCACTCCTGCGTTGTCTTGGCTGTGTGCTTAGAGTCGTTGTCCTGTTGGAAGGTGAACCTTCGCCCCAGTCTGAGGTCCTGAGCGCTCTGGAGCAGGTTTTCATCAAGGATCTCACTGTACTTTGCTCCATTCATCTTTCCCTCGATCCTGACTAGTCTCCCAGTATCTGCCGCTGAAAAACATCCCCACAGCATGATGCTGCCACCACCATGCTTCACCGTAGGGATGGTGTCAGGTTTCCTCCAGACGTGACGTTGGCATTCAGGCCAAAGAGTTCAATCATGGTTTCATCAGACCAGAGAAGCTTGTTTCTCATGGTCTGAGAGTCCTTAAGGTGCCTTTTGGCAAACTCCAAGCGGGCTGGGGCTGTCATGTGCCTTTTAGTGAGGAGTGGCTTCCATCTGGCCACTCTACCATAAAGGCCTGATTGGTGGAGTGCTGCAGAGATGGTTGTCCTTCTGGAAGGTTCTCCCATCTCCACAGAGGTACTCTGGAGCTATGTCAGAGTGACCATCGGGTTCTTGGTCACATCCCTGACCAAGGCTCTTCTCCCCCGATTGCTCAGTTTGGCTGGGCGGCCAGCTCTAGGAAGAGTCTTGGTGGTTCCAAACTTCTTCCATTTAAGAATGATGGAGGCCACTGTGTTCTTGGGGACCTTCAATGCTGCAGAAATGTTGTTGTACCATTCCCCAGATCTGTGCCTCGACACAATCCTGTCTCTGAGTTCTACGGACAATTCCTTCGACCTCATGGCTTGGTTTTTGCTCTGACATGCACTGTCAACTGTGGGACCTTATATAGACAGGTGTGTGCCTTTCCAAATCATGTCCAATCAATTGAATTAACCACAGGTGGACTCCAATCAAGTTGTAGAAACATCTCAAGGATGATCAATGGAAACAGGATGCACTTGAGCTCAAATTCGAGTCTCATAGCAAAGGGCCTGAATACTTATGTAAAGAAGGTATTTCAGTTTTTTATTTGTAATAAATGTGCAAAAAGTTATAAAAACCAGTTTTTCGCTTTTTCATTATGGGTTATTGTGTGTAGATTGATAAGGGGAAAACAAATATGTTATTCATTTTAGAATAAGGCTGTAATGTAACAAAATCTGAATACTTTCCGAATGCACTGTATAGCCCTGTTGTTGACCTAATCCAGGGATGGGCAACTTTGATGGGGGCCACAACAAATCTGAACTCATCATGAAGGGCCGCGGATCTGCATACCCACATCCGAAGCTCACACATGCAGTCAGAGCCAGCCCTAGCCTTTTAGCGGCCCCCCTCTTTACTGTGGAGAGCAAAAATTTAGTTTTCCTGCAATTCTACACATTTTGCCATGGGGCATAGATAGAAATTGGCCATTGTGTTGTCTACTATTCCTACTCATTCAAGGGTTTTTCTTTATTTTACTATTTTCCTTCTTTGTATAATAATAGTGAAGATATCAAAACTATGAAATAACACATAAGGAATCATGTAGTAGCCAAAAAAGTGTTAACCAAATGAAAATATATTTTAAATTTGAGATTCTTCAAAGTAGCCACCCTTTGACTTGATGACAGCTTTGCACACTCTTGGCATTCTCTAAACCAGCTTCATGAGGAATGCTTTTCCAACAGTCTTGAAGGAGTTCTCACATATGCTGAGCACTTGTTAGCTGCTTTTCCTTCACTCTGCGGTCCAACTCATCCCAAACCATCTCAATTCGGTTGATTTCGGGTGATTTGTGGAGGCCAGGTCATCTAATGCAGCACTCCATCACTCTCCTTCTTGGTCAAATAGCCCTTGCACAGCCTGGAGGTGTGTTTTGGGTCATTGTCCTGTTGAAAAACAAATGATAGTCCCACAAAGCGCAAACCAGATGGGATGGCATATCGCTGCAGAATGCTGTGGTAGCCATGCTGGTTAAGTGTGCCTTGAATTCTAAATAAATCGCAGACACTCGGCCCTCTGTGGAATGAGTTTGACACCCCTGCTGTAAATGCAAACTATGAATCAATAATACTGTGTCTTAATTGCCCATGTGATGTGAGCTGGACATCCTAAAGATACAAGACACTCTAATAATAAAATGAATAAATCAATCATGCCTCCACCTCAGGTATCCACTACATCGGGGACCTGTTGGAGAACAAGCCCTTCCGCTGCATGCTTGACCAGCTGACCAATGGGCAGCTCCAGTGGGAGCCCCTGGACAACCCGTTTGACCAGGTGGTGTTGGGCCCTCCTGAGAACAGGCGCACCTACCCCATCTACAGCGGCAGGAACCGCTTCCCTGACGAGCTGAAGAAGTTCTTCCCTGGGGAGGAGGCGGCCATCGATGAGTACATGAGGCTGGTCAAGGTATGGTGCTGTTACGTGATGTCATCAATAACCTCATATACCGTAGACATCAGTTGACAAGTGTTTGAATGGAGCAGTCATGGTGATTGTTTGGTATTTGTTGTTTAAGGTAAACTAAGTTGGGTGTTCCTAATATTTTGTATACTCAGTGTATATGCATGTATTCCATCTACAGAAAGCAGGACACAACATTTGGTTCCTGGGTCTGCTGAAGCTCGTTCCTGTCCCCCTGGCCAAGTTCCTGGTGTACACAGGCCTTGCCAATCGTCTGTCATTCTTCTTCCGCATGGCGTCTCGCAGTGTGACCGAGGTGGTCAACGAGCTGACTGAGAACAACGACCTCAGGGCCGTCTTCAGCTACATCTTTGGCACTTACGGTAGGCTGCTGTAGTTCCTGACAATGGAGAGCATAACCACAGCCATCTCAAATGATAGGCTGCGTCCAAAAGGGCACCCTATTCCCTATGTAGTTCACTAATTTGTGCCATTTGGGACACACATAATCTCTCCACATGGACCAAATTAATTGCATCTCTTTTTGTAGTGTGTTTGGTTTAATAAGACTCCATTTTGTTGTGTGTAAATACAGGTAATATGCCCAAGGATGCCAGCTTCTCCTGATGGTCTGCCACTACCTGACCGGCGCCTGGTACCCAATAGGAGGAGCCAGTGAGATCGCCTACCACATGATCCCCATCGTTGAGAAAGCCGGGGGGGGCCGTGCTCGTCCGCGCCCCAGTCAACCGCATCCTGTTCAACGACAACAAGGAGGCTATTGGTGAATTGGACTGATTGATTGATTGGTTGACGGGTGAATTGATTGATCACACAGATGGTTTTGACCACCTCTGGTTCCCATGGTTTCAGGTGTGAGCGTGATGAAAGGTCAGGAGGAGATCCATGTGCATGCTCCAATGGTTATCTCCGACGCCGGCATCTTCAACACCTACCAGCAGCTGCTGCCCAAGGAACTCCAGGCTATGCCAGGTGGGTGAGGGTATTAAGGTATGTTAAAGTATGTTCAAGATGGCTGTGTTAAAAAGACTGAATTGTTAGTTGACACTTGTATCGATGGCGTTGTCTAAATGTTGTTTCCTAATCATAATGTTTCTATGACCTTGTGATGCCTAATCATTAGGGATGTAACGATTCAGCAATATGCATCGGTCCCTGGTTCAAATGTTTAAGATGAGTGCATCGGTCCTGGGACCCCAAACCGATCCAAATGTAGCATGCATCGGTCAGAAAATCGATTCAAATGTTACGAATCGCCAGTTCACAATATTTTTTGTTGCTCACATTACTTTATTTTTGCCTTCCGAAAATACCTCTTGTGACACCTGCGTCCTCTCCTTCAGTGTCGAACTAAGCATGGAATTATGTTGACAGTCATTGATCTTCAAGTCATTTTGGATGCCTAACAACCCCAGGCAATATCAGTAGCTTAGTTAAACTGCACGCCGTTCGCAACTTTGCACGCTGACCATTGAGAGGTAGGCCTATTCCTGATCTGGCACATCTCTGCATCACTTTCAGCTTTCAAATGTTTGTAAAATGGCTTGCAAATATTAGGCATTATTAGTTGTGACAACCAATGTAATATGCTAGGTTATTTTTTATGCGCTGTTGAAAATGGAGTTTTACCAGAATAAAAGTAGCTTAAGCTACCGCCGGAGACACAACTCTCCTCTGGCTATAGGTAGGCTACACGCTGATCGGGGCTTGCGTTAGATTTTATTTTATTGTTCAGGTTCACCATCAGCAATAATTTGGGTAGTTTTGCTTGAGAAACATTGCCCTCCCCTAACTGATAGTGGGGTGGTAGATGCCAAGTTTCCTTTATGGCATCATTTACACACACAACTCCATCAGCTGCAGATTTAAATTTAAGATGAATGTGTTTATGCAACAAATGTTAGTGCATCGAACCGAACCGCATCGATTCGTTCCTCTAATCAAACAGAATCGCACCAGATCGTTTCCTAATAAAACGTATCGTATCGAAGCCCATGTATCTTCACGGAACAAAAATATAAATGCAGCATGCAACATTTTCAAAAAATGTACTGAGTTACAGTTCATTTAAGGAAATCAGTCAATTGAAATAAATTCCTTAGGCCCTAATCTATAGATTTCATATGACTGGGAATACAGATATGTATCTGTTAGTCACAGATACCTTTAAAAAAAAGTAGGGGCGTGGATCAGAAAACCACAGTATCTGGTGTGACCACCATTTGCCTCATGCGGCGCAACTCATCTACTTCGCATAGAGTTGATCAGGCTGTTGATTGTGGCCTGTGAAATGTTGTCCCACTCAATGGCTGTGCGAAGTTGCTTGATATTGGCGGGAACTGAACACGCAGTCGTACACGTCCATCCAGAGCATCCCAAACATGCTCAATAGGTGACATGTCTGGTGAGTGTGCAGGCCATGGAAGAACTGTGACATTTTCAGCTTCAAGGAATTGTGTACAGATCCTTGCGACATGGAGCCATGCATTATCATATCATGCTGAAACATGAGGTGATGGTGGCAGATGAATGGCAGGACAATGGGCTTCAGGAACACGTCACAGTATCTCTGTGCATTAACATTGCAATCAATAAAATGCAATTGTGTTCATTCTCTGTAGCTTATGCCTGCCCATACCATAAGCCTACCACCACCATGGGGCACTCTGTTCATAACGTTGACATCCGCAAACCGCTCGCCCGGTACAGTTGAAACCGGGATTCATGTGCACACTTCTCCAGCATGAGTGCACACTTCTCCAGCATGACAGTGGCCCGTTGAAGGCGAGCATTTGCCCACTGAAGTCGGTGACGACGCCGAACTGCAGTCAGGTCAAGACCCTGGTGAGGACAACAAGCACGCAGATGAGCTTCCCTCAGATGTTTTCTGACAGTTTGTGCAGAAATTCTTCGGTAGTGCAAACCCACAGTTTAATCAGCTGTCCAGGTGGCTGGTCTCAGACAATCCCGCAGGTGAGGAAGCCGGATGTGGAGGTCCTGGGCTGGTGTGGTTACACGTGGTCTGTGGTTGTGAGGCCGGTTAGACGCACTGCCAAATTCTCTACAACGACATTTGAGGCGGCTTATGGTGTGCGAAATGAACATTAAATTATCTGGCAACAGCTCTGGTGGACATCCCTGCAGTCAGCATGCCAATTGCACGCTCCCTCAAACCGTGAGACATCTGTGGCATTGTGCTGTGTGACAAAACTGCACATTTTAGAGTGGCCTTTAATTGTCCCCAGCACAAGGTGCTCCTGAGTAATGATCATGCTGTTTAATCAGCTTCTTGATATTACACACCTGTCAGGTGGATAGATTATCTTGGCAAATGAGAAATGCTCACAAACAGGGATGTAAACACATTTGTACACAATTTGAGAACAATAAGCTTTCTGTGCATATGGAACATTTCTGGGATCTTTTATTTCAGCTCATGGAACATGGGACCAATACTTTACATGTTGCATTTATATTTTTGTTCAGTGTAGATATGAATCGTGTTGAAAGGGAAAGATGCACATCGCTACTAGTCATGAATGTTGTATGATCTTGAGATGCCCTGCAGCCATCCAGAAGCAGCTTGGTGTGATGAAAAACGGGGCGGGAGGTCTGAGCATCTTCCTGGGCCTGACTGGAACCAAGGAGGAGCTGGGCCTCAAAGCAGACAACTACTGGATCTTCACAGAGCACAACATGGATGAACTGTAGGTCCTTCCTCTCTCTTTGTTTAACACTAAATGTTTGGCGTGCCTCCATAGGCCCAACTGTCTAATGACTTGTCGATTTCTTTTAATTCAACACCTTAGACTTTATCCTTATTAACATACACTGAGTATACCAAACATTAGGAACACCTTCCTAATATTGATTTGCACCCCCCTCTTTTGCCCTCAGAACAGTCTTAATTCGACGGGGCATGGACTCTACAAGGTGTCAAAAGCATTCCACAGGGATGCTGGCCCATGTTGACTCCAATGCTTCCTAAAGTTATGTCAAGTTGGTTGGATGTCCTTTGGATGGTGGACCATTCTTGATACACACAGGAAACTGTTGAGTGTGAAAAACCCAGCAGCATTGCAGTTCTTGACACAAACCGCTGCCCCTGGCACCTACTACCATACTCCGTTCAAAGGCACTTAACTATTTTGTCTTGCCCATTCACCCTCTGAATGGCACACATACAGTGAGGGAAAAAAGTATTTGATCCCCTGCTGATTTTGTACGTTTGCCCATGTCACACGCTGGCTCTGGGACTCATTATGTTGAGCCAGGGTGTGTTCATTTCATTGTGTGTATTTCTATGTTGGTGTTCATTCTAGTTTGTTGTATTCTATGTTTGCCTGAGTGACTCCCAATCAGAGGCAACGAGTGTCAGCTGTTGGCTGGTTGTCTCTGATTGGGAGCCATATTTAAACTGTATGTTTTCCCTTTGTGGTTGTGGGTTTTTGTTCCGTGTTCGGTCATTGATACCGTGGACGTCACGAGTCGTGTTTTGTTTTGTATTTTGATGCTTTAACTAATTAAAGTATGTTTGTTCATCACGCTGCACCTTGGTCCACTCCTTACCTCGACCTTGACAGAAAAACCCACCATGCAACGACCAAGCAGCGTGTCCAGGGGCAGCTCTTGGGCTGGACATGGGAGGAAGCGCCGGGAGAAGAGACGGTGGAGGCGCGCCGTAGAGAGGAGCTACGGCGTGATCAGGGTCGTCGTCGGACGGTCGTGAGGCAACCCCAGAAACATTTTTAAGGGGGAAGGATCCAGGGGGGGCGGATCCAGAAGGCCACCAGGCCTGGGGTACACCGCCCTGTACGTCCTGTGCGGATGCCTCACACAGAGTGGGTGAGGGTAGGCATTCAGCCAGGACGGGTGGTGGCCGCTCTTCACTCCAGGCCTCCTATCCGTCTCCACAGCCCGGTCCGGCCCGTTCCTACTCCACGCACCAAGCCAGGGGTGCGCATCGTCAGCCCGGTCCGGCCCGTTCCTACTCCACGCACCAAGCCAGGGGTGCGCATCGTCAGCCCGGTCCGGCCCGTCCCTGCTCCACGCACCAAGCCTACGGTGTGCGTCGCCAGCCCAGTCCGGCCTGTCCCTGCTCCACGCACCAAGCCTACGGTGTGCGTCGACAGCCCAGCCCGGCCTGTCCCTGCTCCACGCACCAAGCCTACGGTGTGCGTCGCCAGCCCAGTCCGGCCTGTCCCTGCTCCACGCACCAAGCCTACGGTGTGCGTCGACAGCCCAGCCCGGCCTGTCCCTGCCCCACGCACCAAGCCTACGGTGTCTCACAGCCCGGCGACGCACGCGCGCACCAGCCCTCGGCCTGTTCCTGCCACCCGCACCAAGTCTACGGTGCGCGTCGCCAGCCCGACCCGGCCTGTTCCTGCCACCCGCACCAAGTCTACGGTGCGCGTCGCCAGCCCGACCCGGCCTGTTCCTGCCACTCGCACCAAACCTACGGTGCGTCGCCAGCCCGGTCCGGCCTGTTCCTGCCACCCGCACCAAGTCTACGGTGCGCGTCGCCAGCCCGACCCGGCCTGTTCCTGCCACCGCACCAAGTCTACGGTGCGCTGTCGCCAGCCCGACCCGGCCTGTTCCTGCCACTCGCACCAAGTCTACGGTGCGCGTCGCCAGCCCGGTCCGGCCTGTTCCTGCCACCCGCACCAAGTCTACGGTGCGCGTCGCCAGCCCGACCCGGCCTGTTCCTGCCACTCGCACCAAACCTACGGTGCGCGTCGCCAGCCCGGTCCGGCCTGTTCCTGCCACTCGCACTAAGCCAGGGGTGCGAGAAGTCAGCCTGGTAAGGCCCGTCCCTCTTCCACGCACCAAGCCAGGGGTGCGAGTCATCAGCCTGGTAAGGCCCGTCCCTCTTCCACGCACCAAGCCAGGGGTGCGCGTCGTCAGCCTGGTAAGGCCCGTTCCTCCTCCACGCACCAAGCCAGGGGTGCGCGTCGTCAGCCTGGTAAGGCCCGTTCCTCCTCCACGCACCAAGCCAGGGGTGCGAGTCGACAGCCTGGTAAGGACCGCTCCTGTTAAGTCCAGTCCTGCTCCAGCCGGCGGGGCCAGACTGGACCAGGGGCGCTATGGGGGGTGTATTGGAGGGTGGTGGTCAAGGCCGGAGCCAGAACCGCCGCCGAGGAGGTATGCCCGCCCAGCCCTCCCCTGGTTTGTTTAGTTGAGGCGCGGTCGCAGTCCGCGCCTTTAGGGGGGGGTACTGTCACACCCTGGCTCTGGGACTCATTATGTTGAGCCAGGGTGTGTTCATTTCATTGTGTGTATTTCTATGTTGGTGTTCATTCTAGTTTGTTGTATTCTATGTTTGCCTGAGTGACTCCCAATCAGAGGCAACGAGTGTCAGCTGTTGGCTGGTTGTCTCTGATTGGGAGCCATATTTAAACTGTATGTTTTCCCTTTGTGGTTGTGGGTTTTTGTTCCGTGTTCGGTCATTGATACCGTGGACGTCACGAGTCGTGTTTTGTTTTGTATTTTGATGCTTTAACTAATTAAAGTATGTTTGTTCATCACGCTGCGCCTTGGTCCACTCCTTACCTCGACCTTGACAGCCCACTGACAAAGAAATTATCAGTCTATAATTTTAATGGTAGGTTTATTTGAACAGTGAAAGACAGAATAGCAACAAAACAAAAAAATCCATAAAAAACGCATGTCAAAAATATTATAAATTTATTTGCATTTTAATGAGGGAAATAAGTATTTGACCCCCTCTTAATCAGAAAGATTTCTGGCTCCCAGGTGTCTTTTATACAGGTAACGAGCTGAGATTAGGAGCACACTCTTAAAAGGAGTGCTCCTAATCTCAGTTTGTTACCTGTATAAAGACACCTGTCCACAGAAGCAATCAATCAATCAGATTCCAAACTCTCCACCATGGCCAAGACCAAAGAGCTCTCCAAGGATGTCAGGGACAAGATTGTAGACCTACACAAGGCTGGAATGGGCTACAAGACCATCGCCAAGCAGCTTGGTGAGAAGGTGACAACAGTTGGTGCGATTATTCGCAAATGGAAGAAACAAAATAACTGTCCATCTCCCTCGGCCTGGGGCTCCATGCAAGATCTCACCTCGTGGAGTTGCAATGATCATGAGAACGGTGAGGAATCTGCCCAGAACTACACGGGAGGATATTGTCAATGATCTCAAGGCAGCTGGGACCATAGTCACCAAGAAAACAATTGGTAACACACTACGCCGTGAAGGACTGAAATCCTGCAGCGCCCGCAAGGTCCCCCTGCTCAAGAAAGCACATATACAGGGCCGTCTCAAGTTTGCCAATGAACATCTGAATGATTCAGAGGAGAACTGGGTGAAAGTGTTGTGGTCAGATGAGACCAAAACCGAGCTCTTTGGCATTTACTCAACTCGCCGTGTTTGGAGGAGGAGGAATGCTGCCTATGACCCCAAGAACACCATCCCCACCGTCAAACATGGAGGTGGAAACATTATGTTTTGGGGGTGTTTTTCTGCTAAGGGGACAGGACAACTTCACCGCATCAAAGGGACGATGGACGGGGCCATGTACCGTCAAATCTTGGGTGAGAACCTCCATCCCTCAGCCAGGGCATTGAAAATGGGTCGTAGATGGGTATTCCAGCATGACAATGACCCAAAACACACGGCCAAGGCAACAAAGGAGTGGCTCAAGAAGAAGCACATTAAGGTCCTGGAGTGGCCTAGCCAGTCTCCAGACCTTAATCCCATAGAAAACCTGTGGAGGGAGCTGAAGGTTCGAGTTGCCAAACGTCATCCTCGAAACCTTAATGACTTGGAGAAGATCTGCAAAGAGGAGTGGAACAAAATCCCTCCTGAGATGTGTGCAAACCTGGTGGCCAACTACAAGAAACGTCTGATCTCTGTGATTTTCAACAAGGGTTTTGCCACCAAGTATTAAATCATGTTTTGCAGAGGGGTCAAATACCCTCATTAAAATGCAAATCAATTTATAACATTTTTGACATGTGTTTTTCTGTATTTTTTTGTTGTTATTCTGTCTCTCACTGTTCAAATAAACCTACCATTAAAATCATAGACTGATGATGTCTTTGTCAGTGGGCAAACGTACAAAATCAGCAGGGGATCAAATACTTTTTTCCCTCACTGTATACAATCCATGTCTCAGTTGTCTCAACTTAAAAACCCTTCTTTAACCTGTCTCCTCTCCTTCATCTACACTGATTTGAAGTGGATTTAACAAGTTACCTCAATAAGGGATCGTAGCTTTCACCTGGTCAGTCTACAGTATGTCATGGAAAGAGCAGGTGTTGTTAATGTTTGTATACTCAGTGGATATGTCTGATGTGTTACATAGACAGACATTGTGTAAGGTCTTGTGGTGTGGACCTTGAGAGAGACCTGTATTACTGTGACATTACATAACCTATGGTACATGAGACTGTGATAGTGATTCTGTATTTCACTACCTTTTACTTTGTGCATCAAAGATTGTGCTATTACAGTAATCTGTTTGGTAAAAACTAAAATGCAGTGTTGCCAAAACAGACAGTATCAGTTCACACTCACCACTCATCACTACACTTATTTCACAACATGTTTGGAACCTCAATAGATATGCACACTGTTTAACAAGCACGTTCTATATGGTTTACATCTTTGCCAGAATCTGAGAAGGGTAAAGTGTTCTTTACTGTAGTGTTAAAGAGCCTACAGTATCTTACTAAACCCATTATCTGGATGTTACAGGGTTGACACCTATCTGAAGGGAAACAGGGAGGAGTCAGCAAAAAGTGTGCCGCTCCTCTTTGTGGCCTCTCCATCAGCCAAAGACCCCACCTGGGAGGAACGATCACCAGGTACAGAAACAAGACTAGTGTTGGCACTGATATTCACCATACTAAATTATTTAATTATTTTGATCCTTGGAAATGCATCATCCAATGACATACTTTACTTATTTAAACCCTTGGCTCCTATATGGAGCATAATCCATTGGCTAATGTCCTACATCTTACTCAGTTCGGGGGAAGTTTTTCAAGGTTGTACCAGTTGAGGCTTCTCTCGCCATATCGGCCTGGACATCTCCTCCAGGTGTTTCTGGGTTGACCAGTCTTTCTTTTCCCCTGAGGGTTGCAGTGTTGGGTGTTAGGCCTAGTTCTAGATTTATTCCTGATGATGTAAGACTGTCTTTGTTTAAAAAAAAAATAATATTACTTCATGGTAACGCAGACGAGACAACAGTTAGGACAAAATACTAAAGACAACATACAACAGGATTCTGTAGTTTTCTATTAGGTACCAGATGGTTGCTCTGTCCAGGCTATCAAATGCCTTTTCAAAGTCTGTTAAGTTGATTTGTTCCATTCTATTGACTGTCCAATGTTGATGCATTAGTGTTGCAATGTGTTCCTGAACAAAGCCTGCTGGTCTCTGATCTACACCATAGCAAAACATTTTGTAGTTTAGATTCTTGGAAATGCACACATAACTACATTATCTGATGCCATCAGAATGAAGGCTGAACTGACATGTTTCAACCCATTTGGTTTTCCCATTTATCACAGGCAAGTCCACCCTGAGTCTGGTGAGCTTTGCTAACTATGAGTGGTTTGAGGAGTGGAAGGATGACAAGGTGACCAACAGAGGGACTGATTACAAGGAGCTGAAGCAGATATTCTGTGACTCGATTCTGGAGGTGGTGATGAGTGTCTTCCCCAAGATTACCAGGGACAAGGTAGAGCATTTAGCCCATTCATACTAAACTCTGGTACACTGGTAGACTGCTTTTTACAGGAAACTAAGATCTCTATGGTGGATGCACTAGTAACAGACAAGTTTCCTTTCAATTTTGACAAATGGTGTAACTTGATACCTCAATGGAAAGTAATTGATACCCTGTTCACAATGCATACATCTCCCATTTCTCTCTCTCTCTCTCTCTGTCTGTCTGTCTTTAGGTTGAGTTAATTGAGGCTGGAACACCCATAACAAACACACACTACATTGGAACCCCTAAAGGGGAGATCTATGGAGTAGACCATGGCACTGCTCGTTTCAGCGCTGAGTGCAATGCCACCGTGAGGCCCCAGACACCCCTGAAGAACCTCTACCTCACAGGTCAGTATCTTATACAGCTGATCAGGTCCAAGGATATGTTATAGAGAAGCTATATGTCTATGTTTTTGATAGACTAACGAATGTCTTAGCACTTGGATAAGTCATAAGTTTGACTTCAATATTACTAAAGGTCTATATCGGCTCTGGTTTCTACCGCGTGTTGATGTTCCTGTGTTCTGTGTGCAGGTCAGGACGTGTTTGTGTGTGGCTTTGCTGGTGCGCTGGCTGGGGCTCTCACCTGCGGTTCTGTCATCCTCAACCGTAACCTGCACCTGGATGCCATCGCTCTGGCCAAGAAGACCAAACGTGTCGACACCAAGAAGTTGGAGTAACACACTACTGACCACCTCCCTCGACCCATTGTTGCTCCGGGTGAAGTTTCCCCTAGGTACAGATCTAGGATCAACTTCCCCTCCCCCCAATCCACATTAATGGGGAAAGCTAAACTGACCCAAGATTACCATCTAGGGGCAACTTCACCCTACTCCACCCAGCTTACCAAAGGTTCAATAACACAAGCCCAGGGACAGGCACCATACTCTGGTCCTACATTCAACACAGTGAAAAGATGCCTCAAGATGGTCACTGTGTTACTGTGTGTTTTGAGGGTGTAACTAGATCTCTGCTCTCTCACTGTTAAGGGAAAACAAAATGTGGTCTTCTATACAAATCCATATGTTGTTTTCTCTGAATGCCTGAATTCACAGGCAGCCATATCCATATTTAAACCATTGTGTCTTGACTGCTTGAACAGATGAGACAGCACTGAACGTCTAGGAATCTTTCTGTGGATGCTCTCAGCATCAGATCTGTAAATTGAGTTTACAACCATTCGACCTTTGGAAATTATTGCCCAGGGATAGATAGCTTTTTTCATTGTGTTTTCATAAATCAAGTGTGCAGATACAGTGGCATTTTTCCTATTTTGTTTCCTTACAACCTGGAATAAAAAATTTTGGGGTTTGTATCATTTGATTTACACAACATGCCTACCACTTTGAAGATGCAAAATATTTTTTTTATTGTGAAACAAACAAGAAATAAGACAAAAAAACGGAACTTGATCATGCAAGTGCATAACTATTCACCCCCCCCCCCCCCCCAAAGTCAATACTTTGTAGAGCCACCTTTTGCAGCAATTACAGCTGCAAGTCTCTTGGGGTATGTCTCTATAAGCTTGGCACATCTAGCCACTGGGATGTTTGCCCATTCTTCAAGGCAAAACTGCCCAGCTCCTTCAAGTTGGATGGGTTCCGCTGGTGTACAGCAATCTTTATGTCATACCACAGATTCTCAATTGGATTCAGCTCTGGGCTTTGACTAGGCCATTCCGAGACATTTAAATGTTTCCCCTTAAACCACTCGAGTGTTGCTTTAGCAGTATGTTTAGGGTCATTGTACTGCTGGAAGGTGAACCTCTGTCCCAGTCTCAAATCTCTGGAAGACTGAAACAGGTTTCCCTCAAGAATTTCCCTGTATTTAGCGGCATCCATCATTCCTTCAATTCTGACCAGTTTCCCAGTCCCTGCCGATGGAAAAACATCCCCACAGCATGATGCTGCCACCACCATGCTTCACTGTGGGGATGGTGTTCTCGCGGTGATGAGAGGTGTTGGGTTTGCGCCAGACATAGCGTTTTCCTTGATGGCCAAAAAGCTCAATTTTAGTCTCATCTGACCAGAGTACATTCTTCAATATGTTTGGGGAGTCTCCCAAATGCCTTTTGGCAAACACCAAACGTGTTTGCTTATTTTTCTTTTTAAGCAATGGCTTTTTTCTGGCCACTCTTCTGTAAAGCCCAGCTCTGTGGAGTGTATGGCTTAGAGTGGTCCTATGGACAGATACTCCAATCTCCGCTGTGGAGCTTTGCAGCTCCTTCAGGGTTATCTTTGGTCTCTTTGTTGCCTCTGATTAATGCCCTCCTTGCCTGGTCCGTGAGTTTTGGTGGGCGGCCCTCATGCAAGTATGTATTAATGCCCTCTCCTTGCTTCAAATGAATAAAGTGCATTGCTCATTATTACACATTGAATAAAAAAATTATTCATGCTGATTATTGAAAAAATTAATTATTCCACTCTGTAAATGTATGGGGAGACTTTGTAACAATAGCACAAACTGTGATAATGAAGGACTCATTCATCAGATTGAATAGATTTTTTTCCCAACCTTTCTGTCATCATCATCCCTACAAGAATTAAGCCTCCTTGTAGCTCAGTTGGTAGAGCATGGCTATTGCAACGCCAGGGTTGTGGGTTCGTTTCCCACGGGGGCCAGTATGAAAATGTATGCACTCACTAACTGTAAGTCGCTCTGGATAAGAGCTCTGTAAAATGTAAATGTAATTCTGTTGATACTGTTATCATGGCTGGCATATTGCTTGATTATTATGATAAAAGTCACAAAATGCATTTACCATTCTTTCATCAACATCCCATGGATAAACTGTGGTATATTTATTATGAACATGTTGATAATGTGCAACACATGAGGATGGCACGTGCCCAGAGGTCTTCTGCATGACCACGTCTGTCAGAGGTGATGAGGGATCTGATTAGTTGAGGAGAATTAGGGGCGGTACCAGAATGATGTCCCATCATTTATAACCATCTTAAAAATATATGTCATAACTGCAGTTTATGGTGTGAGAAGGTAAGTTAATCTTTCACAATTCATTAAATATTAGCTAGCTAAGTGTAGCTAACCGCACCTTGCACAAAGCAGCTTTGAGATTCTCTTTTGGTTAGCTAGCAAGTGGTTCCTAAGTGGTTTCAAGGTGGAGCTGGAGGAAGATTGCTGGCTACTTAGTTAGCTAGCTAGCCAGCTAGCTATTATGTCGTGGCAATGCATAACATCTTTGTCTTGTGTAAAGCTTACTAAACTCTTTCATAATTAAGTTCACTCTTGCATAAGTAGTTCATTTAGCTAGCTTGCTAAATAAGTTTCGTGAACTTCTTGACCCCCCACATGAACAGTCATAGGCCTCTGGCTACCAGGAAAAGGCCTCGGCTTGTGGAAGCAGTTGTTCACGTCACTGTCCAGTTTATTACTTGACAGCTTGTTTACAAGCATTTACGCATGGTCTCTTCCATCCTAGTTGCATCCAGCTACGAAATCAGCCGGTCATGGACGTCAATGGGTGCGATGAACATCAGAATTATGAACTACTTGCAGAGATAGGTGAAGGCGCATATGGCAAAGTGTACAAGGCCAGAGAGGTCCGCGATCAACAGCGACTCGTAGCGGTGAAGAAGTTGAACATACCCGGAGACACGGAGAGTGGGATTCCTGCTTTCATGATCCGGGAGGTGGCGCTCTTGCGTAAGATCGGGTATTTCAACCATCCCAACATTGTAAAGTAAGTTCATTTTTCTGTTATTAAATTATATCTGAACATGTTTGCATAGCCTATGAATTATATATAATGATCTTTAGGGTTAAAATCAGTTTGATGGTGTTTTATAATGGCATACTATGGTTCACAATGATTGACCTTAATTGCTGATCTTACTGAAAGGTTGTTGGATGTATCTGCTGGTCTGAAGAACAGGAGTTTGGACCTGACGCTGGTTTTTGAGTACATCGACCAGGACCTGTCTACATTCCTCACCACAGTCCCCAGCACTGGACTGAGTCTGGACAAAATTAAGGTGTGAGCTCTCCCGCTTACATATCTGCATCTGATAAAAACTCAATGACTCCAAAGCATTCCATTAAGAATTAGTATAACATTTTACTGTACACTCTTTTGAACTTTTCATGCCAGATGTCCTCATATCTTGTCAGAATAAGCCACAGTCAAGAGAAAGTGGTTGAGCAATGCTGTCATGCTGCTTCCTGTCTGTACAGGATGTGATGGTGCAGCTGCTGCAGGGGCTGGACTTCCTGCACACCAACATGCTGGTGCACCGTGACCTGAAGCCTGAGAACGTACTGGTCAGTAGCCGTGGAGAGGTGAAGATCGCTGACTTTGGGCTGGCGCGCATCTACACCTATCACATTGCCCTTACACCCTGTGTAAGTCTACAGAGTAGAACATCCTCCTTTGAATGCACTATCTGTTCAATTGTCACAGTGCCATTGTCTCCCAGCCTAACTAAGGTGAAGGAACTATGCATAAAAGTAAAAAGTATATTTCCTATCCAACATCTCACACCCTCTCCCTTCCTCTCTCTTCCCTCTCTCTCTCCAGGTGGTGACACTGTGGTACAGGGCCCCTGAGGTGCTGCTCCACTCTGGTTACATGTCCTCCGTGGACATGTGGAGCGCTGGCTGCATTTTTGCCGAACTCTTCCTTTTGAGACCATTGTTCCGTGGATACACTGAGGCTCAGCAGCTCCAGAAAATCTTTGAGTACGTTTTTTCTTCTACCGTGCACTACTTTTGATCAGTAATTTATGATAAGCATTTGAATAATGTATGATGTGTGTTTTACCAGTGCCTTCTGTTGGAGGTGTGTCTGTGCTCTGCCCCATGTCCCACAGGGTGATTGGCTTGCCCAGCGAGGAGGACTGGCCCAGGGAGAGCCCCATCTCCTACTCCCATAGCTGGTGCCCCAGTGACCCCTGCACCCAGCTCTTATCCAACCTGGGCCAGGAGGAGAACAACCTGCTCCTTGTATGTACAATATACACATTTTGAATCATGTTTCTATTACAAGGCATTTTCAGAGTTAATGAATCATTGAATTCTATTGTACTTTTAAAGCACTCACACTCTCTCTCTCGCTCTTGCTCTCTGCCTGCAGCAATGTCTAGAGTTCAGCCCAACCAATCGCATCTCAGCTTCCAGAGCCCTCTCCCACCCTTTCCTGTTGTGCGCCTGAGTACTCACAACGTGGCAGGATGTGGAGAGAAGATAGGAGAGCTGGGACAGAGGTTAATTTCCCTTGGAATCCTCTCACCTAGCCTATAGAACACTGAGGGTTCTCGTGCCGTAAGATCCAATGTACCTATATCGAAATGTAGAATTTTTGGAATGGAAATAAAAGTAAGTGAAAACATTTAAAAGGAAAATCTGCAGTTCAAACAATAAAGTGGGCACCCTACCACTGTTTTGGTAAAAAAGCTGAGGGATGGGGGTGGAGAAATGTAACCAATCTCAAATTCATAGACGGAGCTCAGGATGCAAGGACTGACCATCCATGATATTACAATTATAGTTTTAACCATGTTTTAAATGTTTTATATAGTGTTTGTTTACAATTACGTTATTTACAAACATGCTTATTTGTTGGGCTCCGATGGGGTACGACAGTTGAACTAAGCTAATTAGGTATTTATAAGTTATATTCTTCAACAATCAATGGGTATATGTCATCAATTTAAAAGTCAAAACATTTATGTAGCATTGCAGATTTCCCCTTTAAAGGTCATTTGTTCAACATTAATATCCGAATCTCGACTGATTTTATCTGAAATGCATTTCTGAAAACTAGTTTCGTATTATGAAAAAACACATTTATATAAAGCGATGTAGAAACTGGTTCTTATGGTATGAAAACCCAAAGTGGAGGGAAAAGGAAAGTTGTATTGACAGTCATTTAAATTACAACAAATATATTGCTTTAATACGTCCAATTAGTTTAAAGCTAGAATCCTTAGTTGCTACATTCATTTTTTAGACTTATAAATTAATGATATCTACCCATTAATTATTGAAGAATATAACTTATAAATGCCTCATAAGCATTGTTCAACTGTTGTACCCCATCAGAAACCAAAATATAAGCTTGTTTTACTCCAATGTTTGGAATCGATGTAAATGTAAACAAACAGCCTCAAACCATGGTAAAAACTATCATTTTTATATCATAGATTGTCAGTCCATGCATCCATAGCTCTGTCTTTGAATCTGAGAGTGGTTACATTTCTCCAGGCCCATCTCAGCTTTTAACCAAAACAGACCGCTTTGTTATTGTTTCAATTAAAGACTCTAGCTTAAAAAAAACCAATGCATTGTTGATTGATTTGATTTCCACCCTGTATTTGATACCAGGCCGTCAGAATGCAGAAACAAGCTGCTAGAACATTTTGCAGGATAACAAAATTTTAATAATGTGTATGCGTTAATTTATTACTGAGGGATATTGCTGTTGTTACAAGTGATATTATTAATCTCAAGCTGCTGTAAATCAATGACACTGCTGTATGAGCATATAAGTGAATGCATTGTTTTTATATTGTTCCAACTGCAACTTTGGTTCTTTATGGCCCTTTTTTATTTCATATTTATTCTCCGTTTAGAAACTTAGAAAGGTCATACCTGTACATCTGTTTTATTGGCCATAACATACATTTTCTTTAAGTTTTGAGATGCAATTTCCATGTAAGAGGCATTTTTTCAGGACAGAGAACATTCTGTGATCTTGTTTTAATTTGGCAAATGTAAATTAATTTGATTATTAGTACTTTTGACATTGTTACTGTTTGCATTTCATTCATTCAATTGAGCAGCACCTGTTAACTGTTATTGGACTTGGTTTGATTTCACCCTCATCTTACATGTATTTTAATGAAGACATTTTCACAAAATCATGTTTCCAAATGTCTGTTTTACTATTTTGTACGAGAGACATGGCTATAAGGTTATCCCACCTCCATTACCTTAAGTGGTTATAAGCCACAGTGTCTTTCTTTCATGACCTTTGACCTTAGTATGGCCACACAGGGTCAAGTGCAATGATGTTTATAAGGTCAGATATATTCTTATTGTTCAAGACCTGTAATGGCCCAAGCTAGAGTATGAACAGACTCTCACTTCGGGAGAGATTACTCTAAGTAGTTATCTGTGACTTCGTGTTATTTTAAAAGTTTTGTCTTTGGCCTTTTCAGATGTGAAACTGCCAGTGCTGCATCCTTCCCTCTCACTTGTTGCCTAATTTGTACAAGGGCCTCTGACCCAGCTCTGATCTGATCCCCCTTTCAATGTATTCTGGTCCTTGTACCCTGTTAATTTAAAGGCAGAGTCAGTGATATGACGTAGATGCACAAAGTAAACAGCATAGTGGGTTTCAGCAACAGCTAAGAAATTTGGAGCGCAATGCCAAACTTCACTGTTTTGGTCCCGTGGCTACCACGTTGTAAGAGTGTGACGCGACCTGTGCAGCATTCCAAAAACAGTTTGACTGTTCGAGAGCGAAGTCTTCCATCTCGCTCATCTTGCATCTCCTCATTGCAATATTTGCATTGCTGCTTGTGCGACGTCATTTCGCGGACCATCTTTAAGTGAAATGGCAAAGTGCCTGTTTGGGCACTAGAGGCAGTGTTCTATACTTAGAGGTGGTAGGGTACTTCTCAAATTAGTTTAATTAGTTTGCCTTGCAGTATTTTGTGATAACTTTCAAACAGGTTAATTTTATTCCCGGGTCATATTTGGATTAATACAAGTGTCTTTAGGTTTTAAGTTATCTTTGTTCAAGCGTATCTTGATCCATGAAATGGCCAGACTTGACATTGTAGAAATAAAATAAAAAATATCCAATCATAACTTCAAAGATAGAGAAGACCATGCTGCTAACTTTATCTGCACTATTGACGGTGTGCTGACATTTTACTGGTTCTGTCAGTTGCTGTCTATCGCTCTCCCAGCTTTGGCCCCTGCATGTGGCATGCCCCAGCACTCGGGCGAGGGGAGGGGGTTATAATTTTATCAGGGACAGTCTGCGCTCTGCGCTCGCCCTAAATGAGCTTTCACGCTCTCTGTTGCAGCGGCGCACAAATGCCCAGTCCCTGCTGTTATTAGCGACCATAGCAGGTCCCCTACGATTCGAGTACATGTAAGTACCCTAGAAAAATTCCTTTATGTAGGCTTCTAAAACAAAACATGTTGAAAGCCAACTTACAATGGGAATTGTTTAGCTTTTCGTTCATTGTAAATGACACCGTGAGTTTTAGTGTGCTTTTGGCACAACTAGATTACAACAGCTGATTCGACTCAAATAAACTGACACATTTTAGGACATGGTTCATTTAATTAATTTGCATTTAAAGACCAATTTGATCTATTAATCATATAGCTACACAGTTAGTTAGAAATACCTCTCCAGTGCGCACGAATGGCAAGGAAAATAGACCCTCGAATTGTGTCCATTACGCGTCAGTTATTGATATGGAATTGTGTCCCCATTGCAAGGTCTTCCCCCAGTTTTTTAAAATTATTGACATGTGGTATCAAATAGTGATTATACTCTGTTAATAGATCTGTAATATCAAACTGCAGAGAGACTTGGTCGGCCTAATGTCATTATCTTGCCAAACATTTGACTTGAGACTTGTTTGCTTAGGAAAATTGCTCTCATTTGTGCCATGGCTCATGTCTTGTTTTGTCATCATTGTGGTGGTTTTATTATCTGAGGTCTTTCATACTATATTGTGAGATCATATTCTTGGATACATATTTGGTGGTAATGATGTTTGTTGCCATGGTGTATTCTTGAAGTGGTGAGCTACTGACTGTATTGTGGCTGATGTAGAGGGTGGATGTTGGAGTGGGCTGGTATATCAACTAGGACTGAACTATATGTACAGAAAGGGACAGTGATGTCATGTCATCATTGATACTTACATGTAAATCATGTGATTTAGGCTAGATCTTTTGGATGCCATCTGGCATTGGTGGAGCAAAATATTCCCAATTGTTCACACTTGGATGTCACACAGTAAACAACTGTTAATGTGTCATATCATTCCAGGGGCAGGGGGTGGGTTACTGTATGAGGGGCGGAGGCGGAGGAGAGCTACAGCTGCTGTAGAGGCATTATGTTACTTAGTGTACACAAGTCCTAGAAGCTGCAGTTGTTATCATTTCTAAACTCAATTAGAGTGTATTTGTATAGGCTCTGCAAAACTCTGCCACTGCCCCAGTGATAGCAGAATTCTGAGCTATTTAAACCCAGAGCCTTTTATGGTAAATAGAAGGCTCTGTTTAAATATATCCCTAACTCACCTGCATCACATGTCCATTGTGTCCAGTGATTATCCAGAACATGGGTACAGAGAGAGGTAACACCCCTTAAGCCTTCTGTATGCTTCGGTTCGGCTCGCCTAACGCTTGAAAATCGAGAATAAAAGCAGCAGTAGTACTGTTTGTCCATCTTGAAACTCCGTAGCCAGTATACACTTCCTCAAAATAATCGAAGGTAACTCAAAAAATCTGTCATTAACTTTGACATTTTTTGCCGAGGAGATCTTTTTACATCTAACTAAGATGTTTGGTGCAGTATTTCTCAAGTGAAAAAAATGTGCATGAAAACGATTAGTCTCTCATTGAATGACAACAAACACCTCATTGAATAATCCATTCTGTTGACAAATCACCGAAGAAGGGGCGTAGACTTCGGCTACCGACTTCGGCTTGCCTTGAGAAAAAATGTAATGTGCACAAACAGCCGAAAAAACCCTTGCCGAAGACCAGAACGAACAAAAAGTCATCATAATATATGCACAAACTGTTCAGAACTGTTTCAGCTGGGAAGCATGCGGAGTGGATGGGAAGCCACTGCTCATTTGCCCTTACATTTCTCTGCTGCCTAGTGGGGGCAACACATCTAATCGTGTGTAATTCCTCTCTGTCTCTTTAATCTGGACTTCACAGTCTGCTCATGTCCTGAACTTCGTGACATCATCTGATGTAACATATCACCCCTTTAACTTCAATGGGGGAAGATGTGAGATCAGAGACCCCATGGTTGGGAAAAGTCCATTGCATTTGTATTGGAAGTTATAAGGTTTAGTATGGACATTATCTATGAATAATCCTTTTATAATTATAGACTACTGTGTGGGCATTTTGAGTTCTGTTAAACCAAAAAAACATATAGGGTAGGGGATACCTAGTCAGTTGCACAACTGAATGCATTCAACCGAAATGTGTCTTCCGCATTTCACCTTTCATGGCACCTTCATTGAGGAGGACAGGCTTGTTGTAATGGCTTGAGCAGTATAAGTGGAATGGTATCAAACACATGGTTTCTATGTGTTTGATGCCATTACATTCGCTCCGTTCCAGCCATTATTATGAGCCGTCCTCCCCTCAGGAGCCTCCACTGTCCTGCACTACATGACCAAAAGTATTTGGACACCTGCTCATGGAACATCTCATTCCAAAATCATGGGCATTAATATGGAATTGGTCCCCCCTTTGCTGCTATAACAGCCTCCACTCTTCTGGGGAGCCTTTCCACTAGATGTTGGAAGATTGCTGCAGGGACTTGCTTCCATTCAGCCACAAGAGCATTAGTGAAGTCGGGCACTGATGTTGGGCGATTAGGCCTGGCTCGCAGTCGGCGTTCCAATTCATCCCAAAGGTGTTCGATGGGGTTGAGGTCAGGGCTCTGTGCAGGCCAGTCAAGTTCTTCCGCACCGATCGCGACAAACCATTTCTGTATGGACCTCGCTTTGTGCACTGGGGCATTGTCATGCTGAAACAGGAAAGGGCCTTCCCCAAACTGTTGCCACAAAGTTGGAAGCACAGAATCGTCTAGAATGTCATTGTATGCTGTAGAGTTAACATTTCACTTCACTGAAACTAAGGGGCCTGAACCATGAAAAACAGCCCCAGACCATTATTCCTCCTCCACCAAACTTTACAGTTGGCACTATGCATTCGGGCAGGTAGCGTTCTCCTGGAATCCGCCTAACCCAGATTTGTCCGTCGGACTGCCAGATGGTGAAGCGTGATTCATCACTCCAGAGAACGCGTTTCCACTGCTCCAGAGTCCAATGGCGGCAAGCTTTACACCACTCCAGCCAACGCTTGGCTTTCCGCATGGTGATCTTAGGCTTTTGTGCGGCTGCTCGGCCATGGAAACTCATTTCATGAAGCTCCCGACGAACAGTTCTTGTGCTGACATTGCTTCCAAAGGCAGTTTGGAACTTGGTAGGGAGTGTTGCAACTGAGGACAGATGATTTTTACGCGCTACGCGCTTCAGCACTCGCCGGTCCCATTCTGTGAGCTTGTGTGGCCTACCACTTCGCGGCTGAGCCATTGTTGCTCCTAGACATTTCCACTTCACAATAACAGCACTTACAGTTGACCGGGGCAGCTCTAGCAGGGCAGAAATTTGTCGAACTGACTTGTTGGAAAGGTGGCATCCTATGACGGTGCCACGTTGAAAGTCAATGAGCTCTTCAGTAAAGCCATTCTACTACCAATGTTTGTCTATGGAGATTGCATGGCTGGGTGCTCAATTTTATACACCTGTCAGCAAGGGGTATGGCAGAAATAGCCGAATCCACCCATTTGAAGGAGTATCCACATACTTTTGTATATGTAGTGTACATTAATGCTGTTCATAGCAGTTCCTCAATGTCCTGTGTGTCCTCAGGATCAGCGTGGGACCAGGGTGAAAGAGGGATATGAAACATAGTGTCCGTGACTACCTCACCTCAGCTCTGTTTACAATGACATGCGGGGAGATATGATACTCACCTTCCGTTTTGCCTCATTAAAACCTCTCTAGTACAAGTTGATTCAACTTTATCTTGGCAAATAGTGTATACAGTATCATTGCTCTGTGTATTCCTAGCGAGTACTAACTAGTCTGTTCATCTGGGTGCTTTAGAACATGCTTGTCAACTAGTGTTACTGGATTAGGGGCTGATGATCCATGCTGAGCTCCAATGGCAACCAACCTCTCTCGCCCAATCCAATCCAGCCCTGCCTAGCCTGTCACATGACCTCTGCACCGGTCTGCCACAAAGATGGACACTCTCTGTCTCTGTCTTCATTGTCTTACTCTCACTCACTTACATGGTATTGGGACGTTTCACATCTTGCCCGCTCTTACTCTTGAGAAGGTAGGGCTATACTAACCAAGCTGTCTCTATTCTTGTGGTAGTCAATTTTGTGGTTGTGTTGAACTTGACCTCACATACACAAACATACACACATGAGCACACACACATACACACATGAGCACACATACACACCTGCCCTTCTGATCTTGATGTCCCGTGGGGATCATTGTGTCTGACAGCTCAGCGTTCGGTGCATGGCCTTTTGCTGTCGTCTGTGGCAACGTCAGATTTGCAGATTCACCTGGCTCTATGTTAGTCGCTTACCTTACACTGTCTGAGAGTAGTAGTCAAAGTCAGGAGTGACTGCAAAATCAATTTAAAGTCAATCATGTCTTCTACATACAGTGGGGAGAACAAGTATTTGATACACTGCCGATTTTGCAGGTTTTCACCCCGCTATCATCCTACAAAGCATGTAGAGGTCTGTAATTTTTATCATAGGTACACTTCAACTGTGAGAGACGGAATCTAAAACAAAAATCCAGAAAATCACATTGTATGATTTTTAAGTAATTAATTTGCATTTTATTGCATGACATATGTATTTGATACATCAGAAAAGCAGAACTTAATATTTGGTACAGAAACCTTTGTTTGCAATTACAGAGATCATATGTTTCCTGTAGGTCTTGACCAGGTTTGCACACACTGCAGCAGGGATTTTGGCCCACTCCTCCATACAGACCTTCTCCAGATCCTTCAGGTTTCAGGGCTGTCGCTGGGCAATACAGACTTTCAGCTCCCTCCAAAGATTTTCTATTGGGTTCAGGTCTGGAGACTGGCTAGGCCACTCCAGGACCTTGAGATGCTTCTTACGGAGCCACTCCTTAGTTGCCCTGGCTGTGTGTTTTGGGTCGTTGTCATGCTGGAAGACCCAGCCACGACCCATCTTCAATGCTCTTACTGAGGGAAGGAGGTTGTTGGCCAAGATCTCGCGATACATAGCCCCATCCATCCTCCCCTCAATACGGTGCAGTCGTCCTGTCCCCTTTGCAGAAAAGCATCCCCAAAGAATTATGTTTCCACCTCCATGGTTCACGGTTGGGATGGTGTTCTTGGGGTTGTACTCATCCTTCTTCTTCCTCCAAACACGGCGAGTGGAGTTTAGACCAAAAGCTCTATTTTTGTCTCATCAGACCACATGACCTTCTCCCATTCCTCCTCTGGATCATCCAGATGGTCATTGGCAAACTTCAGACGGAGCCTGGACATGCGCTGGCTTGAGCAGGGGAACCTAGCGTGCGCTGCAGGATTTTAATCCATGACGGCGTAGTGTGTTACTAATGGTTTTCTTTGAGACTGTGGTCCCAGCTCTCTTCAGGTCATTGACCAGGTCCTGCCGTGTAGTTCTGGGCTGATCCCTCACCTTCCTCATGATCATTGATGCCCCACGAGGTGAGATCTTGCATGGAGCCCCAGACCGAGGGTGATTGACCGTCATCTTGAACTTCTTCCATTTTATAATAATTGCGCCAACAGTTGTTGCCTTCTCACCAAGCTGCTTGCCTATTGTCCTGTAGCCCATCCCAGCCTTGTGCAGGTCTACAATTGTATCCCTGATGTCCTTACACAGCTCTCTGGTCTTGGCCATTGTGGAGAGGTTGGAGTCTGTTTGATTGAGTGTGTGGACAGGTGTCTTTTATACAGGTAACGACTTCGAACAGGTGCAGTTAATACAGGTAATGAGTGGAGAACAGGAGGGCTTCTTAAAGAAAAACTAACAGGTCTGTGAGAGACGGAATTCTTACTGGTTTGTAGGTGATCAAATACTTATGTCATGCAATAAAATGCAAATTAATTACTTAAAAATCATACAATGTGATTTTCTGGATTTTTGTTTTAGATTCCGTCTCTCACAGTTGAAGTGTACCTATGATAAAAATTACAGACCTCTATATGCTTTGTAAGTAGGAAAACCTGCAAAATCGGCAGTGTATCAAATACTTGTTCTCCCCACTGTATAAGCTTGCAATGGCAATCTGGAAGACATTGTCTCACACCATTCCCAATACTCCCAGAGCAAGTGGTGTATCTACAGTGTAACCGATGTCTGTGTTTATCTGTTTATGGTGATGGTGAAACCATGAATGTTACAGACCACCACAGAGTACAGTGCCCTTTAGGCCTGCAGTACCTCTGCTGTACTAAGTCCTATGAGTCCCATGGCTCTCCGCTCATTGTTTCATAGGCCCCATTGTGTTTCAGCTGTGGGGGGAAAGGGACAGGAATGCTGACGCTAACATTTAGCCATTTCAGGACACACACACACCCACACCAATTTTTGGCGGCCTAGCCAATGGCTCAAGTCCCTACTGATTGAGAATACAAATGTGTTGATGTCATTATTTATATATGGTTAGTGGTTCAGATCCTTGTTTGTGTTCAAACAGCCAGACAACCTACTAACCAGGATGGAGGTTTTGCATGTGTGTGCTTGTTGAGAGAGAAATTAGACTGTCAGATGAGTGAGTATGGACAGTCCTGCTCAGGGACATTTCTAGGGACATACACTATACAGTGAGGGAAAAAAGTATTTGATCCCCTGCTGATTTTGTATGTTTGCCCACTGACAAAGAAATGATCAGTCTATGATTTTAATGGTAGGTTTATTTGAACAGTGAGAGACAGAATAACAACAAAAAAATCCTGAAAAATGCATGTCATAAATGTTAGAAATTGATTTGCATTTTAATGAGGGAAATAAGTATTTGACCCCCTCTCAATCAGAAAGATTTCTGGCTCCCAGGTGTCTTTTATACAGGTAACGAGCTGAGATTAGGAGCACACTCTTAAAGGGAGTGCTCCTAATCTCAGCTTGTTACCTGTATAAAAGACACCTGTCCACAGAAGCAATCAATCAGATTCCAAACTCTCCACCATGGCCAAGACCAAAGAGCTCTCCAAGGATGTCAGGGGCAAGTTAGTAGACCTACACAAGGCTGGAATGGGCTACAAGACCATCGCCAAGCAGCTTGGTGAGAAGGTGACAACAGTTGGTGCGATTATTCGCAAATGGAAGAAACACAAAATAACTGTCAATCTCCCTCGGCCTGGGGCTCCATGCAAGATCTCACCTCGTGGAGTTGCAATGATCATGAGAACGGTGAGAAATCAGCCCAGAACTAGACGGTAGGATCTTGTCAATGATCTCAAGGCAGCTGGGTCCATAGTCACCAAGAAAACAATTGGTAACACACTACGCCATGAAGGACTGAAATCCTGCAGCGCCCGCAAGGTCCCCCTGCTCAAAAAAGCACATATACAGGCCCGTCTGAAGTTTGCCAATGAACATCTGAATGATTCAGAGGAGAACTGGGTGAAAGTGCTGTGGTCAGATGAGACCAAAATGGAGCTCTTTGGCATCAACTCAACTCGCCGTGTTTTGGAGGAGGAGGAGGAATGCTGCCTATGACCCCAAGAACACCATCCCCACCGTCAAACATGGAGGTGGCAACATTATGCTTTGGGGGTGTTTTTCTACTAAGGGGACAGGACAACTTCACCGCATCAAAGGGACGATGGACGGGGCCATGTACCGTCAAATCTTGGGTGAGAACCTCCTTCCCTCAGCCAGGGCATTGAAAATGGGTCATGGATGGGTATTCCAGCATGACAATGACCCAAAACGTACGGCCAAGGCAACAAAGGAGTGGCTCAAGAAGAAGCACATTAAGGTCCTGGTGTGGCCTAGCCAGTCTCCAGACCTTAATCCCATATAAAATCTGTGGAGGGAGCTGAAGGTTCGAGTTGCCAAACTTCAGGCTCGAAACCTTAATGACATGGAGAAGATCTGCAAAGAGGAGTGGGACAAAATCCCTCCTGAGATGTGTGCAAACCTAGTGGCCAACTACAAGAAACGTCTGACCTCTGTGATTGCCAACAAGGGTTTTGCCACCAAGTACTAAATCATGTTTTGCAGATGGGTCAAATACTTATTTCCCTCATTAAAATGCAAATCAATTTATAACATTTTTGACAAGCGTTTTTCTGGATTATTTTGTTGTTATTCTGTCTCTCACTGTTCAAATAAACCTACCATAAAATTATAGATTGATCATATCTTTGTCAGTGGGCAAACATACAAAATCAGCAGGGGATCAAATACTTTTTTCCCTCACTGTATATACAAGAGTATGTGGACACCCCTTCAAATTAGTGGATTCGGCTATTTCAGCCACAGCTGTTGCTGACAGGTGTACAAAACCGAGCACACAGCCATGCAATCTCCATAGACAAACTTTGGTAGTAAAATGGCCTTACTGAAGAGCTCAGTGACTTTCAACGTGGCTCCGTCATAGGATGCCACCTTTCCAACAAGTCAGTTTGTCAAATTTCTGCCCTGCTAAAGCCACCCCAGTCAGCTGTAAGTGCTGTTATTGTGAAGTGGAAACGTCTATAAGCAACAATGGCTCAACAGCGAAGTGGTAGGCCACACAAGCTCACAGAACGGGACCGCTGAGTGCTGAAGTGCGTAGCGCGTAAAAATCGTTTGTCCTCGGTTGCAACACTCACTACCGAGTTCCAAACTGCCTCTGGAAGCAACGTCAGCACAAGAACTGTTCGTCGGGGGCTTCATGAAATGGGTTTCCATGGCAGAGCAGCCGCACACAAGCCTAAGATCACAATGCGCAATAGCAAGCGTTGGCTGGAGTGGTGTAAAGCTCTTCGCCATTGGACTCTGGAGCAGTGGAAACGCGTTCTCTGGAGTGATGAATCACGCTTCACGATCTGGCAGTCCGACGGACAAATCTGGGTTTGGTGGATGCCAGGAGAACACCTGCCCGAATACATAGTGCCAACTCTAAAGTTTGGTGGAGGAGGAATAATGGTCTGGGGCTGTTTTTCATGGTTCAGGCTAGGCCCCTTAGTTCCAGTGAAGGGAAATCTTAACGCTACAGCGTACAATGACATTCTAGACAATTATGTGCTTCCAACTTTGTGGCAACAGTTTGGGGAAGGCCCTCTCCTGTTTCAGCATGACTATGCCCCCGTGCACAAAGCGAGGTCCATACAGAAATGTTTTGTTGAGATCGGTGTGGAAGAACTTGACTGGCCTGCACAGAGCCCTGACCTCAACCCCATTGAACACGTTTGGGATGAATTGGAACGGCGACTGCGAGCCAGGCCTAATCGCCCAACATCAGTGCCTGACCTCACTAATACTCTTGTGTCTGAATGGAAGCAAGTCCACGTAGCAATGTTAAAACATCTAGTGGAAAGCCTTCCCAGAAGAGTGGAGGCTGTCATAGCCGCAGAGAGGGGACCAATTCCATATTAATGCCCATGATTTTGGAATTAGATGTTCGACGTGCAGGTGTCCACATACTTTTGGTCTTGTAGTGTACATTCCCAATGACATGTTAAGTACCATGTTATTGGTAGAGGATCAGAATGAATACTGTAGCTTACATAAACCATGACTGGGTTTGAACAACCAGCGAACTATACCATCTCTGGGTAGGCCTATTGAGATATAATTTACTTTGTAAATGTAATCTTTTGTTTAGTTAGTGAACTTAGTACTTGCCGGACAATGTCTCCAACTTTTCAGCTCGCTAACATAGGAAGCACTAACTAACGTTGGAAGCAAGAGGGACTGATCTGGTCTAACCTTAATGATCACCAGTGGAATTCTACTGGAGGGGAAACCTTCAGAAAGTCAGCCACGTACTGTAGGACTGAAGTGGAGCTGACTGGCTGGATGGCTGGCTGCCGGTGGTATAGGGTTTCAGTGCAAGGGGAGATTCCTGCCTTGCAGAGCAGCCTACAACAGGTCATCTTACAGGGCTTCAGCAGGAAAGAGGAGCGAGAGAGAGAGAAGAGAGAGAGACGGGCGACATGGGAAGAAAAAGAGGGGGCAATTATAATGTAGCTGGTTGTCTACAGATGGCATGCTGCTATAAAATGAGATGAAGCATGACGCTGATTTTATAAGGGACATTTTAACAAGGTATGGTTTGTTTGGGTTCAATGCTATGTGGGTGTGAGAGAGACTTGTGTAAATTCTGGCTACTGTAAATTCTTTAGCTTTTTGTTTCATCATAGCGTCATGTTATTTGATTTAATAGTGCACTTGTAGGCTGGTGGTATGTTTATGTCGTAGTGATTAACTTACTGAAGAACATACGGATGTGAAACAAACAATCAATTATTCAACTGGTAGGGAATGAATGTGTGGCTAACTGATTGTGAAAGTGAGATTGCACAGTTATCTGATTTTTCTATTGCGCCCTCTGTCTCAGCAGTGCGATGAGCTCAAAGGAATGATTTGTCTGTCTGACAGTCTACTGATTGGAAGAAGACATTCCCAATGCCAACAACGGAGGTGCTGATTGGTTCCACATGCCAACTTTGGACCTTATGATTGGTGAAGCACTTTAGAATATCTTACTGGTGTTTGCAGTTGATTAGAGCACACACTAACTTACTGGAGGAGGATTTGGTTTTTGAACCTCCATTTATCCTTTGGTGTTTGATAGCTGAGAAGTGACGTAGGAGGGAATCTCTTGAGGTTTGAGTCATCAATGCCCAGGTCATTGTTAAAGGAGACCTACTGAGACCTTCTGACTTACGGACAGACAGGGAGAGTTACAGGCAGCATGGACACTATGGAGAACCCCGCCTTGGAGCCCAGATCGGAGCGGATCGCCCGCTACAAGGCCGAGAGGAGGCGGGAGCTGCAAGAACGCTATGGCAACATGGAGGAGCTCCCATCCAAGTGGGTGAGGAGGGATGGGACTCTCATGAACTCAGACGGCGCTCCTCCCTCCACAGACAGGACCCTCTCTGGGGGGGTGAACGGCAGAGCAGGGGGGCTGGAGGGGGGCAGGAGGGGCCTCCACTGGGAGAGCAGCACCCCTCTGGAGTCAGAACCTCGGAGAGTCTCCAACGGCTTTGAGGCAGACACTTCTGCAGACCCAACATACCTCCAAAGGTGAGTCCCTTCCATGTGTAGCCGATCAGTAGTGGAGACCCTTCTCAACCCCATCAGGAACACAAGTGAACAAAGAGTGATGCAGCAGACAGGTTGCATACACTGACAATTCCCTTTGTTTCTGTGTATGATGTCACACTACATGCTGACTCAGACCACTGAACCTAGTTATGCTGAAAGTGTGCAGGTAATGCCTACTGGCCATCAGTGAATTGTTGTGTTATACAATATCAGGCCACGTAGAGTAACAGCTACAACAGAATGGCCTTTTCCCTATTCCCTAACTACAGATTGATGAATAGAAACAACCATATTATGTGTAACCACCTCTTAAAACAACCCCCATTCAGTCACCAAGCTCCTTCTCCAGTGAACATTCTCTCATGTGACCTTTCAGCCCCGTAAAACAGTTGTCAGAGTTCACCTGTGCTTTATGGCGTTTGTTGCTAATTCAAGCAGAGAGAGCTAAACCTGGCTCCCAGCGGGGTGCAGTACTAGTACAGCAGAGATCACATTGATTCCTCCATGTGTGTTTTATACCCTACTGACCTGGACTCCCTTTCCTTTAAGAGATACAATACTTTGTCAAGGTTGCTCTTTAGGAATTGGCAGTGTTGTGGTAGTTTGCCACTTTCCTTACGCCACCTACCTCCCTCCTCCCCCGCCTACAGGCAGTGTTCCTCTGGCTCTGCCGGCATGTTGAGTGGGGGGGAGCACCTAGCTCCCCCAGGCCCCCCTGGACCCGACTCGGCCCAGCTGCAAACGCGGGTGTCGGTGGGCCAGCTGAGGAGTGCCCTGCTGCAGCAGACCGGAACTGTAACACAGCCTGAGAAAGTGTAGGGTCTCCTGCATGAAACGGCCTGTGTGTGTGTTGTTATTCTGAATATGTGTGGGTGTCAGTCTCTTTGTGAAATCTTCTATTTGTCTCTGTTTGTATACGTCTACAGTGTGTGTTAGTGGGAGTTGTCCCACTGCTTCCAGTCTCTCACTATCTCTCTCTCCCTTTCTCTCCTGATGCTCACCCTGTTCCTCTGTGGTTGGGAATAGTAGCCCTGACAGTGGCCTTGCGGCCTCTTCCCTTGACCTGGCTGTAAAGCCGTGCTCGGAGGGGGGACGGCGGCGCACCCGTCGCTACCTCCCTGGGGTGTCAGGCGGGGGCCGCAAAACCAACGAGCGCTTCAGGACACAGCCGATCACAGCCTGTGAGGTGCAGGAGAGCGGCGGGTAGGGACTGTGTGCTGCGGCCCGCCATATCAACCATATCATATCAGAGCATGCAGGTCAAGCCTGGGGCTCATCTGGAAGACTCTGCCGTAGTTTGGTTACTCTTCAGGTGGAGAGGTTTGCAGTGTTTTGTGCCATTGCAGGGTTGTTGTTTTTTTTGCTGATGCGTTGTTTTGATAGTGTGTGATAATGGTTTCCATGCATGTAAATGCTTTCCAGATATTTACTGTCCTCTCATAGAGGAGCATTTCTTCTGGTGGTCCTTGTGGTTATGTATTGAAATAATTGCCCTTGGTACACTGGCAAGAGGCATGATTTGCATGTATGTTTGCATCTGTTAATGGCGCTTAATACCAAAACCATGACATGAACAGTGTTGCTATGTTGAGCATGCAGATATGGCACAGGAGCCTGGGCCTGTGTGTGAGATACAGTAACCCACACAGACAATGGAGAGAGAGTGAAAAGAGAGAATTATACCAGGCAGGAATAAGCATGGTCAAACTCCTCTCATCTTTTGTCTTGTGTGCATGTTTCAGCCAATGACCTTGTGTTGATTCTCTCTCTCTGTCCCACAGGCTGCTAGAAGCAGAGGAAGAGGAGAACGCTAAAGGTAACGAACCCCGCCCACCTGGGGTCACATGGCCTGTTTTTGTTTGCCACACACAAACGGCTGATCCATGGCCTATTGGACTGCCTCTGTACTGCCTCTGTGTTAACTGAGTGGGGGAGGGAGGGACAGAGACACAGATAGAGAGAGAGAGGGACAGAGAGGATCACAGAGAGAGAGACACAGAGAGAGAGAGAGCGAAATAGAGAGAGAGAGAGAGAGAGAGGGGGGTCACAGGCATAGTGCTGTGTGGCTTGCCAGGGATAATGTTTAACACAGTGACAAAGAAGAGCAGGTGCTCTCTCTCTTTCTCTCTCTCGCTCTCTCTCTCTCCCCCCCTCTCACTCTCCCCCCACCCCTCTCTCTCTCTCTCTCTCTCCCCCCCCCTCTCTCTCTATCACAGAAATGCCGACATGAGAGATAGGAGGTTGCAAAGAGCTCTGATCAGCACTTGTCTCTACAAGTAGCGTGTGATAAAATGGCTCAGCAGGCTGCTGTAATAGGCTCTGTCATCACACAGTAGCTGAGAGACAGACAGACAGACAGACAGACAGACAGACAGACAGACAGACAGACAGACAGACAGACAGACAGACAGACAGACAGACAGACGAAAAGGGGGCGGACAACACAGGGTCAGAAGGAATAACAGTTTTTTCTATTTTCACTCAAAATCAACCGATAATATAAACGCACAAACCTATATCAACTAATAGTTACTGTATAACAGTACGTTTACAACAGTAAACCTAATGAATATACTCTGACCTCTACTTACACTCAACCCCAGCTCCAGAGCTGCCTTTATAGAACATCTATAATAAACAGAACATCAAATAAATCAAGGGCTTTTATTTTTAAACAGTCCACCAGACCCAGATGGGCACAGGGTGACGGTAGAATGTTGAACTTCCTCTGTAGGGATGGATTTATGAGCCATAAAAGCACCTTACCGCCACTATAAAAATTGTCCCCACTTCTACACAGTAGCTGTCCAATAAGTTATCTCTCATACATTCATTTGTATGTCCACCTAAAATACATGATTACATAGCCATTGAGAGCATTGTTAGAAACAACAGAGACAGTTGACACTCACACGATCAGCGATGCTGACCAACTGCCCAACTGCCTGGTCAAAAGGATGAGCTGTGTGGTCATTAAGTTCAGGCCAGGTGAGAGGAAGTAGCCAGCTAGCAGTGCCAGCTGAGAGATAGTGGTGGTGGTGCCATGTGACAGTGTAGTGAATGCCAGGTGCAGGACAACAAGCAGGGCGATGGCCTCACATGAATGGATCAGTCACAGAGATCTGTCTATCTCATTGTGTCGCAGCTTGACTGACAGGTAGCCTCTCTGGACTACTATAAGCAGGTTAACAGTTTTTGCTGTATGACAGGGACTGTGAGTTCGCTATATGATCATAAGGTGAGTGGGGTGCTGTTCAATTTTTTGTTTGCCTATTTTTATTTAGAGGGTTCGGGTTAATGTGTTTGACAGGCTCAATGATGCCAAAATGATATTCCTGCTGATGACACAGACAGGCTGACAGGCATTTTGCATTTTAACAAGGTGTGTCTTTGAGTGTGTATGTACTTACCTCTAATGCATTTACCTCAGTTTGCCTGACTTTATGTATATATTTAATGTAATGTATTTTCCCCCCAGCTGATGTGAAGACAGACGACAGAGCCAAGATGAGTGTGGCGGCCAAGATGTCTCTGTTTAAAGTAAGCACGTCCATCTATCTCAGCCTTGGCTGTGAAACAGGAACTCCTCCCAGGACCCCGCTCCTGTTCCCTTGTACCTGACCACAAAAGGTCATCACCATGGAGACCAGGGGGGCTACACAGGGCTTATGTCTCACCACTGCACATCAACAGAAACAACAGAGCCCATGTTGAGAGAGAGAGAGAGAGAGAGAGAGAGAGAGAGAGAGAGAGAGAGAGAGAGAGAGAGAGAGAGAGAGAGAGAGAGAGAGAGAGAGAGAGAGAGAGAGAGAGAGAGAGAGAGAGAGAGAGAGAGAGAGAGAGCGAGAGAGAGAGATGTCTCCTGGTGACTGCTCACCTTACAGTCATGGAGCAACACATGATGAGCCAACAGGCTGAGCTGAGCATGCAGAACTGAACACGCCGAACGAATGTTGAGGAATATGAATGGCCAAACAGGTGCTGCTCTCTGATCCAGACAGGGCCTTGTATAATAGTACTGTACTATATATTGGTACATGGTGCCTAAATTACATCTGCAGAAAGAGTGTAATATAGGAAGCCAGACCACAGAGTGCATGCAGATGGACCCTGCTGTTCTTAGTTTACTCCCATTGGTCAATGTTTTATTGTTTATGTAGCCTTTGGCAGTCTGTCTTGTTAATCAATCTAATTTTGCTATAGTCCCAGGCTATAGTTCAAACATTTCTCAGGAGGACTGCTAATGGGTTTCCTTCTCTGTGTTTACTTTGAAATGGGATCCTAGTGATCCACCTTTACTGAAATTCAAAACATTAGCAACCAACCAGCCCCCCCCCCCCCCAGGGGAGCCAGGTGGTTATAAAGGGACTATAAAGCCATGAACAGCCATTAACAGGTGGTTATAATTAGCCTATAGCTAGCTCCTGTCAGGCTGGCTGGTGGAGGAGGGAGGCTGGGCCAGGAGGGAGGGGATTGAGGGGAGGGCCAGAGAGGTAATGGTACGCTACTGAGGGAGCTCTGGTTACACTGTGACCTGCAGACCTGGCATTCTATCCCTCTCCTCTACCTCCTTACGTAGGCTACCCACAGCAACTTACAGATCCCTGGTTTATTCACCAGCTAACTGACCCACTTCCGCTGCCTATAGTAATGCACCTCCATTCACATGCCAGGAAAGAGAGAGAGTTTCAATGAAAGATATGAAAAAGGAGAGGACATTTCTGTAGTTTCTCCTGTTATTTTTTCAGTAGAGTGAGACAGTCATTTCAACCATTATTTTACATTTACATTTAAGTCATTTAGCAGACGTTCTTATCCAGAGCGACTTACAAATTGGTGCATTCAACTTAGGATAGCCAGTGGGACAACCACATCTTGATCACAGTAAGTACACTTCTTCAAACAAGCAGCTGTGAGCAAAGTCAGTGCAATCAGGGACAACTACATCTCGATCACAATAAGGACATTGTATGCTCTGTTTGATCTAAATGTCTATTATACACCGGTGGCAAAGGTATTATTGTGCTACATGTAATGGTCAGATATTATGTATCAGATATCAAAATAAATGTTATGAATGACTATTTCTCTCTCTCTTTCTTTCTCTCTTCTCCCTCTTTCTCTCTGTTGCAGGAGCTAGAGAAGACAGCAGCCCCTGAGGCCTCCTCCTTTCTGAAGCCTCGCTCTGGCAGCGTCACGTCTGAACGCAGAGTACGACGCGGCAACGAGCACCGCTCACTCACTCAGCCAATCACCTGTGAGGAGATGGTGGTGGCCACCAGGTGAGCAGGGTCAAGAGTCACACCTCGATGGTCAATGGACAAGGAGATATTGTATCTGTGGGCAGTGACGTGTTGGCAGACAGTATGCAAAAAACATTGGCCTCTCACACATTCAAATTCCTTGCCCAGTGGGTTGTGGAATCCACATGGAAAGCAGGTCATGAGATCATAACTGATTATAGTTGTGAAACGGTTTATGGTATACGGTTTCTGTAGGTTCGTCGCTCTAGCACATTCGGATATCGATTTAAAGCCAACGTTATCAAAGTAATCTAAAATAATTCATAGATTTTAAATAAAAAACACTTTATGTTTGTCATAGAGGGACAATATGAGATGAAAGGCCATTTCATAACGAGTTCAGGAAGTCATGCTAGAGCCCTGTGCGATGTTCAGAAGGGTGGGGGGCAGAAGTTTTAATCAAGAGAGACCTTTTTCTAATACTAAACATAAAAATATGTATTTCACCGTTATAATGAAGGCGAAATCTTATAGTTAGTCGTTTTATAACTTGATTGTACTATATTTAGAATGCATATAAGTTATTTCAAGCCTTATACAGTTTTGTTGAATAGAAAATACATCATATAAAATATTTCACATTTTCATATTTGTACTGTGTACTTGAGCTTGTGTCCTGAAAAATGACTACTCCTCAGCAAATTATAACTATTTTTACCAGAAAGGTGAGATTGTAATCTTTCTTGCGGTATAAGCATTACTAAGTATTGTTTATGGCCCTCTCATGATAAATAATTACTTTTGGGTATGTCTATTTAGGCAGAAATCTACATTTTGCCATTACATTTAACAGGTTTAATATTGCACAGTTTTCTATTGAAAACCTAGAGCTGGTAGGGTTTGTTCACTCATAATGCCGTCCCATCTGGCTAGCTACATGTGTCCTTTACTGAGTTGGACAGAGAGATTCATGCCTCTAATTGGAACAGGGAGCAGTCAGAGAGGAGGCTAAAACACTAATTTACTGCCACGCATTAAAAATATCTCACATTGTGTTCCACAGTTCCCGTCAATACACATTTTAATTAACAGGGCTGTTTCTCTGTTTTAACTATTCATCCATGACTTCCATTCACCACTCTTCTTCTCCTATCTATCTACCCCATGTCCCTGCAGCACCCCCCAGCCAGCGGAGTCAGGCGAGGCCAAGGCTGTGCAGGCCGAGGCGGAGGCGGTGGAGGACGATGAGAACAGTAAGCTGACTATGAGTGAGAAGCTGGCTCTGTTCAACAAGCTGTCCCTGCCAGGGAGCCAGGGGGACGCCCCTCCTGATGCCCCCCCGGAGAGACGCAGGCAGAAGGGGGCACGCTACCGCACACAGCCAATCACTGTGGAGGAGGTCAGCCTGGTGAGTGTGTGTGGGACCAAGACATCCTCAGAGGAATGGAAGAGAGAATATTAGAGATGACATTGGCAATTGTGTGTGTGTATCTTTCTTTAACTGAGAAATGTAGATTGTGACACAGGTGATTCAGTGTGTGTATGAGTGCGAGTGTGTGTGTGTGTGTGTGTGTGTGTATACTGGATGTTGACGTGAGCATGAGTATGTGAGTAAGTACACAAAATTAAATGTCACGCTCTGTGCCTCTAACTGTTGTGAGCACTGGATTGATCAATAGTTTTAATTGATCAGTATCAAGCCAATATTGACCATACCACTGTCCAGAGGGTAACACTATACTAGCGCCCAATTCACACTAAAATTAGACAGGTCCAAAATGATGACTCAGAAATATGTAGTAACCTCTTCTTTTTATAGTTTTCATACTAATTTACACTATTGTGATGAGTAGAATCTATCATCTCCATGTCTCTGACAACATTCTCCTCTCTATGTCCTCCCTCAGCTCCAGAAAGGCCCCATCCAGCTGCCCCCGCTGCGCCTGTCCCCCACCCTCTCCGACCGGCAGCAGGAGCTGTCCGTCAACCTGAGGCCCTTCGAGGTGCATCAGGCCCAGACTCGACCCGAGGCCGACGTGGAGCCAAACACAGGACCTGACCCGTCCCAGCAGGGCTTGCAGCAGCGCTGGGACTCTGAGCCAGGAGAGATCAGAGGCATCCTGATGAAGAGCCCCTCTGCAGGACCAGAATGGGACCCAGACAGAGACACTGTATGGGAGGACAGACAGCAGGACCAGAACGGAGGAGGGGAGAGAGGGAACGGGGTGGAGGAGAGGAGGGCAGTGAGACATGATAATGTACCCGTGCCTCGTAGAGAGAGACCAGCCTCCTCTGCCCCCTGGAGACAGAGGAACAGGAACAGGAGGGAGACGGTGGCCATGTGTGCCCCAGCCAGGCCATCCTCAGAGCAGGGTCACCCCCAGGAGGAGAGGCCTTCCCTGGCTGAACAGAGAGGGCAGATGGACCCCCCTGTGAACACCTCTGGGAGAGACAGGTACACAACTAACACAAGAGCCAACACACAGGCCTTTTAAATTATGTGTTTGTGTGTGAACGTTGAGGGAACGTTGTGACCCTGTGTGTGTGTGTGCGCGAGCGAGCATACGCACGAGATAGAAATGTGCATGACTATTTCTTAGACCTCCCCTCTGTCTCTGTGCAGGCTGTCAGATGCTTCCAGGGAGGAGGAAGAGGAGGAGAGGGGTAGCTTAATGAGGAGAGACACCCCTCCCAGACAACACGTCCAGGTGACCTTGGCGGACCAGAGGAAGGTAAGACCAGCGGCCATCTTACTGGACCTCTCCTTAGTTGAAACACACACATACACACCTTAGTCATAGCAGTCAGCTACTGGGAATGGTGGGCAGTGGATAGATGCTGACATCACTGATTTGCACTGGAAATCTCAGACTGACTGGGCTCATTTGTTTTGGAGCAAATTGATTGGCTGTTTATAGTTGATTTGGGTCTGCACTTGTGTTTAGCATCTTGAATATGTAGGCTCAGAATCACAATGAGGCAAATCCAGTTTTAGCCTGGAAAGCAGAGCAGCGGACACCTGTGGACACATCCTTCTCAGTCAGATAGAGCCACAACAGGAGGCTCCCAGCCAATCCCTACTCCCCAGGGTCTGTGATACTATGGCTTGGCCCCACTGTAACACTCCACACCAGCCCAGCCCAGAGAAAAGGCCCTGGCTTCCCCTTGTAATCTCTGGGTGGCTGCCTGGAACCAGTGGGTTTAGTTTAACCTGTCAGCCAGGGAAAGAGGGGAGGATGAGGGTCACCAGGGGGACAAATCACAGGGGAGATTGGCCTGGATTTGGGAGGCATTTCAAAAGAGGGGATGCTGTCCGCACACTGCCCAAAAATTATATCGAAATAGTATATCTATTTTGAAAAAGGTGAAAAGTACAAAGGTGGATAGTACGTGGCCAGGTAGGAGGAGTTAGTTAGCTGTCCTTTTTGTTCTTGAAGGTAGAACATATATGTTGTTTGAGTTTTGCCATTCCACTGAAAACAAAGGAGCATCCTAACATCATACCACCTCTACACCAGCCCTATATCTTACTATGGTACTGTATGTGTTTAATATCATACCACCTCTACACCAGCCCTATATCTTACTGTGGTATGTGTTTAATATCATACCACCTCTACACCAGCCCTATATCTTACTGTGGTATGTGTTTAATATCATACCACCTCTACACCAGCCCTATACCTTACTATGGTATGTGTTTAATATCATACCACCTCTACACCAGCCCTATACCTTACTGTGGTATGTGTTTAATATTATACCACCTCTACACCAGCCCTATATCTTACTATGGTATGCGTTTAATATCATACCACCTCTACACCAGCCCTATACCTTACTGTGGTATGTGTTTAATATCATACCACCTCTACACCAGCCCTATATCTTACTATGGTATGTGTTTAATATCATACCACCTCTACACCAGCCCTATATCTTACTATGGTATGCGTTTAATATCATACCACCTCTACACCAGCCCTATATCTTACTATGGTATGCGTTTAATATCATACCACCTCTACACCAGCCCTATACCTTACTGTGGTATGTGTTTAATATTATACCACCTCTACACCAGCCCTATATCTTACTATGGTATGCGTTTAATATCATACCACCTCTACACCAGCCCTATATCTTACTATGGTATGTGTTTAATATCATACCACCTCTACACCAGCCCTATATCTTACTGTGGTATGTGTTTAATATCATACCACTTCTACACCAGCCCTATATCTTACTATGGTATGCCTTTAATATCATACCACCTCTACACCAGCCCTATATCTTACTGTGGTATGTGTTTAATATCATACCACCTCTACACCAGCCCTATACCTTACTGTGGTATGTGTTTAATATCATACCACCTCTACACCAGCCCTATACCTTACTGTGGTATGTGTTTAATATCATACCACCTCTACACCAGCCCTATATCTTACTATGGTATGTGTTTAATATCATACCACCTCTACACCAGCCCTATACCTTACTGTGGTATGTGTTTAATATCATACCACCTCTACACCAGCCCTATATCTTACTGTGGTATGTGTTTAATATCATACCACCTCTACACCAGCCCTATATCTTACTGTGGTATGTGTTTAATATCATACCACCTCTACACCAGCCCTATACCTTACTGTGGTATGTGTTTAATATCATACCACCTCTACACCAGCCCTATAACTTACTGTGGTATGTGTTCAATCTCTGAGAGCTACCTTGCATTACTTAGATATGGGTGCAGCTCCTAATGGTGCTAATGCCCAGTAATGGGCTGAATGGCTCAGAATGACATGGTATGTTAACAGATAGACTGAGAGGCTTCCATGAAAACCCTCTTGACCCCATTAGGCACCCTTAGCTGGACAGTGTTGACAGTTCTCCGTGCTGTGTGTGTGTGAAGGAGAGACCTCCATAGCCTTGTAGATGGATCTCATTACCCTTCACCCTCTCTTTCTCCTGTTTGCCGTCTCATTTTATGCTACGCTCGCTCCTCTCACCCTCTTTTTCTCTTGGCTTTGCTGACCACACCCCCTCTATGCTCCCATGCTGCCCCCTGTAGGAAGACAGTGAGATCTCCCATGATGCACCAGCCGTCAACCCTCAGTGCTGGGTAAGCGGAGTGCTGACTCTGTGGCACCCTATTCCCTACATAGTTCACCATATTGCCTACAAACCTCTGTGTTTGGTTATTTCAACCTAACGTTTGACCCTGGTTTGTTGACTATGCTGCAAGTCCAAGTCATATCATATCTATTCTATTCTGTTTTACTCAATCCTGGGCTTTTTCCTTTATCTCCCTCCTCTCCTCTCCTCCTCCTCTCCTCTCCTCCTCCTCTCCTCTCCTCCTCCCAGGACCCTGTCTTTTCCTCTGTCTATTCTAACAGTACACCTCAATATGTCATGTGTTACAATCAGGTGAGTGTGTGTGCAAGCACACGTTCAGGTGTGAGTGAAGTGTGTCCATTGCATGCCATTGCCCTCAATATTCCATTTCGATGTACTTGTTTGAGTGCTGTGATTTGAGTTCTGTTGATACTGCAGTGAAACGTGTTAGCGTAGTTCCCCTTCATGTATCCTATTTTCTCTCCCTCCTCAGACCATTTCTTCCTATGAGGCCCAGGAGGTCTCCTCTCCCACCCAGACCCGCTCTCAGCCCCAATGGAGACAGAAGGTGACACACACAGACACACACACACAAACCCACAATCACAGAATCACACACATACTGGTAAGTGTTACTGTCTGGTCACTGATCCCTGTCTCTGACCATGCAGCAGGCTAGACCAGTAGAAGTGGAGGAGCTGCCACAGGCGTCGGTGGCTGATCGCATGAAAACTCTACAGGAGAGTGAGGAGCAGTGGAAGACCAGAGGGAGAGGGGTCGCCAACGACTCGGCCCAGTACACTGTGGCTGGACGCATGGCGAAAAGAGGTGAGGTTTCTCTCTCTAAATGAATCTGTTTCCCTCTTTCTCTTCATCTTTCTCCTTTTCTTTCCCTCTCTCTCTCTCTCTCTCTCTCTCTCTCTCTCTCTCTCTCTCTCTCTCTCTCTCTCTCTCTCTCTCTCTCTCTCTCTCTCTCTCTCTCTCTCTCTCTCTCTCTCTCTCTCTCTCTCTCTCTCTCTCTCTCTCTCCCCCTTCTCTCTCCCTCTCTTTCCCTCACTCAGACCTGTGTGTGATTGTCCCATTGCAGGTTTGGTGTTCCCTGTGTCAGACATAGACGAGACCCCTCCATCTCACACTAAGAGACCCTCCACAGGAGCCACAGCCACAGCATGCCCATACGAAGGTAAAACTACCACATCTACAAAAGAGAAAATATGTGTGTGTCTGGTTTGTGATTGTAGATCCTCTTCCCTGACCTCTGGTTCTCCTCTAAACAGAGATCTCCAGTCACCCTGGGATGGAGGTGGAAGAGGACACAAAGCTGGACAAACTGGATTCCTTTGTGGACAGGCTGAATGGTACGTCTTATTATCGATTCTAGGATGATTTGTCCAAACCTCAGATTAAGAGAGGAAGTCTATCCACTGGTGTCTATTGTCTAACTTCCTGTGTTTTGCTCAGTGATGCTTTGAGTATCCCAATGAAGTGGAATACCTGTAACTTCTCTCATGTTTTCCCCCTCTCCTCCCCCAGCCGCTCCCAAGGACACGCCCCTGGAGGTGACCTCAAGGGGGGTGAAGGAGGTCATGACCCCCGATGACCAGGAGACGTGTGGTGGTTTCTACAGGGAGGTGTCACCCCCCTCACCCTCTGCCCGCCCTGCTGGGGCTGGAGCTGCCACTGGAACTGACCCAGAGCAGGACCTGAGTGCCCTCTGCCAGACAAATACCCCCATGTGAGTCTGTGTGTGTGTGTGTTGGGGGGAGGTGTGTATGGTTGTGTGTATGTGTTTACGTGTATTCTTGTATCTATCTAATTGATTGAGTGTGTTCATTGTGTGTGTTTGTCTCTTAATGCCTCTTTGTGGTGTGTGTGTGTGTGTGTGTGTGTGTGTGTGTGTGTGTGTGTGTGTGTGTGTGTGCAGGCTGACATCAGAGGTAGCACAGCATAGGCGGTCGGTGCGTCCATCCCGCAGGACTCAGGGCTCCCGGAACCCTCTGCGTGCTCTGGCGGCCCGCGATGACATCAGACAGGACTACATGGGAGAGAGAGTCACCATGGGTACCGTTAACACTAACAGGATACAAGTGGAGATGAGTGAGTCATGTTAACATATACCAGAGAGATATATCTCTCTCTCTTGCTCCCTCACTCTCTCTCTCAGTGCATGCTGGGAGTTTTTTGGAGTTTGAATGTTTGGTGTGGAGGGCTCTGTCCTAACTTATTTCTTGATTCTTGCCTTGGTCTTTTCTTTCCATTGTTCTTTTCTATGGTGGAGGGTTCATGCACTGTTTGTTTTAGTGGTACCCACTGTTTTTCTTTTTCAAAGTTAGGGGGGAAGAGGACAGAAGTTTAGTTTCCTGGGATTTTGAACGGTGTGGTGTGAGCGATGGCTTCACAGCCTAGCGCAGAGGAGACGCTGTCGTTACGGCATGGAGTCAGGTGTGTTCATGAGAATGGAATTAAGGTGGAGGAGGTTCTGCTCGCGGTTGGCGAGGTCAACATACAGGGGGCCATGAGACGCAGGCAGCAGAGGCTGGGCCTAGTCATGCGACAGATGGTGGGGTAGATGAGGCTGGGTCCAGTCATGCTATAGATGGTGGTGTAGATGAGGTTGGGTCTAGTCATGTTATGGATGGTGGTGTAGATGAGACTGGGTCTAGTCATGTCATGGATGGTGGTGTAGATGAGGCTGGGCTTAGTCAGGTTATGCTAGTGGATGAGGAGAGTATAGTGGGATAGGGTAAGTGACTGGGGGGGGTGGAGAAGGGTGGAGGAGGGTGTCAAGCGGAAGAGGAAAAAGGGGGAGAAGAAAGGAGGTGGGAGGGCAGAGGCTGGTGTGGTGAAAGGCACCAAGGAACCTTTGCCTGATGCTGGGGGGGAGGTCCCGACTAGAGTGGAAGGGCAGGTGGTCAGGTTGGGAGATGGAGATGAGGAGGAGAAAGATGAGTCTGAGGAAGAAGACGATGAGGAGGATTTCTTTTCAGACTCCTCCTCAATGGGTCCAGAGCTGACATCCAGTCAGTCAGAGGGGTCAAAGTACACGGTGAGGAAACTGTCAAGGTTCCTGAATGAGACTAAGGGGAAAAAAGTTAATCTTGAGGCTTTTTTTTGCGATCCGGGAAAGTTTGTAAGATCAGTACAACATGCTATGAAAAATGAGGGGCATGGTGTCCTCTCACCCAGGAAATGGTTGAGGAAGTGGGTCACAACCGTACTTAAAGGTCTACCTTCAGACACTGTTTAGATTAACGTTTTCTTTCTGGCACTGGGGATTTTTTAGCTTTGCTATTGGTCTCTTTCTTTGCTGGCTTTTCTCCCACTTCTTATGGAGACTCTTTGGGTAGGCTCGCTTAATATTAATGGCGCCAGAGATGCGGGAAAGAGGAGTGTGTTGGGTGAATATGTAAAACAAAAAAAAGTACAGGTGTTGTTTCTGCAGGAGACGCATAGCGATGTGTTGAATGAAGTTGATTGGGGGCTCTGGTGGAAAGGGGCAAGTGTGCTGAGCCATGGGAGAAATGTTAGTGCAGGGGTGGCAGTCCTTTTTGTACCGGATCTGTCTGTAAAAATGTGCTACTCAAAAGAGGTGTGTAGGGGTAGACTGCTTGTAGTAAAAGCAGAAATTAACAACAGGGGTTTTGTCTTTATAAATGTGTATGCGCCTAACACAGGGAGAGAGAGGGGGCTTCTATTTGGGTGTCTTAGACAGGAACTCTCACAGGTATCGCCTGAGGAGATGCTGGTGGTCGACTGGAAGTTTAATGTAAAGCTCTTACAAGATGCCACTTTTTGCTCAGGTTTCCAGACTTTTTGGAAAAGGTGGGGGCAGCGAAGAGAGGAGTATGAGTCTCTGAGTCAATGATGGGATGTGGGAAAAGTCCAAATTCTGCTTTTCTGTCAACAGTATACAGCTCTCTCATCCTCAGAAGCTAGGAGAGTATTGGGGGAACTCGAGCTTAGTATTAATGAGATGGAGGTAGAGCTGGTGGGGCAAGGCAATGTAGGCCTCCAGGCTAATTTAGCTGAACTACGTAGGGACCTGGGCAGTTTTTTCCAGGTTAAAGCAAAGGGAGCACTTGTAAGAGCTAGGTTCTCCATGCTCAAGGAGATGGATGCTCCCAGCTCCTTCTACTTTGGTTTGGAAAGACAGAGCGGTGAAGCCAAGGGTATGCATTGTCTACGGCTTTTGGATGGGCGAGTGACCTCTGTGGTGGGGGCGATGCGGGAGCAGACTGTGGAGTTTTATACTGAGTTATATAGGGCAGAACTGTGTGATCCTATGTGTGCTCAGGTTTTGTTTGCAGAACTCCCTAAGCTCTCTCTGGCACTGAGGGATGAAATGAACATTCCCCTGTTGTCCCATGAACTGGCAGAGGCCGTAACCCAGATGTCCCCCAGCCGTGCACTGGGGGTTGATGGACTCCCAGTGGAGTTTAATAAAACATTCTGGGGAATAATTGGACTGGACTTCTTTTGCGTGTTGCTTGAGTGCGTCGGGGTAGGAGAGTTGCCGATGAGCTGCCGTCGGGCGGCTTAGACTCTCATGCCCAAAAAAGTGAACTTAAGAACTGGAGTCCTGTGGCATTGTTTTGTGCGGACTACAAGATATTTGCCAAGGTCCTCGCTAACAGACTGAAGTACCATCTGGACTCTATAGTACACAAGGACCAGACATATTGCGTACCAGGACGCTCAATCACGGACAACTTGTTCATAATCAGGGACATATTGGACTTGTCGAGAGGTTCTAATGTGAACTTTAGATCAAGAGAAGGCTTTTGATAGAGTGGACCATGAGTATCTGTTTAATGTGATGTTTGGGTTTGGGGAAAGGTTTTTGGCCTATGTGAAGATGTTGTATGCTGGGGCATCATGTATGGTCAAGGTGGGAGGGGGGCTCAGTAGGCCAGTCTGGGTGAGGCGGGGCATTAGACAAGGATGCCCTCTATCAGGGCAGTTATATACACTAGCCCTTGAGCCTTTTTTGGGCCTGCTACGCAGGAGACTGCAGGGAGTGTGCTGGACAGGCATAGCAGTGTCAGCGTATGCAGATGACATTTCTGTGATGGTCAGGATATGCAGGCACTAGAGACTAGTCTGAAGGTGTATGAGGGAGCTTCGTCAGCTAAGGTAAACTGGGGCAAGAGCAAAGCTCTGTTATGTGGGGCATGGGGGGATAGGGCCCCTCTGCTTCCACGGGGTTTGCAGTGGGTTTGTGAAGGGCTTAACATTTTGGGGGTGTACCTGGGCTCGGAGCGGTGGGTCAGGAAGAACTGGGAGGGGCTGTCACAGGCAGTGGTGTCAAGACTGGCCAGGTGGAGGTGGCTCCTGTCCCAAGTGTCATATAGAGGGAGGGTGCTGATAATCAACAACCTGGTGGCATCGTCCCTGTGGCATAAACTGGCTGTCCTCAATCCCCACGTCTGCTCGCAGACCTGCAACGCAAGCTGGTGGATTTTTTCTGGTCGGGTCATCACTGGCTGAGGGCGGCAGTGTTGTATATGTCCGTAAATGAAGGAGGACAGGGCCTGGTGGAACTGGAGAGCAGGGTGGCTGCATTCCGACTAAAGGCGGCGCAGAGACTGCTGTACCATACTGATGTCGGCTGGAGGGAGCCAGCATGCACGCTGCTGAGGAGAGCTGGCGGATTAGGGTTGGACCGGCAGCTATTCCTCATGAGGCTGGAGGGGCTGAGTACAGCAGGTCTCTCTGATTTTTACTCTGCGGTGCTGAGGGCCTGGCAGCTACTAAGGCCCACACGAGACGGCGGTGTGGAGCCTAGGCTGTGGGTGTGGGAGGAGCCTATCTTCCACAACCCAGCCATCCTTTTGAGATCGGTTCAGTTGGCCACCCTGAAGAGGCGACTGATGGCAGCGGGATTACTAAGGCTGGGAGAGGAGGGGTGGAAAACCCCAGAAGTCCTAGCACAACAAACAGGACTAACATCTCTTAGGCTGCTGGAGAGATTCCTGGGGGAAGTCCAGGAGGCACTGTCTGAGCCGGTAAAGGGGGTGTTTGAGCGGCCAAATGGGGAGTGGCTGCCAATATTTCCGCCACTGCACGTGACGGCAGAGACTGGGGACTGGCAAGGGGGTTTGGAGGACTTGTTTGATTTTAACACTCCGAGCCTGGGGGATTTTGAAGGGGTGGGAGGTAAAGTGCTATACAACCTCTGTATTAAGGTAAGGAACATTAGGAGCCTAACAGGAGTGAAGGCACATCAGTGGCAGGGAGTATGTGGGGTGGAGAGTATGGTGGGTTTTAGATGGAGGGGGCTCTACAAACTCCCAGTAGCAAAGAGGTCAGGGGACCTCCAGTGGAAAGGACAGGGGTGTCCTTTTTGTGTCATGAGTGAAACTGTGATTCATGTGTTTTCTATGTGCGCCAGGTTAATGCCTTTAATGTCTCTGTTGGAATGTCTGTGTGAGAGGTTGGGGGTGGAGTTTACTGTTGGGATGTTTATAATGGGGTACAGGTATTCAAATAAGGAAAAGGCCAAATGTGTGATGTTGAATTTTCTGTTTGCTCAGGCAAAGTTGGCTATTTGGCTAACAAGGAGGAACAGGGTCAAAGGTGGGGGGATAACAGACCCTTTACTATTATTTAATGGGATTGTCTCTGCGTGCCTTGGGTAGAATTTGACTTCTATAAAATGATAAAAAGTGTGGAGATGTTTCAAGAGATATGGTGTGTTTGGGGGGGGGGGGCTGTCTGTATAGCTGGGGAAGATGGTCTGGATATACGGTTGTAGAAGTGGTGAGGTTTGGGTTATTGTGATGTGTGGTGTTGTTTTTGTATCGTGGGGTAGAGGGAAAGGTGAGTATGCTTTATAGGGGATATTGTAAAAAAAATTTAGGGGGGGGGAATGAAATGAGAATGTACCATTAAAGAAAGACCAAAGTTTAAAAAAAAATCTCTATCTCTCTTTCTCTTTTTTTTTCAATCTGCTTATATACCGTTTATATACTGTGACTTTCTCATCTCTGATCTCTCTGTCCCATGTCTGTCCTCAGTGGCCAAGAATTCCAACATGGCTGATTCAGCTCTAGTAGGTCTGGCTGGTACAGACGACTTCAGGAACGTCAACCTGCGTGATGTCACTTCCACAGACTCAGTGACAAACAACAACAACCTGCCCATCAGCAACCTCCTGCTCATTCACATCAAAGGTAAGTACAGATCGTGCAAGTGTGTGTGCGTGCATATGATTGCGTTTATGAGTGTGCGTGTGCATGTGTGTGTGTGAATACAAACTCTCCATTCAACATGTGTGTGTGTGTCTCCTACGGTGCCAGGTTGGCATTATGTGCAAGTACGTCTGGTGGAGCCCACAGCCAGGTCTCTGAACAGTGGAGACTGCTACCTGCTGGTGACACCCTCTCACTGCATCTTCTGGAGCGGAGAGTTCGCCAACGCCACAGAGAAAGCCAAGGTCCGACTGGGACACTACACACAATTTGTATCACATACTGACTCTATTCCTTGGCCACTAACTAGATCCCTGGCCTGTATTGTTCATGGTTGATTCCTGTTGGGCATCTTATTCATCTGTAATTCAAACCATGTATGACTTTTGAATAATGCCATTGAAGTACATTTTACACGCTACATTTAAACACAATGTGAAGCCACTGATAAATGTCAGTTATTACTGGTGATGATGTTTGCCTGCCTTCTGCTGTCTCTGTCCAGGCGTCAGAGCTGGCATCGTTGATCCAGACCCAGGGAGACCTGGGCTGCCGGGCCTGTGAGGTCATCCACCTAGAGGAGGGGGTCAATACTGACAACAGCCTGGCCTCTGACTTCTGGAACCTTCTGGGAGGAAAGACACAATACAGAGGTCAGACTACAACTAGTCACCAACCACTCTGTCTCTCACTTAGTAGACAAAACCATAAGAACTGTACAAACTATGTACTAATCCTATTAAAACAACCAGAACGCCCTTTTAGGTAAGTAAGTCAGTAAGTAAGTAAACTAAGTCAGTCAGTCAGTAAACTAAGTCAGTCAGTCAGTCATTTTTTAAAATTACTTACTTTACTGACTGACTTAGTTTACTGACTGACTGACTGACTAAGTTTACTGACTGACTGACTGACTTAGTTTACTGACTGACTGACTGACTTAGTTCATTACTTACTTTACTGACTGACTGACTTAGTTTACTGACTGACTGACTGACTTAGTTTACTGACTGACTGACTGACTTAGTTCATTACTTACTTTACTGACTGACTGACTTAGTTTACTGACTGACTGACTGACTTAGTTTACTGACTGACTGACTGACTTAGTTTACTGACTGACTGACCTACTTCATTACTTACTTTACTGACTGACTGACTTAGTTTACTGACTGACTGACTGAGTAAGTCAGTCAGTAAACTAAGTCAGTCAGTCAGTAAACCAAGTAGGTAAGTATGCAAGCAACCAGTAAGTAACCATTTGCATCTGTCTTTGTGTACTGTATGTGGGATTGTATATGTGTGTGTTTACTGTAGGAGTGGGAGCCCCAGAGGAGGATGAGCTGTATGAGAGTGGGGTGGTGGAGTCTAACTGTTTGTACAGGCTGGTGGAGAACAGACTGGTGCCCCATGAGCAGGCCTGGGCAGCCATCCCCACTGTCTCCCTACTGGGATCCACTGAGGTCAGTCCCTCCCTGGATCCCCATATGTGTCTCTGTTGCTTCTCAGCCATTGCTGCCTTGGTGCTACATATCAATGGGTTTTAACTCAATATAAAGATTATAAACTGGTATGCTATCTATCAACTTTTGTGTGATTCCTGTCAGTTTTCAACACTACAGATAGTAGCTGATCTCTGAATGGTTGTCTCTCTCTGCCTCTCTCTCTGTCTCTGTCTGTTCCCCTGTCTCTCTACCAGGCCCTGGTGTTTGACTTTGGCAGCGAGGTGTACCTGTGGCATGGGAAGGATGTTGCCCCTGGCGACAGGAGTGTGGCTGTACAGCTGGCCCAGCAGGTGTGGGGTGGTCCCTACGACTACAGCAACTGTAGGGTCAACCCACTGGACCCCACACACTGCAACCCCAACATACAGCCGTACGTAAACACCACACAGGCGCTTACATAATAAAATACGTAATTTAAATACATGCTGTTGTATTCGTTGATACATTATGTATGTGATTTGTGTACAGGCAAGGTGAAAGACGGCCCAACTGGGCCCTGTTTGGCTGTGTCTCTGAGCACAATGAGACAGCCCTCTTCAGGGAGAAGTTTCTGGACTGGGCTGTAGATAAGGAGGATACCGCTGCAATGGTTGTGGAGGAGGCACAGGTTAGTTAGAGACAAATCTAATCAAATCCATTTTTATTTGTCACATGCGCTGAATACAACAGCTGTAGACCTTACAGTGAAATGCTTACTTACAAGCCCTTAACCACATGAAGTTTCAAGAAAAATAACAGTTAAGAAAATATTTACTAAATAATTTAAAAAGTAACAATAAAATAATAATAATGAGGCTATAAATAATAATAATGAGGTACCATTACCTAGTCAATGTGTGAAACACATGACTCAAAGCCAAATAGGACCCATCCTGTACAGATTCAGAGTGACTATGAGAAAGATGTCTGGTCTTCTTAGACTGTATTTCTCCTCTCCCTTCCTACCTTTCTCTCTCTACTGTGTCTCTCTGTGCAGACTGCCATGCCAGTGTTGCCCCAGCAGAGTCCCCTGCCCCAGCAGCATTTAGAGTGTGTGTCTCTGTGTGCGTGTGATGCCAAGGCGCTGGTGGCAGGGCAGGGGGTGGCGGTGCCAGGGGACGGGGTGGTCCCTACAGTCCTGGAGGGGGTGGACGTTCAGAGGGGACATGGGGTCGTACCCCTGGAGGATGGGCGGCAGGTAGAGCTGAGCACTGTTGCCGTGGATACCTGGCACATTCAGGAGTTTGAGGATAGCGAGGCCCAGCTGGAGAGCCCAGGGCAGCTGCATGAAGGAGACACATACCTGGTCCGCTGGACCTATACTCTCAGCCCAGTGGATGAAAGCGGGGAGCCTGGGAGGGAGTGCTCTGCCGTCTTCATCTGGCAGGGCCAGCACTCCAGTATCAATGGGCGAGGCATGCCTGCACTCAGGAGTCATGAGGGAACACAGGTGGGTGGTTCTTCCATCTACACTCTTAAACCACCCATAGCCTCAGTTAAATCCATAGAATCACATATAGAACATGCAAATTATAGGATGTCTATGGTTAAACCTGCCTAGCATTTCAGAGGCCTGAGTTTAAACCAGTGTTATTGTTGGGAAGGATGCCTTTGGTTGTTGTGTACAGTAGGCTCTCTGACTGATGTTTCTACCTGTGTTGTTGTTGTCCTGTTGAAGGTGATGGTGCCTCAGGGGCAGGAGCCTCCATGTTTCCTTCAGCTCTTCCAGGGAGGTCTGGTCATCCACAAAGGTTGCCGAGCGGACACCACCAACAATACAGGTGGGATATTACCTTGGCTTTACCTCCTCTAATTTAGGTGTGTGTGTGTCTGGTTATGTGTCTATGTGTTGTGTATATATGTGTTCCTAACTGCACTCTCTCTGTGTCCTGTAGGGGTCTGGCGTCTGTTCTGTGTGCGTGGGGAGCTGCCTGAGGAGGCCAGTCTGTTGGAGGTGGACTGCAGCTGTGGCGGCCTGCGCTCCCGAGGCTCTCTCATACTGCTCAACAGTCAACAGGGGGCGCTCTACCTGTGGCACGGCCGTAAGGTCCACGCCAGCTCCCGGGAGGCGGGCAAGAGGGCTGTGGAGCGACTCACTCAGATGTAAGTCTCCCTTCATGGATGTGTGCTTGTGCTTCTGTATGTATTTATTTGTTGGAATACAAACAGTATTAATACGTGGGTATGTGTTCTTTCTGCTGTCTGTGTGTTAGGTGCCCTCCTGAACTGGGCCTCAGCAGTGATAGCCCTGCGAGGGTGCAGGAAGTAGAGGAAGGGGCGGAGCCTGTGGAGTTCTGGAACGCTATTGGGCAGCAGGACAGGAAGGCCTATGACTGCATGTTACAAGGTACTGAACACACCTCTCAACTCCTGTTCATACCTGAACAAAACACACCTAGACATACAGTGCCATGAAAAAGTATTTGCCCCCTTTCTAATTTTCTCTACTTTTGCATATTTTTGATACTGAATGTTATCAGATCTTCAACCAAAACCTAATATTAGATAAAGGGAACCTGAGTGAACAAGTAACACAACAATTACATACTTATTTAATGTATTTAATAAACTGTTATGCAACACCCAATGCCCCTGTGTGAAAAAGTAATTGCCCCCTTAAAATTAGAAAGGGGACAAATACTTTTCACGGCACTGTATTTAACGGAACGCCTGAAAGTTCAGAATAACCTGAACAGATATCCCAACCCAAATGTCTTATTTTTAAATGACACACAGATGACTAATGTAAGAAGGTATACACCAACTGAACTTGACTGAGTGCTGAAAGGTTGAGAGGTTGATGTGATGCGATGCTGTGGGTTGTTATCGCTCAGATCCAGGGAAGTATAACTTCACGCCACGTCTCTTCCATCTGAGCACCTGTTCCGGAACCTTCCAGGGGGAGGAGCTGCAGAGCCCGGCCAGGTTACCAGGGGTTGTCATGGCGATGCCCTTTGTCCAGGAGAGCCTGTACTTTGTGCCACAGCCAGGTGAGTGTCCGCTCAATGCCCAAACTCACACATGTATGCACACCTGCACGCATGCACTCATAAACACAACTTCCATTGTTATCACAGGGACTTGAGGTATTTGGTATTTGGGTATTTTATTAGGATCCCCATTAGCTGTTGCAAAAGCAGCAGCTACTCTTCCTGGGGTCCACACAAAACATGAAACATGACATAATACAGAACATTAATAGACAAGAAGAGCTCAAGGACAGAACTACATTAAAATAAAAAATTACACTCACCCCTAATATCCCCCTCTTTCTTTCCCTTTCTCACTGTTTCTCTGTCCTCTCTCGCTCTCTCTCTTTGTCTCCCTCTCTCTCTCTCTCGCTCTCTCTCGATCTCTCTCTCTCCCCTCTCACTCACTCACTCACTCTCTCTTTGTCTCACTCTCTTTCTCTCTTGCTCTCATTCACTCACTCACTCACTCACTCACTCACTCACTCACTCACTCACTCACTCACTCACTCACTCACTCACTCACTCTCTCTCTCTCTCTCTCTCTCTCTCTCACTCACTCACTCACTCACTCACTCACTCTCTCTTTGTCTCACTCTCTTTCTCTCTCGCTCTCATTCACTCACTCACTCACTCACTCACTCACTCACTCACTCACTCACTCACTCACTCTCTCTCTCTCTCTCGCTCTCTCTCTCTCTCTCTCTCTCTCTCTCTCTCTCTCTCTCTCTCTCTCTCTCTCTCTCTCTCTCTCTCTCTCTCTCTCTCTCTCTCTCTCTCTCTCTCTCTCTCTCTCTCTCATCCCTCTCCAGCCCTGTTCCTGCTGGACAACCATATGGAGCTGTATCTGTGGCAGGCAGGTGAGCCTGAGGACAGTGAGACCGCTGGCTCTGACTGCATCCGCTGGGCTAACGAGAGGAGGTGTGCCATGCAGACAGTGCTCCAGTACTGCAAAGGTGACAGCAAGTAGACAAAGCAAGCCAGCTAAAAGAAGAGTTGATTGTTTAGATCAGGGGTATTTCAATCTTACCCTATGAGGTCCAGAGTACTGCTGGTAATTGCACACACCTGGTGTCCTAGGTCCAAATCAGTCCTTGATTAGAGGGGAATAATTAATAATAAAAGCAGTGGAACTGGCTTCGTTGTCCAGATTTGAATCTGAGGGGTTTAGATGGTTGTTGGTCATTATCAGGAGTGTGTTGGGGATATGCTGTAGTTAGGAGTTAAGTTGTTCTGTGGTTCTCTGATGGTTTGGGGTGTGTTGGCTGTGTTTTAGAGAGGAACCCGAGGCGCCCCCTTCAGGCTTACCTCATCCAGGACGGGGCAGAACCCCTCACCTTCACCAACGTGTTCCCTCGCTGGGAGAAGAGACCCACATCCACCACACAGGTACAGGAAGAGAGGACTACTCATCCTCCTCATGATAATCATTATCATTCTCAATAATAGCGTCTGTAGACATCAGCAGCATCATTGGTAATAACTTCACAACAGCAGTAAACACAGATTAGTATTATCTGGTTGGGTAAACACTGCTGTGTCATAGCAACACCACAGTATTTGTCTTTCAGTCAGGTATGTTTTAGATTTAGATATGCTGACTTGTGAATGATGTTGTCCAGGGGGAGGCCGGGCGGGTCAAGCTGACCTTGGTGCAGGACGCCCTGGCCCAGCTCACTAAAACCCAGTACCCCCTGGAGGAGCTGCTGCAGACCCCTCTGCCAGAGGGAGTGGACCCCCATCGCCTGGAGATCTACCTCTCCGACCACGACTTCCAGGTTGACACACAAACACGCTAGTCCTGTGTGGCTCAGTTGGTAGAGCATGACCCTTACATTGTCAGGATAATGGGTTTGATTCCCACTGGGGAATGTATGAAATGTATGCACGCTTTGGATAAATTTGTCTGCTGAATGTTATATACAGTATTATATACATTATATAAAACAGAGTGCAGCTACACCTGACAGCCACTAGGGTGCCCCACTAACCTCCTAATGATGGCTGTGGTGTGATATGGCCAATGGAAATATCTTCTTGTGGTAGTCTCGAGATGATAAAAACAGATAGTTTAAGAGAAAATGTGACATATGTAGGTTTCTATGTAAATATTTCACAAAACGTCCATCCCTAAGACCAGTGGATGCTTGCTTTTCTCCAGTATTCTGCAGTATCTGAAATAATGTCTGTTTGTTTATATGTTTCAGACTATTTTGGAGATGAAGAGAGATGAGTATGACTCCCTCCCAAACTGGGAACAAATCAGCCTGAAAAAAAGCAAAGGACTCTATTGAAAACCTAAACAAACACAAAAAGATCCCATTTTATTTATGTCAACATATCCTGAGGAGAAAATGTTTTTGTATTTTCTATTTTTAAGAGAATTATATTTTCTTGTCAGGTTATGACAATTGTGTACAGTGTTTTCTTAGTAGCTGTTTTTAAGTTGAATCTGTGTGTCTTCTTTAAGTATGGTGCTTTAGCGCCTTATTCGTTCTCAGCCAATCGCTCTCGCTTGCAGAGAGACAGGACTGCCTATACCTTCAAACAGAAGGACAACCATCCTTATCCCCAATCAATCAACTGGATCCATTTTCTTATTCCTAGAGCTTACATGAGTGTGTGGTTTTCTTACTGACTATGGATTCCCTCAGAAATGTTAACTAAAAAGAAGAAGAAACAGCATTACACATTTTCCTATGAAACTTTCATTTACCTGTACAAATCAATAGAGGATAAACAAGCAAGGTGTAAAAGAGGAGGGAAACATCACTAACGAACGGTGGGTGGGGAGGAGAAAACACAGGAGTACAAAAGCAATCAATTGTAATAAACAACGGAAACCAGGAAAATAAAGGAGTGGCCACTTTCTTCATGTTTCATCTCAATCAATATCATTCCATCACAGAGCTCTGCTTGTCTGCTGCAGGCTTCAGTTATACTGGCAGTCTTCTCTTAGGCTGAATTTCAGAGCTTGAATTCTAAGAAGGAAAAAGGCACAAAAGGCATATCTTCTCAGAAAGACAAAGTGAAAAAAAAACTCCTGATTTGTCTCTAAGCTTGACCGTGTGTTTAACAGTATAGTTTTGCCTATAAACTCGAATGTGTGTATTTACGGTCTCCACGCTGTCTCTTTGCGTAAGTGTGTGCATCACTGTGTACAGTTGCCCCTTAGGTTAGCAGTAGGTGAACTCTGTTACAGTTGCTCTGTAAGCTCTAGTGTGTGGTGCAGTGTTCGCAGCTCTGTGAGCTGTGATAGGGCTGGCCAGTATGTGTGTAAAGCTGGGTTATACTGTGGTTACAGCGCTTGGGTTTCAGTTCTACCTACGGTATTAGGCAGGTAGCCATGCTCCAATAACATCATACCACCGGTCAGCTCAAGGCACGCAAATTCACCTCCGCCTCATTTGACACAGCTAACAAAGAAACCTTCCCCCATACACACACATTTTACCCTTCTTTACAATAACAGCCAATTCAACCGTTCATCCGCGCAACAAACCCAACACGGACGTGCATAAAGCCGTCCTACACCTTCAGCTGGTAGGGAGGCTTGTCTTGATTCATGGTTCTAAGTAGCAGTGTATTGCTCTGAGTAAGAATGTATTGCTCTGAGTAAGAGTGTATTTCTCTGAGTAAGCGTGTATTTCTCTGAGTAAGCATGTATTGCTGTGAGTAAGAGCGTATTGCTCTAAGTAAGAGGGTACTGCTCTGAGTAAGAGTGCACTGCTCTGAGTAAGAGTATTGCTCTAAGGAAGAGTGTACTGCTCTGAGTAAGAGTGTATTTCTCTAAGGAAGAGTGTACTGCTCTGAGTAAGAGTGTATTGCTCTGAGTAAGAGTGTATTGCTCTGAGTAAGAGTGTATTGCTCTAAGTAAGAGTGTATTTCTCTGAGTAGGTGTGCATGTATTTCCTAGGCCTTTGGTCCTATTGGGTGTCCAGGGTTTTCCCCATATGGATTAGCTGACTAAATTTAAGCTTCCATGTGACTGTGCACTCCTAACGGAGCGGATTACAGCTCACCGCTGGGAGAGGGAAGACACACAGGAATGAATATCAAGGGGCCAGTCGTCACACAAGCCTGTCTCAATGATCTCTCCGCTTACTTACAATACAATCTGAATCTGAGTGTGGAACATAAAATCTATATAAATCATAATCATAACATGTATTATGGTTATACGTAACTATATACAAAACCAGAAACATGGTAAAAGTGAAAGGATCAAGAGCAAAAGAGCATAATAATCTGGCAACCCGTCTGTTTCTAAAACCAGCTATTTTCTACAATCTGGCAACCCATCTGTATGTAAATCAGCACAGAAGAGCAGCGGGAAAGAGCATTGGGAATGTGTGTTTTGGGAATGTGTTGAGTTTTTTTAATTATGTGTTTATCAAGCATTGTGTATGTGTGAGAATGTGCACGAGATGTGCATTAATGTGTCTATTTGTATAATGTATAGAGAAGGAGTGTATGTGCCATGCTTGCCAGTGTCTATGTGAATGTGTGAGTGTATTACATTTACATTTTAGTCATTTAGCAGATGCTCTTATCCAGAGTGACTTATGTGTGTATGTATGTGTCTGTGTGTTCTAGATGGCCTGCTCTCTCTGCATGTCTATTCCAGGTAGACTCCGTTCTGGTTCAGACGCTAGCGCCGCCTCCCGCAGCACCACCATGTGATCCTCGGCGGCGTGCAGTGATTGGTCGATCCAGTCCATACTGCCAGACATGTGACAGGCGTTGCGGGTCACCAGCACCAGGTGACTGACTGACAGGAGGAGGGCGGTGGCCCTGAGGGGACAAAATAGACAAAGGACAATTTCTCCATCAAGACTGGACAGGGAAACATTGACACACAAGTCTGTCTGATTATCATGGGTTATATTGTACCATCCCCACCTATAGTCACTTTGTTGGTCAGGTCAGACCTCTTATCATATCAGTTCCATCAGCAGAGCTATGGTCTATATTGTCTATTTGCCCAGCTATCTTTGTCCCCTCAAACCATTATAAATGATATTATCTAACAAAAGCAAACTTCATTAGGTACCTGGCATCCAGGAGTATGGGGTCCAGTGGAGGGTACATAGACCGCACAACGTCATCCACCCTACAGACACACACAGGATGATGGGAGGTCATGAAGGACATCAGACGGTCAGCCAATTTAAGGGTTATGTGATAGTACTGTATAACCTGATAGTTACCTCGGACTGATGCGTTTAGCCACATTGATGATGTCACTGAGGCTGGCTGGGGCTTTCACCTTAGTGCCTGAGCCCATTGTCATGGCAACCAGCTTTTCAGTCAGGGTGTGGCAGATCTGCCAAAGGAGAGAGTGTGTAAATATCATTGAGTTAGATCATAATGAAAACAATGTATTCATGGAGGGTGTACAGCACGTAGACATTACCTTTAAGATGGAGATACAATGCGAAACCAAGCCACTGTTAGAGAAAGAGAGAAAAGCTGTAAATAAGGGTTCATTTTTGTATGATCATGTCAGAGATGTATCACCTATTTTAACTTGATGTTATGATCATGTTGAAGTTATACTCTTGTAACCATGGAAGGCTATACGAATAGCTATAAAAGCTAGCCTGATCTACTCCTGGCATATGTCAGTGTCACATGGCCGACGTACGAGGCGTCCTCGATCCAGTCCTCGTTCTCCAGGATGGCCTCGATGTGAGGGTTGGTGATGACCACGTCGTCCAGCTCCAGCTCTGACGGCTCACTCTGGGTCTCCATGGCACCGATCAGGTCAACATTGGGTCTGTGGGGAAGGAGAGGAGAAGTTCTGATGAAGGGAAGAGAGCGTGTGAGAGAGAAAGGGAGGGAATGTGTATTGAATAGGTGTGTGAGAGGGAGGGAATGTATACTGAATAGAAGCGTGTTTGTGTATGAGAGAGAGAGGGAACACGAGGAAAAGAGAGAGAGCGAGAGAGCAAGAGAGTGAGACAAAGAGATATTACTGGCTCTAGAACTTTGCCCCTGTATGTTGACTTAGTATTAATCCTGTGTATCATGTTGACCTTAGTGCTGTGAAGTCGCTCTGTTCAATCCATAGACTTATAGCTTCAAACCAGCAGGTCAGTCCATTGGGCCTGGGTAAGAGTGGGATACAGTTGAATCAGCTATATCCAGGACCCCTTACCACCACCTAATGTACTGTAGGGCCTAGGCCACATACCCCATCACTAGGGCCAAGAGTTTTCCTGGTCTGGACAAACTCAGGGGCCTACCCATAACCATCCAAAATGCCACTCTCTCCTCCCTCCCCTCCCTCCCCCTCCCAGATGTATGAAGCTAGCTAGGTAAACTAGGCACTGCCTAGGAGTAAGGCTCAACCCCTGACGACCCAAGATGCCACTGTTCTCTCCCTCCCCTCCCTCCTCCTCCCAGATGTATTGTATGTAGCTAGTAGGTATACTGGGCACTGACTTGGAGTTGAAGTGGTGCAACAGGTGGTGGGGGTGGCAGTAGCGGTGTCGACACACCACCACCAGGGCAACGAAGGAGGCCAGGAAGATGGTGGCCAGCACCCCAATGGCCACGATCACCACCGTCTCCATGGTAACGGCAGGTCCCAGGGCGTCAGTAGTCGGAAACAGGGGGAGAGAAAGGGGTTCTGATCAGACCAGGGTTCTGGTTGTCTGGGCCTGCTGGTTATGGCTGGTCGCTCATCTGTGGAGGAGTTGGTCATTATAGGTTGGTAGTTTAGTAGTTACAGACAGTTGATTTATAGACGTATGGTTACATCTTAAAGACGATTTAGCTGAGAATCTATCTGAAAACGACCTACTTCAACTTCCATTTCAACCATGTGCAACTACGTAGTTAGATATAGCCTAGTTCACAAACCACAGGGAAAATGCCCTGTGACTTGGCTCCTAAATATGAAACACCTCCAAAGCACACAAAACTCAGATGTTTATCTGAACTTTGTGTTTGTTTTTGCGGATCAAATCAAATCAAATTGTATTTGTCGCATGCGCAACCTTACAGTGAAATGCTTACAAGCCCTTAACCAACAATGCAGTTTACTGTATCAGAGGACATACTGTCCATTAATATAACACAGTTAGTTGATCATAACATCTGAATCTCAACATAAAATAATATAATCATACATTATAGGAAGATATTAACATATTATTGCATGTTTCACACTTTTTTGACTCGGTGCAACCACATCCTACAAGAAACCCATGATAAATGATATGAATGCTTTATAACCTATTTCAGATCCAAATGAGAGTTTCTCAAAAGCTTTTTATCCGAGTTATGTGAGCTGTTTACTGTGTACTGTGAGTGTTGTGTTTTTGGTATCTGACATACTTTATGACTAGCTGTTCAGGATCCAAATATACACACAGCAAATGAAACAATATCCTTTCAAAATAAACAATATCTGTTGACTACCCTCTTACCCTTTTGGGGGTCTCAGGTCCTAGTTGTGCGAATCTGTAATGTACTTCTGATGGTCTTACCACAGTGAGTAGTTTTCACACAGGATGTGTCAAACAAAACTACATAACATACAGTACCTGTCCTCTGCCCAGGCTAGTCACTCATTAACCTAGCCTTGCCTTACCTGGGAGCCCAATGTGTGTCTATGAGTATCACTGCTACTATAAGAGACCATGAGCAGAAATACAAAATTCCTTCTGGTACAGCATAATAGCTTTGTAATGAGTTGGCACTCATACAGTGGCGAGACACCATTTGAAACACAGCTTTTGTGCAGTCTCTATGGGCAACGGAATTACCGAATTACAACATTCCCAACCAACATTTTGATCCAGATGATTATATGAGATTCTGATTTGGAATGTTATAATTCTTTAAGCAGATTAATTTGCAGCACACTGGCTGTATCATACAGTTATTTCGCCCCTCTCTTTCAATCAAGCATTTCTGACTCATTTTCTGTTCAAAGGCAAACGGTCACTTTAAAGCCTGTTGGTTTCAGAGGCACTCACTCAGGGTAGAGTTTTGACTGGTTTCTCCACACTTTTCCATTGCAAAAAGATGATTTGATAGACAGATGACTGTTTTATTCTGTAATTGTGGGCAGATCCATTGGGCCAAACACTATTCATTTACCTGGCCAGCCCTACCAGCCTATAGTGTGTAATGTGTAACATTGTAGTACTTCAATCTCTAAATGGTTTAATATATCCTTCACCCATCTGACCAAAGAATATTCTGGAATCACTCCTGAGATTACAATAATAAAGGAACCACAACCACTAGAACAGGAACAGGGTTCCCCAACTAGCGGCCGAGTGATTTTATTTGGCCCCCCAAGTTTTCTGACCCCAAAAATATATGTTTATTTTGCATTTTTTATTGTTGGACATGAAAGACCAGCAAATCAGCTCCAAGTGATTTTAATTTGAGAAATCTGTTCCAAAGTATTCCCACGCATAATATAGGAATATATGTGATTGTATACAGATGTAAGCAAGGTTTGAAATGATTATATTTTAGTCAAATAATATATCTGTTTGGGCTTCTTGCGGTCAATTTGCAGTCTACAAATTATTTGTAGTTATGTTCTGGCCCCCTGACCATCCACCTCAATAAAGAATCGGCCCGCGGCTGAATCTAGTTGATGATCCCTGCACTGGAACCTCAAACTGATCATCAAACTGATTTAGTCAATTTACCCCTTTAGTTAGGTCACAGGGGGCATGCTCTGGCATTTCTCAACTTGATCCTAATGCAACTCCAACAATATTGTGGTCAACGTCTTTGATTCTTATGTAGTGAGACACAGTAGACTAGAGCTGGATACATTTTGTAGGCTTAATGTAAACATCTCTGTGCCCCCTCACAAAGGGCCACATTCTGTCCCAGATTGCAGTTCCCACACCCCCTAATTCACTACACCAACAATGTTGATAATGGAATAGTGATAAAGACGTGCATCCAGTCATTTGAGGAATATCTGCAATGAGAGACCAAGCTCTTCAAAAAGGTCAAAGATTTAACTGAATCAAGTTGAATTTCCAACTACAGATCGATTCATGGAACAAATGTATGCAAAAAAAGCAACAGAGCCGCATGTACCATCTCCAATCTTTGAAATAATACGTTTGAAATGAATACATAAATAATGATACATAAATAGATATTTCTGTTCACTAGTCAAAGTTTCCCAGTTGTGTTGTGGTTTATGAACTTCCTACATATCAGAACTGCATTTGCAATATTTGCAGAATTGTTAGGTCAGCGAACCCCAAATAACCCCCCAAATCATTATTGTTCCTCAAGGAACAGTACAAATTTCATAGAGCAATACAATTTATTCAATTAATTCCCCCCAACCCAATATAATTCACACTTGCATCATCCTATTCTGAATATGGAAAGAAAACTAAACACACCTATCATAAATGTGTTAGATAATAATAGACTTACCTATACATTTTGTCCGTTTTCTTGAGTTATAGCTTTGAGGAACAAAGCAACTTTTCCCCTAGGCGAGTGGAGATGGCACGGACCTCTCCAAACCGGGAACGCGCACAGGCCATACGTGAACGGCTCAGCACTGAGCAGGCGGTGGGTGAGTGAGCAGTGATGGAAGTTCGCCTAAACTTTGCAAGAGTGAACTCAAATTAACAGTGACGTGCACGAGCAAAGGATTATGGGTACGCGCGCACAAGAATGTATGGTCTGCTTGCTGAAATACTTTGTTTCTAACCGGCTATGAAATAGGCCTAGTTTATCTATACAGGGTTTATAGACATACACAAGATTTCACCTGTAAATCTTCCTGTAGCCACGGTTTTGTAATAAGAAAAAAAAGTTTATAATCAGAAATTTATGTCGTTTATATCTGAGACTTTATTATGTGACATCTACTTGATACTTTATATTAGGGACTTTTATTCTGACAAAAGGCTACCCTTCCCAAATGTATTTAGTGGAGACTCACGTGAGTCGCGTCAGCCAGGCTAACTTCACTTGGATTCGGATTAAACTAAAGAAAGGAACTTCATTGTAACCAGACTCTTATCGAACCCACCGTCCCTTCAGAGGTGATAGATAATTAGGTTTATAATGTAGGGTTAGCCTACCTTTTTGACTTTATTGACGTAGCTCTGACCAATAGGCCTTCAGGACTAGGCCTCACTTTTAAGACAAATTAATACGCTATACAGCCTATTAGCAGCAGATAGGTCTATTATTATTATTATCACAACATTCATTTGTTTGGTAACATTTTGATAACTCTAGAATGCATACGTTTAAAAAAAAACATTTCCGATATAGGCCATTGATAAAAAAATTCAACATTTAGCAGATCTTCAAATACCCGCTAGATGGCGTGCCCGTCCATCAGATCTCGGAGGCCTACATCTTTTGGAGGACTGAAAGGTAAGCTTTTTGTAAAAAAAAGAAAAGAAAAATCATTAGCTAAGTGGAGGGGAGCATGTCAGTAAATCTAGTCGTAACATTGTGGCTAGGGTTACACACTCCCTGAATCAATTATGAAATCAAATACATGCAAGCCATAAGTTCAATGGGTGAAGACTCCTTCAAACCCTTGCCTTCAGGTATCATGTTGGCATAGCCGCGGGAAGTAGGGGTGCTGAGGGTGCTGCAGCACCTCTGAAAAATCGTAATAAAAAAATATATAATACTTTTTATTTAATTAAATTGTTTTAACATATTTTTTCACAAAAGTAGTGCACTGGGCCTTTAATAGTCCTGTATTAGTGGACCGAAATATCATCTGCAGCACCAGCAGGGGCAAAAAGATTAGTCCCCACCCCGTTGGAGAGAAGATGTACAGCACCCCCAGACCCAAATTACTTCCCACGGCGATGCAAGTTGGTACCCCCTCCCCCCAGTCTCAGGTTTTTGACCACACCATCTAAAGTCCAAGAAAGATAGTGTAATGAACAGAGTCAGATAACCCTCTTTAGCTCAGTTGGTAGAGCAGGGATCATCAACTAGATTCAGCCACGGGCCGTTTTTTTCTTGAGCGGATGGTCAGGGGGCTGGAACATAATTACAAATAATTTGTAGACTGCAAATTGACAGCAAGAAGCCGATATAATATTTGACAAAAATCTAATCATTTCAAACCTTGCTTACGTTTGTATACAATCACATACAGTGGGGAAAAAAGTATTTAGTCAGCCACCAATTGTGCAAGTTCTCCCACTTAAAAAGATGAGCGAGGCCTGTAATTTTCATCATAGGTACACGTCAACTATGACAGACAAATTGAGGAAAAAAATCCAGAAAATCACATTGTAGGATTTTTAATGAATTTATTTGCAAATTATGGTGGAAAATAAGTATTTGGTCACCTACAAACAAGCAAGATTTCTGGCTCTCACAGACCTGTAACTTCTTCTTTAAGAGGCTCCTCTGTCCTCCACTCATTACCTGTATTGATGGCACCTATTTGAACTTGTTATCAGTATAAAAGACACCTGTCCACAACCTCAAACAGTCACACTCCAAACTCCACTATGGCCAAGACCAAAGAGCTGTCAAAGGATAACAGAAACAAAATTGTAGACCTGCACCAGGCTGGGAAGACTGAATCTGCAATAGGTAAGCAGCTTGGTTTGAAGAAATCAACTGTGGGAGCAATTATTAGGAAATGGAAGACATACAAGACCACTGATAATCTCCCTCGATTTGGGGCTCCACGCAAGATCTCACCCCGTGGGGTCAAAATGATCACAAGAACAAAAAATCCCAGAACCACACGGGGGGACCTAGTGAATGACCTGCAGAGAGCTGGGACCAAAGTAACAAAGCCTACCATCAGTAACACACTACGCCGCCAGGGACGCAAATCCTGCAGTGCCAGACGTGTCCCCCTGCTTAAGCCAGTACATGTCCAGGCCTGTCTGAAGTTTGCTAGAGTGCATTTTGATGATCCAGAAGAGGATTGGGAGAATGTCATATGGTCAGATGAAACCAAAATATAACTTTTTGGTAAAAACTCAACTCGTCGTGTTTGGAGGACAAAGAATGCTGAGTTGCATCCAAAGAACACCATACCTAATGTGAAGCATGGAGGTGGAAACATCATGCTTTGGGGCTGTTTTTCTGCAAAGGGACCAGGACGACTGATCCGTGTAAAGGAAAGAATGAATGGGGCCATGTATCGTGAGATTTTTAGTGAAAACCTCCTTCCATCAGCAAGGGCATTGAAGATGAAACGTGGCTGGGTCTTTCAGCATGACAATGATCCCAAACACACCGCCCGGACAACGAAGGAGTGGCTTCGTAAGAAGCATTTCAAGGTCCTGGAGTGGCCTAGCCAGTCTCCAGATCTCAACCCCATAGAAAATCTTTGGAGGGAGTTGAAAGTCTGTGTTGCCCAGCGACAGCCCCAAAACATCACTGCTCTAGAGGAGATTTGCATGGAGGAATGGGCCAAAATACCAGCAACAGTGTGTGAAAACCTTGTGAAGACTTACAGAAAACATTTGACCTGTGTCATTGCCAACAAAGGGTATATAACAAAGTATTGAGAAACTTTTGTTATTGACCAAATACTTATTTTCCACCATAATTTGCAAATAAATTCATTAAAAATCCTACAATGTGATTTTCTGGATTTTTTTCTCTCATTTTGTCTGTCATAGTTGACGTGTACCTATGATGAAAATTACAGGTCTCTCTCATCTTTTTAAGTGGGAGAACTTGCACAATTGGTGGCTGACTAAATACTTTTTCCCCCCACTGTATATCCCTCCATAATGCATGGGAATACTTTGGAACAGATTTCCTAAATTAAAATAACTTAGATCTGATTTGTTGGTGTTTTTACAGTCTACCCCCAAAAAAAAAAAAAAAAATTAATAATAATAACATTTCTTATTTTTTGGACAGAAAACTTTGGTGGAGGGGCTAATAAAATCACTGGCCTGTGGGCCGCCAGTTGGGGAACCCTGTGGTAGAGCATGAGTCTTGCAATGCCAGGATAGTTGGATCGATTCCCGGGACCACCCTTACGTGAAATCTATGCACGCATGACTGTAACTTGCTTTGGATAAAACCATCTGGCATATATTTATATATTATAACCCTGTAACAACCCCACTGAAAGGGTCTGGCCCCTTGATCTTGCAGAATAGGCTCTGAGGATTAGAGACACACAGCCCCTTGTGTTAGATCTCTATGGGTTGCTTTGGTTTGTTGTCTCTCTGCTAATGCTGCTGTGCTACTCCTGCTCGAGTGTGTAATGACAGTAACCAGTGCACCAGATGGCAGTGATGGAGGTAAAAATAGGCTACACTGTTATGTCTGTGTCCCGCAATAAAGTAGGGTGCTCTTTGCAGAGACGCTATGGTTGGTTAGAGTGTTTACTCCACTGTTCCTATCAGAATAATGTGTTATTGTGGAGTGCAGCTTGTGCAGGAGTGTGTAGTTAAGCGAACACTACAATTCCAGCATATTATATGTAGTTTGAGCTTGAATGACCCTGGCACAAAAGGAACAATAATCAATGAAAACATGTTTTGGTACACTAGTTCAATAGAAGCACCTTGTGTTTTCAGCGGGAGTGTAACATAGTTGTGTGTTAGGCTTCACATCTGTAACAGGAGCAGGGCGATTCCATGCCAGCTGGAGCGGAATATATTTTTGGTATCTCAGATTGTTCTGGCAATTCTCACATAGAAACTTAATTGGGAGGTTTGAAATGTTTTTTTACATTTGCATCACCATTGTTTTGAAAATCATGATGAAAGTGGCCAATTTAGGCCCTTTTTAGACCTACAGTGCATTCGGAAAGTATTCAGACACCTTCCCATAATGACAATGCGAAAACAGGTTTTTAGAATATTTGGCAAATTCATTAAAAATAAAAACCAGAAATACCATATTTACATAAGTATTCAGACCCTTTTCTATGAGACTCAAAATTTAGCTTAGGTGCATCCTGTTTCCATTGATCATCCTGGAGATATTCCAGAAGGACAACCATCTCTACAGCACTCCACCAATCAGGCCTTTATGGTAGAGTGGCCAGACGGATGCCACTCCTCAGTAAAAGGCACATGGCAGGCCGCTTGGAGTTTGCCAAAATGCACCTAAAGGACTCTCAGACCATGAGAAACAAGATTCTCTGGTCTGATGAAACCAAGATTGAACTCCTTGGCCTGAATGCCAAGCGTCACGTCTGGAGGAAACCTGGCACCATCCCTATGGTGAAGCATGGTGGCGGCAGCATCATGCTGTGGGGATGTTTTTCAGCGGCAGGGACTGGGAGACTAGTCAGGATCGAGGGAAAGATGACCGGAGCAAAGTACAGAGAGATCCTTGATGAAAACCTGCTCCAGAGCACTCAGGACTTCGGATTGGGGCGAAGGTTCACCTTCCAACAGGACAACGACCCTAAGCACACAGCCAAGACAAAGCAGGAGTGGCTTAGGGACAAGTCTCTGAATGTCCTTGAGTGGCCCAGCCAGAGCCCGGACTTGAACCCAATCGAACATCTCTGGAGAGACCTGAAAATAGCTGTGCAGCAACGCTCCCCATCCAACCTGACAGAACTTGAGAGGATCTGTAGAGAAGAATGGGAGAAACTCCCCAAATACACATGTGCCAAGCTTGTAGTGTCATACCCAAGAAGACTCAAGGCTGTAATTGCTGCCAAAGGTGCTTCAACAAAGTACTGAGTAAAGGGTCTGAAAACGTATGTAAATGTGATATTTCAGTTCTTTATTGTTAATACATTTGCAAACATTTATAAAAACCGTTATTTTCTTTATCATTAAAGGGTATTGTGTGTAGATTGATGAGGGAAAAAACAATTTAATCCAGTTTAGAATAAGGCTGTAACATAACAAAATGTGGAAAAAGTCAAGGGGTCTGAATACTTTCCAAATGCTCTGTATGCATGCCTCCTGTAAGACCCTATGATCTGTGAACCGTACATGATACTCACAACATCTTGGTGTCATTATACATTATACTAGTGTGCTCTAACTTATGGAGTACGTCTAGATTCGGAAATACAAATGTTCACATTAATTTATTCAATGTAAGAAATATTAATATAAATACAGTACCAGTCAAAAGTTTGGACACACCTACTCATTCAAGGGTTTTTCTTTATTTTTTACTATTTTCTACATTGTAGAATAATAGTGAAGACATCAAACTATGAAATAACACATATGGAATCATGTAGTAACCAAAAAAGTGTTAAACAAATTAAAATATATGTTATATTTGAGATTCTTCAAATAGCCACCCTTTGCCTTGATGACAGCTTTGCACACTCTTGGCATACTCTCAACCAGCTTCACCTGGAATGCTTTTCCAACAGTCTTGAAGGAGTTCCCACATATTCTGAGCACTTGTTGGCTGCTTTTCCTTCACTCTGCCGTCCGACTCATCCCAAACCATCTCAATTGGGTTGAGGTCAGGAGATTGTGGAGGCCAGGTCATCTGATGCAGCACTCCATCACTCTGCTTCTTGGTAAAATAGCCCTTACACAGCCTGGAGGTTTGTTGGGTCATTGTCCTGTTGATAAACAAATGATATTCCCACTAAGCCCAAACCAGATGGGATGGCGTATCGCTGCAGAATGCTATGGTAGCCATGCTGGTTAAGTGTGCCTTGAATTCTAAATAAATCACAGACAGTGTCACCAGCAAAGCACCCCCACACCATAACACCTCCTCCTCCATGTTTTTCAGTGGGAACTACACATGCAGAGATCATCCGTTCACCCACACCGCGTCTCACAAAGACACTGCGGTTGGAACCAAAAATCTCAAATTTGGACTCCAGACCAAAGGACAAATTTCCACCTGTCTAATGTCCATTGCTCGTGTTTCTTGGCCCAAGCAGGTCTCTTCTTCTTCTTGGTGTCCTTTAGTAGTGGTTTCTTTGCAGCAATTCGACCATGAAGGCCTGATTCACACAGTCCCCTCTGAACAGTTGATGTTGAGATGTGTCTGTGACTTGAACTCTGTGAAGCATTTATTTGGGCTGCAATTTCTGAGGCTGGTAACTCTAATGCACTTATCCTCTGCAGCAGAGGTAACTGGGTCTTCCTGTGGCGGTCCTCATGAGAGCCAGTTTCATCATAGCGCTTGATGGTTTTTGCGACTGCACTTGAAGAAACTTTCAAAGTTCTTGACATTTTCCGTATTGTCTGACCTTCATGTCTTAAAGTAACGATGGACTGTCATTTCTCTTTGCTTATTTGAGTCTTTTACCAAATAGGGTTATCTTCTGTATACCCCCCTACCTTGTCACAACACAACTGATTGACTCAAACGCATTATGAAGGAAAGAAATTCCACAAATTAACTTTTAACAAGGCAGACCTGTTAATTGAAATGTATTCCAGGTGACTACCTCATGAAGCTGGTTGAGAGAATGCCAAGAGTGTGCAAAGCTGTCATCAAGGCAAAGGGTGGCTATTTGAAGAATCTCAAATATAAAATATATTTAGATTTGTTTAACACTTTTTTGTTTACCTCATTATTCCATATGTGCTATTTCATAGTTTTGATGTCTTCACTATTATTCTACAATGTAAAAAATAGTAAAAAATAAAGAAAAACCCTTGAATGAGTAGGTGTGTCCAAACTTTTGACAGGTAGTGTATATTTTTCCGTCATTTTCCCACACTGAATTCTCCTAATTGTCATCCAAAAGAGCAGTTGTCCAATAACTATGCTTCAAATGTTGATTACATACATTGTAACAATAATGACACATCATGGGAATGGCCGCAAGTGTTCAGATAAGCATGAGATTCCCTTTTTTCATCCTATTTATTGAATATCGGCCGATACAGATATAGCGTTAAAAGGCCAACGTCGGCCGATAATATTGGTGAACTGATATATCGGTCTGGCTCTATTTGCTGCTGAGAATATCTCCATAGCCCTTTTCCCGGCATCTGTAGTCCTCGGCGTCTGCCTGCATTGGGACACAAAGCCTGTGTATGGGTGGGGGTTCAACAGATGGCGGCGGTTGAAGAGTAGGGTAGCTGTGGTACCACAAAAGCACTCTAATAATTAATCTATTGCAGTTTTCAAACATAATCACAAATGGTGGGCAACATTCATCACTGACAATACATCACAATAGTGTCAACTTGCATGTGTTGGTTTGTTAGTGACCAATTATCGTAGAGATACACCTTCTGGTCTGTCAACCGGGATGATGGTGTGGCCAGGAGCTGTGGGACTAATGATATCATCCCATGTGTTGCTTTATTGAACTGGATTGTTATGGAACAGGGATTGGAACCAGTTCAGGGAACAGAACAGAAAACCAGAAAATGAATACATTTTTCAAGGAATGAAAGTGATCCACACTGTTCTAAAACAGAACCGTTAATAACATTCCAGGTATTGTTTTTCTAGTCGCACAACAAAACACATATGCAAAGCCCTCACTCTGTCACTCAGAAACGTATTCCAGTGTCTGACTGCAAGCTGGGTATCTTAACCTTGCCTGTGCATGTTTAAGCTACCTGCCCCTCCAGCCTCCGAAGCATAGGCTACTGTACTGACGTTACAAGCTTGATTCAGAAGATAGGGAGAGAGATTTTGAATTAGCTAGATAAGAATGGATTAACTTTTTCAATGATAGTTAAGGATACTATTGGCCTAGTTATCACATTTCATGTTGGATTTAACTACAAAAAGGTAAGAAGTGTTTTTAATTCTGGTGTCGCTCTGCACACACAAGCTTGTTAGCTAGCTAGCTCAAAGGACATTCAAAGTTCCTACATAGAAGCCGCTCCTCCTAGGTATAATTCTGCGGACCTAATTCATATCATGCATGTCATAACAAGATTCCCAGCACTTCAAGCCTACTCCTCAACCCTCTCTCGCTCTCTCCCCACCGGCAAAATTTCAGTCGCATCTTGCGCCATAGGTGACACTTGACTGTCCATGACGCATTTAAACAACTAGTTTGCCTACTCTATCTGCACTGATTGGTGAACTAATTGAATGAGCTAAATGTAAAAAACTGTTGATTTCACAGGTGAAAAAAGGAACAGAAATAACTATAAACCTTTTTTGGGGTTCGAACCGGTTCAGAACTTTATTTTGCTTGTCGGAACAGTGGAACTAAACATTTTTTTAAATTATTCTGTTCAGAATGAAACGATTGGAAAATAATTTAGGTTCCAACCACTGTTATGTGATTGATGAGGATGCTGAGTTACTATACTGTAGATCCTCATTATTTAGGGTTGTGATTGAAGTGTTGCTAAATGTGTATGTACAGAAGAGCCTCATTTATCCCATTTATAGATTTTGAAAGTTTTATGGTGTCATCCCTTTCCTTCAGAGATGATCTGTTATGTGTTTTAATAAGCCAAGCAGTTAAATGAGAGACTGTTGAAGGATTGATCCATCAAAACAATATTGGGATCAATATTGATCAATATCATTGCCTCCATGGTGGATCAGTGTTATGGTATCTGTGAAATATGCTCATATTGTGTGTGTGTTCTGCATATTGCCATCAAATGAGGTATTTTTACAATTATAAAATATGTCTACCCATGCCTGTGCCTTGACAGGGTTTCCCGTACTAAACTCTGAGTGGTTTTGTCTTCCCTGCCTTTTCTATTAGTACTTTTTTTTCTGAGAGGGTAGATCAGCTTTAATATTGCAGATAGAATGTAACTTCCATCAATGTAATTGTCTGCATCACTTCCAATCCCCCATATGTTTTTTCTTCTTCTCGCAAATATATATATATATATATATATATATACAGTGAGGGAAAAAAGTATTTGATCCCCTGCTGATTTTGTACGTTTGCCCACTGACAAAGACATGATCAGTCTATCATTTTAATGGTAGGTTTATTTGAACAGTGAGAGACAGAATAACAACAAAAAAAATCCAGAAAAACGCATGTCAAAAATGTTATAAAATGATTTTCATTTTAATGAGGGAAATAAGTATTTGACCCCTCTGCAAAACATGACTTAGTACTTGGTGGCAAAACCCTTGTTGGCAATCACAGAGGTCAGACGTTTCTTGTTGTTGGCCACCAGGTTTGCACACATCTCAGGAGGGATTTTGTCCCACTCCTCTTTCCAGATCTTCTCCAAGTCATTAAGGTTTTGAGGTTCAGATTTTTTATGGGATTAAGGTCTGGAGACTGGCTAGGCCACTCCAGGACCTTAATGTGCTTCTTCTTGAGCCACTCCTTTGTTGCCTTGGCCTTGTGTTTGGGGTCATTGTCATGCTGGAATACCCACTCACGACCCATTTTCAATGCCCTGGCTGAGGGAAGGAGGTTCTCATCCAAGATTTGATGGTACATGGCACCGTCCATCGTCCTTTTGATGCGGTGAAGCTGTCCTGTCCCCTAAGCAGAAAAACACCCCCAAAGCATAATGTTTCCACCTCCATGTTTGACGGTGGGGATGGTGTTCTTGGGGTCATAGGCAGCATTCCTCCTCCTCCAAACACGGCGAGTTGAGTTGATGCCAAAGAGCTCAATTTTGGTCTCATCTGACCACAACACTTTCACCCAGTTCTCCTCTGAATCATTCAGATGTTCATTGGCAAACTTCAGACGGCCCTGTATATGTGCTTTCTTGAGCAGGGGGACCTTGCGGGCGCTGCAGGATTTCAGTCCTTCATGGCGTAGTGTGTTAACAATTGTTTTCTTGGTGACTATGGTCCCAGCTGCCTTGAGATCATTGACAAGATCCTCCCGTGTAGTTCTGGGCTGATTCGTCACCGTTCTCATGATCATTGCAATTCCACGAGGTGAGATCTTGCATGGAGCCCCAGGCCGAGGGAGATTGACAGTTATTTTGTGTTTATTCCATTTGCGAATAATCGCACCAACTGTTGTCACCTTCTCACCAAGCTGCTTGGCGATGGTCTTGTAGCCCATTCCAGCCTTGTGTAGGTCTACAATCTTGTCCCTGACATCCTTGGAGAGCTCTTTGGTCTTGGCCATGGTGGAGAGTTTGGAATCTGATTGATTGCTTCTGTGGACAGGTGTCTTTTATACAGGTAACAAGCTGAGATTAGGAGCACTCCCTTCAAGAGTGTGCTCCTAATCTCAGCTCGTTACCTGTATAAAAGACACCTGGGAGCCAGAAATCTTTCTGATTGAGAGGGGATCAAATACTTATTTCCCTCATTAAAATGCAAATCAATTTATAAAATTTTTGACATGCGTTTTTCTGGATTTGTTGTTGTTATTCTGTCTCTCACTGTTCAAATAAACCTACCATTAAAATTATAGACTGATAATGTCTTTGTCAGTGGGCAAACGTACAAAATCAGCAGGGGATCAAATACTTTTTTCCCGCACTGTATCCACATAATTTCCCTCCCTCATGATGCTGAGTTTGAAGGTAGGCCTTGAAATACATCCAAAGGTACACCTCCAATTGACTCAAATGATGTCAATTAGCCTATCAGAAGCTTCTAAAGCCATGACATAATTTTCTGGAATTTTCCAAGCTGTTTAAAGGCACAGTCAACTTAGTGTTTGTAAACTTCTGACCCACTGGAATTGTGATACAGTGAATTATAAGTGAAATAATCTGTCTGTAAACAATTGTTGGAAAAATTACTTGTGTCATGCACAAAGTAGATGTCCTAACCAACTTTCCAAAACTATAGTTTGTTAACAAGAAATTTGTGGAGTGGTTGAAAAACGAGTTTTAATGACTCCAACCTAACTGTATGTAAACTTCCGACTTCAACTGTACATACATACATACATATATACATATACACACATGCATATACATACACATATACAGTGGGGGAAAAAAGTATTTAGTCAGCCACCAATTGTGCAAGTTCTCCCACTTAAAAAGATGAGAGAGGCCTGTAATTTTCATCATAGGTACACGTCAACTATGACAGACAAATTGAGATTTTTTTTCTCCAGAAAATCACATTGTAGGATTTTTAATGAATTTATTTGCAAATTATGGTGGAAAATAAGTATTTGGTCACCTACAAACAAGCAAGATTTCAGGCTCTCACAGACCTGTAACTTCTTCTTTAAGAGGCTCCTCTGTCCTCCACTCGTTACCTGTATTAATGGCACCTGTTTGAACTTGTTATCAGTATAAAAGACACCTGTCCACAACCTCAAACAGTCACACTCCAAACTCCACTATGGCCAAGACCAAAGAGCTGTCAAAGGACACCAGAAACAAAATTGTAGACCTGCACCAGGCTGGGAAGACTGAATCTGCAATAGGTAAGCAGCTTGGTTTGAAGAAATCAACTGTGGGAGCAATTATTAGGAAATGGAAGACATACAAGACCACTGATAATCTCCCTCGATCTGGGGCTCCACGCAAGATCTCACCCCGTGGGGTCAAAATGATCACAAGAACGGTGAGCAAAACCACACGGGGGGACCTAGTGAATGACCTGCAGAGAGCTGGGACCAAAGTAACAAAGCCTACCATCAGTAACACACTACGCCGCCAGGGACTCAAATCCTGCAGTGCCAGACGTGTCCCCCTGCTTAAGCCAGTACATGTCCAGGCCCGTCTGAAGTTTGCTAGAGTGCATTTGGATGATCCAGAAGAGGATTGGGAGAATGTCATATGGTCAGATGAAACCAAAATATAACTTTTTGGTAAAAACTCAACTCGTCGTGTTTGGAGGACAAAGAATGCTGAGTTGCATCCAAAGAACACCATACCTACTGTGAAGCATGGGGGTGGAAACATCATGCTTTGGGGCTGTTTTTCTGCAAAGGGACCAGGACGACTGATCCGTGTAAAGGAAAGAATGAATGGGGCCATGTATCGTGAGATTTTGAGTGAAAACCTCCTTCCATCAGCAAGGGCATTGAAGATGAAACGTGGCTGGGTCTTTCAGCATGACAATGATCCCAAACACACCGCCCGGGCAACGAAGGAGTGGCTTTGTAAGAAGCATTTCGTGTTGCCCAGCGACAGCCCCAAAACATCACTGCTCTAGAGGAGATCTGCATGGAGGAATGGGCCAAAATACCAGCAACAGTGTGTGAAAACTTACAGAAAACGTTTGACCTGTGTCATTGCCAACAAAGGGTATATAACAAAGTATTGAGAAACTTTTGTTATTGACCAAATACTTATTTTCCACCATAATTTGCAAATAAATTCATTAAAAATCCTACAATGTGATTTTCAGGAGATTTTTTTTTTCATTTTGTCTGTCATAGTTGACGTGTACCTATGATGAAAATTACAGGCCTCTCTCATCTTTTTAAGTGGGAGAACTTGCACAATTGGTGGCTGACTAAATACTTTTTTCCCCCACTGTACATATCCTTTTTTAAAATATATTTACCTTTATTACTTTCCAACCCCACTACCGCTTCCCTAATTGGAGTAAACTAGTGAACAACAATGCTTAGGCCTCTGTCACTATCGTCAGGGAGAGAAGTAGACCAATGCGCAGCGTGTTGAACGAACATGTTTAGACTTTATTTAATTAAAGCACGAACAAAACAATAAACGACTCGTAACGTCCAACGGTAACAAAGACCGACACGGAACAAAAACCCACAAACACAAAGGGAAAACATACAGTTTAAATATGGCTCCCAATCAGAGACAACCAGCCAACAGCTGACACTCGTTGCCTCTGATTGGGAGTCACTCAGGCAAAACATAGAAATAGACGAACTAGAACCCCCAACATAGAAACACACCACATAGAACAAACACACCCTGGCTCAACAACTAGAGTCCCATAGCCAGGGGTGTGACAGTACCCCCAAAGGCGCGGACTGCGACCGCGCCTCAAAAAAGAGCAAAACAGGGGAGGGCTGTGTGGGCATACCTCCTCGGCGGCGGTTCTGGCTCGGGCTTGACCCCCACTCCTTCTCTAACCCCCTAAGTACCCCTGGTCCGGTCTGGCCCTGCTGACCAGAGCTGAACTGAACACTGGTGGAGCGGATTGCTCTAGCTCCGGCGTGACGCAGCACCTGACCGGTGCCAGACCCGCCACCGGTGGAACAGGCACGGGCCGTGCCGGACTGACGACGCACACCACTGGCTTGGTGTGGGGAGCAGGAGCGGGCCGAGCCGGGCTGACGAAACGCACCCCTGACTTGGTGCGGGGAGCAGGAGCGGGCCGAACCGGGCTGACGAAGCGCACCACTGACTTGGTGCGGGGAGCAGGAACGGGCCGTGCCGGGCTGACGACGCGCACCACTGACTTGGTGCGGGGAGCAGGAACGGGCCGGACAGGGCTGACGAAACGCACCACTGACTTGGTGCGGGGAGCAGGAATGGGCCGGACTGGGCTGGCGACGCGCACCACAGACTTGGTGCGGAGAGCAGGAACGGGCCGGACAGGGCTGACGAAACGCACCACAGACTTGGTGCGGGGAGCAGGAATGGGCCGGACTGGGCTGGCGACGCGCACCGTAGACTTGGTGCGAGTGGCAGGAACAGGCCGGACCGTACTGGGAACACACACCACTGGCCCTACGTGGGGATCAGGAACAGGCCGGACCGGACTGGCAACACACGCCAGTACCTCTCGCCGTGCCTCTACATCTTCCACCCCCCTCTTCTACCAGTGGCCCCCGTAACCTGGCGGCCTCCTCTGCCAATCCGCTGGGCCGCTCTGCCGCGGTCTCCTGCTGGCCCGTCGTCCACGGCGTTAGCCCCCCTAAAAAAATTTCTGGGGGGTCTCTCTCCCATGGGCCAGGCCTCTATATTTCTCGCCCAACTCTCGCTCTCCTGCTTCCAACTCCAGCCATTCTGCTCCTCCTTTGGCTTGACCCAGTCGAGACTCTTCCTCCACTGTTCCCAAGTCCACCCTCTCTGCTCCTCACTAGGCTTGACCCAGTCGAGGTTGCCACGGAGATCTGCTAGCGATCTCCCCTGGTGATGGCTCCTGGACACGCTGCTTGGTCCAGTCTTGGTGGGTTTTTCTGTCACGATCGTCAGGGAGAGAAGTAGACCAATGCGCAGCGTGTTGAACGAACATGTTTAGACTTTATTTAATTAAAGCACGAACAAAACAATAAACGACTCGTAACGTCCAACGGTAACAAAGACCGACATGGAACAAAAACCCACAAACACAAAGGGAAAACATACAGTTTAAATATGGCTCCCAATCAGAGACAACCAGCCAACAGCTGACACTCGTTGCCTCTGATTGGGAGTCACTCAGGCAAAACATAGAAATAGACGAACTAGAACCCCCAACATAGAAACACACCACATAGAACAAACACACCCTGGCTCATTTACATTACATTTTACATTTTAGTCATTTAGCAGACGCTCTTATCCAGAGCGACTTACAGGAGCAATTAGGGTTAAGTGCCTTGCTCAAGGGCACATTTACGTCATTTAGCAGACGCTCCTATCCAGAACGACTCACAAATTGGTGCATTCACCCTATAGCCAGTGGGAAAACCACTTTACAAATTTTTTTTTGGGGGGGGGTAGAAGGATTACTTTATCCTATCCCAGGTAATCCTTAAAGAGGTGGGGTTTCAAATGTCTCCGGAAGGTGGTGAGTGACTCCGCTGTCCTGGCGTAGTGAGGGGAGCTTGTTCCACCATTGGGGTGCCAGAGCAGCGAACAGTTTTGACTGGGCTGAGCGGGAACTATGCTTCCGCAGAGGAAGGGAGCCAGCAGGCCAGAGGTGGATGAACGCAATGCCCTCGTTTGGGTGTAGGGACTGATCAGAGCCCGAAGGTACAGAGGTGCCGTTCCCCTCACTGCTCCATAGGCAAGCACCATGGTCTTGTAACGGATGCGAGCTTCAACTGGAAGCCAGTGGAGTGTGCGGAGGAGGGGGGTGACGTGAGAGAACTTGGGAAGGTTGAACACCAGACGGGCTGCGGCATTCTGGATGAGTTGTAGGGGTTTAATGGCACAGGCAGGGAGGCCAGCCAACAGCGAGTTGCAGTAGTCCAGACGGGAGATGACAAGTGCCTGGATTAGGACCTGTGCCGCTTCCTGTGTAAGGCAGGGTCGTACTCTCCGAATGTTGTAGAGCATGAACCTGCAGGAGCGGGTCACCGCCTTGATGTTAGCGGAGAACGACAGGGTGTTGTCCAGGGTCACGCCAATGCTCTTCGCACTCTGGGAGGAGGGCACAACGGAGTTGTCAACCGTGATGGCGAGATCATGGAACGGGCAGTCCTTCCCCGGGAGGAAGAGCAGCTCCGTCTTGCCAGGGTTCAGCTTGAGGTGGTGATCCGTCATCCATACTGATATGTCTGCCAGACATGCAGAGATGCGATTCGCCACCTGGTTATCAGAAGGGGGAAAGGAGAAGATTAGTTGTGTATCGTCAGCGTAGCAATGATAGGAGAGGCCATGTGAGGATATGACAGAGCCAAGTGACTTGGTGTATAGGGAGAAAAGGAGAGGGCCTAGAACTGAGCCCTGGGGGACACCAGTGGTGAGAGCACGTGGTGCGGAGACAGCTTCTCGCCACGCCACTTGGTAGGAGCGACCGGTCAGGTAGGACGCCATCCAGGAGTGAGCCGCGCCGGAGATGCCCAGCTCGGAGAGGGTGGAGAGGAGGATCTGATGGTTCACAGTATCAAAGGCAGCAGACAGGTCTAGAAGGACAAGAGCAGAGGAGAGAGAGTTAGCTTTAGCAGTGCGGAGAGCCTCCGTGACACAGAGAAGAGCAGTCTCAGTTGAATGACCAGTCCTGAAACCTGACTGGTTTGGATCAAGAAGGTCATTCTGAGAGAGATAGCAAGAGAGTTGGCTAAAGACGGCACGCTCAATAGTTTTGGAAAGAAAAGAAAGAAGGGATACTGGTCTGTAGTTGTTGACATCAGTGGGATCGAGTGTTGGTTTTTGAGAAGGGGAGCGACTCTCGCTCTCTTGAAGACGGAAGGGACATGGCCAGCGGTCAAGGATGAGTTGATCAGCGAGGTGAGGTAGGGGAGAAGGTCACCGGAGATGGTCTGGAGAAGAGAGGAGGGGATGGGGTCAAGCGGGCAGGTTGTTGGGCGGCCTGCAGTCACAAGTCGCAGGATTTTATCTGGAGAGAGAGGGGAGAAAGAAGTCAAAGCATAGGGTAGGGCAGTGTGAGTAGGACCAGCAGTGTCATTAGACTTAACAAACGAGGATCGGATGTCGTCAACCTTCTTTTCAAAGTGGTTGACGAAGTCATCCACAGAGAGAGAGGAGGGGGGATTCAGCAGGGAGGAAAAAGTGGCAAAGAGCTTCCTAGGGTTAGAGGCAGATGCTTGGAATTTAGAGTGGTAGAAAGTGGCCTTAGCAGCAGAAACAGATGAAGAAAATGTAGAGAGGAGGGAGTGAAAAGATGCCAGGTCGGCAGGGAGTTTAGTTTTCTTCCATTTCCGCTCAGCTGCCCGGAGCTCTGTTCTGTGAGCTCGCAATGAGTCATCAAGCCACGGAGCTGGAGGGGAGGACCGAGCCGGCCGGGAGGATAGGGGACACAGAGAGTCAAAGGATGCAGAAAGGGAGGAGAGGAGGGTTGAGGAGGCAGAATCAGGAGATTGGAGGGAGAAGGATTGAGCAGAGGGAAGAGATGATAGGATGGAAGAGGAGAGAGTAGTGGGAGAGAGAGAGCGAAGGTTGCGGCGGCGCATTACCATCTGTGTAGGGGCAGAGTGAGTAGTGTGGGAGGAGAGCGAGAGAGAAAAGGAAACAAAGTAGTGGTCGGAGACATGGAGGGGAGTTGCAGTGAGATTAGTAGAAGAGCAGCATCTAGTAAAGATGAGGTCAAGCGTATTGCCTGCCTTGTGAGTAGGGGGGACGGTGAGAGGGTGAGGTCAAAAGAGGAGAGGAGTGGAAAGAAGGAGGCAGAGAGAAATGAGTCAAATGTAGACATAGGGAGGTTGAAATCCCCCAAAACTGTGAGGGGTGAGCCATCCTCAGGAAAGGAACTTATCAAGGCGTCAAGCTCATTGATGAACTCTCCAAGGGAACCTGGAGGGCGATAGATGACAAGGATATTAAGCTTAAATGGGCTAGTGACTGTGACAGCATGGAATTCAAATGAGGAGATAGACAGATGGGTTAGGGGAAAAATTGAGAATGTCCACTTGGGAGAGATGAGGATTCCTGTGCCACCACCCCTCTGACCAGATGCTCTCGGGGTATGCGAGAACACATGGTCAGACGAGGAGAGAGCAGTAGGAGTAGCAGTGTTTTCAGTGGTAATCCATGTTTCCGTCAGCGCCAGGAAGTCGAGGGACTGGAGGTTAGCATAGGCTGGGATGAAGTCAGCTTTGTTGGCAGCAGAACGGCAGTTCCAGAGGCTGCCTGAGACCTGGAACTCCAGGTGTGGGGTGCGTGCAGGGACCACCAGGTTAGAGAGGCAGCAGCCACGCGGTGTGGGGCGTTTGTGTAGCCTGTGCAGAGAGGAGAGAACAGGGATAGGCAGAGGCATAGTTGACAGGCTGTAGCAAATGGCTACAATAATGCAGAGGAGATCGGAATGAGATGAGCTAAACATCAGGGAGAGAAATGAGCTAAACATCAGGGAGAGGAGAGAGCAGGGCCCTCTCACCAAAAACTTCTACCTCAGAAACTATAATTGTTTCACTGAACCACCCGAACAAAAACTCTACCAACTTCCACCTTTAGAAATTAGAATTGTTGTGAACCACAGCGGTTCAATGTTTAAAGGAATAGACTCAACCCACTTTATTCAGCTAGCTAACTATGACACCATAGCTAACTAGCATGCTAGCATCCAATAACACACCGTTTAGCACCAACACTTGGTCACAACAAACCACCAATAGTGTGTTAACACACTAAGCAGATAGTTCGTGTCCGTGTCTAGTTCCTATCATAACGCAGCAATGATTAACGTTGGCTAGCTAGCACAAATATATTGTATTTTAGCTACTACAGTACAGTTAGCTGGTCGTGTTGGCTAGCTAGCAATGGCCACTGTGTTGACTTTGTTTGAAGAACGGCTAGCTTCGTGCTACCCCCGGCACCGCCGAAAAACAATGCCAACCTACAGTAACTACCCACAACAGCCCACGATGCCTAGCTATGACGCCATGGCTAACTAGCATGCTAGCATCCAATAACACACAGTTTAGCACCAATACTTGGTTACAACAAACTACCAAGAGTGTGTTAACACACTAAACAGATAATTCATGTCCGTGTCTAGTTCCTTTCATAACGCAGCAAAAATTAAACGTTGGCTAGCTAGCACATTAACATTGGAAACAACTCTCCACCGTTGCACTAAACAGATAATTACCAATAGACGTTACCAGTAGCTACCCGCTAGCTAGCTAGCATACCAAGAGTGTGTTAACACACTAAACAGATAATTCATGTCCGTGTCTAGTTCCTTTCATAACGCAGCAAAAATTAAACGTTGGCTAGCTGGCACATTAACATTGGAAACAACTCTCCACCGTTGCACTAAACAGATAATTACCAATAAACGTTACCAGTAGCTACCCGCTAGCTAGCTAGCCTCGTGCTTCGCCGTGCTCCGCCGTAAACAATCCGCCTATTGGTAACACACTACACCATGAAGGACTGAAATCCTGCAGCGCCCGCAAGGTCCCCCTGCTCAAGAAAGCACATATACAGGCCCGTCTGAAGTTTGCCAATGAACATCTGAATGATTCAGAGGAGAACTGGGTGAAAGTGTTGTGGTCAGATGAGACCAAAATCAAGCTCTTTGGCATCAACTCAACTCGCCGTGTTTGGAGGAGGAGTCCCATAGCCAGGGTGTGACAGCCTCTACTTCCAGTTTATACATAGTATATACATTTTATAGACACAGTCAATTTTACAATAATTCTATTTTGTTTGTTTTTACTCCTGAACGTCCTCTACCCTCAACCTCTCCGATCATTTTCATGATGTCCATCCGGTTTGCTTCTATATGCCATATCTTTCTAACTGTGCTCTTTCACAAAAGCTCTAAACCTATAACCTATATACTTATTATGGACACAGTATGCTTACATTATTAGTTATCTTGTTGTTATTAGTTGTTGTTAGTTGTTATTAGTCCCATCCTTCAACTCCATTCAACACCACCCATCTATCTCTTACCACCATCCATATTGGATTTCTATTTGCCATATATATTTCAACTGTACTGTGATGTTTTACATAAGTTCTGAACCTTTCTATTCTCATTGTTTCTACAGATTGTAAATTGAAAATAAACATTTTTGCTAAAAGTATTATTATATTATTGATCGATTGAGTATGACTTTTCAGATCACCCAGTAATGCTATCTGAAGGGTTAGCTCCAGGTAAATATTGCAATCCTTTAGCCATTCCTGGACCTGTGTCCAAAAACAAGCTACAAATGGACAGTACCAAAACAAATTATCTAATGATTCTGTCTCTTTGCAGCAAAATCTGCCGAGCTGGGAAGATTGTATCCCCATATAAATAACATTCTATAGGTAGCAAGAATTTTATATAGTAATTTAAATGGAAAAATTCTAAGTTTTGAATCCGGCATCGTTTTGCGTATCAGTTCATAAACACTATGCCATGGAATCGGTACGTCAAAAATCTCTTCCCATCTATTTTGCAATCTATATGGGACGGCTGTCAATCCTTTGGTCCTTAAATGAAACTGGTATACTTTTTTATTTATCACAGTTTTCTTTAACCATTGATGTTCTTTAATGCAAGGCCGACAGAAAAGTTCCTTACTTTTTCCCCCTTCCACTTTTGTATGACTGAAGCTTTTAGTGATAGGTCTAATGCTTTAATATTTAATAATTTCTGTCCTTCTAATTCATATTCATTATATAATAGGCCCCTTTAATTTTGTCTGGCTTGCCGTTCCAAATCAAATGGAATATTTTTTTCTCATATAATTTAAAAAAACTGTTCGCTAGGCAAGACCATAAGCAAATAGGTCAACTGGGATAATACAAAAGAGTTAATCAGGGTGATTTTTCCACAAATTGACAGGTATGTACCTTTCCATGGTAACAGGATCTTATCTATTTTTGCTAACATTCTATTAAAATGTATTGGAGTGAGATCATTTATTTCATTTGGGATATGTATTCCGAGTATATCCACATCACCATCAGACCATTTTATTGGTAAACTACATGATAATGTAAAAAAAAATGTTTTAGTGATACAATATGTAATATAGTACATTTATCATAATTTGGTTGTAATCCAGAGAGGTTAGAAAATGTATCTAGATCCTTTATGAGGCTGTGGAGGGATTCAAGTTGTGGATTTAAAAGAAAACATGAATCATCAGCGTACAATGACACCTTTGTTTTTAAGCCCTGGATTTCTAATCCCTTAATATTATTGTTGGATCTGATTTTAATAGCTAACATCTCGATGGCCATAATAAATAGATATGCCAAGAGTGGACAACCTTGTTTCACTCCTCTTGACAGTTTAAAACTTTCTGAGAAATAGCCATTATTTACTATTTTACATCTAGGGTTACTATACATGATTTTAACCCAATTTATAAGAGATTCTCCAAAATTGAAATGCTCCAGGCATTTATATTTAAACCCCAGTCGTACTTTATCAAATGCCTTTTCGAAGTCTGCTATGAATAGCAGGCCTGGTTTCCCAGATTTTTCATAGTGTTCTATTGTTTCCAGTACTTGTCTTATATTATCTCCAATGTATCGTCCATGTAAAAAACCTGTCTAATTAGAATTAATAATGTCCGACAATACCTTTTTAATTCTATACGCTATACATTTTGCTAGAATTTTTGTAGTGTAGGGGGCCTCCAATTTTTTAAATGGACTGGATCTTTATATTTTCCACTTGTATCCTGTTTCAGTAAAATTTAAATCAGACCTTCTTCTTGAGTGTCTGATAATCTACCATTTACATAGGAGTGGTTAAAACATGCTAATAACGGTCATCTGAGTACAGTGGGGAGAACAAGTATTTGATACACTGCCGATTTTGCAGGTTTTCCTACTTACAAAGCATTTAGAGGTCTATCATTTTTATCATAGGTACACTTCAACTGTGTGAGAGACGGAATCTAAAACAGAAATCCAGAAAATCACATTGTATGATTTTTAAGTAATTAATTTGCATTTTATTGCATGACATAAGTATTTGATACATCAGAAAAGCAGAACTTAATATTTGGTACAGAAACCTTTGTTTGCAATTACAGAGATCATACGTTTCCTGTAGGTCTTGACCAGGTTTGCACACACTGCAACAGGGATTTTGGCCCACTCCTCCATACAGACCTTCTCCAGATCCTTCAGGTTTCTGGGCTGTCGCTGGGCAATACGGACTTTCAGCTCCCTCCAAAGATTTTCTATTGGGTTCAGGTCTGGAGACTGGCTAGGCCACTCCAGGACCTTGAGATGCTTCTTACGGAGCCACTCCTTAGTTGCCCTGGCTGTGTGTTTCGGGTCATTGTCATGCTGGAAGACCCAGCCACGACCCATCTTCAATGCTTTTACTGAGGGAAGGAGGTTGTTGGCCAAGATCTCGCGATACATGGCCCCATCCATCCTCCCCTCAATACGGTGCAGTCGTCCTGTCCCCTTTGCAGAAAAGCATCCCCAAAGAATGATGTTTCCACCTCCAAGCTTTAGTTTAGACCAAAAAGCTCTATTTTTGTCTCATCAGACCACATGACCTTCTCCCATTCCTCCTCTGGATCATCCAGATGGTCATTGGCAAACTTCAGACGGGCCTGGACATGCGCTGGCTTGAGCAGGAGGACCTTGCGTGCGCTGCAGGATTTTAATCCATGGCGGCGTAGTGTGTTACTAATGGCTTTCTTTGAGACTGTGGTCCCAGCTCTCTTCAGGTCATTGACCAGGTCCTGCCGTGTAGTTCTGGGCCCTCACCTTCCTCATGATCATTGATGCCCCATGAGGTGAGATCTTGCATGGAGCCCTAGACCGAGGGTGATTGACCGTCATCTTGAACTTCTTCCATTTTCTAATAATTGCGCCAACAGTTGTTGCCTTCTCACCAAGCTGCCCATCCCAGCCTTGTACACGTCTACAATTTTATCCCTGATGTCCTTACACAGCTCTCTGGTCTTGGCCATTGTGGAGAGGTTGGAGTCTGTTTGATTGAGTGTGTGGACAGGTGTCTTTTATACAGGTAACGAGTTCAAACAGGTGCAGTTAATACTGGTAATGGTGGAGAACAGGAGGGCTTCTTAAAGAAAAACTAACAGGTCTGTGAGAGACGGAATTCTTACTGGTTGGTAGGTGATCAAATACTTATGTCATGCAATAAAATGCAAATTAATTACTTAAAAATCATACAATTTGATTTTCTGGATTTTTGTTTTAGATTCCGTCTCTCACAGTTGAAGTGTACCTATGATAAAAATTACAGACCTCTACATGCTTTGTAAGTAGGAAAACCTGCAAAATCGGCAGTGTATCAAATACTTGTTTTCCCCACTGTATATCAAATTATCAAATTATTAGTACTTTCTTGTCTGAGAAAACCGAGATACTATGACAACGCCATCTGAGCCCTCTGCCCATAACAAGCACCTAATGGTCCATGAGAATGCTGCCCATTGGAATCTGTTGTTCCGTTGACATGGCAATGGACAGGAGAGGGAGTCTTGTCTTGATGTAAGGTACTATGACTATGTGGGGCTGTGGGTGAAAGGACTTGTGAAGAGCAGGAATGATGAAAGGAAGGAATTACAAATGATGATGATGATTACTGAGCTGATGAGAAGAACAAGGCCTACTCTCCTCTCGTTGTTACTCTGCTACCCCCAGAAAAATAAAAAGAACGACAGAACATCATTTTTCCTTTGATGTTTTGGTCTGTGTATGTGCTTCCAGTTCTGTTTGCATCATTATGTGTCTGGCCTGTCAAGTCTATAGAAAACCCATTTTCTGTGAAAAACGACCCTCAAAGTCACTTGGCTTTGGCTCTCAGAACTGCGCTTTCTTCGTTCTGCTAGAATAAAAGAGAAAAAGAGAGAATTTAGTGTGAACTTTCCTAGCTGTGCCCTCGGGCTTTTTCAATCCCTACATCTCCTCCCGGATTACATGGCTTTACGTTCCATAAGCGGCTGAGTGGGAATCGCAGGGCAAGCTTTCCCCGACACTGAGACGGAGCTGATGGGGATGAGTAGAGTAGAGGACACAGTAGCATCCTTGAAAATCAGACCAATTCAGCTTTTAGTCAGAGCTTTGTCTCGCTACTCTGTAAATACAGGACTGTTGAGAATCAGCTTCATGGCAGGGACTATGTACAAAATAAATACACAGTAAAACACAAAGAAGACATTGGATACTGCTCAGTTGAGACTTTATTAAAAAAACAGAAATATAGTGTTTATTAAAGTGGCACTCCACAATATAACACCAATTGAAAATATATATTTTAGATTAAAAACCAACATTGAAGAGCACCCAGGAATAGTTTTGAGACACTATAAACATCCATGATACAATATCATAAGCTTTCATTGTCAGCAGGACTCAAACCTGCACGGGAAGTTCCCAATAGATTTATAGTCCATCCCCTTAACCACTCAGCCACAGCAACCTAATAGTGTTGACACACAAACAGTGCCCTATCGCTGACTCTTATCATTGAGTTTTCAGAAGCAGCATGAAGTGGGTACAATGCAGGGTCTCTGTGTGTGTGTCTGTTATTGTTAGGGTTCAACAGTTTGTATTCAGAATGACTGATGGAAAGATGTGTTTTGTTTGACTGTATCAGAGTGGCAGTTTGTATGTGACCACGCAGCTTGCTTTGTTTGCTATTGTATGCTCAGCAGAGCAGTGCATGGCATGGCCCATGCTACAGTGTGATGTTGACTGGCTCTCTGACGCTGGTGACACACACACACACACACACACACACACACACACACACACACACACACACACACACACACACACACACACACACACACACACACACACACACAGAAAATATCCGATACTCAAAGAGAGAAAGGAGGGCGGTTCCCCAGTCTGGTAGCAGTAATCACATGGCCCTGGCCAAAAACCAACAACACAATGATATCACCACTGTTTGCAAAACAGTGCAATAGGGGGTATAGCTCAGTGGTAGAGCAATTGACTGCAGATCAATAGGTCCCTGGTTCAAATCTGGGTGCCCCCTCATTTTATTTCGGATTTCTGTAGTAGTCAAACGCCACAATACAATTGCTTCACAATTGCAATTTGATGATATTTTCTCTGTCGCTAATCACTTATTAGATCAGATGATGCTGTGATTTCAGTCAGTCAGCGAACAGCACCTGTGAGAACTGAGATGTTTGACAAATGATTGCTCTCCCCTTCCACCTGGGTCATCATCTGTGAAGGATCCCTTCCTCTCCATCTGTCAGGGAGCAATTGCTTCTGCCTTCCAATACACCTTTCAAACCAGGACGTTTTTCTGCCAACTTTAGCATCCGGTCAAATTTGGCTGACATTTCTTTATACTTCTACTTTTATTTCCGCCAACCGACCTAGTCATGCCGACCTAGTTCTGCCTATGGCTTAGTATGAAGTGTAACCGTAATGCTGAGGCAACTCCAAAAGCCCGCGGAGGTTGTGTAATATGAACACGAGACTCACATGCTTTTGAAAATATAGATAGTCATTATTTTCTATCGGTATCATGATGAAGAGACTCTCAATGTAAGACCCTATGCTCCCTAACAAAGCGGAGTGAGGGTAGGAAAGACATGAAACGTGGATCAAAAAAGCATGGGCTTGCCTTGGGCTCTGTTTCTTTTTTAAATATGAAAGCGATTCCACACGTTGCCGTAACGCCTTGTCTGTTCAATGAACAAAATAACTATTGTGCATGGCACAGCCATGTAGCCTACAGGCTGCACAAACACCCACATCTGCCACTTACTGCCACTCCTAAAGTTGCCGGCATGTGCACGGGAGATAGCATGTGCACGGGAGATAATTCTCTGGTAAAAATAGGATTGTATGAATTGAATTAAAAAACACATTGGCAGATATTTTTACAGGCAACATACCATAAAGTCTGTCTGTAAAGTGTACAAGTCTCATCTCTCAAACTCTTCTCCCTGTATTTCAAGGCTCACTGTAGAGAAATTACTCTACCTCGGCTTCCATCCATGATATTGTCCTTATTGAGTATTCTCCCCTACATGTTTAATTTAAGTTAACATGATTACTCCCCTTTTGAATTTTTTATCACTCCTCCACAGGGGACTTGTTCCCACCTTCAGATCTTTCTCTCCAATCTCAGAGAAATTGTTCCCGCTCAGATCTTGTGTCTAATCTTTGAGCAATTCCTCCTCTTGCTGAGCCTAAGTGTGGGTGTGAGAGCTTGCGTCCCAAATCGCACTCTATTCCCTTTATATAGTGCCATTTCGGATACACACAGATACAGCAATGATAGTTAAGGGAGGACTTTTATCACTCACCCAGTTTGGTAATTGGACGTTTTCGATGGGGTTGTGAAGCCATGCAGTAAGAGGAGTCGAGGGGAGAGAGCCAGCCTTCATCATCCAGATGGGAGAATTAAAGTGAATTAACAGACCCAACATGCAGAGAACCCCTGTGGATCAGAACACCCTCTGTGTGGCATTTAACAAAGCAGACCTGCATAATCTCATCCAGTACTGCTGGGGAGATGGGGAGGGTGCCAGAATTAACTTGAATTAACTTGAATTTGACATCAATGAATGATGTACGTGAAAGTAATTGTACGCGCTTATCTTGACTCTGAATCGGCCCATAAGAGAGAGAAATATGAATATGACTACATTGGTATGTTAAATGGGCAGGCATGTTCTTTTCCTGATGGAGGTGGTGAGCAGGCGTTTGACAAGGCGCCCGGCTGGAAGCGATGTGTCTACCAGCCGTGCACTGCAGCACTGATGAAATCCACTCTGTGGTCTATTGATCTGGCCTGCGGTTTGATTGATGCTGTCTTTAAAAATTCATTAGGTTGAGGCATGGGGGAGCTGCAGGGCAGCGGGAAAATAGCGTTGTTGTGTTGCTCTGTACCACACACACACTTCACATAGCTTTTAGATACGTGCACGACACACACACACACACACACACACACACACACACACACACACACACACACACACACACACACACACAGACTGTCAGGGGTGCTGAAGGTGGGTGTGGTGCAGGAATCAAGCGCAGGACGCAGAAGCTAAGTCCAAAAGACTTTAGTGAATTATTCACGTAGTACACGAGAACCATAAGCCCGGAGGCGAAATAAAGGCGCACACAGGCGTCAAACAAAAGGCGCACTAACATGTGCGAAAACCTCTCCAAACAACGGAGGGAAGATAACGTAGCTCAGAACACCAAACAGAAGAGCAATCACACACAACACCAAACACACACAACGAGAACTAAATAGGACACTAATGAGGACTAACTAGACACAGGTGTACAACATCAAGACAAAACCAAACGAACATGAAACATAGATCGGTGGCAGCTAGTACTCAAGGGACGACGACCGCCGAAACCTGCCCGAACAAGGAGGAGGAGCAGCCTCGGCCGAAACCGTGACAGTACCCCCCTTGACGCGCGGCTCCAGCCGTGCGCCGACCCCGGCCTCGGGGACGACCAGGAGGGCGCGGAGCAGGGCGCGCAGGATGGTCCCGGTGGAACTCCGACAGGAGAGATGGGTCTAGGATGTCCCTCCGCGGCACCGCTCCTCCGGGCCGTACCCCTCCCACTCCACGAGATACTGGAGACCCCCCATCCGGCGTCTTGAGTCCAAGATGGACCGAACGGTGTACGCCGGAGCCCCCTCGATGTCCAATGGGGGCGGAGGAGTCTCTCCTATCTTTTTTTTTTTTTTTTTTTTTTTTTTTTTTTTGTCATTTAGCAGATGCTCTTATCCAGAGCGACTTACAGTTAGTGAATGCATTTTATTTATTTTTTCCTACCCCCTGTGGGAATCGAACCCACAACCCTGGCGTTACAAACGCCATGCTCTATCAACTGAGCTACATCCCTGCCGGCCATTCCCTCCCCTACCCTGGACGACGCTGGGCCAATTGCGCGCCGCCCCATGGGTCTCCCGGTCGCGCCGGCTACGAGCCTGGATTCGAACCAGGATCTCTAGTGGCACAGCTAGCACTGTGATGCAGTGCCTTAGACCACTGCGCCACTCGGGAGACGTTCCTTCCTGGAGTGGACCAGCTACCACCGGCCTGAGAAGAGACACATGGAACGAGGGGTTAATATTCTTATATTCAACAGGCAGATGTAACCTATAACACACCTCGTTCAATCTTCTCAGGACTTTAAAAGGCCCCACAAACCGCCGACCCAGCTTCCAGCAGGGCAGGCGGAGGGGTAGGTTTCTGGTAGAGAGCCAGACTCGATCTCCGGGTGCGTACACCGGCCCCTCACTGCGGTGGAGATCGGCGCTCGCCTTGTGACGACGGATGGCCCGCTGCAGGTGGACGTGTGCAGCGTTCCATGTCTCCTCCGAGCGCCTCATCAAATCATCCACCGCAGGGGCCTCGATCTGGCTCTGCTGCCAAGGTGCCAGAACCGGCTGGTAACCTAACACACATTGGAAGGGGGTTAGGTTGGTAGAGGAGTGGCGGAGAGAGTTCTGGGCCATCTCGGCCCAGGGAATGTACCGAGCCCACTCCTCAGGCCGGTCCTGGCAATACGACCTCAGAATCCTACCCACATCCTGGTTGACTCGTTCTACCTGCCCGTTACTCTCCGGGTGGTACCCTGAGGTAAGGCTCACCGAGACCCCCAAACGCTCCATGAACGCTCTCCATACTCGGGAGGTAAACTGGGGGCCTCGATCAGACACTATATCCTCGGGTACCCCGTAATGCCGGAAGACGTGGGTAAATAGTGCCTCTGCGGTTTGTAGGGCAGTAGGAAGACCCGACATAGGGAGGAGACGACAGGCCTTAGAGAACCGGTCCACAACGACCAGGATGGTGGTATTCCCCTGAGAGAGGGGAAGGTCTGTAACAAAATCCACCGAGAGGTGGGACCATGGTCGTTGTGGAACGGGCAGGGGTTGTAACTTACCCCTGGGCAGGTGTCTGGGCGCCTTACACTGGGCGCACACCGAGCAGGAGGAGACATAAACCCTCACATCCCTGGCTAACGTGGGCCACCAGTATTTAGTGCTAAGACAATGCACTGTCCGGCCAATACCCGGATGTCCAGAGGAGGGTGACGTGTGAGCCCAGTAAATGAGTCGATTCCGAATCTCGAGCGGAACGTACTTCCGACCCTCAGGACACTGTGGAGGGCTGGGGTCGGTACGCAACGCTCGCTCGATTTCAGCATCGACCTCCCACACCACCGGTGCCACAAGACAAGACTCCGGTAGTATGGGAGTAGGCTCAACGGACCTCTCCTCCGTGTCATACCGCCGGGACAGCGCATCTGCCTTACCATTCTGGGACCCAGGGATGTACGTGATTTTAAATACGAACCTGGCGAGAAACATACTCCATCGAGCCTGGCGAGGATTCAGTCTCCTCGCTGCCCGGATGTACTCCAGGTTCCGATGGTCAGTCAAAATGAGGAAAGGGTGTTGAGCTCCCTCAAGCCAATGCCTCCACACCTTAAGGGCCTGAACTACAGCTAACAGCTCCCTGTCCCCGACGTCATAATTTCGCTCCGCCGGGCTGAGCTTTTTAGAATAAAAAGCACAGGGGCGGAGTTTAGGTGGCGTGCCGGACCGTTGAGAGAGTACGGCCCCTATACCGGCCTCAGACGCGTCCACCTCGACCTGAAAGGGTAATGCGGGGTCGGATGCGCCAGCACCGAGCCGACGTAAACAGGTCCTTCAGTCTCCTAAAGGCCCTGTCCACATCAGCTGACCACTGCAGGCGCACCGGACCCCCTTTCAGAAGGGACGTGATGGGAGCTGCCACCTGTCCAAAACCCCGGATAAACCTCCGGTAGTAATTCGCAAAGCCCAAGAACTGCTGCACCTCTTTGACAGTGGTTGGGGTTTGCCAATTATGCACAGCTGACACACGATCCACCTCCATTCTCACCCCTGACGCGGACAACCGATAACCCAAAAAGGAGACCGACTCCTGGAAAAACAGACATTTCTCTGCCTTGACATATAGGTCGTTCTCCAACAGCCTCCTCAATACACGATGCACCAGGGCTATATGCTTGGCTCGGGTAGACGAGTACACTAGAATGTCATCAATGTACACGACCACCCCTTGCCCCTGCATATCCCGGAAAATGTAATCTACGAAGGATTGGAAGACTGATGGAGCATTCATCAACCCATATGGCATGACGAGATACTCGAAATGACCTGACGTGGTACTAAACGCTGTTTTCCATTCGTCGCCCTCCCTAATGCGCACCAAGTTATTTTTTTTTTTTTTTATTTCACCTTTATTTAACCAGGTAAACCAGTTGAGAACAAGTTCTCATTTACAACTGCGACCTGGCCAAGATAAAGCATAGCAGTGCGATAAAAACAACAACACAGAGTTACATATGGGGTAAAACAAAACAAAAATCAAAAAAATACAACAGAAATACAATTAATATACAGTGTGCAAATTTAGCAAGTTATGGAGGTAAGGCAATAAAATAGGCTATAGTGCAAAATAATTACAATTTAGTATTAACACTGGAATGATGTGCAAGAGATGATGTGCAAATAGAGATACTGGGGTACAGATGAGCAAAATAAATAACAATATAGGGATGAGGTAGTTGGGCGGGCTAATTTCAGATGGGCTGTGTACAGGTGCAGTGATCGGTAAGGTGCTCTGACAACTGATGCCTAAAGTTAGTGAGGGAGATAAGCGTCTCCAGCTTCAGAGATTTTTGCAGTTTGTTCCAGTCATTGGCAGCAGAGAACTGGAAGGAATTGCGGCCAAAGGAGGTGTTGGCTTTGGGGATGACCAGTGAGATATACCCGCTGGAGCGCAGACTACGGGTGGGTGTTGCTATGGTGACCAATGAGCTAAGATAAGGCGGGGATTTGCCTAGCAGTGATTTATAGATGGCCTGGAGCCAGTGGGTTTGGCGACGAATATGTAGTGAGGACCAGCCAACAAGAGCGTACAGGTCACAGTGGTGGGTATTATATGGGGCTTTGGAGACAAAACGGATGGCACTGTGATAGACAACATCCAATTTGCTGAGTAGAGTGTTGGAGGCTATTTTGTAAATGACATCGCCGAAGTCAAGGATCGGTAGGATAGTCAGTTTTACAAGGGCATGTTTGGCAGCATGAGTGAAGGAGGCTTTGTTGCGAAATAGGAAACCGATTCTAGATTTAACTTTGGATTGGAGATTCTTAATGTGAGTCTGGAAGGAGAGTTTACAGTCTAACCAGACACCTAGATATTTGTAGTTGTCCACGTACTCTAGGTCAGACCCGTCTAGAGTAGTGATTCTAGTCGGGTGGGCGGGTGCAAGCAGCGTTCGGTTGAAGAGCATGCATTTTGTTTTACTAGTGTTTAAGAGCAGTTGGAGGCTACTGAAGGAGTGTTGTATGGAATTGAAGCTCGTTTGGAGGTTTGTTAACACAGTGTCCAATGAAGGGCCAGATGTATACAAAATGGTGTCGTCTGCGTAGAGGTGGATCTGAGAGTCACCAGCAGCAAGAGCGACGTCATTGATATACACAGAGAAAAGAGTTGGCCCAAGAATTGAACCCTGTGGCACCCCCCATAGAGACTGCCATAGGTCCAGACAACAGGCCCTCCGATTTGACACATTGAACTCTATCTGAGAAGTAGTTGGTGAACCAGGCGAGGCAGTCATTAGAGAAACCAAGGCTATTTAGTCTGCCAATAAGAATGCGGTGGTTGACAGAGTCGAAAGCCTTGGCCAGGTCAATGAAAACGGCTGCACAGTACTGTCTATTATCGATCGCGGTTATAATATCATTTAGGACCTTGAGCGTGGCTGAAGTGCACCCATGACCAGCTCGAAACCGGATTGCATAGCAGAGAAGGTACGGTGGGATTCGAAATGGTTGGTGATCTGTTTGTTGACTTGGCTTTCAAAAACTTTTGAAAGGCAGGGCAGGATGGATATGGGTCTGTAACAGTTTGGATCTAGAGTGTCACCCCCTTTGAAGAGGGGGATGACCGCGGCAGCTTTCCAATCTCTGGGGATCTCAGACGTTACGAAAGAGAGGTTGAACAGGCTAGTAATAGGGGTTGCGACAATTTCGGCGGCTAGTTTTAGAAAGAAAGGGTCCAGATTGTCTAGTCCAGATGATTTGTAGGGGTCCAGATTTTGCAGCTCTTTTAGAACATCAGCTGTCTGGATTTGTGTGAAGGAGAAGCGGGGGGCATGGGCAAGTTGCAGCGGAGGGTGCAGAGCTGGTGGCCGGGGTAGTGGTAGCCAGGTGGAAAGCATGGCCAGCCGTAGCAAAATGCTTGTTGAAATTCTCGATTATTGTAGATTTATCGGTGGTGATAGTGTTTCCTAGCCTCAGTGCAGTGGGCAGCTGGGAGGAAGTGCTCTTATTTTCCATGGACTTTACAGTGTCCCAAAACTTTTTGGAGTTAGTGCTACAGGATGCAAATTTCTGTTTGAAAAAGTTAGCCTTTGCTTTCCTAACTGCTTGTGTATATTGGTTCCTAACTTCCCTGAAAAGTTGCATATCACGGGGGCTATTTGATGCTAATGCAGTACGCCACAGGATGTTTTTGTGCTGGTCAAGGGCAGTCAAGTCTGAGGAGAACCAGGGGCTGTATCTGTTCTTAGTTCTGTATTTTTTGAATGGGGCATGTCTATTTAAGATTGAGAGGAAATTACTTTTAAAGAACAACCAGGCATCCTCTACTGACGGAATGAGATCTATATCCATCCAGGATACCTGGGCCAGGTCAATTAGGAAGGCCTGCTCGCTGAAGTGTTTTTGGGAGCGTTTGACAGTGATGAGGGTGGTCGTTTGACCGCGGACCCGTTACGGACGCAGGCAATAAGGCAGTGATCGCTGAGATCCTGGTTGAAGACAGCGGAGGTGTATTTAGAGGGTAAGTTAGTCAGGATGATATCTATGAGGGTACCCATGTTTACGGATTTAGGGTTGTACCTGGTAGGTTCGTTGATAATTTGCGTGAGGTTGAGGGCATCTAGCTTGGATTGTAGGATGGCTGGGGTATTAAGCATATCCCAATTTAGGTCACCAAGCAGTACGAACTCTGAGGATAGATGGGGGGCAATCAGTTCACATATGGTGTCCAGGGCACAGCTGGGGGCTGAGGGGGGTCTGTAGCAAGCGGCAACAGTGAGAGATTTATTTCTGGAAAGGTGGATTTTAGAACTAAAAGCTCAAACTGTTTGGGCACAGACCTGGATAGTATGATGGAGCTCTGCAGGCTATCTCTACAGTAGATTGCAACTCCACCCCCCTTTGGCAGTTCTATCTAGACGGAAAATGTTATAGTTGGGGATGGAAATTTCAGAATTTTTTGGTGGCCTTCCTAAGCCAGGATTCAGACACTGCTAGAACATCAGGGTTGGCGGAGTGTGCTAACGCAGTGAATAACTCAAACTTAGGAAGGAGGCTTCTGATATTTATGTGCAGAAAACCAAGACTTTTACGGTTACAGAAGTCAATAAATGATAGCTCCTGGGGAGTAGGAGTGATACTGGGGGCTGCAGGGCCTGGGTTAGCCTCTACATCACCAGAGGAACAGAGGAGGAGTAGAATAAGGATACGACTAAAGGCTTTAAGAACTGGTCTTCTAGTGCGTTGGGTACATAGAATAAAGGGGGCAGTTCTCCTGAGAACGCGCTCCTGAGATCCAGTTTTGTGAAAAACCGCGCTCCATGCAATGACTCCGTCATGGTCGCAATCAGAGGGAGTGGATAACTGTATTTCACAGTAATCTGATTGAGACCACGGTAATCTATGCACGGGCGCAACCCTCCATCTTTTTCTTCACAAAAAAGAAGCTCGAGGAGGCGGGAGAAGTGGAGGGCCGTATGTAACCCTGTCTCAAAGATTCGGCTATGTAAGTTTCCATAGCTTTTCTCTCCTCTTGAGACAAAGGATACACGTGGCTCCGTGGGAGCGCTGCTCCTGCCTGGAGATCAATCGCACAATCCCCTGTCTATGAGGAGGCAACTGCGTCGCCCTAGCTTTACTAAACACGAGAGCTAAATCCCCATATTCAGGCGGAATGTGCAGTGCGGGCACTTGGTTTGGACTTTCCACCGAAGTCGCCCCTACGGGAAACACCCAGACATCGCCCCTCACACTGAGCAGACCACCCATTGAGAGCCCTCTGTTGCCACGAAATAGCAGGGTTATGGGTGCTTAACCAGGAATTCCCAGCACCACCGGGTACGCAGGAGAGTCGAACAGATACAACTGTATAGTCTCTTCATGACCCCCCTGCGCACACATCCTAAGTGGCGCTGTGACTTCCTAATCAACCCCGACCCCAACAGGCGGCTATCTAAAGCATGAACGGGAAAAGGCTTGTCAACAGGCAGGAGAGGGATCCCTAAATCTAAACAAAACTTCCGATCAACAAAATTCCCGCTGCGCCTGAATCTACTAGCGCCTTATGCTGGGAATGAGGTGCAACCTGTGGAAAACAAACAGGTATACAAAAGTGCGCAACAGAGAGCTCTGGGTAAGTGGGGCGTCTACTCACCTGGGAAGGCTCCCCAGTGCGTGGCCTGTTGTCTCCTCCCTCGGGGAACCCTCCCCAGCACCTGGCCGCAGTGTGCCCTCCACGACCGCACTTGGTGCAGGGGACAGGCCCCCTCGGGCTCCTCCTCCTCCTTTCTCTAGCGCCAGCACCCCCGAGCTCCATAGGGCTCGGCTCGGAGGTGCCGGAGGGTGGAATGGACGGACCCCACTCGGGACGTCCACGGGTGGCCAGCAGGGTGTCCAGACAGATGGACATATCGACCAACTGGTCGAAGGTAAAATTGGTGTCCCTGCAGGCCAACTCACGTTGAACGTCCTCCCGTAGGCTACATCGAAAATGGTCGATGAGGGCCCGTTCATTCCACCCTGCGTCTGCCGCTAGAGTCCGGAACTCCAGCGCAAACGCCTGTGCGCTCCTCCTCCCCTGTCTCAGGTGGAATAGACGCTCCCCCGCCGCTTTGCCCTCAGGTGGATGGTCGAACACGGCCTTGAAGCGACGGGAGAACTCGGCGTAGGAGATGGTGGTGGCGTCCATCCTCCTCCACTCGGCGTTGGCCCATTCCAACGCCTTGCCCGTGATACAGGATATGAGGGCGGAAACGCTCTCGTGTCCCGAGGGCACCGGGTGTACAGTGGCCAGGTAGAGCTCCACCTGCAGGAGGAACCCCTGACACCCGGCAGCTGTTCCGTCATACGCCCTCGGGAGCGAGAGCCGAATCCCACTGGGTTCCGGACCTGGGACTGGTGGACCGGCCGATGGGGTTGGCAGGGTAGGTAGAGGTGTGGGTACCCCTCTGGACTCCCATCGGTGCAGGGTGTTGATGACGTCCTGTAGAGCGGTCCCCAGTTGTCTGATCTGGTCATCCTGGCCACGGACATGCTCCTCCAGCGACTCAGGCGTGACTGTTGCTCCTGCTGATTCCATTTCATAAAGGTGTGTGATTCTGTCAGGGGTGCTGAAGGTGGGTGTGGTGCAGGACTCAAGCGCAGGACGCAGAAGCTAAGTCCAAAAGACTTTAGTGAATTATTCACGTAGTACACGAGAACCATAAGCCCGGAGGCGAAATAAAGGCGCACACAGGCGTCAAACAAAAGGCGCACTAACATGTGCGAAAACCTCTCCAAACAACGGAGGGAAGATAACGTAGCTCAGAACACCAAACAGAAGAGCAATCACACACAACACCAAACACACACAACGAGAACTAAATAGGACACTAATGAGGACTAACTAGACACAGGTGTACAACATCAAGACAAAACCAAACGAACATGAAACATAGATCGGTGGCAGCTAGTACTCCGGGGACGACGACCGCCGAAACCTGCCCGAACAAGGAGGAGGAGCAGCCTCGGCCGAAACTGTGACACAGACATTAGATGTGATTTGAAAACCCTGTATTTTTGAAGTGCATATGTTGCTCTATGCCCTTATCTTTGTGAAGTGCTTGGTGTGACTAGGTATGCTATTGATCCCTGCATGTCCCTAGAGCTCTGCACTGCTTATACCTGCACCCATAAATCACATGACGACTACAGGACGACGACCCCGGGGATTCACTCCCATCGACCCCTACATCCATTTAAACGCGTGGGGATGGCTATACTACAGCGTCTGGTCAAAAGTAGTGCACTATGTAGGTTGCCTTTGGGATGCAGCCCACATGTCAGAGTGAGGCCACAGAGGAGCAGGTAGCACACAAAGAGTTAATGATCGTCAGAATAGAGCAAGTCCCAACTCATAGGGAACACAGCAGGGTTGATGAGGGGTGCTGTTTACTATTAAGACACACTGTTAATTAAGACTGCATGCTTCAATTTGCTGGGAAGTGCTTAAAGGACGGACTGGGGAGAAGCCTGGGGTTAATGTTCTACTCAGGGTTAGAGGGAGAGACGGGCCTGTACAGCAGGGGAGGGAGAGGGGGAGAGATAGGGAGGGAGGAGGGAGAGAGTACTTGCCTATAGTAAGAATGCTGCCGAGGGAAGACTTGCACATGAAACTCTGCCTGCCTGGATGTTGGCTGTTTGAAGCAGGGAAATTAGAATTTGGGTATGGCTGTGCTCCTGCCTCAACCCTAGATCTCGCCCACTCTCTACTGTTGCAGAGTGGGAAGAGTTCACATACACACACACACACACACCGCTCCACTCCACTCCAGCACAGACCTCGCTAGCTTGTGCGTGCATGACTCCAGTTGGATTGTGTGTGGGGGAGTGCATTTACACCGTGTGTGTAAGAAGCGAGTGGTTCATGCCTAGCGTAGACTGCATGTGTATTCAATTGAAAAATGGCACCTCTGGCTGCATGCAGCAGGTTACATAACACAGTCATGTGAAAACCTGGCAAAATAATGACTTCTTCCTTGGAATTTGCATCACATCCCAGATATTCCTAAAGGAAACATTTCAAAATGCTGTTTTTTCACCTGCAGAGGTAAACAAAGAGATAGGTATGGCTTGTGTGTTTGTGGAGAGGTCCGTCAGCCAGTGAGTCAGCAAGCCATCCAGCCAGTCAGGAAGAGCCTTATGGAATAATGAGTCCCCATTTCTCTGAAGCCTAATACCGTTAGTTTTTTATCGGTTTGGTATTATTTTCACAAGTATGTGGTACATTTTCACAACTCTTAGCACAAAACTCCAAACTGGTCACACTTGTAACGCAGCCAGTCTTTCATTCAAAACCTGTCATTGTGCATTCATTTGGATTGTAAACATCTCTCACCACACAACCATTGATTCAAAATATATGTTTATTGTGAAATGTAATGAGAACATTGGTTTATTCACCAAAATGCAACTTAATGATATCTTTAATTTAGTCGTTTTAACTATCAGTTAATCCAATAGCAAACAATAAATAATAATATGCCATTTAGCAGACGCTTTTATCCAAAGCGACTTACAGTCATGCGTGCATACATACTTTTTTTTTGTGTATGGGGTCCCGGGGATCGAACCCGCTACCTTGGTATTACAAGCGCCATGCTCTACCAGCTGAGCTACAGAGGACCGATACAGACAATGCAAGATACGCGTTTCAAATCGCCCTTAGAAGTGCTGAAAGTAATATGCTACAGTACTGTAAAATATAGTAGATTTCAGTTTTCACATTAGGCAATACACTTACATTACCCAACAAAATTGACAGAAAATCTATAATTTTCATAATATCTATCCAATGTGTAATCAAAGGTGTGATCAATGAAGACATCCTCTACAATCATTCATGCAAAAAAAACATTTTATTTTTCAGATTGAATTGCAACATAGGTGAACTGTCTGTAATCAAATGTAAGAAATTAAATGAAACAAATTAAATGAATGAAAATAAAACAATGTTTAGCATGCATTAATTTGCATCAAGCCTGTCTTGAGCATTTGGCCATAAATTCTCAACTACATCACAGTAAATGTCCTCATTGTTCATGCACCACGGGAAAAACATTTTGGCATGTCGAATCCAAGCTTGACATTGGTCTGCATTGATGTCATCGCATGTCTCATCCATGGCCAGAAGGAGGGTGGCACACTCATGGGATGGCGATCGTACACCTGCCACCTCCATGCTGAAAAGAAAATCTGCAATAGGGTTGAGGAAAGGAGAGTGTAAGTATAGGGTCATGAATCAGGGATGGGCCCGAAACCATACCTGAACCAGCTATGCAGGGTGGAACCTGACATTGTCCCACAAAATGACATAGGTGACCCCTTCACCTTGACAGGCCTGCTCAATTTAATAGAGAAACACAATGAGGTGTGCAACATTGTAGGATCCAAGTAATGGCCTACATCCTATCACGCCATCTTCAGTGATCGCTGCACACATGGAGATGTTTCCCCCACGTTGTGCAGGCACTTGGACGGTCACCCGTTGACCGATGAGGTTCCGCCCACGCCGCGGAGTTTTGGCCAGGTTGAAACCCGCTTCATCAACAATGATACACTTGTGATGGTTCACAGCAGCGTCAAGCACCATCACCCTTACAAAATATATTTTGGTTAGTTATTTTTACAGTATAGTTCCAATATGATATTGTGAAGTAGCATGTGCATCAAATAGTAATAGTATACAGTGCATTCGGAAAGTATTCAGACCCCTTCTCTTTTTCCACATTTTGTTACGTTACAGCCTTATTCTAAAATGGATTAAATACAATTTTCCCTCATCGATCTACACACAATACCCCATAATGACAAAGCGAAAATAGGTTTTTAGAAATATCTTATTTACATAAGTATTCAGACCTTTTGCTATGAGACTCGAAATTGAGCTCAGGTGCATCCTGTTTCCATTGATCATCCTTGAGATGTTTCTACAACTTGATTGGAGTCCACCTGTGGTAAATTCAATTGATTGGATATGATTTGGAAAGGCACACACCTGTCTATATAAGGTCCCACAGTTGACAGTGCATATCAGAGCAAAAACCAAGCCATGAGGTCGAAGGAATTGTCCGTAGAGCTCCGAGACAGGATTGTGTAGAGGCACAGATCTGGAGAAGGGTACAAAAAAATGTCTGCAGCATTGAAGGTCCCCAAGAACACAGTGGCCTCCATCATTCTTAAATGGAAGAAGTTTTGAACCACCAAGATTCTTCCGAGAGCTGGCCGCCCGGCCAAACTGAGCAATCGGGGGAGAAGGGCCTTGGTCAGGGAGGGGAGGGGACCAAGAACCCGATGGTCACTCTGACAGAGCTCCAGAGTTCCTCTGTGGAGATGGGAGAACCTTCCAGAAGGACAACCATCTCTGCAGCACCCCACCAATCAGGCCTTTATGGTAGAGTGACAGAAGCCACTCATAAGTAAAAGGCAGCCCGCTTGGAGTTTGCCAAAAGGCACCTAAAGGACTCTAAGACCATGAGAAACAAGATTTTCTGGTCTGATGAAACCAAGATTGAACTCTTTGGCCTGAATGCCAAGCGTCACATCTGGAGGAAACCTTGCACAATCCCTATGGTGAAGCATGGTGGTGGCAGCATAATGCTGTGGGGATGTTTTTCAGCGGCAGGGACTGGGAGAGTAGTCAGGATCGAGGGAAAGATGAACGGAGCAAAGTACAGAGAGATCCTTGATTGAAAGAAATTGCATGTATTCACACATAGGGCTGTGACGGTCAAGAAATTTAGTCAGCCGGTGATTGTCAAGCAAATAACTGTCAGTCTCACGGTAATTGACCGTTAATCTACATAAACACATTTAGCATTTCCTGGCTTCCAAACATAGCCTACAAGCCACTGATGCAGACCTTTAGAACATCTACATTTAAAAAAGTATAATAAATCCATGTAATATAGCCTACACTATCACAATAAATCCATTATTTATTTTAGATAGGTCTAAAGAAACATGATATGAAGAAAATGTAGGCTATTTCAGAAGAACAGAATAGCATACTCTGAGTTGTCCTTATGTAAGGTCCTGATCTGGCTATGCCATATGGCTGTGGGCTACACTAGTTCATTTAGCAGACAAGATTTGGTAAAACTTCCGTGGCATTATTTTATATTATTTTATAGTATGAAGAATACAATTGAACAAAGCTGAATAAAATAGAAAGGATATTTTCTCCAAACGATTTGAGGGAGTGCGAACATGCAGCTATTCTGTTTTGAGCAGTTAACAAAGAAATAGGAATTCCTATATGCTTAATGTAGAGTTATTAATGTAACTTTAGTTGTTCTACAAACGTTGGGCTATATGTTTTCATTCTAATACATTGTAACGCTGCATGATGCGACTCTAATGATGATTTGAAAAAAGTCGCTTGAAAGGCATGAGCTTTGCTTTGTTTTTTGCGCAGGCTGTACACACTTCGTCAGTCTCGCATTCACAATTTGAGAAGCACTTGATAATGCCTCGAATTTCCCGGTGGCATCATCTTTGTGTGGCCATAAAAAAATCCATGCCTTTTGCAGCCCTTCTCCCTGAGTGCTGCCTGCTCTGCACCTCTCACTCACACTGCTCTCCATCACGTGATCGGGTCTTTCTCACAAGCTACAAGTGAAGACAGACACATCAGGGACACAACTGTGCGCGTCCTTATCCAATTCCGAGGTGCATATTGAAGATATTGGAAGAACTGTCCACATTTACTTTTCGTCAGCCAACAAGACGAGTAGGCCTAACGAACAGCAAAATCACTAGCCTATGTCAATCTACTATCCCCCATAGTACAACATTTGACCTATTCTGTGCGAGAAATAAATATTCCAAACATAGTCTGCGACAGTTGTGGAATGCGATAGATCCCAAATTAATACAACCACTAGCATCAAAAACCTTTTTACGCAATGAGGCTGACGCAACAGATCAGAACTTTAGCTTACATTTTTTATTAACTATAAGGCTATTTCTTCACATTATAAGTGCAGCAATGCACACACGGCAGTAGGCTATAAGCGCGAATGTTCCATTCGCGGGAAAACACCATTATGACCACAAATGCGATTATGCATGGAATGCTTTTATTATAAAGGTGCATTTTTATGGTGAAATGTATCTTCCCCAAACTTGAAACTAAAGCGCTGCGTACAGTATGTATGCCAGTTAGGCTCTACACCCGTTGTAAAGCGGATTAATGTGCTTCATTTTAAGAAGTTATTTGGACACTTTAGTTGTGATACAAACCTTATCAAAATATATAGGCCTATGGGCTAGGCTACATGAGGAAAAAGCCGCAAAAAAAAGACATTGTTTCTAATGCTGGGTATCATTCACAAGTGATAATATATAATTCACAAGTGATAGGCTAATATTGTCACACATCAGACTATGCTTGATTTAATCTTGTCTTTACATATACAAAATAATATAGGTCTGATATTTGTTTTGATTTAGAATGGACCATTATCATGCACCTGAAATAGCTAATGGAGGACGCTTTTTCCCGTGGTTTATTTTCAAGACAGCCAGGTAGGCTATACTCCTGTTGTAAATATAAGCAATGTGCTTAATATTAGGAAAGTTGAAAAATAAATATAGTAGGCCTAACTTATAGAAAGCTGATCCACCTATTTTTAGTAGAGGAAATCGCTCTGTTTTCTCGTGCAATTGCATAGCCTATAGAAATGTTGCGCAACATGAGGTCATGGGCTCTCATGAAGTGTTTGATTAGATTAGATTGATAGATTACATTTGCATTGATGTCAGAGTGATTAGCGGGACAATAGAGTGCTGAGTACCAGGCAGTTAGCATGTTTGGTAGGCTACTAATGACCATCAGCAGCATCAGCGCTTGGAGAAGCCTAATTACCTTGACTAAGCGGTCACGTGGAATTTGACTGCCTTCATTACTCGTGAACGCTGGTGTGGAGGTAATACAGTCACCGCAACAGCCCTATTCACACACACCCTTTTATATGGTGACCAATTGTGGTTACCACTATGTGAAATCAATTAGCAACAAAGAGTAGTCATTATGTATGGTTATCATGTATCATACATGTAATTGAGATGTTTATACTTTACAAACACACATATTATTTCTGTAGTTCTCAAAATCCATTCATAGTAGACAAACCAGTTTAAAATCTATAGGTTTACCTAACGGTTAAGTGATTAACCAGTAAGCGCAGTTGGATTAAGTGATGGTCAAACGTATTTAAACAAATGAGAAGAGAATCATATGAAAAGTATTGTGAGCATTGCATTGGGAAAGGCAATTACTTTATATGAAAGGTATTTCTAGATGAAACACTGATTAGGCATGGTGAAAAAGTTACTGTGTGATTTTGTGTGTTGTACTTAGTCCATTAAAAATGTGCTTAAAGTTTTGAAGTTATGATTTATGTTTTGTGAATATTTAACACATACTGTACTTGTGAAAATAGTACCAAAGTGATAAAAAAAACGGTAATATCTGCTATTGTGAATAACAGCATTTCATTATCCCCCTTCATAATGAAACATGTTATGGATACTCACAGCAGATACTGTTGACCTATTTTACCTCTGTTGTTGTATTTGTAAAGAATGAAAACCATTCTGCTTACAAGCAGCTCTGGTGAGCTCTACGGTACAAAAATGATCCAGTAACAAGCAGGTTCTACAGGGGTTAGATTGATCTGATCAATCCCCAGTGTCTGCTGCTCAAACCGATCTGGGAAAGAATGGTATATCTGGTGAGTGCGTGGGCTGGACCGTAAGTGTTTGACCAGACTGAAGAAAGTCTGTGTTTGCATGTGTATCACCAAATGTTAATCCATCTCCTAGACTGTAACGGAAAACAGTAAAAACCTCTGAAACGTTTTACTGCAGCATACTGTAAATTATGATGAATTCTGGAAAAATGTTTTAATGGTACTGTAATTCCACCCCACAGAATACAGTACCGTACCGTATCTTTAGAGCGCAAAAATATTTTGACCACTAGTGGGTGCATGGTATTGTTGTTTCTGTCTCATTAACATATTTTGAGGCGTGCCTTGTAAGAGGCTGTATTTGTTGCACCCGTGAGTGAGAATGCTTTACCAATTTAACTCCTATGTGGTTATAATACCCCATCAATTTAAGCTGCATAGGAGACAAATTGGAGTGGCATGGTTGAGCATTAGTTTTATTATTTTTTATTTAGTAATTGTTTGATTTTGATTTGATGAACTTAAGTTGTATTGGTTATTTATTGTTTGAATTGTTTGTAATTTTTTAAGTTTAAAAAAATTTGATTTGATGTTTTTACAACCAAATAAATGTAACTTCAATGGTTGAGCACACTGGCAGTTTGGAAGCATTTGTTAAGGCCTCCAGCAGTGCAAGTGATATAAAACAACACATATTCATTAATATGCCCCACTGTGTAAATGCTTTACCTAGCAGCCAACCTGCTTGAACCAATCCCTTGTAATTACAGTAAAATACTGTGACATACAAACCCCTCCCCTCAAAGAATTTCATTCATTCCAATTATGGTAGCATTTACCTTTTTACTGTATAATACAGTACATTTTACGGTATTGGACTGTGTCATTACACAGTGCTTGCTTTGATACTGTATTTATATTACAGTAACATTAAATACAGAACTTTACTTGCCATGAGCTGCCTGTGGTCTATGAGAAAAAATGAGGGGGCACCCGGATTTGAACCAGGGACCTATTGATCTGCAGTCAATTGCTCTACCACTGAGCTATACCCCCTGTTGAAAGTTGGCTCAAAGAGAAGTTGAGACAAAGAGAAGTGTTATCATTATGTTGCTGATTGTAGGCCAGGGCCATGTGATCACCACTACCAGGCCAGGGAACCGCCCTCTTTTCTCTCTTTCAGGTTCAGTTCACTTCAGTGTGTGTGTCAGGACACTGATTTTTCTGTGAGAACTCTATCAGGTTGTTGTGGCTGAGTGGTTAAGGTGATGGACTAGAAAGCTGTTGGGGTCTTCCTGCACAGGTTAGAATTCTGCCAACAAAATGAATATTTTTATAATGTATCATGACTGTCCCTCATAATCCTGGTCTCCTCCTTCTACTAACCTGAGGGGTATACTACGATTGAAGCTAGATCTACTCAGGGTTTTCTAAAGCTAGCCTGCTTCACATTCCAGCTCAGGCTTAATCCGTACTACGATGGTGGATATTGCTCGTCCGCCTGCCGCTAACTCTAGCAGGCTTGTAACTGCGCATGCATGTTGCACATGGCTAGTTGAATGTCAAACTCTTCATTGAGACAATGCTGAAAAATCAATCCATGGGAAGCCAGTGACACATTTTCATTTGTGCCGAAATCAAACTGAAAGAAAAGTTATCTTGCAAATTCAGCAGGCTTTGGTGTGAAATACGCTTGTTGAAGTTTCGTCTTTATTTTATTACTTATCGTTAATGCTGTCTTTGGTGTGCTAATCAATGCACAAGCACTTTTTTCCCACTCCTATCGATAAGATTATTGTATTAATTCATACACAAGTTTTATGCTGCATGAAGTTTCAAATGCATTCTGTCATTGCTAAATGTGTAATGTGATATGTATTTGAACACAGAAGGCGACGATAATGCAATGATTTCATTAGTGCTCAACTCACAGCTCAGACACTTCATTCAGGATAAATGGAGTTAGCCCTGAGTTAGCGTGCCCGGGAGCATGTTAATGCTGAAGGATTTATTGCCATAGAAATGTCCCTGGCTAAAAGGTGAGCCACTTTCGTGGTACCGGTTATCGCGAGTTGAACTCGCTAACTCCTCAAACCTGCTTCGTAGGATACCCTCTAGTCTCCTCCTTCTACTTACCTGGTCTGCTCCTTCTACTGCTCAGTCGGACTCCAAGCCAATACCTAAAAGACAGAAATAATTGCACAACTTTCATCTCCTTCCCCCTCACTCCCTACCTTTAACATCAGTGGTGTTCCCCTCAAAGTGGTACCCCATTTCACCAACCCCGGTGCTGCCCTCTCTCCGATGTGCCCTCTTGATGACGAAGCCCGTTCTCTGCTTTCTTTGGACGCCTTCGGGCCAGGGTCTTCGAAAATCAAAACCCCAAACCCACACCAAGGTGGCAGTATGCTGTTTGTTTCTCCACCCTGCTTCATGGCTCAAAGACCTGGACCCCATATAGGCTCACATCAACATCTTGGAAGCCTTCCACATCAGATGCCTATAACCTGGGAGGACAGACTACCCCATAATGAGATCTCGCCAACGCCAAGTCGACCTGTATCGAAGCAAGCATGGCTAAATGACACCTCTGTTGGCTTGGCCACGTGATCCGAATGCCTGAACACCGCCTCTCCCGCCGAGTTCTCTACGGCCAACTGAGTGCAGCCAAATGCTCTGCGGGAGGTCAGAAAAAAGCACTTTAACCTCTACGGGATCGGTGTCCCGTATATGGGACGGTTGAGCTAACGTGCGCTAGCATAACTGTTGTAAGTAACAGCAAACTTTCCAGGACATAGACATGTCTTATATGGGCAGAAAGCTTACATTCTTGTTAATCTAACTGCACTGTCCAATTTACAGTAGCTATTACAGTGACAAAATACCATGCTATTGTTTGAGGAGAGTGCACAACAACAACAAAACTTATCACGGCAACTGGTTTGATACATTCACCTCTGAAGGTAAATAATGTAATTACATTAATTAATCTTGCTCTGATTTGTCATCATAAGGGTCCCAGAGATAAAATGTATCATAGTTTTGTTTGATAAAATCCATTTTTATATTAAAATGTAGGAACTGGGTTCTACAGTTTGAACCCCTGCTGTCTCTGGCTCCACACCCACCCCGCCTGGCCATCTAGTTAAAGTTAGTGTATAAGATAATGATCCATCATGTATGACATTCCTGGGAATGTGTAAACTTACATTTTGTATTACCATATAATTTTTGTATGTTCTCTATAGTTATGTACTTGAAAATGTATCAATGGACCAATTTGGCACAATTGGGCAGACTTGATATAATATAGTCCAGTATTGCAACGCTTCACTGGCTCAATCTGAAACTTTGCACACACATTGCTGCCATCTAAATTGCGCCTAAACTGCAATATTATATTGTGGCCTTTCTCTTGCATCTCAAAGATGATGATGTTATTTTCTCATACATTAATTTCACATTTCCACAAACTTGAAAATGTTTCCTTTCAAATGGTATGCATATCCTTGCTTCAGGTCCTGAGCTACAGGCAGTTAGATTTGGGGATGTCATTTTAGGTGAAAATTGAAAAAAGGGTCAGATCCTTAAGAGGTTAAAGACCACAGCATGGACCCACGGAAGTTCTGCAACATCGATCCCTCAAGCCTGGAAACCCTTGTACTCGACAGGTCCACCTGGCAGTCCACCTGTGCCAGGGAGGTTCAGCACCTGGAAGATGCCAACCTACAGAAGAGAAGCGAGAAACGCACCCAGAGTCACCAACGCGGAGCTGGAATCACGCTATCGGACTCCCAACATACGTTTCCCACCTGCAGTAGAGTGTGCGGCTCATCAGTGCCAGAAGCGTTGATCACAGCCACCCCTACCTCCAATCACAAGAGGAGCATTCGTCATCATTGTCAACAATGGACAGTGTGTGTGTATTCTCATTGATTGTTTACCCATCCCTAATGGACTAAACTCCACTCCATGGTGAAGGATGATTATGATGAACTTCACCAACAGAGTGGAGCAGAGACCAGGCTTTGTGGAATCTAGCTCTGATGACATCGATTTGCCCAAGGTTAATTCTTAAAAAAAAGAAATTATGAAACGCCTACCTTGCTGAAATATTTTTTCTATAAAAGTTTGTCAAATACAACCACTGACTTTTTGCTAATTTCTGTTTCTCTAAGATGGCAACTCAGCACGAATGCGCATGTTTCAATTGAGCTCTCATCTCCTTCCCCCTCACTCACATTGGAATCCTCCCGTGCAGGTTTGAATCCTGCTGACAACGGAATCTTTTAATTTGTATGTTTGTACATTTTAGCAGACAACTTACAGTTAGTGAGTGCATACATTTTCATACTGGCCCCCTGTGGGAAATGAACCCACAACCCTGGCATTGCAAGCACCATGCTCTACCAACTGAGCTAGAGGGGACTTCAAGACTGTCGCTCCTGTCTTGCCTGTCTCGCATTGCTGGTATGGCTAGTTCCAGTTTGGGCATGGCTTTCACTACACAGCAGCAGGAATTTACCAGAAACTCAAGTTCATGGCAAGAATTCTGCTGGAAAAATACTGTACAATTGTTTTATAATCCCAAAACTCCAGACAAAATACTCCACTAACAACACATGTTGGAGAAACGGCAAACAAACCAAAGTTAATCACTCACAATTCTTTTGGAAATGTTGGGAGGTGGGCCAAATAAATAAATAAAATGCTAGGGGAAGAGGACTCCAAAACCTCAGAAAACCAGAAAGGGCTAGCAATAAAAAGAAACATTTTGCCACAGAAACATTGACGACAGAAAACCCCAAAGCAACCAGTTCTGGCTTAGGAAGGCCCCCCTTAAGGTAGAAATGTAGGGAAAGCCGAGAGAAAGCTTAATTGCCGATGGCCCTCCTCTTAACCAGAGCAACCAAAAAAATCAACACCTGGAATGTGAGGGCAATGTACGTGGCAGGTAGAGCAGCCCAGATAGCGACAGAGCTATCAGTGGCTTTGAGGAAATCATGGGTAATCATGGACTCGGCGAGATGAATGTGAATTGGGAGATGTTTGCAAACATATGCGCATCAAACAAGCTTGTCATCAGAGGGAGTGTGCTTCCCCATAAGAGAATACACAAAGCAACCTGGATCTCCCCAGACCAGAGGACAGAGAATCAAATAGATCACATTTGTACAGTGCCGAAGTTTAGGAAATCAATGCAAGTCATTTAGATTGAGATTTTATTGGGATCCCCTTTAGCCGATGCCAATGGCAAAAGCTAATCTTCCTGGGGTCCGACACATAACAAAAAGACATTACAGACAAATAGACTATAATTTACATACATTTCAAACATTAACATAGACATTACAGACTTACACGCATACATACATTAAACCATAAACATATTCCTTAACTAGGTTATAGGTCAGATAGGGGAGAGGTGTTGTGTTATTTTATTTGTTTTTTAAAGCTAATATTGCTGTTTGCTTGAGTAATTTGAGATGAAAGGGAGTTCCATGTGATCATGGCTCTATATAATACTGTGCGTTGCATTGAATTCGTTCTGGATTTGGGGACTGTGAAGAGGCCCCTGGTAGCATGTCTAGTGGGGTAAGTATAATGCATTCTGAAAGTATTCAGAGCCCTTGACTTTTTCCACATTTTGTTACGTTACAGCCTTATTCTAAAATTGATTAAATAGTTTTTTACCCCTCATCAATCTATACACAATATCCCATAATGATAAAGCAAAAACAGGTTTTTAGAAATGTTTGCTAATTTACTAAAAATAAAAAACTGTTGATGGCCTATACTTCCTGGGGAGTCATGGGTCTAAGTAAGTAAGAATGACTGTTTCTCAATCGCTGGATTGCTTTCTCACTCTTATTCTCAGATTGCTAGGACCATACTTTGAGGGCTTCAGCATGTTAGCTAGATAGGTTGTTTAGAGAGAAAACGTTTCTAGATGTATTGATGGTGTAGTTGATGATGTTCTCATGGCGTAAGGATGGGAAGAGATATAACTTGTTTTGATGTGCTCTGGGCCCATTGGTGATAATAAAGAAACAAAGCAGTAATAAAGCAGTAAATAGGAAATAGATGATTGTGGGGAAATAAGGTGGGTGAGCGAAGGAAGAAAAACCGGATAGCGCTCAGCTGAGGATGGAGCAACTAAACAATGTCATAATCTATCCACCCAGTTAAGAGGTGATGAGAGTGTCCTCTTCTTGGACTCATAGGCTGCGTCCCAAATAGCACCTCATTCCCTGTAAAGGGCACTACTTTTGTTTTGACCAGGGCCCAGTTTTTAAAAAGTTACACTACATGACCTAAAGTATGTGGACACCTGCTTGTCGAACATCTCATTCCAAAATCATGTGCGTTAATATGGAGTTGTTCCCCCCTTTGATGCTATAACAGCCACCACTCTTCTGGGAAGGCTGTGCGAGGTCCCAGACAGTAGAGGGAGGGATAGCTGTAAGGATAGCTGTAAGAGGAAGAAGAGTAGGAAGGTGGGAAGAAAGTAAGAGAGGGAAGAAGAGGGAGGTGGGTGGGGAGTTAGATAAATCAAATCTGTTCTGGAGACACAGGCCTGACGTGGAGACTGAACTGAAACCAAGCGGTGAGCGAAGAGAAGCTGATCAAAAGGAAGGAGGAGAGAGTCGGAAAATTGAAACTCATACTCCCACGCACTTTCTTTTCAGCTCACTATTTCAACAGAGGAATCTAGATCATTTTACATTTAAGTCATTTAGCAGACGCTCTTATCCAGAGCGACTTACAATTTTAGTGAGTAAATACATCTTTCATACTGGCCCCCTGTGGGAATCGAACCCACAACCCTGGTGTTGCGCCATGCTCTACCAACTGAGCTACAGGAGCTTCCTCTCCTAACAATGGTTCAGGTTCTTTCTGGTGCATTGCAACAAAAAAGTTGAACTTCGCACGTAACACTGTGTTAACGCTAGTTTCCTTACACGCTGCTAATGGGAGATTACACGGAGCTCTGAGCTAAAATAACCGTGGTTGCAACAAAAAGAACACCGGAATAAATTAGCAGGCCAACTGATCTGATATACTGTTTCAAGCCGGCTTGATACTAGACAGCAGAAATGGTCCCTGTCTGCATTCACCACTCCTGCAGAAAAAGATCAATGGAAGAATATGACATATTACAACTGAAATAATATGATTTGACTGGAAATGTAGCCTATGTCAAAACACGTTGAATTGCAGACATTGAGGCTACTCTTCTGCGAAAATGAAGACCAACTTTTAATTAATTACCACATTGTAAATCAAAGTAAAATGGATTGCTGCAACATGCGTGATAGACAATTTGAATATCAATATAAAACAAAGCACTTTGTTTCTTTGATGAAGATAACAACTTCCAAATACAATACAAAATCATTTTATTAAAAATAGCTTACAACACAATCAAGATTTAGTTTAAAATGTCAAATGTGTAGCCTACAGTTCAGGAATATTTTATTTTCCTCTCTTTATAATAAATTGATATATTTTTATCAAATCATTAATGGATTACATAATTAGGAAAATATAAATGTTTCCTACACCATGATCTTTCCATTCATAAAATGTATAGGGTAGGTTACATTGCCATAGTAGATTTGCCTTGGTAAACGAGGAAATGAAATATTTTCTTTCAGTTGTATGGAATGATTTTCAAATAGATCAATCATGCTTAGTCTACTAAAATAGCAGGATTAAATTGTTCCGATGATAATACCCCACAAAGGGTGAAATATTATAGAAAAAATGTTGGCAGCAATCAGGACTAAAGGGCTCTCTATTCAATATGTATCGCTGAAGTGCTACAGATTGCGCAATAGAAATGTACCTTGAATGCAGTCTCCGCTAATGCGGGAATTTTGCCTTTACATTTCAATCACGTTGTAATGCTGAACTTCCGCGATACGGATTGAATAGAGCCCTAAGAGTAAACTCAACCATCCGCTTTAGAGAGAGGTAAATCGGTGGCCTATAATGGTTACAATTGAGCAGTGTTGTGCTTGAGACCAAGACCAGGGGGGGGGGTCAAGACTGAGACCGGGAGGGGGATGAGAGGTCCGAGACCGAGTCAAGACCGAGACCAGAAAAATGCGACTTCAATTCAAGACCATGACTGTAATTTTGTCAAATCATCACCATAATAATAAGAGACCTCAGACCGTGCAAAGGTGCATTTTTCATTGAGCGTCAGGCCAGTCTCCTGGAGTCTGGTCAGAACTGCTGTGAGCCTTTCATCATGTTCTGCTCTGTCCCGTCCGCACACGAGCACGTCGTCTGCGTGGACTATGACGCCACCCAGCTGATCCAACAGCTGGAACATGCGTCTTTGGAAATGCTCAGGACCGGAAGCGATTCCAAATGGCAAAACATTAAAACAGTACCGGACAAACGATGTTCTAAACGTTGTGAGCGCCCTACTCTCTGGTGACAGGGGTATATGACAGAAGCCTGGACTTGTGAGCCATCCAACTGAACCAGTGACTGCTCCACTGATGGCAAGATGTGTCTCTCTCTGCATAGTGCCTCATTCAAGTTAGTCATGTCCACACAGATACTTATGTCCCCATTGGCTTTTGGGACCACCACCATCCCTGCAAACCAGTCAGACGCAGCCCCAATTTTTTCCATCCTCCCCAACTCTTCCTTTACTTTGGCCAATAAATGGATAGGCACACGGCGGGGGGTGGTAAGGGCATAGGGGACCGCATCCGCTTTTTAGGCGGATTTTGTAGTCACCTTCTAGCCCTCCTAGGCCAGAAAACACTTTCAGTTTGATCGACAGACAGCTGAAAAGTGTCCTCTCCTGTGACATTTCCTGCATTCCGCATCCTTTGCTGGGCAATCTTTCCAGCTGTGCAAAGGGGATTTCCCACATTTGCGACAAACACTTGAACTGGCTACTGGCCCTATATGTGATTGTTTTCTCCAAATCTGTCTCTGTTCTGTCTCTGTTCCCCTCCAATGTTTTAGCACGGTATGAAAACGCATGTTTTCCTCACTCTCTTCACTCTGCATAGAGCTGCTGCTGCGCTGCATCGCCCACTGTTTTTTACTGTCTCACTCTGCCTAACCTGGTTTACAGCTTTGGGCAAGGTATGCTGGGAATCCAACTGTAACTTTTCTGAAAGTTAGATATTTCTTATTCCTACTACAATCCGATCTCGGATCAGTTCTTCCCTTAGTGCGCCAAACTGACAATGTTCTGCTAGCTTGTGAACAGCTGTGATAAAGCTGTCGGCGGTTTCACCCTGCTCCTGTTGGCGCACATTAGACCTAGCTCTCTCAAATATAATGTTGTGTCTCCCTACGAAATGAGTTTCAAAACTGTCTTTAACGGCACTGTAGTTAAATTTCTCTTTCTCAGTCAACGGTGAAGCATTTAATATATCCTCAGCTTCATCACCCATAGAGTAAATCAGTGTATTCACTTGAAATGCCACATTTTTCACGTTTAAGCCTGAAGCTATTCTGTACCTTTCAAAGGGCCTGATCCATTTCAGCTAGTTTTGAATGTCCATACAACCAACATTTTCTGGGGGGCTAATGCGAAATCTGTCAGCACTAGCCACTGGCCTGTCCATGTTTGCGTGAGAGCCCGTTGAACTTGAAGTCGCAAACCCTGAAAAATCTTCCTCTTACAACATGTTGCTAGCAGTAACTTAGTCCTTGCTCATTAGCTAGCCCAATTATGATTTTGCACGGTTTATCTCCATCACTGTGTCCTCCTTGCTTTGAAACAGTCTGTCGGCCTGAATATATGATTTACTTGGTAAGTCCTTCACATTTATGTGATTATTAAAACCACTTCCTAGTCTGCGCATTTATTTTTTTTATTTATTTTTATTTTTGGTCATTTAGCAGACGCTCTTATCCAGAGCGACTTACAGGAGCAATTAGGGTTAAGTGCCTTGCTCAAGGGCACATCGACAGATTTTTCACCTAGTCGGCTCGGGGATTAGAACCAGCGACCTTTCGGTTACTGGCACAACGCTCTTACCCACTAAGCTACCTGCCGCCCATGTCATACATATGTACGGATACCCACAAGGGCCATCCTATTACAAAAGGAAAGGGTTAACACTGAAGAGAAAAAAATATCCAATCAGGATTCTTCTTTGGCAGTCTCTGGGGAGATAAATCTAGCTAGCTAAGTTAGCCATTGGCTAGGCCATGAGAAGCTTCATAGAAGGCATCTGCCATTCAACTGTATTAGGGCAGCATTTTGGAGTGACAGTGGAATCAACCAATCACATTGTAACTTGTAATGGATGGGACCATTTTTACAAAAACGCTTGGAAACTTCTGCCTTCTTGAAGGTCAACAGGTCACTGTACAATAGCGAGCAGTAGTTTTCCCACGGTCTAGCTAGCTAGCTTTTGTTGTTGGCTAGTTTGCAGCGGCTGCAGAAGGTGTAATTGAAGCAGATGTTGTGCTAATTTGTTAGCTTCTCCTTTTTCAATAATAATTTTCAACAAGAAGTTAAGTTTCAAATGATCATCATCTGGTGAGTGGAACTGTGTGTTTTATTGCAGCTCACATGTGGTTGTTAGCCATCTCTTCGAAAATAACTTGTGTGTGAAACATTGTTGCATTTAGACTTTAGATCACTGATTACTTTGTGTGTGCTAAACGTGAAATGTTTTTTGCAATGGGTAGTAATAGTTGAACATATTGATTGGGAAATGCATAGCCTAATGGTTGTGTTTGTGTATTCTTATGATTGGGACCTACTGGCTTATTATGTCATAGTGAATGGACTGCTGTCTTTCCATCGGCCCTATGCAGTGGTGTAGTGGTGCCTGGAGAAGTGGGTCCTGTGTGAAGGAAAGGCGCCCTGTGTCTTATCCTATGTTTTCCAATAGATTTTTCAGATTTTCACTCTCAAAATCACACCTTTTAAAATAAAATAAAAACGACAAAAATGTGATATTCTAAGTTCACAACAATGCTTAAACCATTCAGGAGACCATATTTGAGGTCTGGGAAAAATCGAAAAAATATATTTTTGGAGGGTGTAGTTACCCTTTAATTCAGTTGAGCAAAACAAATGCCCTCTCCATTGATACAAATCAGCATTATATAATTCTGTCAGGTAGGCCTACATTGCAGTTAACATTTAATTGGGAAGTTTTTTGGGAAAGCCTTTAGAAACAGTGCATGATGACTGAATTGCACATTGAAAATAGCCTACTAACAAAGACTAAGGACCAAACTGTTCAATACCTGGTTTGCATACCCATTGTTGCCTTAGTTAGCATTTACTGGTAGATATCATAAGTTGAAACATCTTTCCTACCTACTGGCTACCGATGTCATTCTTCTGTGAGCTGCTCTATGCAACAATCAGTAGAGAGCTGCGCTCTTGCTGCCTTCAGATGATATTCCGCTGAAACTAGGCTATGTGTGCTGCACACGTGAATATATTTCAAATGCTTTGCGATTGTGTAGGTTACTTTGTGCATGATTTCTCTATACATAATTAATAAGTCGTATACCTCCACTTTGATACACAACAGAACGGATTAAGAAGTGAGTATAGGCAATGCCCACTGAAAAACAAAGTGGGTATAGGGCCTATTCCTGCATATAACCTCCACTACACCACTGGTTGCTGTCCTTTCAGCATCACGAGCCTGTCACACACTGAAGGCCTAGGTCCAAATATGTCTATAATAGATATAAAGACTGTTACAATTTCCCCCTGTCTCCCCTTACTAATCGTGAGTGCCAACTTTCCAACAATTTCCCCACTCTTCCAAACCAGCAAGTCAAGGGAATTTTGAGAATATTTTTCAATGATAGTAAAGGACAGTAATGTTACGAGTAAAGTAGGAATCCCAGGTTTCAATAGGCGATAAGATATTAATGTTTTAAGAAAGGAGTGTATATATTTGGCATGGCGAAGCCATTTATGCGCTGACTTAATGGAAGCTGATAATTATGAGTTTTTTACTCTGCTTGTCTCCGGAAGAAATTAGGAGTCCTCACTGTCTGAGACCTAGTCAAGACCGAGTAAAAATGTATCTGACACCAAGAAACTCAATATGTGGTCTTGAGACCGGACTCGAGACTGAGAACTGTCTCGAGTACTACAATACTGCAATTGAGATCAACTGAACTGTGCAGGTCATTTTAGCGCATATTGATGGTTTAACGAGAGAACAACTGGCAATAATCTGGTGGCCATCGATGGTTGCAATTTTCCCCATATGTTTAACCCTGTGATTTTCCTGCCTTTACTGCTGTTATACCACAGTCAATTGCTCTACCACTGAGGTACAATGCCTTGCAAAAGTATTCATCCCCCTTGGCGTTTTTTCTATTTTGTTGCATTACAACCTGTAATTTAATTAGATTTTTATTTGGATTTCATGTAATGGACATACACAAAATAGTCAACATTTGTGAAGTGAAATGAAAAAAATAACTTGTTTCAAAGAATTCTAAAAAATCTATAACGGAAAAGTGGTGAAAAGTGGTGCGTGCACCCCCTTTGCTATGAAGCCCCTAAATAAGATCTGGTGCAACCAATTACCTTCAGAAGTCACATAATTAGTTAAATAAAGTCCACCTGTGTGCAATCTAAGTGTCACATGATCTGTCACATGATCTCAGTATATATACACCTGTTCTGAAAGGCCCCAGAGTCTGCAACACCACTAAGCAAGGGGCACCACCAAGCAAGCGGCACCATGAAGACCAAGGAGCTCTCCAAACAGGTCAGGGACAAAGTTGTGGAGAAGTACAGATCAGGGTTGGGTTATAAAAAAATATCAGAAACTTTTAACATCCCACGGAGCACCATCAAATCCATTATAAAAAAATTGAAAGAATATGGCACCACAACAAACCTGCCAAGAGAGGGCCACCCACCAAAGTCACGGACCAGGCAAGGAGGGCATTAATCAGAGAGGCAATAAAGAGACCAAAGATAACCCTGAAGGAGCTGCAAAGCTCCACAGCGGAGATTGGAGTATCTGTCCATAGGACCACTTTAAGCCGTACACGCCACAGAGCTGGGCTTTACGGAAGAGTGACCAGAAAAAAGCCATTGCTTAAAGAAAAAAATAAGCAAACCCGTTTGGTGTTCGCCAAAAGCCATGTGGGAGATTTCCCAAACATATGGAAGAAGGTACTCTGGTCAGATGAGACTAAAATTGAGCTTTTTGGCCATCAAGGAAAACGCTATGTTTTTCATCGGCAGGGACTGGGAAACTGGTCAGAATTGAAGGAATGATGGATGGCGCTAAATAGAGGGAAATTCTTGAGGGAAACCTGTTTCAGTCAGATTTGAGACTGGGACGGAGGTTCACCTTCCAGCAGGATAATGACCCTAAGCATACTGCTAAAGCAACACTTGAGTGGTTTAAGGGGAAACATTTAAATATCTTGGAATGGCCTAGTCAAAGCCCAGACCTCAATCCAATTGAGAATCTGTGGTATGACTTAAAGATTGCTGTACACCAGCGGAACCCATCCAACTTGAAGAAGCTGGAGCAGTTTTGCCTTGAAGAATGGGCAAAAATCCCAGTGGCTAGATGTGCCAAGCTTATAGAGACATACCCCAAGAGACTTGCAGCTGTAATTGCTGCAAAAGGTGGCTCTACAAAGTATTGACTTTGGGGGGGTGAATAGTTATGCACACTCAAGTTTTAAGTTTTTTTGTCTTATTTCTTGTTTGTTTCACAATAAATAATATTTTGCATCTTCAAAGTGGTAGGCATGTTGTGTAAATGAAACGATACAAACCCCCCACAAATCCATTTAAATTCCAGGTTGTAATGCAACAAAATAGGAAAAATGCCAAGGGGGGTGAATACTTTCAAAAGCCACTGTATACCTCCTATTAAACTCGTAGCAAACAGAGGCGTTATCATTGTGTTGTTGGTTTTAGGCCAAGCCTATGAGATCACCACTACTAGGCCAGGGCACCGACCTCCTTCCTTTGAGTATCGGTTCCCTTCAGTGGGTGTCACAAAACTCTATATTATGATAGAGGGTGTTACACTGGTTCTTACATAGCTCATTGTTTACCAAATCATCTAAAACAATAGCTCTAGAATGTGTTTAGCCCTAAACCAAACCTAGTTACCCGGGAAAAGAGAGATAGAGGATTGCGGCTACATCACAGACTCAGTTTGTAATGAGCTTTCCGATCACTTCGCTCTATTGATCCACAGCACACGTTTAATGATGCTAGCCTTGGGTTGTACAGAGCAGAGCTTTGATGTGTTCTCCACAGAGCAGCCCTGACCCTGGGCCTGCAAGGGGGCTGTCAAGTTGTTTCTGGAGGTGACTTTAGGTGGTGATGCTGGAGGCCATAGTCACGAAAACCCCTCCAACTTAATTACCACACTGAAGGCCAGGGACCCCTGGACCAGAACAGCTAAATTAGCAGAATTACTCGCCTGCAGTGTCACACTAATTATGGAGCAAAAACTCCTCGCCAAAAAAGATCATTAACAAATTATATTTTAGAAAGATACAGTGGGGAAAAAAAGTATTTAGTCAGCCACCAATTGTGCAAGTTCTCCCACTTAAAAAGATGAGAGAGGCCTGTAATTTTCATCATAGGTACACGTCAACTATGACAGACAAAATGAGAAAAGAAAATCCAGAAAATCACATTGTAGGATTTTTAATGAATTTATTTGCAAATTATGGTGGAAAATAAGTATTTGGTCAATAACAAAAGTTTCTCAATACTTTGTTATATACCCTTTGTTGGCAATGACACAGGTCAAACGTTTTCTGTAAGTCTTCACAAGGTTTTCACACACTGTTGCTGGTATTTTGGCCCATTCCTCCATGCAGATCTCCTCTAGAGCAGTGATGTTTTGGGGCTGTCGCTGGGCAACACGGACTTTCAACTCCCTCCAAAGATTTTCTATGGGGTTGAGATCTGGAGACTGGCTAGGCCACTCCAGGACCTTGAAATGCTTCTTACGAAGCCACTCCTTCGTTGCCCGGGCGGTGTGTTTGGGATCATTGGCATGCTGAAAGACCCAGCCACGTTTCATCTTCAATGCCCTTGCTGATGGAAGGAGGTTTTCACTCAAAATCTCACGATACATTGCCCCATTCATTCTTTCCTTTACACGGATCAGTCGTCCTGGTCCCTTTGCAGAAAAACAGCCCCAAAGCATGATGTTTCCACCCCCATGCTTCACAGTAGGTATGGTGTTCTTTGGATGCAACTCAGCATTCTTTGTCCTCCAAACACGACGAGTTGAGTTTTTACCAAAAAGTTATATTTTGGTTTCATCTGACCATATGACATTCTCCCAATCCTCTTCTGGATCATCCAAATGCACTCTAGCAAACTTCAGACGGGCCTGGACATGTACTGGCTTAAGCAGGGGGACACGTCTGGCACTGCAGGATTTAAGTCCCTGGCGGCGTAGTGTGTTACTGATGGTAGGCTTTGTTACTTTGGTCCCAGCTCCCTGCAGGTCATTCACTAGGTCCCCCCGTGTGGTTCTGGGATTTTTGCTCACCGTTCTTGTGATCATTTTGACCCCACGGGGGTGAGATCTTGCGTGGAGCCCCAGATCGAGGGAGATTATCAGTGGTCTTGTATGTCTTCCATTTCCTAATAATTGCTCCCACAGTTCATTTCTTCAAACCAAGCTGCTTACCTATTGCAGATTCAGTCTTCCCAGCCTGGTGCAGGTCTACAATTTTGTTTCTGGTGTCCTTTGACAGCTCTTTGGTCTTGGCCATAGTGGAGTTTGGAGTGTGACTGTTTGAGGTTGTGGAGAGGTGTCTTTTATACTGATAACAAGTTCAAACAAGTGCCATTAATACAGGTAACGAGTGGAGGACAGAGGAGCCTCTTAAAGAAGAAGTTACAGGTCTGTGAGAGCCAGAAATCTTGCTTGTTTGTAGGTGACCAAATACTTATTTTCCACCATAATTTGCAAATAAATTCATTAAAAATCCTACAATGTGATTTTCTGGATTTTTTTTTCTCAATTTGTCTGTCATTGTTGACGTGTACCTATGATGAAAATTACAGGCCTCTCTCATCTTTTTAAGTGGGAGAACTTGCACAATTGGTGGCTGACTAAATACTTTTTTTCCCCACTGTAATTAGGGAGAGGAATGGAGTGACGGAGAGAGCGAGGGAGAGAGAATGCGAGAGAGAACAAGTAAGAGAACATTTCAGAGTTAAATGTGCTGTAACGATGAAATGATGACTGGCTTGACTGAGATTTCTAATCAGTTTGCGACTGAGCATGCCAGGTTTGCATATGTCGGCATATATCTGTTAGTGTTTATGTGTGTATCTGTGCATAGGAGAGGCTAAGCTTGCGGTTTGAGGCACAATAACAAAGGTATAAACATGGGAGGTGTGTGTGTAGTTCAGATCTGAGATGGAGTGTGTTGTGGCCAGACATCCATCTGACTGTTTGTTGTCTCTGCTACCTACTGTGTGTGTGTGTGTGTGCCTAACCAAGCTAATTAAATGCCTCTCTCGCACACCACATCTTCTCTGCAGTGGCAGCACTACAGACAGACAGACACTGAGCAGATGGAGGGGAGCTATAGCACTCGGTTTAAACACAGATGGGGAAAAATACCTCTGTGTTCTAGAACGTTTTGATGTATGGGTTGCACATGCATTGTTGTCACACATTATAGACTTACCGTTCTGTGTTGCACAACATTATTCATCCACAGACTATGCACCCTGCACTTTTATCCTAGAACTGCATATTGCTCTTTGCACGACTTTCTGTGCTCTGCCACGGACTGACATATATATTTCCCCCGTTGAACATCATCCTGTAAAACAGTTTTAGATTCATATATCTTTACATGCATACGTTATAATGTAAAGTATAGCGTTTATAGTGTGGTCTGTTGTTTTTAGTCTCAGTGTTCATAGTTTATACTGTATGTGGATTGTGTAAATTCCGTATTTATTGTCTCTCTGTGTATTCTGTTTATTGTCGCAGCAGCATTTCACAGAGTCAAATTCCTGTACATGCAAATGTATTTGGTGAATAAAGACGATTCTGATTCTAACAAATGCCAGTGTTTTTGTTTGGATATACAGTGAAATGACAATTTATGTAACATTAATGAAAATTGATTTGACATTGGATGTATTTTCCTCCTTTGTACCGCCTCTATCTGGATGGCCTGTTGTTTACAGGCTTTCTCTGAGTGCTCTGACTCATCTCTTGGTCTGTTTTCTTTCCCTGGTCTTATTGGTTGCAGAACTCTGAGTGCCGGCGTGGGGCTTTTTGCTTATTGTGAGTAAGAATGAACTCGAAGGACAGAGTCTTTAAGGTCAACGTTAGTTCAATGTCTAAAGCTAAATAAATTGTTCATATTGTACTTATCGTCAGTTCTTGTGTTCTTTAGAGGAGAGCAAGAAAAGTAAGCCAGAGAGTCAGAGAGTTAGACATGGATTCAATCAGTTTGAGCGTTTAACCAACGTTAACCAGCGTTGGACAAATCTGCAAGTGTAGGCTCTATCGATGTTGATGTTAGGCTAATGAATGTTTTCATGTTCATTTGGATGGGGCCTATCAGTCTAATTAGTGTGTTTGAACTTCTAATTTAAAATGTGTTTTAACTTCTAACGCGGCTGCATGGGATTATAGTTGGGTGTGGTTTCGTTGCATCCAATGGCAGTGTCCGCGATAAGGTAACGCTGCTTGTGGATTTGACAGCTCTAATGCAGTTCCACCTCCGACACCACCAAAACAACGCTATGTGGATGTGAATGTGATTGAATCTAGCCCTTAGTTTTAAAGGAGAGAGAGAGGGAGAGAGAGAGAGAGGGAGAGAGAGAGAGAGAGAGAGAGAGAGAGAGAGAGAGAGAGAGAGAGAGAGAGAGAGAGAGAGAGAGAGAGAGAGAGAGAGAGAGAGAGAGAGGGAGAGAGGGAGAGAGAAAGACGAAGTGAGATCAGTACAGACAGAGCTAGAGAGAGAGAGAGAGTGAGCGAGGGTAACTGCTAGTGACAGACTGGGCAGGCTACACTGCGGGATACGGCCTTAGCGCTGCGGTTCCTGAGAGCGGAGAGGAGTGTTAATCCAGACGTTTACCTCCACGCTGTTTCAACCCTTCTGATATGATCTGCATGTACACGCTCTCCCATGTCAATTATACAACACACACGCAGGCCGCGCCGCCTCCTTCGGCCCTGCGCACGTCGACTGTGATTTAGATCTAGATCTGCATGCGCAGAGTGAGAGGGAAACACACACACACATACACATGCATCCTGCTCTGATGTACCACACTGCACTGTAGGAACTGGAGTCAGGACAAGAAACTCTCTTCTTACTCACTTCCCCCTAAACAAACAAATAAGTAACTCAACATAGCATACGATATGTGCTGATGCCTGGAGCGTGGAGGTTTAAATGGGGTTTCAGTGTTCAAACAATCCCCCATACACTCCCACTACAAACTCACTCTGTGCAGTCTATCTAGGGGCCCTGGGCGGAGATCGTTCAGAGACAGTATGGTTATTTAATTACGATGGTATTTCCATTTCATAGTTCCACAATGATTCAAATAAAAAATAGATACAGACAGAAACCATGCTCTTGCCGTAAAATGGCCCTCCATACACTAATATATCAAGTAACACTTAAAGTAATTCAAGATTACTCATGTTTTCCGAGACAGTAAACTCGAATGACCGAGACAGTAAACTAATAGGATATAGAGGAGCCTGTACTGTATACCTCTCAGGCTTCCTCTGGCATATTACATATTACAGGCCTACTGTTTATTACAGTTTTATATCATTCTGTGAGGATTGTTTTGTCTGGAATCCTTTTCTTCAAAGGAAGGAAGTTGACATTAAAGTTTTATAGAACAGCTCTTAGTGTGTGATGATCATATGGGGGGGAAGTCATACTGTCACAGTCTGAGGTCTCATACTGTGGGATACTTGTTCTGTTGTAGGTCTGCACTGAATACAGATACTTAGTAATAAGTACCAACACGACAGGTTATCAAAATTCTATCCTCCTGATTCCTGCTTACAAGCAAAAACTAAAGCATGAAGCACCAGTGACTCGGTCAATAAAGAAGTGGTCAGATGACGCAGATGCTAAGCTACAGGAATGTTTTGCTAGCACAGACTGGAATATGTACACCACAACAGTCACTGGCTTCATCAATAAGTGCATCGATGACGTCGTCACCACAGTGACCGTACGTACATACCCCAACCAGAAGCCATGGATTACAGTCAACATCCGCACTGAGCTAAAGGGTAGAGTTGCCGCTTTTAAAGAGAGGGACTCTAACCCGGACGCTTATAAGAAATCCCGCTATGCCCTCCGACGAACCACCAAACAGGCAAAGCGTCAATACAGGACTAAGATTGAATCGTACTACACTGGCTCTGACGCTCGTCGGATGTGGCAGGGCTTGCAAACTATTACAGACTACAAAGGGAAGCACAGCCGCGAGCTGCCCAGTGACACAAGCCTACCAGACGAGCTAAATCACTTCTATGCTCACTTCGAGACAAGCAACACTGAAGCATGCATGAGAGCATCAGCTGTTCCGGATGACTGTGTGATCACGCTCTCCGTAGCCGATGTGAGTAAGACCTTTAAACAGGTCAACATTCACAAGGCCGCAGGGCCAGACAGCTTACCAGGACGTGTACTCTGAGAATGCGCTGACCAACTGGCGAGTGTCTTCACTGACATTTTCAACCTGTCCCTGACTGAGTCTGTAATACCAACATGTTTCAAGCAGACCACCATAGTTGCTGTGCCCAAGAACACTAAGATAATCTGCCTAAATGACTACAGACCAATAGCACTCACTTCTGTAGCCATGAAGTGCTTTGAAAGGCTGGTCATGGCTCACATCAACACCATTATCCCAGAAACCCTAGACCCACTCCAATTTGCATACCGCCCCAACAGATCCACAGATGATGCAATCTCTATTGCACTCCACACTGCCCTTTCCCACCTGGACAAATGGAACACCTATGTGAGAATGCTATTCATTGACTACAGCTCAGCGTTCAACACCATAGTGCCCTCAAAGCTCATCATTAAGCTAAGGACCCTGGGACTAAACACCTTCCTCTGCAACTGGATCCTGGACTTCCTAACGGGCCGTCCCCAGGTGGTAAGGGTAGGTAACAGCACATCTGCCACACTGATCCTCAACACGGGGGCCCCTCAGGGGTGCGTGCTCAGTCACCTCTTGTACTCCCTGTTCACCCATGACTGCATGGCCAGGCATGACTCCAACACCATCATTAAGTTTGCCGACGACACAACAGTGGTAGGCCTGATCACGAACAACGATGAGACAGCCTATAGGGAAGAGGTCAGATATCTGGACGTGTGGTGCCAGGATAACAACCTCTCCCTCAACGTGATCAAGACAAAGGAGATTATTGTGGACCACAGGAAAAGAAGGACCGAACACGCCCCCATTCTCATCGACGGGGCTGTAGTGGAGCAGGTTGAGAGCTTCAAGTTCCTTGGTGTCCACATCACCAACAAACTATCATGGTCCAAACACACCAAGACAGTCGTGAAGAGGCTACGGCAAAGCCTATTCCCCCTCAGGAGACTGAAAAGATTTGGCATGGGTCCTCAGATCCTCAAAAAGTTATACAGCTGCACCTTCGAGAGCATCCTGACTGGTTGCATCACTGCCTGGTATGGCAACTGCTCGCCGTCCAACCGCAAGGCACTACAGAGGTAGTCCGTACGGCCTAGTATATCACTGGGGCCAAGCTTCCTGCCATCCTGGACCTCTATACCAGACGGTGTCAGAGGAAGGCCCTAAAAATGTCAAAGACTCCAGCCACCCTAGTCATAGACTGTTCTCTCTGCTATAGCACGGCAAGCAGTACCGGAGTGCCAAGTCTAGGTCGAAAAGGCTTCTTAACAGCTTATAATATCATATGCCATTTAGCAGACGCTTTTATCCAAAGCGACTTACATTTTTTGTTTATGGGTGGTCCCGGGGATCAAACCCACTACCTTGGCGTTACAAGCGCCGTGCTCTACCAGCTGAGCTACAGAGGACCAAGCCATAAGACTCCTGAACAGATACTCAAATGGCTACCCAGACTATTTGTATTGTTGCCCCCCCCCCCCTTTTTCACACTGCTGCTACTCTCTGTTTATTATCTATGCATAGTCACTTTAACTATACCAACATGTACATATTACCTCATATTACCTGTACCGGTACCCCCTGTATATAGTCTCGCTACTGTTATTTTTACTGTTATTTTTCTGCGTTTATTTTTTACTTATCTATTTTTTACCTAACACTGCATTGTTGGTTAAGGGCTTGTAAGTAAGCATTTCACTGTAAGGTTGTATTCGGCGCATGTGACAATTTAATTTTAATTTTATTTGATCAGTCATCCTCCCAAAACAGCCAGTCTTCTGTGTCAGTATCCCTGTATTCCTGTCCAGAATGCCAGACCATCTAGCCCCTTCCATGGCTCCTGTCCTCCAGTGTCAATGGTCTGGGTCGGGCGAGAGCCTGCATGAGTGGAGCAGTGTTGAGTTAGTGTGTTAGTGAGTGACATATTGTGCCCACTCTGTTCCCCCTGACCTGCCATTCTCCTGGAGGGCCCTAGGTTCTGGCTGTAGCACAGTGTTCCTGGAAGGCACAACACAGCTCTGTTCTTCACTGGTGCAGCCAGGGAGCCAGCAAGCCGAGAAAGAGGCCAAAGAAACAGGTGCACCACATGGCCCAGAGGGACACAAAGGGGGGCTGTGTGTTTCTCTTTGGCAGGGATTGTGTGTAGCACATGGGGATGTGGGAAACTCATTCCTCAGCCTGAAGTGTCCCCACTTGCGCTGCTGAATAGCTAGCTTTTCGAGTGGCACGACTGCTAAGACGCTACGGGAGGGCGGTAACATGTGCTAGCAAGGCAGAGGTGCTAAAGTCGAGCCTCAGTGTGAGCCGAATCAGGAGGAAGTGGTACTCGCTAAGCAAGCAGCGTGACGTCCGTTACACTTGCGTGTGAAAATGTTCAGCTGCCATGGGGATGTTGTGGGCAGCCAAGATGCAATGTCCCAAATAATGTGTAAAATATACCTGTCTTTTAACACAGGCTCTATCTGTGTCATGCATGCTCACACAGGCGAACAGTCCTCATAGCAGAGGTGAATTGTTCCATAGAAAATTGGTCTCTCCTGGGGCCGTGTACAGCTCTGTCAAGCTGAGCCCCATGGCAGCCCCAGATGCTCATGGGAAATGTCAAGGCTCCAGAGAGGTACTGATGAGGATACATCTCAGAGAGGGAGGGAGGGATGGGTGGATGTAGGGATGGAGGGATATATGGTAGGCTAGATGGATGAAGGGATGGGGGGAATGCAGGTGGAGAGCTGTTGAGTAAATCAGAGCATGCTGCATCCTCATAGAGAGAGAGAGAGACAGAGGAGCGAGAGCGCTAGCGAGTGGGGCAATAAGGGTGAAATTAGATAGGGACATAGAGCTATATCTGGGGAACTATAACTAATAAATTGCATCCTTACACCTGATTAAACAGCATGTTGTGTAGAAAAGGGAGAAGAGGAGAGCGACAAGGAGACATTGTGAAGATGAGGAGAGTTGTTGAGGGAATTGGAGCGTCTTGTACATTTACACTGGAAAAACAGAAGTGGAAATACAAGTAGCTACCACAGACAGAGCGGGGAAGAGAGAGAGAGAGAGAGAGAGAGAGAGAGAGAGAGAGAGAGAGAGAGAGAGAGAGAGAGAGAGAGAGAGAGAGAGAGAGAGAGAGAGAGAGAGAGAGAGAGAGAGAGAGAGAGAGAGAGAGAGAGAGAGAGAGAGAGAGAGAGAGAGAGAGAGAGAGAGAGAGTTCATGCTTGTTTGAAGTATGAGAGACGGAGTCCTCTCAGTGATAGCTTTCCTGTGCTGTGGCCCTCTGGCTGTGTTTGTGATGAAAGGTTAGCGGTTAGCATGTTAGCATCACCACTCCCTTGATGCTCCTTCCTGTGTTTCTAAAGACTGGTTCATACCTTCTGTCTCTTTCTTCCATCTGTCTAGTAATCTCAGGCTTACAACCCCCCTCCAGTCACACGCACGCACACACACACGCACACACGCACACACACATACTCACAGATCTGCACCCTGAAATATATCCCACTCCCAGTTGGGCTCTTTGAAATTGATGTGTGGAAAATGAATGTGTGGAAAATTAACTGCAGTGTGATCATTAGAGATGGACATCTGCTTGATGCTGGAACAGAGATAGATGATGTGTTGATAAGTGGTTCAGCGTGAACCTGTCCAAACAACTGGGCTGAGGTTTTCCTCACGTTCCTCCTGTTTGGTGAGCACGGAGGGATGTGTCTGTCTGTCCATCCATCTGGGGTGTACATGGCTCTGGATACGTCCCAAATGGCACCCTATTCCCTATATAGTGCACTACTTCTGACCACCCATATGGGTCTGGCCAAAAGTAGTGCACTATAAAGGGAATAGGGTGCCATTTGGGAAGTAGCCTCTGTCACATTGTGGTGCCATTTGGGATGTAGCCTCTGTCACATTGTGGTTTGTCAGGAGAGGAAGGCTTATCCATCACAGGAAACACTGCTCATGGAGACAGGAGAGCTGTAGAGTTGACAGCACAAATAAGTGTCAGTTTGCTGCCTCTCTTTCCACTACAATTATCTGATTTCATCACTGTGAGAGAAAGATTTAGCCATCTATCGCCCAACATTTACTCATAAATAGACACACAGGCGTTAACACGCACACACACACACACACACACACACACACACAAACACACACACACACACACACACACCAGGGATGCTGGTTTACACATATTTGTTTGTCAGCTATCCTTTTCTACCAATCTGAGTCTCACACACATCATAGCAGGAGAACATCAAACCTGATCTGAGAACAGATGGGCGTAAAGTCCCTCTGCCATGCACCTGTGTGAGATCCACCTTGATCTGATCACAGAACAGTAGATATTCGGGGAGGATGGAAACCTTATAGGGTCGTCACAAAACACATTCCCTCTATGCTACAAGCAGAACATTGAAGCTATCCCCATGTGTTGTGTTGTGTGCTGATCATTAGAAAGCTGTTTGGACTAGAAATACAGGCTGCTCCTCTGGAGTCAGATGGAACAGAACTCTGTGTACGTGTTTGACCTGCAGATAGACTATCTAGTGTTGGGTGGTTATAGACAATAGATTCTATATATATTTGGGTAACACTTTACCTGACACACAGCGTCATAACACGTTATGACACGATCATAACCATGTCATAATGTGTCGTAACAGCTGACATAACTTGTCATAACCTGTCATTATATGGTCATAACGCTGTAATGACACCTACATTTACACCTGTTGCGACATATATTGCGTTGTTTTATGGCTGGTTTTGACACCTACATAAGAGTGACAAAACCCACAAAACCTACCACACAAGGAAAAACATTCCATTACACCATAGCCTACTTATCAACAGTATGTTTAGGTTATATACCATTTTCTGAAATTGACCATATTAATTTATCTTTGTAATTGCGCACAAATTGATGCCAGACATGCACCTACCCCAATGCTCTGTTGCTGATGACTGGGATGAATGCAGGAGCAGATTTCAGGAGCAGGACAAGACGCCCTCTTTTTGACTGATGACTGACATAAGGGCATGTACGTGATAGGCCTATCTGGCTTATATGATTATGATGGTCATAATGCTTCATGACAGTGTCTTAAAGTGTATTTTCTGCATGTTATTTAAAATATGATGAAAAAAATTACTGTCAAGAATTCATTACAACAACAACAACAAAGGACTTAAGAAAAAACTTTCAAATGAAAGGAAACTTCTTTGCAGGGAAAAAAACACATTTGAATAAATGTGGGTTTTGACACTCTTATGTTGGTGTCATAACCAGCCATAAAATAATGCAATATATGTCACAACAGATGTAAATATATGGGTCATGACAGTGTTATGACCATATTATGACAGGTTATGACAAGTTATGTCAGCTGTTATGACATATTATGGCATGGTTATGGCCGTGTCAAAACGTGTTATAGTGCTGTGTGTCAAGTAAAATGTTACAAACAAAATCAAATCAAATGCTTTGTAAACAACAGGTGTAGACTAACAGTGAAATGCTTACTTACGAGCCCTTCCCAACAATGCAGAGAGAAAGAAAATAGATAAATAATAGAAAAGTAGAACACGTGATAATAAAAGTAATAATAAGTACACAATGAGTAATGATATCTTGGGGTACCAGTACCGAGTCGATGTGCAGGGGGAGGAGATGGCTATCCAACCATATATTATTCACAGTATTTGTTTAGCATGCAAAAGGAAGCTACAGTATATTGTTAGTGCTTTTCTCTCAGTGCCACAGTAAGACAATATAGTTCTGTGGATTGTTTGCTGTCACGGTGTGATGGCTCCGAATGCCTCCTAGGAGATGAATGGACGTGTAATTTAAATGTGTCAGGACAGAAATGGGGAAGATGAGAAGGGATGTGTTGCTGTTTTCTCACATTTACTCATGTGGGACTGGGCATAGTTACAGTATTGCACCATGGAACTCAACAAACAAACACATAAACAAACAAACAAACACTCAAATAAATCCCTCTGCACTTTTTGTTTGTTTATATTTCTGATATTTGGGGATGAGTTTCTCCCCCCTTCCTCTTTCCCTAATACTTACAGTGTACTGCCTAGCCCTAAACTGCTCTGTGCGGCTGTCTCTCTGGGCTCTCTCCTCCTTCCCGCTCTTTTTATTTTTTTCCATCTTTGCTCCCTCCTTTCTCTCGTCCCTGCCGGCGTCTCCTCTCCTCTCCTCTCCTCTCCTCTCCTCTCCTCTCCTCTCCTCTCCTCTCCTCTCCTCTCCCTCCTCTCCCTCTCCCTCTCTCCCTCTCCTCTCCTCTCCCTCTCCTCTCCTCTCTCCTCTCCTCTCCTCTCCTCTCTCTCTCGGGGAGCTCCCTACATTAGCTGGTGGAGCTGGGTAGCCGTGGGCTCATCTGGACCCTGGTCAACTATTGATGAGTTTGTTTGGGGCCGGCTAACCAACCAGAGAGCAGCTCTGCGGGACAGTGAGTTACTGAAGAGGACTAGAGAAGATGGAGCTCTCACATACTGTAATCCTGAAGGAGCATCAAACATTGGTTGCTGCCAGGCTGGTTACATTGTTTCCAGCCAAGTTAATTTCTCTTATTGAGATTTAGAGACAGACTGTCTTTGAATACTTTGAACAAAATAACAACATCTATCATTGATTAAAGCTGAGATCCGCGATAGGTGAAACAGAGCCACTGGCCACCCCAGGCGCATTTGTTATTGTTTTGAGGAAATGAGCATCGTGGTAAAAAAAACATTGTAGTACATACTCTGCTGTTCTATTGTGCATGCAATTATATGCAATGATGTTCAAAGGAAAAAAATGGTGTTAGATGTTTGAAGTAACGTCTTTGCTGCTGTAATATCGCAGACGGAAGTGTGAACCAATATTACTATAGCAGCCACGAGCGGCCTTGTTTTTCTAACAATAATAAACAAACAATATTGCAAAATTAACTTGCTAACAACCTGTTGTCTTATTCACGTGGCTGTTGTCATCAACCAGAAATAGGGTATGCTGTCATAAGTTTTTTTGGGTTTTTTTGTTACTAAAAATGTTCTAATTACTCAAAATGATGGCGCCGAAGCAGCCACGATTTTTCACTGTGCAAGAGCTATGTTGGTTGATGATACAGACACGTCCTTGCACTTTGAAAGCAATGATGATGTAGAGGTGAGTTAAATAAGTAAACAGCAGATATACAGTATGTTTGGTGTTATCAATGTTTGATAGTGTGAAACTTGAAGAATAGCTCTCAGATTAGCCAGTCCTTTCATGATCACCGCGTTGATACAGGCGAGCACATCAGCGGTGGAGCAGTGTTTAATTGTAGGCCCTGTATAGTCAGCTAACTAGTTGGTTGTTTTGTTTTGTTTCTACCAAAGTAATTCATATGGAAATTACCCAAGCTGTTTGCTATAGCTAGCTAGCTAACTACCTAACTGTCAGGTTTGTCTCAGGCTAGCTATAGATTTGTGTGCCTGTAAATGTGTGCTGTGCTCACGAAACGTCAAGCTGTCACTTTCACTACCTAACGTTAGTCATACAGACAACCAGCTAACTACCCACGAAATAGAGATTAATTTGTGTTTATCTGTTGGATTTAGGTTATGGTTTGTCATGTTTGCTAGTTACAGATATTCATAGGCTATACATTGTCTCATTTTCCTATTATTTGACAGCTTGCTTAGCTGTTGTGTTATGGTAGAAGCCTGCGCAGTGGAGCTCAAATGATATTGAGTTGCAATTATATATTTCAAATCAAATCCAATCCAATCAAATTTTATTTGTCACATGCTCCGAATACAACAGGTGTAGACCTTACCGTGAGATGCTTACTTACAAGATCTTAACCAACAATGCAATTCAAGAACTAGAGTTAAGAAAATATTTACTAAATAAACTAAAGTAAAAAATAAACTAAAAAGTAGCACAATAAAATAACAAGAACTAAATAACAATAACGAGGCTATACAGTATACATGGGGTACTGGTAGCGAGTCAATGTGCGGGGGTACAGGTTGGGGTGGGGTGGGGGGGGGGCCTTCCTCTGACACGCCTAGTATATAGGTCCTGGATGGCAGGAAGCTTGGCCCCAGTGATGTACTGGGCCGTATGCACTACCCTCTGTAGCGGCTTACGGTCGGATGCCGAGCAGTTGCCATACCAGGCGGTGATGCAACCGGTCAGGATGCTCTCGATGGTGCAGCTGTAGAACTTTTTGAGAATCTGGGGACCCATGCCAAATCTTTTCAGTCTCCTGAGGGGGAAAAGGTGTTGTCGTGGCCTCTTCACAACTGTCTTGGTGTGTTTGGACCATAATAGTTTGTTGGTGATGTGGACACCAATGAACTTGAAACTCTCGACCCGCTCCACTACAGCCCCGTTGATGTGAATGGGGGCGTGTTCGGCCCTCCTTTTCCTGTAGTCCACGATCAGCTCCTTTGTCTTGCTCACGTTGAGGGAGAGGTTGTTGTCCTGGCACCACACTGCCAGGTCTCTGACCTCCTCCCTGTAGGAGGAGATCAGGCCTGTTGTGTTGTCAGCTAACTTAATGATGGTGTTGGAGTTGTGCTTGGCCACACAATCGTGGGTGAACAGGGAGTACTGGAGGGGACTAAGCACGCACCCCTGTTTTTGCTTTGTCATTATGGGGTATTGTTTGTAGACTGCTGAGGATTATTATTTTTTTAATCCATTTTAGAATAAGACTGTAACGTAACAAAATGTGGAAAAAGTCAAGGGGTCTGAATACTTTCCGAAGGCACTGTATGTATGGTACCCTGAGGGCAGCATCAGTAGACCATGTGGGGGACCCTGCACAGGCCCCTTCCCAGAAACCGCAGGCGCTGGTCCCTGAAGGGATTCAAAAAGCAGCTTGTGCATTCACTGTGATATGGCTACAGTGGCAGGAAGAGGGGAGCCAAGAGGGTGGCACCACAGGGTGTGGATTGAGTTGTAACTCATTTGAAAGCAGATTAAGTTTGTAAACAACAGCTGGTGCACAAAATCAAATACTAAGGAAGTCTCAAGGTTTTGCTCGCCTGAGGTAGAGTATCTTATGATAAGCTGTAGACCACACTATTTACCAAGAGAGTTTTCATCTATATTTTTCATAGCTGTCTATTTACCACCACAAACCAATGCTGGCATTAAGATTGCACTCAACGAGCTGTATAAGGCCATAAGTAAACAGGAAAACGCTCATCCAGAGGCAGCGCTCCTAGTGGCCGGGGACTTTAATGCAGGGAAACTTAAATCCGTTCTACCTAATTTCTACCAGCATGTTAAATGTGCAACCAGAGAAAAAAATACTCTAGACCACCTTTACTCCACACACAGAGACGCATACAAAGCTCTCCCTCGCCCTCCATTTGGCAAATCTGACCATAACTCTATCCTCCTGATTCCTGCTTATAAGGTCAGATGACGCAGATGCTAAGCTACAGGACTGTTTTGCTAGCACAGACTGGAACATGTTCCGGGATTCTTCAGATAGCATTAAGGAGTACACCACATCAGTCACTGGCTTCATCAATATGTGCATCGATGACGTCATCCCCACAGTGACCGTACGTACATACCCCAACCAGAAGCCATGGATTACAGGCAACATCCACACTGAGCTAAAGGGTAGAGCTGCGGCTTTCAAGGAGCGAGACTCTAACCCGGACGCTTATAAGAAATCCCACTATGCCCTCCGACGAACCATTAAACAGGCAAAGAGTCAATACAGGACTAAGACTGAATCGTACTACACTGGCTCTGATGCTCGTCAATTGTGGCAGGGCTTGAAAACTATTACAGACTACAAAAGGAAGCACAGCCGCGAGCTGCCCAGTGACACAAGCCTACCAGATAAGCTAAACCACTTCTATGCTCGCTTCGAGGCAAGCAACACTGAAGCATGCATGAGAGCACCAGCTGTTCCGGATGACTATGTGATCACGCTCTCCGTAGCCGATGTGAGTAAGACTTTTAAGCAGGTCAACATTCACAAAGCCGCAGGGCCAGATGGATTACCAAGACGTGCACTCCGAGCATGTGCTGACCAACTGGCAAATGTCTTCACTGACATTTTCAACATGTCCCTGACTGAGTCTGTAATACCAACATGTTTCAAGCAGACCACCATAGTCCCCGTTCCCAAGGACACTAAGATAACTTGCCTAAATGACTACCGACCCATAGCACTGACGTCTGTAGCCATGAAGTGCTTTGAAAGGCTGGTCATGGCTCACATCAACACCATTATCCCAGAAACCCTAGACCCACTCCAATTTGCATACCGCCCCAACAGATCCACAGATGATGCAATCTCTATTGCACTCCACACTGGCCTTTCCCACCTGGACAAGAGTAACACCTACGTGAGAATGCTATTCATTGACTACAGCTCAGCGTTCAACACTATAGTGCCCTCAAAGCTCATCACTAAGCTAAGGATCCTGGGACTAAACACTTCTCTCTGCAACTGGATCCTGGACTTCCTGACGGGCCGCCCCCAGTTGGTAGGTAACAACACATCTGCCACGCTGATCCTCAACACGGGGGCCCCTCCAGGGTGCGTGCTCAGTCCCCTCCTGTACTCCCTGTTCACCCATGACTGCATGGCCAGGCACGACTCCAACACCATCATTAAGTTTGCAGACGACACAACAGTGGTAGGCCTGATCACCGACAACGATGAGACAGCCTATAGGGAGGAGGTCAGAGACCTGGCCGTGTGGTGCCAGGATAACAACCTCTCCCTCAACGTGACCAAGACAAAGGAGATGATTGTGGACTACAGGAAAAAAAAAGAGGACTCAGCACACCCCCATTCTCATCGACGGGGCTGTAGTGGAACAGGTTGAGAGCTTCAAGTTCCTTGGTGTCCACATCACCAACGAACTATCATGGTCCAAACACACCAAGACAGTCATGAAGAGGGCACGACAAAGCCTATTCCCCCTCTGGAGACTGAGAAGATTTGGCATGGGTCCTCAGATCCTCAAAAAGTTCTACAGCTGCACCAACGAGAGCATCGAGATTGGTTGCATCACCGCCTGGTATGTTTTTTTGATTTGATTCTGTCCTCCTCTGGGTACACTAATAGTTACACCCTATATCAGCTAGATGCAGGCAAGAGTGTGCAAGGAGGTATTGAATATCACTGTCTGTCCATGTGTCACTGTCTGTCACCTCAAATTTGTCTCTCGACCTGTGTGCACCTACGTTGTAAACTTTCATTCATGGGCTAGGTTGTAGCAACCTCATGATAGGTATAGGGAAAATTTGAGTATCGTGTAGTAGCCTAAACCTATCGCTGTTACATTGAACTGGGTGAATGGAATATGAATGAGAGTCATCCAATATGCTGTAATAGAAATAAGGCCATGCTCATGAAAAAAAATGGTCCTCCCTCATCTTAAACGACACTGACCGCCACTGATCGGTATATGTTTTATTTCTAGCTGTGTTCTATTCATATGTCATGTGTGATGTGCAGAGACTGTAACGTGAGGTGGGGGACTGGTTGTGATGCAAATGTATTTTCCCGCCTGCTGTCATGTATGAATAGAGATGGGAGATGGGGTAAAGGGATCTGTGTGTGTGTTGGGGCGTGGGCGTAGGCGTGGGTGTGTGTGTGTGTGTGTGTGTGCGTGTGCGTGCGTGCATCAGTGTATGGATGGAGCAGCTGGGCCTGCTTGTAACTCATTCTTATTCAGATGGCGAAATTGAGGATCTTGGGACGGTCTGCACCTGCAATCACACAGCCATCATCATACGTTGTGAGTCCTGACACGTTTTCTAACCTGGAACTACCAAACATCCCCTGGCTTATGTAGTCGTGTCTCTCCTGTTGTAACTAAACTTTTGATTGGAATACAGAGAGCACTGCAGTACTCCTAATAACAAAGGTAATAAATGCAAGCCTCTAGGTTCTTATTAAAAACATAGACTAGAACTAACAAAAAGGAGGGCAAAAAGTTCCCAAAACTTTCTAAGCTCCACCACACAGAGAAAAAAAAAGAACTAGAGAGAGAAAGAGAGAGAGAGGGAGGTAGAGAGAGGTAGAAAGACGACAGGAACAGCTCAGTGTACGCTGCATAGAATGAATCATGTTATTGAATGATATTGTGGTTTGTGACCTGCAGGCAAGGACAATGTTGATAAATGAAAAAAACGACTGCTTCATTATTCCACCAGTCTGACACATTGTTGCATAATTTATGTTCTGTTGTTGCCGTGGCTCCTAGGGTAAGTAGATGGGAGGCAGAGGAGGAGGGGATGGAGGGAGGAGGGAGGGGGTAGGGAGGAGGATGGAGAAGGGAGGAGGGAGGAGAAGGAAGAAGAGGGGAGGGTGAGGGGGGAGAAAGGGTGTGAGGCTCTGACTGACACCTCCGGGGAAGATGTGTACATGGGGTAAACTGTGCTTCTGCATACATTAGTTCTATGTAATCATTACTGTTAGTGGTTGTCTCATTGAAATAGAGGACTCTAGGTGGATATAACACATTTCAGCATAGACATTGCCATTGAGGGCTTCCACCATTTTAAAGTAGTCAATGGGGTGGAGATTCCTATGGGTTGGTAGCAATCAGCCAATGATAAGAGCATTGTCGTCTTCTTCAAATTGGGTTGCCTAGGCTTATGCCGGGAATACACTTACCATTTCGCCACAAATATTCCAAGTTTTTGCCATCCCAGATGAATTTTCATGATTGGGGTGAAATCCTATGAACTTGGGCTAGGATTAGAACGTCGGGACTCGTGTAGTTTGAGTGGGTCAAGGACGCACCAATGATGGCTGTTCCGTTCTCCAGACCCCTGTCTGATGTCCCTATAATCTTCGGACATGTCAGAAATTCTGGTTGTGCATCTTGTAGTATGAGCAGTGCTACAACACGATTGGGCAAGGACTACTGCCAATAGCCAATAAGCACTCAGCATGTGAGACCAAAACAATGATGGCGACCTTAATTGGAGAGGACGGGCTCATTGTAATGGCTGGAATGGAATCAATGGAATGGTATCAGACACATAAAAATAAATGGCATGTTATAGAAGGGTCCAGACACTTTTTGTGTGATTTGGCTTGTTTTTGAGAAACTTACCCCAGCCACGATTAACTTCCTCATTGCTTGTTGTGCAGTATTAGGGCACGCAAAATACATGAACAAAAGCTAAACAAACACCCAAATAGGTCCTTTTAGAAACAGACACGCTCTCATTATAGTGATGTAGGTCTTTGGACATTGAACACATGAAATTGTGTCATTCGAGTCACGCTGTTTCCCCCATGCAGCTGTACAGGCCAAGCGTGTCCCTATAGTACACAGACACATCTCACGCAGCAAAGCTGGTACAAGAAACATCTCGAGTCACACAAAATGGATTATAATGTTGCAGATAAAGTTCAGAATGCACCGCTTCCTGTGTGAGGTAGGGTCGTACTCTACGGATGTTGTAGAGCATGAATCTGCAGGAGCGAGTCAGTGGGTGTTGTTCAGGGTCACGCCAAGTTTCTTTGCACTCTAGGAGGGGGACACTGTGGAGTTGGCAACCATGATGGAGAGTTCTTGGAGCTGGTAGGTCTTCCCCTGGAGGAAGAGCAACACCGTCTTGTCGAGGTTGATCTTGAGGTGGTGGGCCGACATCTAAGCTGAGATACAGTGCATTCGGAAAGTATTCAGACCCCTTCACTTTTTTCACTTTTTGTTATTCTAAAATTGATTAAATAAAAAATGTTCCTCATCAATCTAAAACACAATACCCCATAATGTCAAAGCAAAAACAGGTTTTTAGAAATGTTTGCAAATGTATAAAAAAACAAAAACTGAAATACCTTATTTACATAAGTATTCAGACCCTTTGCTGAGACTCGAAATTGAGCTCAGGTGCATCCTGTTTCCATCATCCATGAGATGTTTCTACAACTTGATTAGAGTCCACCGTAGGTCCCGTGTAGCTCAGTTGGTAGAACATGGCGCTTGCAACGCCAGGGTTGTGGGTTCGTTTCCCACTGGGGGCCAGTATGAAAAATGTATGCACTCACTAACTGTAAGTTGCTCTGGATAAGAGTGTCTGCTAAATGATTAAAATGTAAATTCAATTAATTGGACATGATTTGGAAAGGCATACACCTGTCTATATAAGATCCCACAGTTGTCAGAGCAAAAACCAAGCCATGAGGTCAAAGGAATTGTCCGTAAAGCACAGAGACAGGATTGTGTCAAGGTGCAGATCTGGGGAAGGGTACCAAAAAATGTCTGCAGCATTGAAGGTCCCCAAGAACACAGTGGCCTCCATTTTTATTTTTTTAGGGGATAGATCAGCTTTAATATTGCAGATAGATTGTAACTTCCATCAATGTAATTGTCTGCATCACTTCCAATCCCCCATATGTTTTTTTTCTCACAAAAAAAAAAAAAATATATATATATATATATATAAAATATATATTTCCCTTTATTACTTTCCAACCCCACCACCCCTTCCCTAATTGGAGTAAACTAGAGAACAACAATGCTTAGGCCTCTACTTCCAGCTTATACATACTATATACATTTTATGGACACAGTCAATTTTACAATAATTCTATTTAGTTTGTTTTTACTCCTGAACTTCCTCTACCCTCAACCTCTCCGATCATTTTCATGATGTCCATCCAGTTTGCTTCTATATGCCATATCTTTCTAACTGTGCCCTTTCACAAAAGCTCTCAACCTATAACCTATATACTTATTATGGACACCGTATGCTTACATTATGAGTGATCTTGTTGTAATTAGTTGTTGTTAGTTGTTATTAGTCCCATCCTTCAACTCCATTCAACACCACCCATCTATCTCTTAACACCATCCATATTGGATTTCTATTTGCCATATATTTTTCAACTGTACTGTGATGTTTTACAAAAGTTCTGAACCTTTCTATTCTCATTGTTTCTACAGATTGTAAATTGAAAATAAACATTTTTGCTAAAAGTATTATTATATTATTGATCGATTGAGTATGACTTTTCAGATCACCCAGTAATGCTATTTGCAGGGTTAGCGCCAGGTAAATATTGCAATCCTTTAGCCATTCCTGGACCTGTGTCCAAAAACAAGCTACAAATGGACAGTACCAAAACAAATTATCTAATGATTCTGTCTCTTCGCAGAAAAATCTGCAGAGCTGGGAAGATTGTATCCCCCATATAAATAACATTCTATTGGTAGCAAGAATTTTAAATAATAATTTAAATTAAACAATTCTAAGTTTCATTTTGCGTATCAGTTCATAAACACTATGCCATGGAATCGGTACATCAAAAATCTCTTCCCAACTATTTTGCAATGTATATGGGACGGCTGTCAATCCTTTGGTCCTTCAATGACACTGGTATACTTTTTTATTTATCACAGTTTTCTTAAACCAATTATGTTCCTTAATGCAAGGCCGACAGACAAGTTCCTTACTTTTTCCCCCTTCCACTTTCCTCTTCCATTTTTGCGGTAATGCTGCAATTATTTGGTTGTAATTTTGGGTAGAGCAGATATTTCCATATGTTTTTGTTAGCTGCATGTGCCACATAACTCCACCAGTCCTACCGATGATATCATTTACGAAGATTATAAATTTTTTTAACATTTTGTCAACAAAAAAAGTTGTTTTATCAATTAGTATATTTGAGTTTAACCACAATATTTGTTGCATTATTTGTTCTGTCGTTTCTGGAGGATTACATTGAAATTGCAACCAACTTTCTATGGCTTGTTTTAGAAATAGTGATATTTGGGAGATGATTTCCTTTTCAAATAACTGAAAGTGAGAGGTTGTAATCTGAATAAAGGGAAAAAGGCCATTCTTGAACATTGGGTGAGACAATCTTACTAATTTGCTAGAGAACCAGTTCGGATTTAAGTATAACTTTTGTATGACTGAAGCTTTTAGTGATAGGTCTAATGCTTTAATATTTAATAATTTCTGTCCTCCGAATTCATATTCATTATATAAATAGGCCTGTTTAATTTTGTCTGGCTTGCCATTCCAAATAAAATTGAATATTATTTTTGTGTATGGATGTATATATATATATATATATTTTTTTGTAAGTCGCTCTGGATAAGAGCGTCTGCTAAATGACGTAAATGTAAATGTAAATGTATGTATATACAGTATATATTTGTGAGAAAAAAAAACATATGCGGGATTGGAAGTGATGCAGACAATTACATTGATGGAAGTTACAATCTATCTGAAATATTAAAGCTGATCTACCCCCTAATTATTATTTTTTTAAGACAAAAATAAATAAATAAAAAGTACAGAGAGATCCTTGATGAAAACCTGTTCCAGAGCGCTCAGGACCTCAGACTGGGGTGAAGGTTCACCTTCCAACAGGACAATGACCCTAAGCACACAGCCAAGATAACTCAGGAGTGGCTTCGGGACAAGTCTCTGAATGTCCTTGAGTGGCCCAGCCAGGGTTCGTTTCCCACGGGGGGCCAGTATGAAAAATGTATGCACTCACTAACTGTAAGTTGCTCTGGATAAGAGCGTCTGCTAAACGACTAAAATGTAAATGCGAAGCTCCCCATCCAACCTGACAGAACTTGAGATGATCTGCAGAGAAGAATAGGAGAAACTTCCCAAATACAGGTGTGCCAAGCTTGTAGCGTCATACCCAAGAATACTTGAGTCAGTAATTGCTGCCAAAGGGGCTTCAACAAAGTACTGAGTAAAGGGTCTGAACACTTATGTAAATGTGATATTTCCATTTTTTATTTGTAATACATTTTAAAAAATCTGCGGTGAAAGGTGGCAGAGCTAGAGCGGTGTTTGTCAGACCATGAGACAACCAAAAAATCGGTCTTCTCACGAAAACGTCTGTAGCATTCGAACGGTTTTACCTACAAACTACGCTATGGAAAGGGGAGACTCTCACAAACACGATGGTCATCTCCATTTTGCTCTACGACCCCCACAAGTGTCAGGGGACTCGTCTGAATTCGGTACCGTCGATGTGCTAACTTCTTTTTGTAGCGTCCGAACCGTTTCGGCTACAAACTAATGTGACCCCACTGTGGAAAGGGGAGATTCTTACAAACACAATGGTGTTTTGCTCTACGACCCCCAAAAGTGTCACAGGACTCGTCTGAAGGTAACCGGTATTTGTTGTAAAAAATTCATGGAAGTATGAAGGTAATTTTGTGCCTACCCCAAAAATTGGTTACATTTGTGTAAAATAAAATATATATATACAGTGGGGAGAACAAGTATTTGATACACTGCCGATTTTGCAGGTTTTCCTACTTACAAAGCATGTAGAGGTCTGTAATTTTTATCATAGGTACACTTCAACTGTGAGAGACGGAATCTAAAACAAAAATCCAGAAAATCACATTGTATGCTTTTTAAGTAATTCATTTTCATTTTATTGCATGACATAAGTATTTGATACATCAGAAAAGCAGAACTTAATATTTGGTACAGAAACCTTTGTTTGCAATTACAGAGATCATACGTTTCCTGTAGGTCTTGACCAGGTTTGCACACACTGCAGCAGGGATTTTGGCCCACTCCTCCATACAGACCTTCTCCAGATCCTTCAGAATTCGTAGCTGTCGCTGGGCAATACGGACTTTCAGCTCCCTCCAAAGATTTTCTATTGGGTTCAGGTCTGGAGACTGGCTAGGCCACTCCAGGACCTTGAGATGCTTCTTACGGAGCCACTCCTTAGTTGCCCTGGCTGTGTGTTTCGGGTCGTTGTTATGCTGGAAGACCCAGCCACGACCCATCTTCAATGCTCTTACTGAGGGATGCGTGCAGGACAAAGAATAGTATCTACAACTGCATATCTAAGGCTCTGGTCTGTCCAAGAAGTGAAGGTAAATGGTAGGCATGTATTCTGCTATCAACCTTGTGTTTTAATTATTATTTTGGGTATAAGGGAGGGTCACTTTTTCTCCATGTAACCCTTATTATAAATAACGTTGACTCCCTAAATGATAGATGAGGAGAGTTGTGAATGTTGCAGGGCATGAGGCTGATGTTTGCTGATGTTATGAAAACAGAGAGACGAAGAGGAGAATCAACCCAGAAAAAATAGAGAGAGATGGTGAGAATAGACTGAGAATTATATCGTTGTTATTGCTTTAGTGTGCATGGAGCCTAGAGTTAATGATTAGAGGGAAAGGAGAGGAGAGGTAGACTTTTGTTGTAGACAGAAAGACAGACAGACGGACTAGCTGTTGGGGTATTCTGCTGATTTCAATAATTGCAGAGAGGATTTTGTGCTGGATGACAGATGGCATGCTGTCCAAATGTTAAAATATTTATAACAGAACAAAGGAAAAATATCACTAGCTAATATCACTCTGGTTGTCAGTGTTCAGGCTGAAGTGTCATATTGGATCAAACAGGGAGTTGTTGTGTGTTGATGCTGAAAACACCGTAATAAGGGCAGAGGGGAAAGAGTTTTGTCAGATGGTTGACCAGATGGTTGTTGGTTTAATCCCAGGTAACTCGTTGGCCCCTCCAGCAAAACACTTAAAGGACATGATTGACAGAACCAGGCCTTTGATGTCACAACAACTCCCTTTTTGATCCAACACGACACTTCAGCCTGAACTCTGACAGCCAGAGTAATATTAGCTAGTGATAATTTCACTTTGTTCTTTTATAAATATTTAAACATTTGGCATAACATGCCATCTGTATACCAGAATACCCCAACAGCTAGTCCGTCTGTCTGTCTACAACAAAAGTCTACCTCTCCTCTCCTTTCCCTCTAATCATTATCTCCAGGCTCCATGCACGCTAAAGCAATGCAGCCGCTTTTATCTCAATATCAAATCATTTCTGGGTAACAATTAAGTACCTTACTGTGATTGTTTTCATTTAAAATGGTAAAAAAGAAACAAAAATTGCTTCTTAGCAAAGAGCAATTTCTCAAGACAGAATTTTGCTAAGACTGTCTGGGAGTGGTCTGAGTGGGTAGGGGAAAACTGAAATTGACCTGTAATTGGCAGAGAGGTTTGGAACTCTCTTTCTTATTACATTTTACATTTAAAATTTTAGTCATTTAGCAGACGCTCTTATCCAGAGCGACTTACAGTTAGTGAGTGCATACATTTTTCATACTGGCCCCCCGTGGGAAATGAACCCACAACCCTGGCCTATTAACTAAGTTACTGCCTGGCCAAAGCTCCATCCCACTAAAACAGGTTGAAATTTCAGGCTGTCTTTTCAAACAGCTCTTACACTAAAATATAATTATCATAAGTTTCACAATTTCACAGTATTACTCCAACCTCAAAGTGTGGAAATATATATAAAACACAGGAAAATCTAGTTTTTGACTGCACTGGGCTTTTAACCTGGATTTCTGTTGGACAACACCTGTACATTAAATTATTTTAGAGTACTATCATTCATGGTGTTCGGTTACACCAATAATATTATTCCAATAATATTATGCATTACAGTAACATAGCCATTGCTATTCTACAAGTGTTTATTGAGGTGTGTAGACGGAGACAATGTGATTGAACACCAGTCCTATCCATATGTGTAATATGTAATCCCATCCTGTTGTTTCGCTAGTGGTAGACATGATTGACAGAACCAGGCCTTTGATATCACAGCTGAGTCACGCTGTAGCAAGTGACAGAGACACAGCAAGGTCTGTTGAAACATATAACCTCAGGATCCAACACACACAGGCAGGCTGGCGCACGCACACGCATAAAACACACATGCACACACACACACACACACACACACACACACACACACACACACACACACACACACACACACACACACACACACACACACACACACACACACACACACACACACACACACACACACACACACACACACACACACACACACACACACACACACACACACACACACACACACTTAAACGCACACAAACAAACACCCTTACACACACGTCCTGTCTGGAAGCTGAGAGGCCCGTTATGATGGTGCAGAACAGAATGGACTGCAATGTGAATGAGTGGCCTCTTCTGTGATGTGTTAAAAGTCAGTATGGTCCCGGGGGAGGTGAATGACTGACTGTGTATCTGTCCCCTTGTCTCTCTGGTCCTCTGTTACCCCATTAACCTGTCCACCATCATGTCCTGCCACCCTGTCCCTATTTTCCCTGCTTGGTGGGGGAATCCCCAGTCCATAGCAGCCCCAGGCAGGGGCCTGGATGATGTAGTGTCAGAGCAGCTGACAGGGGCCAACCCTGCCTTCATCCCCTCCCCTCCCCTCCCCTCCTCTCTCCTCAGGTCCCCTGGCTCCAACCCTGGCCCCCACCCTGCATCCCTTTCCCTTCACCCCTCCTCTTCCCAGCCCAGCCTGCTGAGTTATAGAGGAGCAGGGGCTGATGGGAGCTGACAGGCTGCCTCTGGACATCCTCATGTCATGATGCTCAGACTAGAGAGACCTCACTCCACCAAGCAGGAGATCAGGAATCAACCATGACACATGGAAGCATGCACATGTAGCCTATGCATTAATGTAAGCGTGCCCACGTAAGCGTGCCTGTAAGTGCACACTCACACACACACACACACACACACACACACAAAACACACACAGGTTTGGGAACCAACAATTAATTTCCATTCAAAATTATATTTTCCCTAACCCTAAACCTAACCCTTACCCTAACCTTAACCCTAACATTAACCCATAACCCAAACCCAAACCCAAACCTAACTCCTAAACCTAACCCCTTTCCCTTACCCTAACCCTAATTCTAACCTAATCCTAATTCTAACCCTAAACCTAACCCCTAAGCTTAAAATAGCCTTTGTCCTCATGCACACAGATGCAGTCATTGTGATCTCCAGTGGTTAGTGTGGTAGGGGGATGCTGTGTGTTGTATAACAGGGTGGTGGGCTGGGTAACTGCTGTGGGTCTCAGACAGGTCACATGACCCGGCTGCCCCCCCTTCTCCACCAGGCGTGTCAATTCCGCTCTCTCATCAGCCACGGGAACAAGACGGAGGGAACTGCATCATACTAATTGCCTCTGTATGACCCTCTCTGAAACGTAGTGGTCAAAAGTAGTGCACTATAGGGAATAGGGTGCCATTTGGGACGCAGCCAGAGACTGCTTCTGTATGACAGATTCTTAAACAGGCACAGAGAAAGGTGTGACATGTTGATTCTCTGTGCTACCTCTGTAGTGGCAGGGCCCAGCGGTGAGCCTGAGGCCCCACTGACAGACTGCAGGGCTGGACAGGGACACACGGAAGAGGAAGTTAGTCTCACACCATGCCCTTTACATCCACACACTCCTTAGGGGGTGATCCAAAATGGTCCACTGAAGAAAGGGTTTAGAGGCGTAAGGATTGCCAGGTGTAGAGGTGTTGTTATAAAGTGATAAAGAGCTACTCTCCTTTAAATCACATCCTCTTTTTCTGGAAGATAAAAACATATTTCATACATTCAGATCATCACTCTCGCTCTCTCAACAAGGACTTTTTCTTAATTATCTGAAAGCTTAAGTGGCCTGTCATTGACATTACATTTGGCATAATTTGAATGTCTTTTAATAGTGCGATGAATGTCACCAAATTTTTCTAATAACTTTAGTCATTATTCACCACTAATGTCCTGCTTCATTATATGTCATTTAAATAATTGTAAAGTTGTCAATGTGACTGTTTTGACCTCGGACACTCTAAATAAACTCCACTCTTTCTCAGGTGACGTCAGAATACAAAACAGGGAGGTCATTTAGTCTTACGTGTTTCTGCTGCTGTCATAATGATGAGAGGGAATCTAATGAAATCTGTCTGACCCCTGAGCTGGAGAGAAACTCCAGGACATTTGTTGTTTTTCTTTACTTCTGACTGTGAATCAGACACGGTCGCCTGAGAGGATCGACTATGCTGAAGTTCAGTTCTTCCATGACGGTAGTTTGTGTGTGTGTGTGTGTGTGTGTGTGTGTGTGTGTGTGTGTGTGTGTGTGTGTGTGTGTGTGTGTGTGTGTGTGTGTGTGTGTGTGTGTATGGGTTTGATTAAAGTCCTATGTCAACATTTAGAAAGCGTTGTATCTTTGATGCATCTTTGAACATGAAACATTTTAAGTGAATCTACCCAGGTGTGGACAAACACATAGGGCCCACTGACACCCCATAAACATGACAGACTGACTAGACCACTGTAAACTCACATGAGATTCATATTCCATAAAACCATAGAGGTGAGGTGTGTGTGTTTCTGTGTGTGTGTGTGTTTGTGTGCATGTGTGTCTTCTGGCCTTTTTTAAGTACCTCCTGTCCCGTCTGCTCCTGTAAGCACCCCTCCCACGTCCCCTAGTCGAGTGCTCTCCAGCTGAGCCTTCAGCACTAATTTATATAATTGTCAAAACCACTTGTGAGGTATTTTTGAGAAGGTCAGAGATGGAAGAGAAAGAAGCAAGGAGAAAATGGAACTCCGTCTGCCGCCTTTATAGGAGTATTGATCAGAGCCTGTGAATGGTTTAGATTTTCTGAAGGAGAGGTACCAGTGCTTTTCTCCATTATCTGAAGTGCTTACTGATGAGAGGTTTCATACTAATAAGACATAAAGCTTTTAGCCACACACACACACACACAGTCTCACACACATTTACATTTACATTATAGTCATTTAGCAGACGCTCTTATCCAGAGCTAGGTGAGACAACCACATATCTCAGTCATACTAAGGAAATTTTTCCTCAATAAAGTAACTATCAGCAAAGGAAGAGCTAGGGGAAAGAAAAGTCAAGTGCTTTGTTGTTAGTTCATGGAGGGGGGGTGGGGGTGAGGACGGGGTGCAAGTGGGTGCTGTGGGATTATTTAGGATAGTCTTTGAAGAGGAAGGATTTTCAGATGTTTTCGGGAGATGGGTAGGGACTCTGCTGTGCCAGCTTCACGGGGAAGCTGGTTCCACCATTGGGGTGCCAGGACAGAGAAGAGCTTTGACTGGGGGGATGGGAGGGCCAAGAGACCAGAGGTGGCAGAACAGAGTATTCGGGTTGGGGTGTAAGGTTTGAGCATAGCCTGAAGGTAGGGAGGGGCAGTTCCTCTTGCTGCTACGTAAGCAAGTACCATGGTCTTGTAGTGGATGCAAGCTTCTACTGGAAGCCAGTGGAGTGTGTGGAGGAGCGGTGTGACATGGTAAAACTTATGACGGTTGAACACCAGGTGGGCTGCAGCGTTTTGGATAAATTGCAGGGGTCCTAATCCAGGCACTTGTCATCTCCCGTCTGGATTACTGCAACTCGCTGTTGGCTGGGCTCCCTGCCTGTGCCATTAAACCCCTAAAACTCATCCAGAATGCAGCAGCCCGTCTGGTGTTCAACCTTCCCAAGTTCTCTCACGTCACCCCGCTCCTCCGCACACTCCACTGGCTTCCAGTTGAAACTCGCATCTGCTACAAGACCATGGTGCTTGCCTACGGAGCTGTGAGGGGAACGGCACCTCCATACCTTCAGGCTCTGATCAGTCCCTACACCCAAACGAGGGCATTGCGTTCATCCACCTCTGGCCTGCTGGCTCCCCTACCTCTGCGGAAGCATAGTTCCCGCTCAGCCCAGTCAAAACTGTTCGCTGCTCTGGCACACCAATGGTGGAACAAGCTCCCTCACGACGCCAGGACAGCGGAGTCACTCACCACCTTCCGGAGACATTTGAAACCCCACCTCTTTAAGGAATACCTGGGATAGGATAAAGTAATCATTCTACCCCCACCCCCTTACCCCAACCCAAACCCCAACCCAAAAACAAAAAAAACAAAAAAAATACCCACTGGCTATAAGGTGAATGCACCTATTTGTAAGTCGCTCTGGATAAGAGCGTCTGCTAAATGACGTAAATGTAAAATGTAAATGCAATGATAGGAGAGACCATATGAGGATATGACAGGGTCGAGTGACTTGGTGTATAGAGAGAAGAGGAGAGGGCCTAGAACTGAGCCCTGGGGAACAGGGGGCTGAGTGGGTAGGGTTGGAGGAGAGGGAGACAGAAAAGGAAACAAAGTAGTGATCAGAGACCTGGAGGGGCAAGCAGCCTCTAGTAAAGTTGAGGTCAAGCGTATTGCCTGCCTTGTGAGTGTGAGGGGACTGGGAAAAGGTGAGGTCAAAAGAGGCAAGGAGGGGAAAGAAAGAGTTAATTGAAGGAAGACGTCAGGAGGTTGAAGTCGCCCAATACGAAGAGCGGTGATCCATCATCAGGAAATGAGCTTATCAAGGTGTCAAGCTCATTGAAGAAATCTCGAAGGACACCTGGTGGGCGATAGATGACAACAATGTTAAGCTTGAGTGGAAAAGTGACAGTGACAGCAAGGAATTTAAATGAGGAGATGGACAGGTGAGTGAGGGAGAATAGAGAAAATCTCCAAACACACACACACAGGTTAAAACACATTCTTGCAGACAGTAATGTTAACAGCCCATCCACACACATAAACAGATGCATGTCCACTGAGTTGAAGAATCACCTGTCACTACCATCCCTCTCCCCGCCCTTCAAACCAGGCTGGCGTTTGTAATCAGAAATGACAACTGACACATTTTAAACATTGAGCGTAGTGTTGCTGTGTGGGCCTTTTGTCATTCTCCGTCTGCCCTTCTACAAATCCTGCTGGGTAACATGTGGTGGACGGGATAATTCTGCATCATCAACCCGCTTCAGGAGCAGCTCTACACTGTGACAACACAATTAGAAATCAACAAGAACTGTATCAGCTGCATGTACAGTGAGAAAAAAAAGTATTTGATCCCCTGCTGATTTTGTACGTTTGCCCACTGACAAAGAAATGATCAGTCTATAATTTTAATGGTATGTTTATTTGAACAGTGAGACAGAATAACAACAAAAGAAACCAGAAAAACGCATGTCAAAAATTTTATAAATTGATTTGCATTATAATGAGGGAAATAAGTATTTGACCCTTCTGCAAAACATGACTTAGTACTTGGTGACAAAACCCTTGTTGGCAATCACAGAGGTCAGACGTTTCTTGTAGTTGGCCACCAGGTTTTCACACATCTCAGGAGGGATTTTGTCCCACTCCTCTTTGCAGATCTTCTCCAAGTCATTAAGGTTTCGAGCCTGACGTTTGGCAACTCGAACCTTCAGTTCCCTCCACAGATTTTTTATGGGATTAAGGTCTGGAGACTGGCTAGGCCACTCCAGGACCTTAATGTGCTTCTTCTTGAGCCACTTCTTTGTTACCTTGGCCGTGTGTTTTGGGTCATTGTCATGCTGGAATACCCATCCACGACCCATTTTCAATGCCCTGGCTGAGGGAAGGAGGTTCTCACCCAAGATTTGATGGTACATGGCCCCGTCCATCGTCCCTTTGATGTGAAGTTGTCCTGTCTCCTTAGCAGAAAAACACCCCCAAAGCATAATGTTTCCACCTCCATGTTTGACGGTGGGGATGGTGTTCTTGGGGTCATAGGCAGCATTCCTCCTCCTCCAAACACGGCGAGTTGAGTTGATGCCAAAGAGCTCCATTTTGGTCTCATCTGACCACAACACTTTCACCCAGTTCTCCTCTGAATCATTCAGATGTTCGTTGGCAAACTTCAGACGGGCATGTATATGTGCTTTCTTGAGCAGGGGGACCTTGCGGGCGCTGCAGGATTTCAGTCCTTCACGGCGTAGTGTGTTACCAGTTGTTTTCTTGGTGACTATGGCCCCAGCTGCCTTGAGATCATTGACAAGATCCTCGCGTGTAGTTCTGGGCTGATTCCTCACCGTTCTCATGATCATTGCAACTCCACGAGGTGAGATCTTGCATGGAGCCCCAGGCCGAGGGAGATTGACAGTTCCTTTGTGTTTCTTCCATTTGCAAATAATCGCACCAACTGTTGTCACCTTCTCACCAAACTGCTTGGCAATGGTCTTGTAGCCCATTCCAGCCTTGTGTAGGTCTACAATCTTCTCCCTGACATCCTTGGAGAGCTCTTTGGTCTTGGCCATGGTGGAGAGTTTGGAATCTGATTGATTGATTGCTTCTGTGGACAGGTGTCTTTTATACAGGTAACAAGCTGAGATTAGGAGCACTCCTAATCTCAGCTCATTACCTGTATAAAAGACACCTGGGAGCCAGAAATCTTTCTGATTGAGAGGGGGTCAAATACTTATTTCTCTCATTAAAATGCAAATCAATTTACAACATTTTTGACATGCGTTTTTCTGGATGTTTTTGTTGTTATTCTGTCTATCAATGTTAAAATAAACCTACCATTAAAATTATAGACTGATAATTTCTTTGTCATTGGGCAAACGTACAAAATCAGCAGGGTGTCAAATACTTTTTTCCCTCACTGTAAGCCATAGTTGTCCTTTTTATGTCACTATCTCACTATAGGTCCTGAATGGCCTTCAGTGATAGGCCCAGCTTTCATTATGAATAGCCAAGGGGTTTTATTTGTATTAATTTAAGCCTACTCTCCATTATTCAGTTAAAAGGGAAACATTTATCACATGAAGATGTGAGTGGGGATATAGCAGTAGTGGTGGGTGGGTAAAATCACTGGGGAAGCCAAGCCAGCAAAAAAGCCCTATTACAAGTGCCTTCAGTATGTATTCATACCCCTTTACATTTTCCACATTTTGTTGTATTACAAAGTGGGATTAAAATTGATTTAATTGTCATTTTTTATAAATGATCTACACAAAATACACTGTAATGTCAAAGTGAAAAAAATACATGTCAGAATCACCTTTTACAGCGATTACAGCTGTGAGTCTTTCTGGGTATGTCTTTAAGAGCTTTACACACCTGGATTGTACAATATTTGCACATTATTCTTTAAAAAATGATTCAAGCTCTGTCAAGATGGTTTTCGATAATTGTTAGACAGCCATTTTCAAGTCTTGCCATAGATTTTCAAGCCGATTATGCCACTCAGGATCATTCAGTGTCGTCTTGGTAAGCAACTCCAGTGTATAGGATTGTATAGGAGTTAAACAATACTCACTAATCATTTAACTGTAATGACAATGGCCCAGTCGTCTTGAACCACGCGCCAGGCTCCAGGTTTAAACTGCTATGGCATTCCTTAATGATTCAAATTATTGCGCAACTTGTAATATGTTAGTCTAATATGATCCACTATTGATAGCGACCCTCAGGAACAACCACACGAATGTGACAGAGGAAAGAAAGGTAAACGAACAATATAATGGAATGATTCAAAATTGAAGGAAACTTACACTAAAGTGAAAGTTATAAATGTATGTGGGTATTACTGATGGTTGCTAACAATAGTGGCTAATATTTACACGATACAAATAAAATAAGAAAATACAAATAAGAAAAAGCCTGGGCATATTATTAAAACATTCTAGAGCGCATAAATCAACTCGGGAGGTTCAGCGCTAAACTTCATTTACGGATGGCTTCCCATAGGCTACAGAAGCCTACAGCTTGAGTCTCCAAATTTCATCCCTGAATGTTATAAGGCCATACAATTAAAATTCTGCATAACGGGACAGCATTTCATAGGGAATTAAGTCAAGGTCAGAATATACACACCTCTGCCACACTTCCATTTCTGTGATCTCCACCCCAAATTAATAGCTGTCTGACACATGCGTTTCCCCATGGTTAAGTTCAAGGTCAGAATTCGCATAGAGAGAAAATCGCATAAAAAGGGAATACAGTTCCATTTACGTGCACGTAACTCAGATCTGAATTCCCCTCCTATAGCCTATTTAGGCTGAGTCTATGCTTAGTCTAATACAGTGACAACTTAAAGATACCAAAAGCGATTTAGTCAATGTAAGCTAAATATCATGCTCTTTCAGTTTAGTGCAACGCTAATTGGCTATTCTTTTAATTTAAAAATGATAAATGATGCCAAATGCTCGCTGGCTTCCCTTGCTATTGAATTCAATGTTACGGATGGCAACAATGTGATACTTTCTTTGGCCAGAAATCACCAGATACATGGGCTACACATACTGAGATAGAGGGGCGCTGTTTCGATTGGATGCTTTCTTCCTTGAGATACAGTAGATTCAGCCACTTGCAAATCGAAGTAGAATTATGAAACACAGAGAGACAAAGTATACACTGCGTGTACAAAACATTAGGAGCACCTTCCTAGTATTAAGTTGAACCCCTTTTTTCCCCTGAGAAGAGCTTCAATTCTTCGGGACATGGACTCTATAAGGTGTCGAAAGCATTCCATAGGGATGCTGGCCCATGTTGACTCCAATGATTCCCACAGTTGTGTCAAGTTGGCTGGATGTCCTTTGGGTGGTGGAACATTCTTGAAACTCATAGGAAACTGTTGAGTGTGAAAACCCCAGCAGCGTTGCAGTTCTTGACACACTCAAACCGGTGCGCTTGGCACTTACTACCATACCCAGTTCAAAGGCACTTACATTTTTTGTCTTGCCCATTCACCCTCTGAATGGCACACATACACAATCCATGTTTCAATTGACATCAATAAGGGATCATAGCTTTCACCTGGTCAGTCTATGTCATGGAAAGAGCAGGTGTTCTTAATGTTTTGTATACTCAGCGTATACTGTACCAGTTAGTCTCCCATTCTTCTGCTGGGACAGAGCATGAGTGGTTGCATGGGGTCAGGTCAGGGCTGGCATCATGATCCTTTTGATGAAGTCATGCATGGATGGTGTGACTGAAAAAATAGAAGAATTAAGGAATAATGAGGAACAAAGAGAGAGGACATATGGGAAAAAAATAGTATAATCTAATAATAATATATGCCATTAAGCAAATGCTTTTATCGAAAGCAATTTACAGTCATACGTGGATCAATTTCATGAATGGGTGGTCCCGTGAATCAAACCCATTATCCTGGCATAATAAGCGTCTTGCTCTACCAACTGATCTACAGTTTTGCATCAACAGCTAAATTACAACAAGATTGAAAAACTGTCCCTGAAAAGGACTAACGAGGCTCCCCCACCTCATGAGGCCAGTTGTACTGAGACTGAGATTGAAATCAGGGAAATCGCTGACAGATTTTCATTGTGTTTTCCTACACTCAGATGGCTGCTTTTAATAACGTTTTATCAGCGCATGCTGACACACGAAAATCAATAAAGCACAATAAAAGACAGGGCCCCTGCCACATACAGTATCTCCCAGCCTCTATTTTGATGAACGACCGGCTTGTAAAATATCTGTGACAAACCACGCATGGAAGGAAACAACCAGGGAATATGGCCTTAAAAATATGGCATTAAAAATCCTCATGGAAGTTCATGAGAAAATGAGGATCAATTCTGTTGAATAAGATTCAAACACTGCAAACACTTTCCCTGTAATCATGGGTCATTTGAGATATTGTCTACATTGATGATGATGATCAGGATTGTTTCATGTATAGTGCACCAAAAGACTGTCAACTGTAGCTGTCTTTTAAATCCATGTGAGAGCAGGGCAGTTGATGTGATTCAAGGATTAATCCCTGAGTGTAATGTAAATGTATCTGTGCCAGTAATGAGTGGCTGTATTTGAGCTCAGTATTGGTGTCTAGTCAGTGTATTGCTGATGTTGTCCCAGTGTACTCTCTGTTCCCACGCACTGTTTTTTTTTTCTTCACTGTTCCTCTCGTCTACTGGTTACCAGGGAACAGTATCAGATGAACGTCAGGTCTTATCTTGTCACAGTTCTAATTTCCTGTGGTCCCGCTCTCCCCTGTGGCAGCTGTTCCCGTGGCGATGGAGACTGAGACGGGGGTGTGACAGCACCTGCTAAGGCATCACTGTACTCAAACAGAGTGGAGAAGGCTGTAATATTTACATTTTAGTCATTTAGCAGACGCTCTTATCCAGAGCGACTTACAGTTACATGTGCATACATTATTTTTTTTATTTTTCATACCCCCCGAGGGAATCGAACCCACAACCCTGGCGTTGCAGACGCCATGCTCTACCAACTGAGCTACATCCACGCCGGCCATTCCCTCCCCTACCCTGGGTCTCCCGGTCGCGGCCGGCTACGACAGAGCCTGGATTCGAACCAGGATCTCCAGTGGCACAGCTAGCACTGCGATGCAGTGCCTTAGACCACTGCGCCACTCGGGAGGCGAGTGACTGGGTAAACAAATACTGAACTTATGGAAGCCCCACTCGCCAGGGAGTCAACTCTCAACAAATACACCTCACCGTTAAAAATAGGATTGGTTAGGGTTAAAGATGTTATTGAAGTAAAGAAGCAAAGATGATAGGCCTTGGCATGTTAGCAAATGCTTAAGTTTCTGTTGGATTCAAGCATGCACACTGCTGCACACTGTTTTGACATTTCCTATTCTTCTGACGAATCCAGAAAAAACTAAGGGTGTTTTGGCAGAATTGGCAATTGAAGGCCATTACATTCTGGCTGGAACTGGTTAGCCAAGGCCATTTACAACCCAGTCAAAGGTAGATAGCCCAGGCAATTTTTTCTCCAGCTAGCGGTAGATAGCAAATCATGTTTCCACCCCAGTCAGAGTCAGAGATTGGAGGCATTTCACTGCATTTCTACTCAGTGTGTGAGGTGCTCGGTGATAACAGCAGAATAATGTTTTTTTTTTTATGGACCTGCTGCCACTTCTATAATGAAACCTATCTACCTCCCAGACTACCTCATGTCTCCACACGCTCACTTCTAGTATGAGACGATGGGGAAATGCTGAAATACTTTACTCCTACGTAGACTGTTTGCACTCACGCACACACACGTACCACTATGCTGCGTGTGGTGACTGCAAAATGTCCCTAGTAAGGTCATGTTGTGGACCTGAGATCATAGCCGTGTGTGTTAACACTCTAACCCTGTCCTCCTGACGTCTCTGCCTGTTTACTGATGAGTCTGGCGCTGTCTGACCACTCCACACAGCCTGATTGGTCCTTTAGTTCACAGTCATTCTGGTTCTAGAGGACTGGAATCTTCTCTGTTTTCCTTCCTGCCAGTCAATACAAATGTGGAGGCAATCATTTCACTCTGTATGGGTTAATGTGTGACCATTCAGAGACTAATTACAGAATGATACCTAGTCAGTTGCACAACTGAATGCATTCAACCGAAATGTGTCTGTCTCATTTAACCTAACCCCTCTGAATCAGAAAGGTGCGGGGGGCTGCCTTAATCAACATCCATGGCGCCCGGGAAACAGTTGTTGTTGGGGGTTAACTGCCTTGCTCACGGGCAGAAAGGCACATTTTACCACCTTGCTGGCTCAGGTATTCGAACCAGCGACCTTGCAGTTACTGGCCCAACACTCTTAACCGCTAGGCGACCTAACGCCCCTCTAGGTAGACTTGTTTGTGTATCTGTGGGTTAAATGTATGTTTTTGGTTACTGCTCGTTAATGACTATTGCCTCCATGGCGATCTAGCTAGTACTGTATGTGTGTTTGGACTTGGTTGTTCCCACCCCCTCTTGTGTGATGTCATGCCAGGGGAGAAAGAATAGGATAGGCTTGTTGCTGTCTGTGTAGTGTTTGTGTGTGTCTGTGTGTATGCCTTCTGTCCTGATTAAGATCTATTACACAACCCAGAACAGACAATTAATTAGTCAGGCCCTATACCACTGCTAATCCCATGCCTCCCGTCCTCAACACGCGGCTCAACTGTACATGAAAGCAGATCCCCTGCCTGCCCCTCCTCGCTAACACCCTCTGTAACCATCGGCAGCAGGAATTTTCATCATAGGTACACGTCAATTATGACAGACAAAATGAGAAGAAAAAAAATCCAGAAAATCACATTGTAGGATTTTTAATGAATTTATTTGCAAATTATGGTGGAAAATAAGTATTTGGTCAATAACAAAAGTTTCTCAATACTTTGTTATATACCCTTTGTTGGCAATGACACAGGTCAAACGTTTTCTGTAAGTCTTCGCAAGGTTTTCACACACTGTTGCTGGTATTTTGGCCCATTCCTCCATGCAGATCTCCTCTAGAGCAGTGATGTTTTGGGGCTGTCGCTGGGCAACACAGACTTTCAACTCCCTCCAAAGATTTTCTATGGGGTTGAGATCTGGAGACTGGCTAGGCCACTCCAGGACCTTGAAATGCTTCTTACGAAGCCACTCCTTCGTTGCCCGGGCGGTGTGTTTGGGATCATTGTCATGCTGAAAGACCCAGCCACGTTTCATCTTCAATGCCCTTGCTGATGGAAGGAGGTTTTCACTCAAAATCCCATGATACATGGCCCCATTCATTCTTTCCTTTACACGGATCAGTCGTCCTGGTCCCTTTGCAGAAAAGCAGCCCCAAAGCATGATGTTTCCACCCTCATGCTTCACAGTAGGTATGGTGTTCTTTGGATGCAACTCAGCATTCTTTGTCCTCCAAACACGACGAGTTGAGTTTTTTCCAGAAAGTTCTATTTTGGTTTCATCTGACCATATGACATTCTCCCAATCCTCTTCTGGATCATCCAAATGCACTCTAGCAAACTTCAGACGGGCCTGGACATGTACTGGCTTAAGCAGGGGGACACGTCTGTCACTGCAGGATTTGTGTCCCTGGCGGCGTAGTGTGTTACTGATGGTAGGCTTTGTTACTTTGGTCCCAGCTCTCTGCAGGTCATTCACTAGGTCCCCCCGTGTGGTTCTGGGATTTTTGCTCACCGTTCTTGTGATCATTTTGACCCCACGGGGTGAGATCTTGCGTGGAGCCCCAGATCGAGGGAGATTATCAGTGGTCTTGTATGTCTTCCATTTCCTAATAATTGCTCCCACAGTTGATTTCTTCAAACCAAGCTGCTTACCTATTGCAGATTCAGTCTTCCCAGCCTGGTGCAGGTCTACAATTTTGTTTCTGGTGTCCTTTGACAGCTCTTTGGTCTTGGCCATAGTGGAGTTTGGAGTGTGACTGTTTGAGGTTGTGGACAGGTGTCTTTTATACTGATAACAAGTTCAAACAGGTGCCATTAATACAGGTAACGAGTGGAGGACAGAGGAGCCTCTTAAAGAAGAAGATACAGGTCTGTGAGAGCCAGAAATCTTGCTTGTTTGTAGGTGACCAAATACTTATTTTCCACCATAATTTGCAAATAAATTCATAAAAAATCCTACAATGTGATTTTCTAGAATTTGTTTTCTCAATTTGTCTGTCATAGTTGACGTGTACCTATGATGAAAATTACAGGCCTCTCTCATTTTTTTAAGTGGGAGAACTTGCACAATTGGTGGCTGACTAAATACTTTTTTCCCCCACTGTATCAGTTTGATGCAAATGTCATGTGTGTAAAATGTGTACTGTGGTAATGTATGTATATTTGTGTACGTATGTATGTGTGTGAGTGTATGTATGTGTGTGTGTGTATGTGTGTGTGGGTGTGTTTGTTTGTGTGTGAGAAACATGTTAATAGCTCCTTCCCCAGTGAGAATGGGGACCGTCGCCGAAAACAAAGACGGTTCTGCCTAATTGTTCTGCAGAGTTATTAGAGGAAGGAAAGACAGAAAGGCTTCACACCACTCACTCACTTGAGTATTTTACCTAATTATTTTCAGATTATCTCATTTTGTGTACCCTCTGGCCGATCTGCGGTCAAGAACCCAGAGTTCATCTCAGCCTATGCTGCCCTTCAGTCCCCACACTTTTTGGCCCTGAAGGAGACATGGATCACCCCCAGAGAACACTGCTACTCCAGCTGCTTTCTCTTCATCTGACTATGTGTTCTGGTCATCGCGGTGGTGGCACAGGGCTATTAATTTCCCCTAAGTGGAGATTTTATATTTTCTCCCTCACTCACCTGTCCATCTCCTCATTTGAATTCCATGCTGTCACTGTCACTTGTCCACTCAAGCTTAAAATTGCTGTCATCTATCGCCTACCAGGTGCCCTTAGAGAGTTCCTCAATGAGCTTGACACTTTGAGCTAACTTCCTGACGATGGCTCACCTCTTATTGTAAAGGGCGACTTCAACCTCCCAACGTCTGCCTTAGATACATTTCTTTCCACCTCTTTCTTTCCCCTCCTTGCCTCTTTTGACCTCACAGTTTTCCAGTCCCCTCCCAATCACAAGGCAGGCAATACGCTTGACCTCATCTTTACTAGAGGCTGTTCGCCTACTAATCTCACTGCAAACCCCCTCTAGGTCTCGGATCACTACTTTGTTTCCTTTTCTCACCCTCTCATCAAACCCTACCCACTCAGCCCCTACCCAGATGGTAATGCGCTGTCGCAATCTTTGCTCTCTCTCTCCCACTACTCTCTCCTCTTCCATCCTATCATCTCTCCCTTCTGCTAAATCCTTCTCCCTCCTGTCTCCTGATTTTGCCTCTTCGACCCCACTCTCCTCCCTTTCCACATCATATTACTCGCTCTGTCCCCTTTGCTCCCGGCCGGCTCGGCCTTCCCCTCCTGCTTCATGGCTGAGTGAATCATTGCGAGCTTACAGAACAAGGTTGAGCAAAAATGGAGGAAAACTAAACTTCCGGAGGACTATCATCCTTTCACTCCCTTCTCTCTACCCTCTCTTCCTCTGTATCCACTGCTAAAGCCACTTTCTATCAATTTTAAGCTTCTGCCTCTAACCCTAGGAAACTATTTTCCACCTTATCCTCACTCCTTAATCCTCTACCCCATCCCCCTCCCTCCTCCCTCTCTGCGGTTGACTTTGTCAACCACTTTGAAAAGAAGGTTGATGACATCCACTCCTCATTTACTCAGCCTATTGAGTCCACTTGATCCCACTTACACAAAACTACCCTACGCATTGACCTCTTTCTCCCCTCTCTCTCCAGATGAAATCCTGCGACTAGTGAGGTCCGGCCGCTCGACAACCTGTCCGCTCGACCTCATCCCCTCCTCCCTTCTCCAGACCATCTCTGGAGACCTTCTCCCTTTCCTAACTTCCCTCATCAACTCATCCCTGACCACTGGCTGCATCCCCTCTGACTTCAAAATGGTCAGCGTCGCACCCCTCCTCAAGAAACCAACACTCGCCCCCTCTGATGTCAAAACCAACAGACCGGTATCCCTTCTTTCTTTTATTTTCAAATCACTTGGCATGCTGTCCCTGACCAACTCTCTCGCTATCTCTCTCAGAACGAGTTTCTTGACCCTAACCAGTCAGGCTTCAAAATGGGTCACTCAACTGAGATTGCTCTCCTCTTTGTCACGGAGGCTCTCCACACTGCCAAAGCTGACTCTCTCTCCTCTGTTCTCATCCTCCTAGATCAATCCGCTGCCTTCGACACTGTGAACCATCAGATCCTCCTCTGCACCACATACTCTCACTACTGGTGTCCCCCAGAGCTAGGTTGTAGGCTCTCTCCTCTTCTCTCTATACACCAAGTCCCTCAGCTCTGTCATATCCACACATGGTCTCCTATCATTGCTATGTGGATGACACTCAACTACTTTTCTCCTTCCCCCCTTCTGACACACCGGTGGCGACCCGCATCTCTGCGTGCCTGGCAGATATCTCAGCTTGGATGTCGGCCCACCACCTCAAACTCAACCTCAACAAAACAGAGCTGCTCTTCCTCCTGGGGAAGGCCTGCCCGGTCCAAGACCTCTCCATCACGGTTGACAACACCATGCTGTCCCCCTCCCAGAGTGCAAAGAACCTTGGCGTGACCCTGGACAACCTCACACAGGAAGCGGCCTCACAATTTGTCATCTCCCGTCTGGACTACTGCAACTCGCTGTTGGCTGGGCTCCCTGCTTGTGCCATCAAACCCCTGCAACTTATCCAGAACGCCACAGCTCGCCTGGTGTTCAACCTTCACAAGATCTCCCATGTCACCCCGCTCCTCCACACACTCCACTGGCTTTATGGAGGATTTTCTAGTACATATGTTGTAGAATGAAACGCCTATATGCCTTAAATGCTTATGATTAAGAACCAATTAAAGGGTTAAAACAGAGCAGAGACATTTCTTTAGTGCAAACACTGTGCTTCTGATAATGGATGATTCCCTCTAACTCCCTGCAGCTGGTCTGGGTATGTCATTGACGTGATGTAGATAAAACGTATCATTGTAGCTGTGTGGAGATTGGAGTAACAATGGAACTAGTGTTATCACTTGTTTGTGCTTATGACTTGACACACATAGCCACATGCACATAGTCACAAGGAAAAACCATAGCCACAAGGTCCTGGGAGGATGGCTGTTGGGAAAGGCTTAAATGTATGTGGTTGAGAATGAGTCACGCCATGACATGTTTAAACCATGTTTAAGTATTGATTGATATGTTTTATAATGTGTTATGAAACGATAAGGGTAAAACAGAATGAAGAGTGTGATTGTTCTTTAACGTACGTATGTATATCATTATTTGAGTCACGCCACCAATATAATGAGATAAGTGACAGAGGACCCATTTAGAGAAGCGCACGTAGCCCTCGTGAGTAAACAACATGTGACACCGAACATATAATGGAGTAACTGTGTAGGTTGTATAAGCATGACTATGCATTTGTGTCTGTATAAAAGGAGAGCTCCTAATCAGGGAAAACAGATGTTCTGCAGATCATCTCGGCTTTCGTTGCTTCGTGTAATAAAAGTATATTTTTATTCTACAAAAACTCTGGAATAACTTTTTATTTTTAACAAGTATAGTAATAATTATCCACGACAGCTTCCAGTCGAAGCTCACATCCACAACAAGACCATGGTCCTTGCCTACGGAGCAGCAAGAGGAACTCCTTACCTTCAGGCTATGCTCAAACCCTACACCCCAACCCAAGTACTCCTTTCTGCCACCTCTGGTCTCACAGGAGGGCAGCTCCCGCTCAGCCCAGTCAAAGCTCTTCTCTGTCCTGGCAACACAATGGTGGAACCAGCTTCCTCCTGAAGCTAGGACAGCAGAGTCCCTGCCCATCTTCCAAAAACATCCAAAACCCTACCTCTTCAAATAGTATCTTAAATAATCCCCCCTCCCCATTGTTATACAGTTCTTATCTAATGAGTGTGTAGGGAGTGCGGGCGTGTGAGGAAGTGCCTCACATCGATAAACAGATTTATTAAATCACAGTAGCGCTTGCTTGGAATTATCAAAAAGATGTGCTGAGTTAACACTGCCATTAGGCATTTCCTGTGTGTGTGTGTTTGTGTGTGCCTGTGTGTGTGTGTGTGTGTGTGTGTGTGTGTGTGTGTGTGTGCAAGACCTCCACACAACCCCACTCTGGCATCCTCTGATAACGAACAGAAGACCCCATCCCCCACTACACTCGTTCTTTGAATCAGAGGAGAAACCACTATTTGAAGTCACAAAATGCACACTTTTTGAGAAACTGCTGCAGGAAGTTAATTCAAAGAAAACCTCCCTGTCCCTGATATAATACTGTAGAAAGATTACCTGGGTTGGAGCTAGATTAGGTCACCATCAGTGTGTTCCAGACAGTAACAGAAATATTGACCTTGTATTGTATAGTGGATGCTTTCTGAACCTCATATGCAATGGGAAGGCATCCAGTTTAGTGTGCATATTACACTACTCATATCAGTTATACAGACACACTCTCCTATTGACTGTGGCCGGATCTCTTTCCCATCACACTCTCTCTGGTCAGTCAGGGGGACAGGGGGTTCATCCCAAATGGCACCCTATTCCCTATATAGTGCACTGCTTTTGACCAAAAAGTTAAAAGTAGTGCACTAAATAGGGAATACGGTGCCATTTGGGATGCACAGCCTGGCCAATCAGGGTGACAGGCATTTTAATTGTCCTGTACTGATGGTGGTGGTGTGACAGAACAGGGGAATCAGTTAATCCTGTCCCCAGCAGTGTCACAGCCTGTTTTTCACACCTTCAGACAAGGGATCTCATTGCCTCCTCTGGTGCACTCTGTCTCGCCCTCTTTCATTCTCACTTTTCTATCTGTTTCTCACTCACCTAAACACTGTCACATTCCCCTTTTCATTTTCTCTATCCACCCTCCCTCTCTCCGCTGCTCCCTCTGTCACGCCCTCACCGTATCACCCCATTTCTCTCTCTCTCCCTCCCTCCCTCCCTCTCTGTTTTTGAGGTGACTCATCAGTGTGTCACAGTGTCACAGAGGGCGGAGGGACACAGTCTAATCAGACAGTTTGTGTGTGTGAGGTCCTGCTGGTGGCGTCCAGTGGTGTGTGATTAGAGGATTATAAACGTGGAGGAGGGCTGTTGTGTTCCTCTCCACATCCACATCCTGGTCATTAGTTTTGCTCTCTGTCAGGGGTTGTTTTCTGTCTCTATCATTTGTGTCAGTACCAGAGCAGCGCAACACACTTAGAGGCCATGTTCCTATCTATCTGAATGGCCTCCCCTGCTCCCGTCTATACTTCTTCTCATTCATCAAGGCAAGGCCGGAATTGATGGCTGTGTGTGTGTGTGTGTGTTTGTGTGACACAGTGTGTCCCCACTGTGCGCTGGCCCACTGTGCGGTTGTAGTGTAGGAAATCAAACAGATGGCTGACGTTATTGGTAGTGATGCTGTGATGGAACCCACCTGTGTAAATGTAATAGATGTTAAGAAGTCTTCCTGCTCTGCTCCACAGGGCTGGGTGTGTGTGTGGGTGCGGGTGCGTCCGTGCGTGTGATGGAGTAAACAACCAGTTATTTGTCCATCTACCCCCACAGAGAGACAGCAACCCAGTGGAACTTCGCTTGAGCGAAACAGTAGTGGTTGGCTGAAATGGTTGGAGAGAGTAAAAAGAGTCAACCCCCATCCCCTAGACACACACACACACACACACACCCTGCTGAGAGCATGCATTCTGTTTACTCACTGGGGATCCCCAGTAACAGTCAGTCAATATAGGGCTGCATATGGTCCAGTTCACTGTGGCAGAAGAGAAGAGAACTGTAGTGGAATCATTATTTATTTGCACAGTGTATGTCCTACATGAGGGCAAATGATGTAGCTTCTTGCCTGACATGGTTGAACAACATCAACAGTGCTGCACCATCAGATGCATTGATAGGACCCTGGCATGCTAGCTATCATAAATCTCTTATGGACAAACACACCCTAACGAATGTGGGCCGTGGACGGTGATGATTCAACATGTAGAATCGTCAGGATATTAACAGAAAATGATGGCCGATGTTCTGTGTTCAGAGGCAATAGGATGGCCACCCGCTGCTTTTAACCGTTGATCGGCACGGTCTGTTTTGTACTTTAGATCTCCCATCAAGGAAAGTTATATTGGGTAAATACTGCCGTTAAAACCTCACCTCACTAACTGGCTGGTCTCAGGGTTTAGGACGCAGAGGGGGGTTTATTTTTATTTCTAATCTCCATTGTGCTGTTTCCTCTCACATCCATTCATCAGTGGTGCCACCATGCAGCCCTCTCCTCTCCTCTCCTCTCCTCTCCTCTCCTCTCCTCTCCTCTCCTCTCCTCTCCTCTCCTCTCCTCTCCTCTCCTCTCCTCTCCTCTCCTCTCCTCTCCTCTCTCTGCCTTCCTTCACCACAAATGACCTGGGCTCCAGTCTATCATTGTCCCTGAATCACTGCTACAAGACTCCCATCTAGCCCTAAATGGACATCGGCCTGCTTTTATGATAATACTACTACTAATAATTATTATTTGCTTATATTTGTCCTGTTTCACACATGAACAAGTGTGTATGGTACCTATTTCCATGGCATAGGTTTTTGTTTTTTTACTACTAATGCAAACTACTTGTTATATGGTGGATTGTGGTCTGTTTCAATGGGAAATGGGGTGAATTAAGATGCAGTGTTGTGTGCACCTCTGCTTTTATCCTTCCATAAGGTACCTCACCTGAATCAACTAATATGATGGTGTGCTGCTGAGTACACTGTGTGTGTATGTGTGTGTGTGTGTGTGTGTGTGTGTGTGTGTGTGTGTGTGTGTGTGTGTGTGTGCAGGCAGTGTTGCCATGTTCGCCTTTTTCCCAGAAAATTGGGCAACTTTGAAAACGATGTCGTGGGTGAAAATGTATTGGTCGCGGGATGCGGGTTTTTGGGCTATTTCTAAGTTACACCGCGGCCGCCATGGCATTTCTTGAAAGAAAAAAAAACGAATCACTGTAACCTGCTGCTGACTGTCAGGCAGTGAGGCAGGCTGTTGCTGAGTGAGTGAGTGGTGGGGAGGGCTGATGGGGTGTGTGTTGAGAGAGCACTACAGTTAATGGCTGAGTCACGTGAGCGAGAGGAGTGGGAGCAGCACGCGCGCACGTTGTGACAACTTGCTACCAGTTGTAAGTAGGCTGTTTAGATTGTCATTATGGAGACACCTATTTCCAACCCTTTAAAACACATTAATACGCTAGAACTGATGCACATAAATAAATAATGGAAAAAACGACTGCATTCTAAAGTTGACGTTGCTTAAAGAAAACGGTATCAAGCGAAGTATTTTATGCATGCTCAGTTCTTGTTCTCCTGGTGGAGTGGAAATTTGAAATGGAAGTTATGGAACTCCCTTGCATGGTTTTTTTATGGGGGAAAAGTCCTCAATGAAACTGACATTAAATGTGGAGAATGATACATTTGCCTCTGTTGGCCATCAAGTAGCCTATTAATTTATATGCCATTGTAGTCTACCAGTTGATATAATAAATATGTTGAAATTACGATATCATTGGAGTCATTGCAAATCAATTTGTGCCAAATCAATTTGTGCCAATTTGTGCCACTGGAGCTGGCAAACCAATTTAACAAATAGCCTATAACTTCAGTTTATTGATGTTGTAGCCTTATGTTATTATGCAATTATTAATGGACATGTTTAGTTAATTAAATTGGAAGTTATCAAAGCTCTATCGCAATTGCCGATCAGTTGTTAGAACGCATTAGATTGACGGTAACAGTAGTCAGATTAGGCTACAGGTAAAACATGCCTAAAAAATCAACACTGGCTGTTGTTGACAAGCCTATTCAGTTCATATACATATTATTAGTATTTAATTCAGTGATTGAAATGATGACCCCATTCTCAGTAGCCTATTCCAGCAGGCTATTGGGAAACAAGCACTTCTTACCTCGAAATCGCCTCACTATTCATATTGAATAAATGTGTCTGTTAATTTGAACTAAGCAAGCTGCTAAATCGTTCAGTTTACATCTTTCCTTACCATCAATCTAAAGTGATGATGACGCCGGAGAAGATGGCTGCCGTTTTACAGCCCCCTAACCAATTGTATTATGTGTGTTTTTTCGTATGATTTGTCATTTATTCTGTACATAATGTTTCTGCCATCGTCTCTTATAACCAAAAAGAGGACAGTGATTACTCACCTCGTATTGGACAAAGATTTTTTCTTCAACGAGGCGGCCGCAAAGGATATCCTACAGACACCCGACAAGGCCCAAATCCCTGTCATTCGCAGGAGAAAGAGACAGAGATATCGTGGACGTAGGTCGGGGTGCCTCGTAAGGATCCGACGGCGAGCGAGTTAACTGCCTCTTCCATCAATCCTATTAGCCAATCTTCAATCATTGGAAAAGAAATTAGATGACCTACGATTATGCTTATCCTACCAACGGGACATTAAAAACTGTAGTATCTTATGTTTCACCGAGTCGTGGCTGAACGACGACATGGACAACATACAGCTAGCGGGCTATACGCTACATCGGCAGGATAGAACGGCTGACTCCGGTAAGAAAAGGGGTGGCGGTCTGTGTATATTTGTAAACAACAGCTGGTACACAAAATAAAATACTAAGGAAGTCTCAAGGTTTTGCTCGCCTGAGGTAGAGTACCTTATGATAAGCTGTAGACCACACTATTTACCTAGAGAGTTTTCATCTATATTTTTCATAGCTGTCTATTTACCACCACAAACCAATGCTGGCATTAAGATTGCACTCAATGAGCTGTATAAGGCCATAACTAAACAGGAAAACCCTCATCCAGAGGCAGCGCTCCTAGTGGCCGGGGACTTTAATGCAGGGAAACTTAAATCCGTTCTACCTTATTTCTACCAGCATGTTAAAAATGCAACAAGAGGAAAAAAAACTCTAGACCAAGTTTACTCCGCACACAGAGACACATACAAAGCTTTCCCTCGCCCTCCATTTGGCAAATCTGACCATAACTCTATCCTCCTGATTCCTGCTTATAAGCAAAAACTAAATCAGGAAGCACCAGTGACTCGGTTAATAAGAAAGTGGTCAGATGACGCAGATGCTAAGCTACAGGACTGTTATGCTAGCACAGACTGGAACATGTTCTGGGATTCTTCAGATAGCATTGAGGAGTACACCACATCAGTCACTGGCTTCATCAATAAGTGCATCGATGACGTCGTCCCCACAGTGACCGTACGTACATACCCCAACCAGAAGCCATTGATTACAGGCAACATCCACACTGAGCTAAAGGGTAGAACTGCCGCTTTCAAGGAGCGGGACTCTAACCCTGACGCTTATAAGAAATCCCACTATGCCCTCCGACAAACCATCAAACAGGCAAAGAGTCAATACAGGACTAAGATTGAATCGTACTACACCGGCTCTTATGCTCGTCGGATGTGGCAGGGCTTGAAAACTATTACAGACTACAAAGGGAAGCACAGCCGCGAGCTGCCCAGTGACACAAGCCTACCAGACGAGCTAAACCACTTCTATGCTCGCTTCGAGGCAAACAACACTGAAGCATGCATGAGAGCACCAGCTGTTCCGGATGACTATGTGATCACGCTCTCCGTAGCCGATGTGAGTAAGACTTTTAAGCAGGTCAACATTCACAAGGCCGCAGGGCCAGACGGATTACCTGGACGTGTACTCCGAGCATGTGCTGACCAACTGGCAAGTGTCTTCACCGACATTTTCAACATGTCCCTGACTGAGTCTGTAATACCAACATGTTTCATGCAGACCACCATAATCCCCGTGCCCAAGGACACTAAGATAACCTGCCTAAATGACTACCGACCCGTAGCACTGACGTCTGTAGCCATGTGGCTAGTGTTTGAAAGGCTGGTCATGGCTCACATCAACACCATTATCCCAGAAATCCTAGACCCACTCCAATTTGCATATTGCCCCAACAGATCCACAGATGATGCAATCTCTATTGCACTCCACACTGCCCTTTTCCACCTGGAAAAGAGGAACACTCATTGACTACAGCTCAGCGTTCAACACCATAGTGCCCTCAAAGCTCATCACTAAGCTAAGGATCCTGGGACTAAACACCTCCCACTGCAACTGGATCCTGGACTTCCTGACGGGCCGCACTCAGGTGGTAGGTAACAACACATCTGCCACGCTGATCCTCAACACGGGGGCCCCTCAGGGGTGCGTGCTCAGTCCCCTCCTTTACTCCCTGTTCACCCATGAATGCATGGCCAGGCACGACTCCAACACCATCATTAAGTTTGCAGACGACACAACAGTGGTAGGCCTGATCACCGACAACGATGAGACAGCCTATAGGGAGGAGGTCAGAGACCTGGCTGTGTGGTGCCAGGATAACAACCTCTCCCTCAACGTGACCAAGACAAAGGAGATGATTGTGGACTACAGGAAAAAACTGAGGACTGAGCACGCCCCAATTCTCATCGACGGGGCTGTAGTGGAACATGTTGAGAGTGTCCACATCACCAATGAACTATCATGGTCCAAACACACCAAGACAGTCGTGAAGAGGGCACGACAAAGCCTATTCCCCCTCAGGAGACTGAAAAGATTTGGCATGGGTCCTCAGATCCTCAAAAAGTTATACAGCTGCACCATCGAGAGCATCCTGACTGGTTGCATCACCGCCTGGTATGGCAACTGCTCGGCCTCCGACCGCAAGGCACTACAGAGGGTAGTGCGTACGGCCCAGTACATCACTGGGGCCAAGCTTCCTGCCATCCAGGACCTCTATACCAGGCGGTGTCAGAGGAAGGCCCTCAAAATTGTCAAAGACTCCAGCCACCCTGGTCATAGACTGTTCTCTCTGCTACCGCACGGCAAGTGGTACCGGAGCGCCAAGTCTAGGTCCAAAAGGCTTCTCAACAGCTTCTACCCCCAAGCCATAAGACTCCTGAACAGCTAATCATGGCTACCCTGACTATTTGAACCCCCACCCCATCTTTTTATGCTACTGCTACTCTGTTAATTATTTATGCATAGTCACTTTAACTCTATCCACATGTACATATTACCTCAACTACCTCAACTAGCCGGTGCCCCCACACATTGACTCTGCACCGGTACCCCCCTGTATATAGCCTCCCTACAGTTATTTTATTTTACTTCTGCTCTTTTTTTCTCAACACTTTTTTGTTGTTGTTGTTTCATTTTACTTTTTTATTAAGAAATAAATGCATTGTTGGTTAAAGGCTGTAAGTAAGCATTTCACGGTAATGTCTACACCTGTTGTATTCGGCGCATGTGGCAAATAAAATTTGATTAGATTTGATTTGATTTCCTACATCTTGTCTAGGCTACTGTAGACTATCTGAAATTAGATGTAGGCCTATCAGGGGTATTTTCTACCTGCCTTTATCTAAGCAAACCATGGCAAAGTTCAATTACAATCATAAAACCAGATTTTAGTCTGTAGCCTATGCCTGTTGAAATGACAAGTCAATCTCGCAAATGGGCCATTTATACTAGTTTGTAGTCTTAACATCTGGCACGTAAAACAGCACAATTGCCAAAAAATACCCTAACATTCGTTTTTTTATGTTAGTCCAAGTGTTTCTTGCTCAGAGATTTCGAGATCCCCTGACCAACTTTCATCATTCAAACTCTCCTGTGGAATTTATCTATAGTTATGCACATGCTCAAAGGGGATTTATTTACAATTATAAACCTGGTTCGAGCCCTGAATGCTGATTGGCTGAAAGCCGTGGTATATCAGACCATATACCACAGGGATGACAAAAATATTACGTTTGTAACAAGCTTATAATAGCAATAAGGCACCCTGGGGGTTTGTGGTATATGGCCAATATACCACGTCTAATGGCTGTATCCAGGCACTCCGTCTTACATCATGCATAAGAACATTAATCATAGCAGTCAAATTAGTTAAATCAATATCCACTGATGAAAAATGATCTGGCGAGTTTAATAAGGGCAAATTATATTTTCTATTACGACACATTCAAATTCCTTTATTACTTCATGTCATAGATTGCAATAATTATTATTTTGAAGAAAACTGAATTTAGCTTCTAACATCATTACAACTTACTGTGATATTCCTTCTTAATTCTCTTGATAACATTATGGAAAAAGGGTTTATTGTATAAATATGGCAACTCCTCCCTTGCTGTGAAATAAAAATGTGGGCTAGTTTTCAGGCCTTCTGGGTAGGTTTTGAGTGGTCATTGAACTGGAAATTTTAGCTAAAATGTGGCGCTGGACATTTTAATTTACCGAACCCATATGCATTGGGTGCATAACCTGATTTGGGCGTCCACCCACTGTGCTCAGAATGAAAGAAATCACATTTAGATTATGGCAATTCATCTTAACAGAACATGCAACTGCATGTATCCTTCTTACCAAATTCCGATGCGCACTTTAAAGCTATACATTTTAGTCATTTAGCAGAGCAACTTACAGGAGCAATTAGGGTTAAGTGCCTTGCTCAAGGGCACATCGGCAGATATTTCACCAAGTCAGCCCGGGGATTCGAACCAGCCCAAGGCTCCTATCCGCTAGGCTACCTGCCGCCCCATTTTAGAATAACATTTACTTCTCCTCAGCCAACAAGAGGAGTAACAAACAGCAAAATCACTAGCCTATGTCAATCTACAGGCGTGGTCAAAGGTTTTGAGAATGACACAAGTATTGGTCTTCACAAAGTTCGCTGCTTCAGTGTTTTTAGATATTTTTGTCAGATGTTACTATGGTATACTGAAGTATAATTACAAGCATTCCATAAGTGTCAAAGGCTTTTATTGACAATTACATTTAGTTTATGCAAAGAGTCAATATTTGCAGTGTTGATCATTCTTTTTCAAGACCTCTGCAATCCGCCCTGGCATGCTGTCAATTAACTTCTGGGCCACATCCTGACTGATGGCAGCCCATTCTTGCCTAATCAATGCTTGGAGTTTGTCAGAATTTGTGGGTTTTTGTTTGTCCACCCGCCTCTTGAGGATCGACCACAAGTTCTCAATGGGATTAAGGTCTGGGGAGTTTCCTGGCCATGGACCCAAAATGTCGATGTTTTGTTCCCCGAGCCACTTAGTTATCACTTTTGCCTTATGGCAAGGTGCTCCATCATGCTGGAAAATGCATTGGTCGTCACCAAACTGTTCTTGGATGGAGAAGTTGCACTTGGAGAATGTGTTGCTACCATTCTTTATTCATGGCTGTGTTCTTAGGCGAAATTGTGAGTTAGCCCACTCCCTTGGCTGAGAAGCAACCCCACACATGAATGGTCTCAGGATGCTTTACTGTTGGCATGACACAGGACTGATGGTAGCGCTCACATTGTCTTCTCCGGACAAGGTGTTTTCCAGATGCCCCAAACAATCGGAAAGGGGATTCATCAGAGAAAATGACTTTACCCCAGTCCTCAGCAGTCCAATCCCTGTACCTTTTGCAGAATATCAGTCTGTCCCTGATGTTTTTCCTGGAGAGAAGTGGCTTCTTTGCTGCCCTTCTTGACACCAGGCCATCCTCCAAAAGTCTTCGCCTCACTGTGCGTGCAGAAGCACTCACACCTTTTTTGTGCAAAGCAATGATGACGACACGTGTTTCCTTGCAGGTAACCATGGTTAACAGAGGAAGAACAATGATTTCAAGCACCACCCTCCTTTTAAATCTTCCAGTCTGTTATTCTAACTTAATCAGCATGACAGCGTGATCTCCAGCCTTATCCTCGTCAACAATCACTGACATGATGGCTGCTGGTCCTTTTGTGGCAGGGCTGAAATGCAGTGGAAATGTTTTTTGGGGATTAAGTTCATTTTCATGACAAAGAGGGACTTTGCAATTAATTGCAATTCATCTGATCACTCTTCATGATATTCTGGAGTATATGCAAATTGCCATCATCAAAACTGAGGCAGCAGACTTTGTGAAAATTAGTATTTGTGTCATTCTCAAAACTTTTGACCACGACTGTACTATCCTCCATAGAAGAAAAGTCTACATATTCTATTGGGTCAGCTTGTGATTCTGTGCTAGAAAGAAATAGCCTATTCCTATTCCTTGGGCAATGAGGCTGATGCAACAGGTCAGAAAGTTTAGCTTAAAATGTTGATAAACTTCTTCACATTTTAATCGCGCAATGCGCACAATTAGCGGGAAAACACAGTTGTCAAAATCACAAGACACATGAGAGCTGTTTCATATGACAGAGATGAAAATAACCGTTAGAAATTTTGAAAGAGAGGTGATCTAAAGATAGCATGGGTTACCAATATGACTAGGATTATGCCTTTGGCTACTGGACAATGAAAGAAAGTTGATTTGAAAACCAATAGAACATGAGAGAAATAGGCTACTGGTTTCAATGGCAAATGGAAGTCTTTATAAAATAATTGGCACCATGTTTCTATGGTCTACTTTGAAGCAAGGTAAAACATGCCTCATAATATGAAGTAACGCGTTCAGGTTTCAAACAATTAAGTATGTTTTCAAAATGCATACTGCCTCCAGCTCATTAAAAAGTGGTGTGTGATGCGCTGAAGCCTGCCTACCATGGCCTATGCAATTGAATGGCGAATGGGAAGTGTGCTTAAATAACCAGTTGAGAAATACAAATAGTAGGCCTAACTTATTTTAATCGTGGCCATCAACATTGTTTTTTACACGAGATTGCATTTGGAATTGTTGCGCAATGATTGGGCTTATAACAGCAGCAACAAAGGAGCTGTTTGTGGAGCTGTGGCAGCCAGGTAGCAGCTGCTCTCGCGCTGTTTGACAGATTTTCAGCTCAAACTAGGTTCTTTATCTGTATCCTATGTGCGGGTGATAAAAAACATACATAATAACTAACGAAAATACACATTATCCTAGTGTAATCACTGGCCCTATGCTCAGACAGTCATCTCCATGATTTGGCTCACCTATGGCCTCTGGGGTTCTCTGTTTGTGTTCCATATGCTAATGTTATGCTAAGATAAACAGATGGCAGACAGTGCAGCTCACCCATTTCTGGGGTCGCAAGTGATTTCACCATTCATCTGGGACTAGTGTTGTGTAGGGATGGAATCAAATCATTAAAGTACCTAGCGCTATACAATCCTTTCCCCTCTTTAAGCTGCATGGACCATAGCCCTACATTAGCAATCAAGAATAGCTGGAGCTCTCAAGTGTGTACGCACAGACAATGACAGGAGAAAAGCTTTAAACTAAAATATAGAGTGGTACTAGTAGACTCTTCTTAAAAGAGTGGTTCACTTTTTTTCTTTACCAAATCTAAATTTTTGATGTAAATCGCATGTTATAGAAGGGTCCATCACTTTTTTAGCTATTTCACTTGGTTTTGAGAATCTTACCCCACCCGCAATAGACTTCCTCATTGCTCGTTCTGCAGCATGGGGGCCACGGAAAACATAAACAAAGGCTCCAAAAACCTAATAGGTCCTTTTAGTAACGGCAAACACCAAAATACATCCTTTTAGTAATGGCAAACACCAAAATACATCCTTTTAGTAACGGCAAACACCAAAATACATCCTTTTAGTAATGGCAAACACCAAAATACATCCTTTTAGTAACGGCAAACACCAAAATACATCCTTTTAGTAATGGCAAACACCAAAATACATCCTTTTAGTAACGGCAAACACCAAAATACATCCTTTTAGTAATGGCAAAGCTCTCAGTATACAGTCGTGATGCAGGTCTTTAGATGTTGTGCACATGAAATTGTATAATTCCAAACTTTATCAGCAACTTTGTATTCCATTTTGTTGGACTTGAGCGACACATTTCCATGTGCGAGCATGCGTGTGCTTTCTCTTTCCCATTGTGGTGATACGAGAAATGAGAAAATGTGCATGCTCACACACAGAAATGTATCGCACGCACGCATCGACACACACAACAATTATGGTTATTCCTATAAATAATGGGGCCATTGGTATTGGGATCAAATTTTCAAAATGGTAAAAATAAAAAAATACAAATCATGCAGTTACACATGTGTACTTGGAGGAATAAAAGTGAATATATACAAATTGGTCCATAACTCCACCTATACAACAACATAGGCCTAGGACTATACAAACTTTAAGCAGGGTTCAGTCAAATTAAAGTACTTTCAGGGACTTTTTCAAGAACTTATTTGTAATTTTCAAGGAACTCAATGTTATACAATTGTAAAATGTATGTAATTGTACATGTAGGGCCTAATAGACAACTCCCCCTCCCCCAAAAAAGCAGAAAGTGTCAAAATAAAGTAGGCCATTACCACTTTAAGAATAATAATTAAAAATAATGCATTTTTCAGGCCTTGCCAATGCATTGATATTGAAATTATTATTACATTGTAAAATATGTGAGAATAATATGGACATTATCCGACTAAATAGATTGGATGCATGCCGATTGTTCTGTATCCTAGGTGGCCGACGCAGACACACATAATAAAGCCGTGAATAGTGGTATCATTAATCTCACCATTTGAATCTCACCAACGCTGTTTTTATAATGAGAAAGTGACCATAAATCAGGTTCCTTTTTTAATGGAAGGATTTGGAAAGCCAAGATGAAGATCAGTTGCTGTCATCCTCATAATCATATCCTCATAAAAACATGGCAGATTATTATCAATGATTTACCAACAGCTGTAACAAGTCGTCCAGTGTAGGAAATCCTCACTGGTACCCTAGTTTATAGAAAGACCCTTATACATTGGTTGAAATGATCAAATCGTCACACTATTTGTGAAGCAAGTTCGAGATAATCTGGACATCACATACTGTAGGATATCAGAGATTTTGTGAGGGTCTCTCTCTCTCTCTCTCTCTCTCTCTCTCTCTCTCTCTCTCTCTCTCTCTCTCTCTCTCTCTCTCTCTCTCTCTCTCTCTCTCTCTCTCTCTCTCTCTCTCTCTCTCTCTCCTCTCTCTCTTCTCTCTCTCTCCCCCTCTCTCTCTCTCTCTCTCTCTCTCTCTCTCTCTCTCTCTCTCTCTCTCTCTCTCTCTCTCTCTCTCTCTCTCTCTCTCTCTCTCTCTCTCTCTCTCTCTCTCTCTCTCTCTCTCTCTCTCTCTCTCTCTCTCTCTCTCTGTGTGTGTACATCGCCAATATCAGAGAACATGGTTCTTTGTGTCTTTGAGATGTGAAGCAAGGAGGAGTGAGGCAGCTCCAGATTGGCCCAGTGAAGCACAGAGGCGTTTCTTTGAGCCGTACAGTAATTGAACATGGCAGACAGTGGTGTTTCACACTTCAAAAGCTCTGTGTGGAGATTGGCTGTCATACGGTCGGGTGGCCAGCAGCTTCCAGATGAACAGCGTTGGGACTCATACATGACAGACTATAGGATTACTCCCTAGGCTGCGCCCCAAATGGCACCCTATTCCCTATATACTGCACTACATTTGACCAGGGCCCTGGTCAAAAGTAGTTCACTACATAGGAAATAGGGTGCCATTTGAAACACATCCTGAGGAACAGATTCTACAGCTCAGACAGGATTTCACACAAATTATCCAAAACAAGCAGCAGAGTCAAAGCAGAGCACTATGTTATTCGCTTACACACAATTTATTCTACAGAATACCTTTGCTATCAAAAAAAAGCAGTTAAGTTCTGTTGTTGGAAGAGGTATACATGGACGTGGAAGTTAGTTGACTACAGTGCTGGTTTGAAAGTATTCCATACGAGAGCGTCACTTCTGTTCCAATCTGTTGCAGATGCTGAAGTATTCTGAAAATGGTGTTGTGTGTAATTGTTAGGCTACAGTGATATAAAAACAATATCTGGCTTGTATTGTGTTATGTGCTCAAAAATCATAAGAGCAGGGTCATTGTTCACCAGATAATCAAACTGATCTGTAATTATGACAGGATTCTATGTAATTTAGTTAATTACTTGGGGAGTCTCCTCTGTTCACCAGCTTCCCACACACATGTAGTGTCAGGAGTCACACCCACTCACAGTGGCAGCAGCACACAGGCTCATATAGAGCCCTGTGACTAAACATTCATTGATGGTCCTGAACACTCACTGGTGGTCTTCTTTAAGGACAAAATATATATTTAAAAGAATTAAGAATAAAATGGAACACTAATGTATTTCCTGTATTATTTACTCTTATCATACACCACATGACCAAATGTATGTGGACACCTGCTCGTCCAACATCTCATTCCAAAATTAATGGGCATTAATATGGAGTTGGTCCCCCCTTTGCTGCTATAACAGCCTCTACTCTCCTGGGAAGGCTTTCCACTAGATGTTGGGACATTGCTGTGGGGACTTGCTTCCATTTAGCCACAAGAGCATTAGTGAGGTCGGGTACTAATGTTGGCGTTCTAATTCATCCCAAAGGTGTTCGATGGGGTTGAGGTCAGGGCTCTGTGCAGGCCAGTCAAGTTCTTACACATAGATCTCGACAAACCATTTCTGTATTGACCTCACTTTGTGCACTGGGGCATTGTCATGCTGAAACAGGAGAGGGCCTTCCCCAAACTGTAGCCATAAAGTTGGAAGCACAGAATAGTCTAGAATGTCATTGTATGCTGTAGCGTTAAGATTTCCCTTCACTGGAACTAAGGGGCCTAGCCCGAACCCTGAAAAACAGCCCCAGACCATTATTCCTCCTCCACCAAACTTTACAGTTGGCACTATGCACAGCGTTCTCCTAGCATCCGCCAAACCCAGATTCGTCCATCGGACTGCCAGATGATGAATCGTGATTAATCACTCCACAGAACGTGTTTCCACTGCTCCAGAGTCCAATGGCAGCGAGCTTCACACCACTCCAGCCGACGCTTGGCATTGCGTATGGTGACCTTAGGCTTGTGTGCGGCTGCTCGGCCATGGAAACCCATTTCACAAAGCTCCCGACGAACAGTTCTTGTGCTGACGTTGCTCCCAGAGGCAGTTTGGAACTCAGTAGTGAGTGTTGCAACCGAGGACAGACAAGTTTTACGCGCTACGCGTTTCAGCACTCGGCTGTCCCGTATTGTGAACTTGTGTGTCCTACCACTTCGCAGCTGAGCCGTTGTTGTTCCTAGATGTTTCCGCTTCACAATAACAGCACTTACAGTTGATTGGGGCAGCTCTAGCAGGACCGAAATGTGAGGAACTGACTTGTTGGAAAGGTGTCATCCTATGACGGTGCCACGTTGAAAGTCACTGAGCTCTTCAGTATGGCCGTTCTACTGCCAATGTTTGTCTATGGAGATTGCATGGCTGTGTGCTGGATTTTATACACCTGTCAGCAACGGGTGTGTCTGAAATAGCGGAATCCACTTATTTGAAGGGCTGTCCACATACTTTTGTATTTATAGTGTATTTATTGTCACATGTATTATATCTACTGCATTCTAATAAACATGATCATATTTATTATACTGTATGTACGTATTAATTATTTATATATTATTATAATACTGTGTATGCTTCCCCCTTTACTCACAGATGGAGGGGGATACTGTGGTGCATTACGGTTCACTAAGCACAAAAACTATTGGAATGTTTGAGGCTTTCAAATTCCCAGGATGTTGCTTGCCTCATACTCCATAGATTATGGAGACATACAGGCTACACTGTAAAAAAGTGTTTAATCTACTTTAAATGTTTTACTAATTTTATTAGTAGTAGTAGTAGATTAACTCCCAATGTTTTAGAGTAAAAAAAGTTGAATAAATAGTTTCGATTTACACAAATAAAGTATGTCCAGGGAATAAATAATAGCCATAAAAAAAATGGGATTTACTGATAATATGATGAAATATGTGTTGATGTTACACAAATATGTTACAACCCCCCCTCCCCCTTCTCTATCTCTCTCTTCTTTCTTTCTCTCTCTCTCTGTCTCTCACTAGGTTTCTGAATTGGATTATAATTTACAGCTGGACTGGGAGACTGTAGAGGCTGCATGCTGCATGCTGCAGACTCCATCAGATAGGGAGATAATGGTCCTTTATGATGGCTCCTGAGATAATGAAATGCCAGTGTCTGTAATAAGATCAGTGGAACGTGAGCTTTTGACCCTCAGAAAGGCTGGCTTCATGTGGATAATTTCTAGTGAGGGTAGTAGTTCTTAAACCAAGTGCAGAGTGTGGCTTCTCACTGTTCTGTTCTGAATTATTGCTGATTATTCCGTTGTTTTTGGGTCAGTGAATAGAAACAAAATGCCACACAATCACTGCAACATTAATGCACATGATGCAACAGTACGCGCACATCATGATGCACATGGGGACACACAAAGGCACAAACAGTGGAAATGCCAAAATGCTAATGGCAACATTTACCAGTGGCTGGGAGGCAGGGCTGATCAAACAAGAAGAGATGTTGTAAGGTCGAGGAGGGGATTACACATTCACACAGCAGCAGTGCCTGCCTGCCTTCCAGGCAGCTCTGCCCAGATCCCAAACACAGAACCACTGTAGGTCCATTGTGGAATAACCCATCCACTGGTCCCATCCTTTTATAACCACATACATGTTTGTGTGGAATCTTCACATACTGGCTTTTTGGAAGTCCTGAAAAACAGTAATATATGTACAGTACCAGTCAAAAGTTTGGACACACCTACTCATTCAAGGGTGTTTCTTTATTTTTTGAAACTATTTTCTACATTGTATAATAATAGTGAAGATGTCAAAACTATGAAATAACACATATGGAATCATGTAGTAACCAAAAAAGTGTTAAACAAATCAAAATATATTTTATATTTGAGAGTATTCAAATTAGCCACTGTCACGGATTCAGCCGAGGCGGCTCCTCCTCCCTGCTCGGGCAGGCTTCGGCGTTCGTCGTCCCCGGAGTACTAGCTGCCACCGATCTATGTTTCGGTGTTTGACTTGTTGTGTCTGATTGTGTACACCTGTTCCCCATTACGTTGTATTGTATTCCCTATTTAACCCTCTGTCGTGCATTGTGTGTTGTGTGTTATTGTTTGTGTCATCGGCAGTGTGCGGGTTGTTAGTTTTCTCCGTTGTTTGGAGACTGTTTATTTCACTGGCGACTTTTATTAAAGTACGGTTTCCAGTAGCTCTGTGTCCTGCGTGTGACTTCGCCTACCGCATTTCACTGTCGCCGTTCTGACAGCCACCTTTTGCCTTGATGACAGCTTTGGACACTCTTGGCATTCGCTCAACCAGCTTCATTTGCTATACATTTGAGCTAATTTTAAAGGGTAAACTATAACTACATCACCAAAACACAACTAAGTTATCCACCTGACTAATCATCAAGCTAATTTGTTAGTCATTACATTGTTGCTGGTAATTGCTGTGTATGTATTATTCAGATAAACCTCTAATGTGGATGATCAAAGAGATGAATTCTGCAGTTCCCTCCACACAGCAAATTGTTTTCTCTAAGATGTATAGTAGCTCCAGTACAATACAAGATGGTGGCAAAATTGTTCAAGGTTTATATCTTACGCAAATGTAGTTGTATGCAAAAATAGATCAAATCAAATCCCAACAATGCAGAGAGAAAAATAGAAGAAAAATAGACAAAATAAATAATAACATGAGGAATAAATACACAAGAGTAACTATAACTTGGCTATATACACGTTTTACCAGTACTGAGTCGATGTGCAGGGGTGCGAGGTAATTGAGGTATATATATGTACAGTACATATAGGTAGGGGTAAAGGGACTAGGCTACAGAATAGATAATAAACAGTAGCAGCAGCGTATGTGATGAGTTTGAGCAAAAACGGTCAATGGAGATAGCCCTGATAGCTATTTGGTTGAATATTTAGACTGTGTCATGGATTCTGTAGTGGGGGAATCCATTCTGGACAGTGACAGTGGCCTGAACCACAGCCTGGTCCTCCTGTTCCTCCACATAGTCAACCTCCATGGGCTCCTCCTCATCTAGAGGTGGACCTAGAATTACAGATTGAGGGATGTTAAAGGGACACTCTTTCATTTGTTTAGATGGAGCTATGGATGCAAAGACTGACAGGTTAGGCGTACAGATGTAATATCTTAATTTGATCACCCTGTTGCAGAATAACTTTCCTGCAATGCAGGAAATATAAAACTTCTAGTGTATTTGAGGTTTAAAAAGGCTTCTAAATTATTTCCCTGCTGTAGCAAACAAGCTCAAATTAAGATCCTACATCTGTAGCCTATATTCTTCAAAAATCAATGGGCATTGAACAGCTGTATACAGTGGGGAGAACAAGTATTTGATACACTGCCGATTTTGCAGGTTTTCCTACTTACAAAGCATGTAGAGGTCTGTAATTTTTATCATATTGTATGATTTTTAAGTAATTCATTTGCATTTTATTGCATGACATAAGTATTTGATACATCAGAAAAGCAGAACTTAATATTTGGTACAGAAACCTTTGTTTGCAATTACAGAGATCATACGTTTCCTGTAGGTCTTGACCAGGTTTGCACACACTGCAGCAGGGATTTTGGCCCACTCCTCCATACAGACCTTCTCCAGATCCTTCAGGTTTCGGGGCTGTCGCTGGGCAATACAGGCTTTCAGCTCCCTCCAAAGATTTTCTATTGGGTTCAGGTCTGGAGACTGGCTAGGCCACTCCAGGACCTTGAAATGCTTCTTACGGAGCCACTCCTTAGTTGCCCTGGCTGTGTGTTTCGGGTCGTTGTCATGCTGTAAGACCCAGCCACGACCCATCTTCAATGCTCTTACTGAGGGAAGCAGGTTGTTGGCCAAGATCTCGTAATACATGGCCCCATCCATCCTCCCCTCAATACGGTGCAGTCGTCCTGTCCCCTTTGCAGAAAAGCATCCCCAAAGAAGCACCCCCACCTCCATGCTTCACGGTTGGGATGGTGTTCTTGGGGTTGTACTCATCCTTCTTCTTCCTCCAAACACGGCGAGTGGAATTTAGACCAAAAAGCTCTATTTTTGTCTTATCAGACCACATGACCTTCTCCCATTCCTCCTCTGAATCATCCAGATGGTCATTGGCAAACTTCAGACGGGCCTGGGCATGCGCTGGCTTGAGCAGGGGGACCTTGCGTGCGCTGCAGGATTTTAATCCATGACGGCGTAGTGTGTTACTAATGGTTTTCTTTGAGACTGTGGTCCCAGCTCTCTTCAGGTCATTGACCAGGTCCTGCCGTGTAGTTCTGGGCTGATCCCTCACCTTCCTCATGATCATTGATGCCCCACGAAGTGAGATCTTGCATGGAGCCCCAGACCGAGGGTGATTGACCGTCATCTTGAACTTCTTCCATTTTCTAATAATTGCGCCAACAGTTGTTGCCTTCTCACCAAGCTGCTTACCTATTGTCCTGTAGCCCATCCCAGCCTTGTGCAGGTCTACAATTTTATCCCTGATGTCCTTACACAGCTCTCTGGTCTTGGCCATTGTGGAGAGGTTGGAGTCTGTTTGATTGATTGTGTGGACAGGTGTCTTTTATACAGGTAACGAGTTCAAACAGGTGCAGTTAATACAGGTAATGAGTGGAGAACAGGAGGGCTTCTTAAAGAAAACTAACAGGTCTCTGAGAGCCGGAATTCTTACTGGTTGGTAGGTGATCAAATACTTATGTCATGCAATAAAATGCAAATTAATTACTTAAAAATCATACAATTAGATTTTCTGGATTTTTGTTTTAGATTCCGTCTCTCACAGTGGAAGTGTATCTATGATAAAAATTACAGACCTCTACATGCTTTGTAAGTAGGAAAACCTGCAAAATCGGCAGTGTATCAAATACTTGTTCTCCCCACTGTATATAGCAGATTGTACCTTGCAGGATCTTGAGCCCTTCAGTCTACTCCATAAAATCGTCTTCATCGTGAAAGGTCTGGGCTGGTATTTACAACCTTGAACTGCACAGTGCCACTTGCAGAGTGTATCAATGGTCCTGGTTGACTTTGTCCCTGCAGTTCAAGTCCTCCACAAAGGTTCACACGCTGTGGGGTGTTCGGTGGAAGTAGCAGTCTGAATGGGTTATAACCATGACTAATGGTGGCCTGAATTTGTCCCCGGAACGGGTTGTCCAAGGCTAAGAATGGTGGTCGGAGGCCATTCTGCATCATATGCTGGATGAAACTGTTGTCAGTTTTGGGAATTTGTTCAACATATTTGTACAGCAGAGTAATGATATCTCACTATCAAGCTTTTCAATGTAGAAACGATAGAAAATTCTACAAATCACTAACATTCTATTGAAATTAGCGGCACCCTGCCCTACAGGCGGTAAATCATTAGATCTGATTAATGCAATTAATTGCAATTTCATTTTTGATGACTGTAACCATAGAAAAAAAATATATATATACACAGTGCCTTTGTAAAGTATTCAGACCCCTTTACTTTTTCCACATTTTGTTACGTTACAGCCTTACTCTAAAAAAATTTTTTTTAAATGTTCCCTCATCAATCTACACACAATACCCCATAATGACAAAAAATTTAAATATAACATTTACAAAAGTATTGAGATCCTTTGCTCAGTACTTTATTGATGCACCTTTGGCAGTGATTACAGCCTTGAGTCTTCTTTTGTATGATGCTACAAGCTTGGCACACCTGTATTTGGGGAGTTTCTCCCATTCTTCTCTGCAGATCATCTCAAGCTCTATCAGGTTCGATGGGGAGCGTTGATGCACAGCTATTTTCAGGTCTCTCCAGAGATGTTCGATCGGGTTCAAGTCCGGGCTCTGGCTGGGTCACTCAAGGACAATCAGACTTGTCCCAAAGCCACTCCTGAGTTGTCTTGGCTGTGTGCTGTTGGTCGTTGTCCTGTTGGAAGGTGAACCTTCGCCCCAGTCTGAGGTCCTGAGCGGTCTGGAGCAGGATTTCATCTAGGATCTCTCTGTACTTTGCTCTGTTCATCTTTGCCTAGATCCTGACTAGTCTCCCAGTCCCTGCCACTGAAAAACATCCCCACAGCATGATGCTGCCACCACAATGCTTCACCATAGGGATGGTGCCAGCTTTCCTCCAGATGTGAAGCTTGGCATTCAGGCCAAAGAGTTCAATCTTGGTTTCATCAGACCAGAGAATCATGTTTCTCATGGTCTGAGAGTCTTTAGTTGCCTTTTGGCAAACTCCAAGCGGGCTGTCATGTGCCTTTTACTGAGGAGTGGCTTCTGTCTGGCCACCATAAAGGCCTAATTGGTGGAGTGCTGCAGAGATGGTTATCCTTCTGGAAGGTTCTCCCATCTCCACAGAGGAACACTAGAGCTCTGTCAGAGTGACCATTGGGTTCTTGGTCACCTCCCTACGGACAATTCCTTCGACCTCATGGCTTGGTTTTTTGCTCTGACATGCGCTGTCATCTGTGGGACCTTATATAGACAGGTGTGTGCCTTTCCAGATCATGTCCAATCAATTGAATTGATCAAAGGTGGACTCCATTCAAGTTGTAGAAAGATCTCAATGATGATCGATGGAAACAGGATGCACCTGAGCCCAATTTCGAGTCTCATAGCAAAGGGGATGAATACTTATGTAAAGAAGTTGTTTCTGTTTTTTATTTTTAATACATTTGCTAAAATTTCAAAAAAACAGTTTTTGCTTTGTCATTATGGGGTATTGTGTGTAGATTGCTGAGGAAAATTTTTCATTTAATCCATTTTAGAATAAGGCTGCAACGTAACAAAATGTGGAAAAAATCAATGGGTCTGAATACTTTCCAAATGCACTGTATATTACTGAAATTACAACAATCTTTAACTCAACTCTACTAATTACATGTTAGTCATTTAGCAGACGCGCTTATCCCGAGCGACTTACAGTTAGTGAGTGCATACATTTTTCATACTGGCCCCCCGTGGGAATCGAACCCACAACCCTGGCGTTGCAAGCGCCATGCTCTACCAACTGAGCTACAGGTGGGCCCTAATAAGATAACTAATAACTAATAAGATATTGCCAACTTCCTGTCTATTTGAAACGTAGACCTAATTATTATTTTGTTCACTGATCACTGTCAATTGCTTGCTGTCACCCTATGTGTTGAACTATTGAACTATAGAAAACATTTTTTTTTTGCAAATGCAAATGGCCATATAAAGTTATTTGGCTATTAGTTATTGCGCTGAGTTGCGTTATAAGGCACATGCTGGGATAATAACGACATAAGAAACGTCTCTAGAAACAGGCTACTATAGCAGTCTCTCTCCCCCGTCAAACTTTCCTTGTCAATTCATTTCAGATGCTACATTATCTTAGCATTATACTATAGGCCTAATACAGTGGTGGTCAGTGCCTTTTAAGATGAGGATGGCCTTATTTGTATTACAGCATATTGGATGACTGTCATTCATATTCCATTCACCCAGCTCAATGTAACATCAATAGGTTTAGGCTACTACATGATACTCAAATTTTCCCTATACCCATCATGAGGTTGCTACAACCTAGCCTATAAATGAAAATGTACAACGTAGGGGCACAGGTCGAGAGAAATTTGAGTAGTCAAGGTGACAGACATCTAGCTGATCTAAGGTGTAATCATTAGTCCAACAGTTGCAAATGAGAGCTTTTGTTAAAACAAATTCAGGTATGTTTACCTCTGTTTCTTTCCGTTTAACTTTTTTTTCAACAGAATCGGCGGAATGAAAACACCCCTGATGCAAACACAGTTCACTTTCATAGCAGCCACATACAAACAGTATGATCCCTTTGATCGTTGTATAATTCCTTCTCGCATCTACGCGCTCTCCTCCTCTCACTTTTTCCCCTCACTTGTGGACTTCAGTGCACAACACATCAGCTGTCTGTGACTAGGTGAAATAACCTTTCCAAGCCAAACCTTCATATCATAACCGCTAACCGCTACACACAGCTTACATCATTGTCACCATATTAGCTAATGTCATAGCCAACATAGCTACTAACGTTAGAACTAACACTTTAGTAAACCTGCTACAATCATGCAGTACATTGTACAGTCAGCAAGCAGTTTAGCAGTTACACCGGCGGGCCCCGGTGGCAATAAATTAATAAAACCAAAAGCTTACCTTGACTTGGAAGAGTTCCAGTGTTGGTTAGCCATAGCCAGCTAGCTAACATAGCATCCTTCTCTGTTCAAGCCGGGTGTTTGAGTAGGTTCAACTAGATAGCTGCATTTGCTAGCTAAGTAAGTAAAAGCGAATGTGAAAAAAAATACTACAAATTAAATATAGCTCTCTCTCTCTCTCTCTCTCTCTCTCTCTATCTCTCTCTCGCTTTTCCTTCATTTCTGAAGAAATGAATATGTTCAAAACTGTTAAACTATTGTCTTTCTCTCTCTTTGAGTCAACTGCTCACCACAGTTTATGCACTGCAGTGCTAGCTAGCTGTAGCTTATGCTTTCAGTTCTAGATTCATTCTCTGATCCTTTGATTGGGTGGACAACATATCAGTTCATGCTGCAAGAGCTGTGATAGGTTGGAGGATGTCCTCCAACCTACCAGAGCTGTCATAATGACTGTGTAAGTCTATGGAAGGGGGTGAGAACAACGAGCCTCCTAGGTTTTGTATTGAAGTCAATGTACCCAGAGGAGGACGGAAAATAGCTGTCCTCTGGCTACACCATGGTGCTGTTGAGGCTACTGTAGACCTCTATTGCAAAACTGTGTGTTTTAATCAATAATTTGGTGGCATGTGAATATATTTCGTGTAGTTTTATCTAAAAAGTATAACTTTTTTAATGTTTCACTATTATTATTTTTATGAAATTCACTGTGGAGGATGGACCTCCTCTTCCTCCTCTGAGGAGCCCCCACTGGCCTAATATAAAGCTTCCTAAAGTAGCCTGTCTGGAATCCATCTCTTAAAAAGAGATGAAGGACAAATAATATAACTGAAATGAGCATAACATATTTTGTACAAATGTAAGCAAGTCATGATGATTAGCATATGTGCAAGGAATGACGACAGGTGCCAGTTTTGCGTTTCTTTCCTCATTAACGGAATGCAACTGAAGCAAAAGTAGTTCAATTGAATCTTGTAGGCTAATATTTTCCATATCATTATTTCTCTCTCTCATTACGGCACGCTCTCTAGTCACTTTGAACAACATGATCTTGCACTGACATGCCTTCTCACAAGGAAATGACCGCAGCAGGACGTAATGTTATTGTTTGCTGTTAATCTTAAAATTATAATTCTATATTGCGCCAAATTTGCGCTCACCCCATGTTCCATATCATTGTCATAGAAAATGTGAATGTTGTTTCCAACTACCAATCTTCATGTGCGCCGTAAATCTGGCTTCACATTGAAAGTTGAGATTGCCGAAAGGCCAGTCTTTGGCAAATGACAGGAGTGGCAAGGAGTGGAATGTTAGCTAAAAAGACTGGTACCCAGACTAGTGTAGCATTGGTCGGTCAGTAAACTATGGTCATATTGCCTGAAACCTGAACACCTGAATTACTAGAAAAATATTACAATGTTGGTAATAAAACTAAAATATAAGTATTTACAAGTAAAACCAGCCCAGATTATCTTTTGTACAACATAAGCAACTTTCCACATGGAATTATATGAAATCAAACCCTCACCTGAACCAGTGAAGAAGAGCAGCTATTTAGTCAGAGGCTACTTTCACGGATGCACAATACAAAAGAGAACTATCTACAGAAATAAGTGGATATTCACTGTGCTTGATAGGTTCGTATTTTGTGAGGTTTGCTACTTCAGACCCCTCACACACCACCTTCATGCTCGGAAGGTGCTCGGTCGAACAGAAAAACAGTTGAAGTCGGAAGTTTACATACACCTTAGCCAAATACATTTAAACTCAGTTTTTCCTGACATTTAATCCTAGTAAAAATTCCCTGTCTTACGTCAGTTAGGATCACCGCTTTATTTTAAGAATGTGAAATGTCAGAATAATAGGAGAGAGAATTATTTATTTCAGCTTTTATTTCTTTAATCACATTCCCAGTGGGTCAGAAGTTTACATACACTCAATTAGTATTTGGTAGCATTGTCTTTAAATTGTTTAACTTGGGTCAAACGTTTCAGGTAGCCTTCCACAAGCTTCCCACAATAAGTTGGGTGAATTTTGGCCCATTCCTCCTGACAGAGCTGGTGTAACTGGAGTCAGGTTTGTAGGCCTCCTTGCTCGCACACGCTTTTTCAGTTCTGCCCACACATTTTCTATAGGATTGAGGTCAGGGCTTTGTGATGGCCACTCCAATACCTTGACTTTGTTGTCCTTAAGCCATTTTGCCACAACTTTGGAAGTATGCTTGGGGTCATTGTCCATTTGGAAGACCCATTTGCGACCAAGCTTTAACTTCCTGACTGATGTCTTGAGATGTTGCATCAATATATCCACATTATTTTCCTTCCTCATGATGCCATCTATTTTGTGAAGTGCACCAGACCCTCCTGCAGCAAAGCACCCCCACAGCATGATGCTGCCACCCCTGTGCTTCATGGTTGGGATGGTGTTCTTCGGCTTGCAAGCAACCCCCTTTTTCCTCCAAACATAACGATGGTCATTATGGCCAAACAGTTCTATTTTGTTTCATCAGACCAGAGGACATTTCGCCAAAAAGCACGATCTTTGTCCCCATGTGCAGTTGCAAACAGTAGTCTGGCTTTTTTATGGTGGTTTTGGAGCAGTGGCTTCTTCCTTGCTGAGTGGCCTTTCAGGTAATGTTGATATAGGACTTGTTTTACTGTGGATATAGATACTTTTGTAGCTGTTTCCTCCAGCATCTTCACAAGGTCCTTTGCTGTTGTTCTGGGATTGATTTGCACTTTTCGCACCAAAGTATGTTCATCTCTAGGAGACAGAACGCGTCTCCTTCCTGAGCGGTATGACGGCTGCGTGGTCTCATGGTGTTTATACTTGCATACTATTGTTTGTACAGATGAACGTGGTACCTTCAGGCATTTGGAAATTGCTCCCAAGGATGAACCAGACCTGTGGAGGTCTACAATTTCTTTTCTGAGGTCTTGGCTGATTTCTTTTGATTTTCCCATGATGTCAAGCAAAGAGGCACTGAGTTTGAAGGTAGGCCTTGAAATACATCCACAGGTACACCTCCAATTGACTAAAATTATGTCAATTAGCCTATCAGAAGCTTCTAATGCCATGACATCATTTTCTGGAATTTTCCAAGCTGTTTAAAGGCACAGTCAACTTAGTGACCCACTGGAATTGTGATACGTTGAATTATAAGTGAAATAATCTGTTTGTAAACAACTGTTGTAAAAATTACTTGTGTCATGCACAAATTAGATGTCCTAACCGACTTGCCAAAACTATAGTTTGTTAACAATACATTTGTGGAGTGGTTGAAAAACGAGTTTTAATGACTCCAACCTAAGTGTATGTAAACTTCCGACTTCAACTGTAGGCCTACTGTGGAGAAACACAGTCAGAAAACAGATTACATGTTTAATGAAGTAGCAACTCCTTTCATCTGTTCTACATTCATAACAATGTAAAATAGATGGAGAAGAATTCTAAGGAAAGGTAACTTTTTAATTATAATTTTCACAAGCAGTTTTATTAAAATATATGTTCACATGATACACAGGGAGCTCCAAAAGTATTGGGACAGTGACATATTTTGGTTCTGTACTCCAGCACTTTGGATTTTAAATGATAAAGTGGAGACTGTCAGCTTTAATTTTAGGGTATTTTCATCCATATTGGGTGAACCGTTTAGAAATTACAGCACTTTTTGTACATAGTCCCCCCGAATTTAGGGGACCAAAAAGATTGGGGCAAATTCACTTATAATTTTGTGCCCAATAGAAATTAATGGTAAATAATGTATTGTGTCATTTTGGAGTCACTTTTATTGTAAATAGAATATGTCTCTAAAAACGTTTATACTGATGTAAAGTGTTGGTCCCATGTTTCATGAGCTGAAATGAGCCTGAAACCAGGCGGCAGGTAGCTGAGTGGTTAAGAGCGTTGTGCCAGTAACCAAAAGGTCGCTGGTTCTAATCCCTGAGCCGACTAGGTGAAAAATCTGTCGATGTACCGTTGAGCAATGCACTTAACCCTAATTGCTCCTGTAAATCGCTCTGGATTACAGAATCTGCTAAATGACTTCAATGTAATGTTCCATACGCACAAAAAGCGAATTTCTCTCAACTTTTGTGCAGACATTTGTTTACATCCCTATTAGTGAGCATTTCTCCTTTGCCAAGATAATCCATCCATCTGACAGGTGTGGCATATCAAGATTCTGATTAAACAACATGATCAATACACAGGTGCACCTTGAGCTGGGGACAATAAAAGGACACTCTAAAATGTGAAGTTTTGTCACACAACACAATGCCACAGATGTCTCAAGTTTTGCGGGAGTGTGCAATTGGCATGCTGACCGCAGGAATGTCCACCAGAGCTCGCTTGTTTGCTAAATGAACAAATTAAATAGGCAGTGGCATGGTGCATATCCATAGCACAGTGACATAATTGTCTCAATGCTTAATAAATCTGTAATAAATCCAATGAATACACCATCACAAAAGAAAATATAATTTCGCTTAGGCAGGTCTTAAGAAACGTTATAGTGCGAATGTTTTATTTATTTGAATTTAACAGAATAGCACATCTGGAGTTTACTGTTCCAAAGACGGCACAGCAATATGGAGGCCAATCAGATTTATTTGCAATAGATTAGGCCTACATGCTCTTACACCAAACAAATGTAATGTACATATTAACGGTAGGCTACAATGTACACTACAGTAAAGCAGTACAATATACAGTTCAGTAAAAGAAAAAGAAAAACAATAACATGGCCTACCATTGTTGTCAGACTCACAGCACAAGACTACAGGGCTTGGTGTTGAACATTGAAATGATATCATCATAATCCAATGACTCAGTCAGTTCTCTTTCAAAGGAGAGCAGTAAAGAAATTGTTCAGGCGGCCTGTGAGCATGGATGATTGACAGTAGAAAATAGACATACAGTGCAGCTGGTGATAGGCAGAGTGATGATGGCTCGAAGAAGCCTGTTCATGTTCTGAAAAATGTATTTGGGACTGGTGTCAAGCACCTCGATGAGTGATGGAAAGGACCGACCCTCTTGTACCTTTCATTTAAACTGCTGTACAAAAACAGATAGTTCTGCGTCCTCCACAGAAATGCCATAATGGGTGCTGGGTGGCTGTACAGCTGTCGTTTGACCAAATGAATCTGATCAGGGCAGGCAGGCAGCTGCGGCCTTCATTATCCCATATGAATCATTCTGAAAACGACTGTTGAGTTCCATAAGTTGTCTGTCCAATATCTTGTTCCATAATGTCTGTAAATCCGAGTTGCTCCTAACGGGGGCTGCTTTTTCCCACTGTAGATGTAACATGCTATTCCCCAAACCTTCCTGGCAGTTTTCTGTCTCGGGAACTGGTAGCTAATATCCCATTTGTGGATTTCATTTTTGACCATCAAATAATCTGTAAGCTTAATGGTTTTATCGAAATCAACTTTAGACTTGTCTCTGAATGTACTGAAACTGTCTTTAAGGCCTTCGATTAGATTTATGCAATATATGAATATTTGGATATCCGAATGGACGTAGTATTCGAACACTTGTGAGAGTATAGTCTTTTTTTAGGCCACTTTTAACAATGAAAAATCTTAGTCTAAATTAAATTGTCCATGTTACATTGTTCCACACAAGGATACACATGACATTTGAAATGCTTAATTTATTAAAACAACAAACTTTAGAATGTAGTGTTTATGTAGCCTATGGCGCAATGCGCTACTGCTAATAAAGACATCGCGTGGCTTTGACATTGTTTATAGTTGCACACTGTAAATGTAGCCTACAGTTCTGAGGGCGCACAAAGTGATTGTTTAATTTTCAAGCTCATTTTCTCTCTCATGGGTTGCGGGTTGCGTTTTACAGTAAAAGGCATTTTACTATCACAGCGCATTTAGCCCTCAGGTCAGCCCTGACAAAGGTATGCTATTTTACCACATTAAATAGTGATTAGCCTACAGGAGCACACCAACGGAGGGTCCACAAGACCTGACACAGATCAATGCAAAACACTCACCAGAAACCTTTTTTTGAAATAGAATCAGTTATCTTTCACTGTTGCTGTTAGCCTAGGCTACTGTTAGCCAAAAGCTACCGGAATAGCACCTTAAAAACAACTGCACACTGTCTGCTGTTGTGGTATTTTGCATCATTCTGATTGGTCAAGAGAGTAGAGCAAATGTTTTTTAAATATACCTCTTTCATTTTGTTTTGACTATCCGGATATCTGAAAAGAATTCAGGATATTATTCCAATAGTGAAATAATTTCAAATGTCCATCCCTTACAGTAATCAGCACAGATTTTCAAAAATATCCCTCCTTTCTCTCCCTCTACCCGTTCCCACCTGCCACTATCTCATCTCCCCTCTTTCCTCTCCTCTTTACATCCCCCTCCCTTTTCACTCCCCTCTCCTTCATTTCAACCTTATTTTCCTCCTCTCCGTCTGCCAGTAAGTTGTGTGACAGTGTAATAGATCAGAGCCTAATGTCTGTACTCTCTTATTACCTCTCACTGGGCCTTCTCTCACTGGTTCTCTGGGGAGGGGTCAGGGGTCACAGAGTAGTCTGGGGCATGCTGAGGAGATGGAGGAATCACAGGCCACTGACAGTCTTTCATTTGAACTTTTCTCTCACTGCTCGGCTTTTCTATATTACTACTGTCTTCCCCAGAGGAAACTAGTCAGATTCTTCTACTCTCTGTCTTCTAAAATGTATATATTTTTGTTAAATACTTTGTCCCATGTTACATCTACATATATTATAACAATTTAATAATAACAGTAAGTAACAGTAAGTTTGGAGCACCACCTTGGCATGGAGTATTGTGGTTAATTCATTGCACAGGATGGTGGATCACAGCGGCAACTACATCCATTTTACCTATCTGTCAAGAGCAGGCAGCTACCCTATTGAGAGCAGGGAAAAAGGGAAATGGTCAGCCTCCTATTCTGCGATTTTTAATACATTTCTATTATTGCTGAGAGAAAAGTCATTTCCGTGGCTAATCTCTTTTTGAAATGGATGGAGAAAATTCACAGAGCAATATACTTTGTGAGTCTTTTTTTAATTGAGGGGTCATGACTGGCTGAATTGAATTTATTTGGTTTTGGGGGAGTCGGCACTAGGCAGTCCCAGTCAGGCAGTGGAGGAAATTGATTTTGCGGCCCTGATCCCCTCCTGCTTGGACTGTGACACGGTGCCCAGGGATGCTAGGCTAGCCAGGCCAGGTCATGGTAGTCTCCATGGCTTCACTTCTGATGTCTCCCTGAGAGTCAGAGATAGCTAGTTCTGAAGGGAGACAGAGAGAGGGGAGAGAGGGGAAGGAAGAGAGGGGGCAGATTGAGAGAAAGAAAGAGAAAGGGAACAAAGAGAGGGGAGAGAAGAGAAAGGGGAAGGAAGAGAGGGAGACAGAGAGAGAAAGAAGGTGGAGGGTGGAAATGGATGTCACATTTTAATGGGTTTATTTAGTGTGGTGTTGTAGACTAATCCAGTGTGGCTGCCAGAGGTTGATCCCCTCTAACTACATTCACTTTCAGAAAGAAAGGTTTAGATTTGTTCTTAAAGGGGTACAAACGCTTGTCACAGTAGTGGTACCCTGTAAGCTACGTCCTTCGTACCTTTAGTTATGGGCACATAATTGTAGCCTTGCAGTTCGTACCTTAAAAGAGCCAACAGTGTACCTTAGGGGACAAGATAGTACATGTACAAAAGCGTACCTTTGAAAAAGCTACAGATTTGCCTTTTTAGGGTGCCACCACAGTGACAAAGCCGTTTGTTCCTTTTAAGTGTCAAAAATGTACCGCTAAAAATATTTTTGAGTGTTGTTTTAACACTGTAGGGTGTAAAGCCTTATTTGCATATTTCCCAGGGTGCCTTTCAAGTGAATTTTAGCGTTACCAGTACCACCCATGACTGTGTTTGATAGTGACAGAGACATGGTTGTTGCATTCAGTGGCTTTCAGTCCTGTAGCCTTCACCAAGTGAGTGCCTAATTTAATATTTTATCATTGAAATTAAACTCTTAATGACAATACATTACATATATCATAAGGCCATACTTTGACAGTGTAGTTTTGCCCCCACACAGTGGTCTGAACAATGATGTGTATAAATCCTGGATGACTGACAGGAGGTGCTGTTTTGATGCCACCACGCAGCCATTTTGGTTATAAATAAATTTATTAAAGGGATACTTGGGGATTTGGGGAATTAAGCCTTTTGTACTACATACCCAGACTCAGACGAACTCATGGATACCATTTTTATGTCTCTGCTTGCAGTTTAAAGGAAGTTGAAGGTAGCAAACACATCGTTAACTTAGTGCAAATGCTGGAAGTCTCCAGGAACGACTAGCCAGCTCCTCTCAAAAGCAGGGAAATAGACCTAACTACTCCAAAGCTATGTGGTTGGTCATTTATAGTCTTACAAAGATATACATAGTAATCAATATTTTAGAAATTATTAATTGAAACAAGATTCTATCCACTCTTTCCTGTTATTGCATAGAGATGTATAGAGATCTCTATGCGACAACGTCCCCCACTTTGCGACCAAAATATTTTAGCGTCCCCCCACTTTTACAGTTAATTTCCCTCTATTCTACACATTTTTCCATAGGGCGTATAGAAAATGTTGCAGTTTAGAAAATTTTGCAGTTTAAAGCAAGTTTGCTGCAATTCTACACATTTTGCCATGGGGCGGAGAGAAGACGTTGCAATTTTATAACACATTTCATGCAATTCTACACATTTTGCCATGGGGCGGAGATAATCATTACTACAACTTTAGATAGCTGGCCGCAAGACTAACTTACCAATCAAAACTATTTTAGCTAGCATGGGCTAATTGAGTGACTATCAGTAACTGACATATCAAGAGAAAAACTGCGGATGCACAACCAAATTTCGAAATTGCACTTGGTGTATTCTACTATTCTAACTCGTAACAGTAAGCCCAGACTCGGTTCCAAAATTATGATTAGGGGGGACTTGCGAAGTAAAAGTCCCGACTTTAAAACGATACTCCTCTTACATCGTTTAAGCTAGAAACGCCATTCAAACTTTAAAATGTGCAGACTGGTCTGGAAAAGTGTGGTTGCATACACCTTTTTCATATTATTGATACTATTATCATTCTAAAGCTCCTCATTGTGTCATCATCACTTCCAACTTCCATTCACAGTAAATGCAACAATGCAACTTTTGACACAAATCAGCTACTTTGTGTAATGAATACTCAGGGAGAAAAAGGAGTAGATTCACGCACAGAGCACGGCAGGTGTTTATTTCGACCTTAGCAGAAGGCAGGAATCGTGGTCACAGGCGGACAATGGTCATACACAGGTAGGCAAACAGGCAGGTGAATCGAAACTAGGACTGAAGGCTATAACTGGTTCTCATAAACGAGCTAGGAAAGGCTTAGTAGAGTCAAAACTAACAATACCTCACAAGGCACAAACAGAATGAACTGAACTAAATAGGAGCTGATGAGACCAGGTGAGTAACTAACATAGGTGAAATCAATGAACAAAAATGAAAGACAGGGCTACGTTCAAGAACACAAAGATACAGGGCTACTTTCAAGAACACAAGGTGAACTAAGAAAATAAATACAGAACCTTACACTTTGACCACTTTTCCAATCACTTAGACAAAAAGTTAGAGGATATGACATCTTGGTCTACTTCCCTGCTTTTGAAATCTGTACGCGTAACAAAAATGTCTTATTCCAATAAAAACGTACCACTGTTTTAGTAGCCGCATCAAAAACATTTTCTGTAACTCTTTATACACAACTGAAATTGTGACCACTTTCCGAACAAGTTGACAAAAAGTTAGAAAGTATGACATCTTCGTCTACTTCTCTGCTATTCAAATCAGCAAATATCCGCAACAGATCTAATGATACAGCTGTTTTAGTAACTACATTAATACATTTGTTCCAACTTTTTCCGAACAACTGCCGTTTTGACCACTCCCACAACAAGTCAGACAAAAACGTAGAGTGTATGAAATATTCCTCTACTCCATGCTTTTCAAATCTGAAAACAGATTAGGAATATATTCTACCAATCAATAGATAGAGCTGTTTTAGTAACCCATCAACTGTGCTTTCATTATAGATGCAGTAAGTTATGTCAGAAGCTAGTAGATTCATTACTTACAGCTGCAAATCTGGCTAACAACACTATCATATATCTAGCAAATAAGTTTTGTGGGTCAGAGTTCAGTATTTATTTAGTTTCATAGCAAAAACTTTTGTTAGCATATTTCTTACACTGGCTTTAGCCATGGCGGGAGCAGGCGTGCCAAGGAAACTGTTGCCTAGCAACACCTGCATTGGAGGGAGACACACATCTTCATAGCGTGACAAATTCCCATGATTTGTGAATTTGTTTCAGACTGAACAGCTAGCGCTAAAATGTCTAATGCTTCCCCGGTTTGGACGACCTGGAATGATACAGAGAAGATATCTAATGCTCACTAGCTTCGTCATCCTTCCCAGGACCGTGCTCGAAATAACTCAACTGGCTAGTTTGCCTGTCTCTAAACAGAAGGGCGGGCTGTACGTTGTGATCCTGCTGCTCTAATTAAATAGAGCGAAGCTGTCTCCGTTCACTCGCTTCATATTTCACCCAATCACTTCTCATTGCACTTCTTTCAGTTTTCACACGCAACAATTGTAGTTTAGACACTGACCACAACCACACAACTACTGACCACAACCACACAATTATTGAGCACAACCAGGCTAACCTAACTTCAAATTCTTAACCATTTTTATTGACTATAACTATATGCATTTGCATGAATTAGCATAATATAACTCACCAACAGTAACTCATGAACCGTTCAAGCTAGATACACCAAACCAACTTTCACATGTCAGCCCGCCCAGTATCTCTATTTGCACATCATCTCTTGCACATCTATCATTCCAGTGTTAATACTAATTGTAATTATTTTGCACTATAGCCTATTTATTGCCTTACCTCCATAACTTGCTACATTTGCACACACTGTATATATATTTTCTGTTGTATTTTTGACTTTATGTTTTGTTTTACCCCATATGTAACTCTGTGTTGTTGTTTTTATCGCACTGCTTTGCTTTATCTTGGCCAGGTCGCAGTTGTAAATGAGAACTTGTTCTCAACTGGCTTACCTGGTTAAATAAAGGTTAAATAAAAACATTACAAAAATGTTCAGGCTATCCTAACTTCAAATTCTTTAAAACTTTTATCAACTATAATTATATAGAGTATATTCGGAAAGTATTCAGACCCCTTGACTTTTCCCACATTCTGTTACTTTACAGCCTTATTCTAAAATGGATGAAATAGTTGTTTTCCCTCATCAATCTACATACAATACCCCATAATGACAGGGCAAAAACTGTTTTTTAGAATTTCTACAAATGTATAAAACATGAAAAACAGAAATATCATATTTACATAAGTATTCAGACCCTTTACTCAGTACTTTGTTGTTCAGAATATTGGGTACAAAAATGTGCTATTATACTAGATTATCCGCACATGTACCCTAAAAGGAACCGAACCGTGCAATGTGAGATTATACACTGAGTGTACAAAACATTAGGTACACCTGCTTTTTCCATGATATAGATTTGCCAGGTGAATCCAGGTGAAAGCTATGATCCCTTATTGATGTCACTATTTAAAGTCAACTTCAATCAGTGTAGTTGAAGGGGAGGAGACAGGTGAAAGAAGGATTTTTAAGCCTTGAGACAATTGAGAGATGGATTGTGTATGTGTGCCATTCAGAGGGTGAATGGGCAAGACAAAATATTTAAGTGCCTTTGAACAGGGTATGGCAGTAGGTGTCAGGCGCTCCGGTTTGAGTGTGTCAAGAACTGCAACACTACTGGGTTTTTCACGCACAGCAGTTTCCCGTGTCTATAAAGAATGGTCCACCACCAGAATGGTCCACCATCCAGCCAATTTGACACAACTGTGGAAAACTTTGAAGTCAACATGGGCCAGCATCCCTATGGAATGCTTTCGACACCTTGTAGAGTCCATGCTCCGATGAATTGAGGCTGTTCTGAGGACAAAAGGGGGTGCAACTCAAAATTAGGAAGGTGTTCCTAATGTTTTGTACACTCAGTGAATGCACACCTCTGAAGGTACATTATGTGTATTTGATATTTTTGTACCCCTGGGAACAATACTGTACCGTAACTGTACCCTTTTTCTGAGAGTGTACATACACTGCCCTGAAATAGGAATGCAGTAGGAAGAAGAAAACATGGTCACACTTTGCATTACACTCTTTGCATTAACTCTTCCCCCATAACCCCTTGGAGACGTGGAGTTTTCCACTGGTCAGATGGGTTGAATATTGCCATGCATGGCTTTGAATATTAACTGTTATTGTTCTGATGAGCAGCTCCTTAGTGTTCCCAAGCCAACAGTCACCCGGGCAACTTGGCACCGTCTTAATATCATGGTCCATGGTCTCTCAGGGTGAACCGCAGCTTGCCTGACTGAAATGTGCTAAAGTGACCTTCAACTGCTAATTAAGGGCAGACTCTGTAGCCAGCTGCAGCCAGACCATCCTAGACCAGCCCAGCCCAAGTAGCCTAGGCCATCCCAGCCTTGCCCAGCCCAATCCAGCCCAATCAAGCCCAGGCCAGTCTAGCTCAATCCAGCCCAGCTCAGTCCAATCCAGTCCAACCCAGTCCACCCCAGCCCAGGCCAGCCTAGCCCAATACAGCCCAGTCCAGCCCAATCCAGCCCAGCCCTGACCAGCCCAATCCAGCCCAGTCCAGACCAGCCCAATCTAGCCCAACCTCTCCTGCCACCCAAACCCAGCCCTGACCAACCCAGCACAGCCTGTGGACTGAAAGCCTAAAGCTGTGGCACCTCTGTAGCTAGGCACAATGACAGTGTCAGTTCCTCCGGCTCAGTGTCACCTCTTTCAGAACAGTGTCACCTCCTTCACAGATGAGTGAAGCCCCTGAGGATCCAGGGTTTGCTGGACATGTTAGTGTTGCATTGGCGTGGATGAACACCTCGTGCTCTTCATCCTCCCAATGATGGCACCATGGACACACGCACACAGGCACAGATGCACGCACGGATGCACCTACACACCACACACCTGGGGTTGTCTTATGGAGGTCTGCTAGCTTGTATTTCCATTAACTTTCTGTCTCACCAGTCTGAAGTGTGAATTGGAAAGCTAAAAGCCCCAACCTTAGCTCCTGGAATAGTTATCTGTGGGTAGGATGGTCAGCTCAAAAGTACATTACCTTTCTAATTATTTATTTGCAATTGAACAATTTGTACAAGGTAATATACAGGCGTGGAGATTTAGAAGTCAATAGACAACCTTCAGTTTAATATGCTAATTTTTTTCAGACAAATGTCCAAAACACTCATCAATATGAGACATAAAAAAACCATGGATTATACAAAGTAATTTATGCTGTGTTACAAATTACCACACTTAGTCCTTAGAACATTATGGAACTTTTCCTGTCGTAAAAATGCAATTTTCTGACATGGAAAGTATTTTTCTATGATTTTTCAGAGCTCACAGATACCATGTCACATTTCCTGTGTTCTTTTTTTTGCTTTGAGATGTGTTGGCTGCCATGTTGTGTGTGTCTAGAGGACATTTTAAAAGCCTGTTATATTAAATGAAGTCCCCTTTAATCTAGACCACATGGAAAATTCAATAAATCTAATTTTCTATTTAATTAGACTTGCTAAGGTCCCTCGTCATGTTTTTCTGACTTCTAGGAAGATTTTAACCCACTTAACCCCAACATTTCTCCAAGTTTTCACCATCATTGTAAAGCCCTAGTTATGTTCTTGCTTTGACAAAGTCATTTCTGAAGATTATTATTTATTCCATGTGATTAGTGATTAATTTACATCTGTCCATCATCAAATCAAATCAAATCAAATCAAATTGTATTGGTCACATGCGCCGAATACAACAGGTGCAGACATCACAGTGAAATGCTTACTTACAGACCTTAACCAAAAGTGCATTTATTTTTAACAAAAAAAGTAAAAATAAAACAACAACAAAAAAAGTGTTGAGAAAAAAAAAGAGCAGAAGTAAAATAAAATAACAGTAGGGAGGCTATATATACAGGGGGGTACCGTTGCAGAGTCAATGTGCGGGGGCACCGGCTAGTTGAGGTAGTTGAGGTAATATGTACATGTGGGTAGAGTTAAAGTGACTATGCATAAATAATTAACAAAGTAGCAGCAGCGTAAAAAGGATGGGGTGGGGGGCAGTGCAAATAGTCCGGGTAGCCATGATTAGCTGTTCAGGAGTCTTATGGCTTGGGGGTAGAAGCTGTTGAGAAGTCTTTTGGACCTAGACTTGGCACTCCGGTACCGCTTGCCGTGCGGTAGCAGAGAGAACAGTCTATGACTAGGGTGGCTGGAGTCTTTGACAATTTTGAGGGCCTTCCTCTGACACCGCCTGGTATAGAGGTCCTGGACGGCAGGAAGCTTGGCCCCAGTGATGTACTAGGCCGTACGCACTACCCTCTGTAGTGCCTTGCGGTCGGAGGCCAAGCAGTTGCCATACCAGGCGGTGATGCAACCAGTCAGGATGCTCTCGATGGTGCAGCTGTAGAATTTTTTGAGGATCTGAGGACCCATGCCAAATCTTTTCAGTCTCCTGAGGGGGAATAGGCTTTGTCGTGCCCTCTTCACGACTGTCTTGGTGTGTTTGGACCATGATAGTTCATTGGTGATGTGGACACCACTCTCAACCTGTTCCACTACAGCCCCGTCGATGAGAATGGGGGCGTGCTCAGTCCTCTTTTTTTTCCTGTAGTCCACAATCATCTCCTTTGTCTTGGTCACGTTGAGGGAGAGGTTGTTGTCCTGGCACCACACGGCCAGGTCTCTGACCTCCTCCCTATAGGCTGTCTCATCGTTATCGGTGATCAGGCCTACCACTGTTGTGTCGTCGGCAAACTTAATGATGGTGTTGGAGTCGTGCCAGGCCATGCAGTCATGGGTGAACAGAGAGTACAGGAGGGGACTGAGCACGCACCCCTGAGGGGCCCCCGTGTTGAGGATCAGTGTGGCAGATGTGTTGTTACCTACCCTTACCACCTGGGGGCGGCCTGTCAGGAAGTCCAGGATCCAGTTGCAGAGGGAGGTGTTTAGTCCCAGGATCCTTAGCTTAGTGATGAGCTTAGAGGGCACTATGGTGTTGAATGCTGAGCTGTAGTCAATGAATAGCATTCTCACGTAGGTGTTCCTCTTGTCCAGGTGTGAAAGGGCAGTGTGGAGTGCAATAGAGATTGCATCATCTGTGGATCTGTTGGGGCGGTATGCAAATTGTAGTGGGTCTAAGGTTTCTGGGATAATGCTGTTGATGTGAGCCATGACCAGCCTTTCAAAGCACTTCATGGCTACAGACGTCAGTGCTACGGGTCAGTAGTCATTTAGGCAGGTTATCTTAGAGTCCTTGGGCACGGGGACTATGGTGGTCTGCTTGAAACACGTTGGTATTACAGACTCAGTCAGGGACATGTTGAAAATGTCAGTGAAGACACTTGCCAGTTGGTCAGCACATGCTCGGAGTACACGTCCTGGTAATCCGTCTGGCCCTGCGGCCTTGTGAATGTTGACCTGCTTAAAAGTCTTACTCACATCGGCTACGGAGAGCGTGATCACATAGTCATCCGGAACAGCTGGTGCTCTCATGCATGCTTCAGTGTTGCTTGCCTCGAAGCGAGCATAGAAGTGGTTTAGCTCGTCTGGTAGGCTTGTGTCACTGGGCAGCTCGCGGCTGTGCTTCCCTTTGTAGTCTGTAAAAGTTTTCAAGCCCTGCCACATCCGACGAGCGTCAGAGCCAGTGTAGTACGATTCAATCTTAGTCCTGTATTGACCCTTTGCCTGTTTGATGGTTCATCGGAGGGCATAGCGGGATTTCTTATAAGCGCCCGGGTTAGAGTCCCGTTCCTTGAAAGCGGCAGCTCTACCCTTTAGCTCAGTGTGGATGTTTCCTGTAATCCATGGCTTCTGGTTGGGGTATGTACGTACGGTCACTGTGGGGATGATGTCATCGATGCACATATTGATGAAGCCAGTGACTGATGTGGTGTACTCCTCAATGCTGTCTGAAGAATCCCGGAACATTTTCCAGTCTGTGCTAGTAAAACAGTCCTGTAGCTTAGCATCTGCGTCATCTGACCACTTTTTTATTAACTGAGTCACTGGTGCTTCCTGCTTTAGTTTTTGCTTATAAGCAGGAATCAGGAGGATAGAGTAATGGTCAGATTTGCCAAATGGAGGGCGAGGGAGAGCTTTGTATGCGTCTCTGTGTGTGGAGTAAAGGTGGTCTAGAGTTTTTTTTCCTCTGGTTGCACATTTAACATGCTGGTAGAAATAAGGTAGAACGGATTTAAGTTTCCCTGCATTAAAGTCCCCGGCCACTAGGAGCGCTGCCTCTGGATGAGGGTTTTCCTGTTTAGTTATGGCCTTATACAGCTCATTGAGTGCAATCTTAATGCCAGCATTGGTTTGTGGTGGTAAATAGACAGCTATGAAAAATATAGATGAAAACTCTCTTGGTAAATAGTGTGGTCTACAGCTTATCATAAGATACTCTACCTCAGGCGAGCAAAACCTCGAGACTTCCTTAGTATTTGATTTTGTGCACCAGCTGTTGTTTACAAATATACACAGACCGCCACCCCTTGTCTTACCGAGTCAGCCGTTCTATCCTGCCGATGTAGCGTATAGCCCGCTAGCTGTATGTTATCCATGTCGTCGTTCAGCCACGACTCGGTGAAACATAAGATATTACAGTTTTTAATGTCCCGTTGGTAGGATAACCGTAATCTTAAATCATCCAATTTATTTTCAAATGATTGAACGTTGGCTAATAGGATTGATGGAAGAGGCAGTTTACTACGCTCGCCGTCGGATCCTTACAAGGCACCCGATCTACGTCCCACGATATCTCCGTCTCTTCCTCACGCGAATGACGGTGATTTGGGCCTTGTCGGGTGTCTGTATGATATCCTTTGCGGCCGCCTCGTTGAAGAAAAAATCTTCGTCCAATACGAGGTGAGTAATCGCTGTCCTGATATCCAGAAGCTCTTTTTGGTTATAAGAGACGATGGCAGAAACATTATGTACAAAATAAATTACAAATAACGCGGAAAAACACACATAATAGTACAATTGGTTAGAGGGATGTAAAACGGCAGCCATCTTCTCCGGCGCTGTTATTATTACAAGGTCAAGCTGTTATGTGAAATGAACTCTCATTTTAATATGGTCACTCTGGATAACAGCATCTGCTAAATGACTAATGTGTAATATGGTGAAACTATTCAAAAAAAATTTTTTTTCTAAATCAAGAGAAACATTGAACATATTCCTGCTACCAATCACTTTTCCCTGTTTACATGTATATCCTTCTACCAGTCACTTTTTAAGCACAATTACTTTTTCATCTTAATACACATTAACTCAGTCTAACTAATGTTATCCATATTCTTGCCATGTGCTGTTGATCTGGCATTTGTGCTGTTGTTATGTTGGTAAGTCCCACCCTTCTTCCAATTTCAGCGATATGATTCGCTGCCACGAGCTCTCAATAACTTTTCATTGGATCTGTAAACTGTCCATTTGTGTCAGCGAATCAAATGGCTGAAATGTTATGGACAGTTTGGAGATTCATTTAAATATTATTGAGAGCTCTTGTGCCAGCGAATCATATCGCTGAAAACGGAAGAAGGATGGGATTAACATAAATGGAACAAGAGATATCGACGTATGTGGCAAACCTAGCTAGCTAGCTACAGCAAATAACATGGATGAATATAATGTTAGTTAGCTTGAGTTAAATAACGCGCATTAACATTAAACGGTAATTGCATTTAAAGTGTAAGTGAAAGAGGATGTTAATGTGCAATGTGCTACAGAGTACGTTTAATAATTGCACCTGTAGCTAGTGAAGTTAGCTAGCACTAGCAATGGGTCGACGACATGTTGCAATTGCAACATCAACTAGCTACTCAGTTACCTTATTAACTAGCATTTAAAAAAAATATATATATATATATATATATATATAGCTGTAATTGTTACTGTAGCCTGCACATCTTCCAGTTTTCACAGCGGTCACAAATCCTGTTATACCCCATGCAACGTTGATTTTGTTGTAATTTTGTTTCACATGTTTGTTTGTTTTTGACAAGTTGTTGGTATATTATTGTGTCCTTTTTAAAATAAATCTAATATTGTAACACAGAGGTTTTTAAATGACATAACACCCTGTTATAAAATATTCTATGTTGATTCTTATGTATCATGTAATAACATATTATATAACTTGTCATGCAGACTGTGTAATAGCAGTTGTTATTCACAGTTGACATTAGCGCATATGACAACAGGATGAACAGCCATTATAATGGGTTTTATAACATCTCATGCCGTGACTCATAACAATTTAAAACGACTTATGGCTATTGTTATGTGATATATAGCTGTTATAAAGGCTTTATGAATGCAGGCAGAAGGACACCTACAGTAAAGTGTTACTTTTTTTTAAAAAACCAAGTTACACTACCCAAAATGTACTGTATTCGTGTAACGCCCCATATCTGATTGATTTGGAATAGCAATCACTCTCACCCTCTTCTGATTTGGAATAGCAATCACTCTCACCCTCTTCTGATAATATACGATTGTCCTTCTTTCACACATTAGCTTTTGGCCCTTGTGAAAAAAACTTATTTTACATATTTTAACACATGGGGAAATAGGTTATCATAAATGCATTTTCTTTAGTTATATAGGTTTTTAGAGTTCCAAGCAACAGAGCTTCTGGAAACGTATTGATATGCTGGTGTAATTATTGTTCTGCTTCAGTATCTTTCACAAACCATGCTAACTTCACTTCCACAGGACGGGGGGGCATCTCCTAACAAACCCATACAGTTTGGTATGGCTATATACATCACGAAAATGATGCGCACACATCGATGGGGCAGAAGGCTATGTGTTGTTAGGATCCTGAACGGTCAGACGGCTAGCAACAATGACAAAAAGCTGCCATGTGGGAGCTAGGTGGCTTGTTTCAGCTAGTTGTATCTTGTTATTGGTACCATGTCTTGTTTTGAGGTGTTTTGACGTATGTCACGTCTATGCTAATATGGCTAAAATTAGCTAGCTAACCAACAATTGTAACAATGTAGTCGAGAGACAAAATAATGAAAATGTATTTATGTTTTTAATAACATTTAGAGATTAGATGTTTACTGAACAAAAATATAAACGCAACATGCAACAATTTCAATGATTTTACTGAGTTACAGTTCATATACAGTGGCGGCTCCTGAAAAAATTCTCAGGGGGGGCAATTTTTCTGATGATTTAGGTGACCTACACACATTTTAAAAAAGATATGTCCAGCAACAACATGAAGACAGGGGCAGCATATAAGTCAATACCAGAAGCATTTATTGACTGATCTCAAAAGTGTTGGCTTACCAGGGTTGGTGGAGCCCTCAGTTTCATCTTTGCCTCGCAAAGCTAACTCAAACACTCCGCAAAACTTCACACACTGGATTAGCCGGCTGAGGATGTGGCGGTTCTTGCTAATGTCGTAGTAAATATATTTGTTATAGTGAATATGGAATATGATATGTTGAGTAAAATGTTGTGCTAAGATCTATTTAGGTCAGGAGCTGGTTATAAGTTCTGTTCCTATCCAATAACAATGGACAAAAGGGGTCCTATCTTGTCAGCCTTGTCAGTTTCAGTTCTCCAGTAAACTTGTGATTATCAACACTAACCTCATCGTTGTGGCGGCGGACAGCTAGCCTGTATCCCTCATCCAGTTGAGTGGGAATGTTCACTCTCCCCAAAGCAGACAATCTCAAACAGCTATCCATGTGGGTCTTTGACAGCTCATGTTTCTTAATCTTTCCTGAAAGATGGTGCATGTCCGTTACACACCAGTCGCTGTCCAAGCGGTGCTGTCTGCCGTGCCGCCTTCAGGGTGAAAGAGTAAGCAGGGGGTAGCAGAAGACTGCATTAGCTACATCGCAGCCTGCTAGCCAGGTTTTTTCGTTCGTACCAATTTTTGGAAAATCCTCGGGTGTAGGACTTCCCCCCTTTAGTAGAAACCTGTTGAATTATTAAATTTGGTCTGGGAGGTCCTAATTGTTTCGTTGCCAATTTATCTTCATTTGTTCGCCGACAAAAAGGAACTTCTTTCAAAGACACAATCGAGTTGCACTGAAGCCTAGCCATTTTGATAGTAGTAGTGAATTGATTGACGAGGCTACCCGCTCTTTTCTTAGTTACGTTCATGGTTATGTTACGTATGACGAAAGCGCGTAAGTGCAAGCCCTCAGAAACCCATAGAGATTGTATATTTGAAAAAAATAGATTTTACATGGGAGTCTATGACAGACTTCTGGGCGATTTTCAACCTGACTGAAATCGCCCCAAAAGGGGGGGGGGCCATTTGAAGCACGACTTTAGCCTGATTGGACATTTAGTGGCACTGTGGCAGATCAGACGTCTAGATTACAACACTGATAACTACTGTTGCCGTGATATAATTGATTAGAAAAAAAATCCGTTCCTTTTCCCGTTTGGCAGTGCGTCGCCCATATCGCCCTATTGAACACACCGCCCCTGTTCATATAAGGAAATCTGTCAATTGAAATAAATAAATGAGGCCCTAATCTATGGATTTCACATGACTGGGCAGGGGCGCAGCCATGGGTGGGCCTGGGAGGGCATAGGCCCACCCACTTGTGAGCCAGGCCCAGCCAATCAGAATGAGTTTTTCCCCACAAAAGGGCTTTATTACAGACAGAAATACTCCAGGTGGCTGTTCTCAGACGATCCCGCAGCTGAAAAAGCCGGATGTGGAGGTCCTGAGCTGGCGTGGTTAGACGTGGTCTGCGGTTGTGAGGCCAGTTGGACATACTGACAAATTCTCTAAAACGACATTACATTCTCTGGCAACAGCTCTGGTGGACATTCCTGCAGTCAGCATGCCAATTGCACGCTCCCTCAAAACTTGAGACATCTGTGGCATTGTGTTGTGTGACAAAACTGCAAATGTTTCACCTTTTATTGTCCCCAGCACAAGGTGCACTTGTGTAATGATCATGCTGTTTAATCAGCTTCTTGATATGTCACACCTGTCATGTGGATGGATTATCTTGGCAAAGGAGAAATGCTCACTACATGGATGTAAACACATTTCTGCACAAAATTTGAGAGAAATCAGATTTTTGTGCGTATGGAAAATTTCTGGGATCTTTTATTTCAGCTCACGAAACATGGGACCCACACTTTACATGTTGCGTTTATATTTTTGTTCAGTATAGTTCACATGTTGTCAATAATCCTTTGCAGTTGACAGTTGTTTTGCCCCAAAGTTGCACACGCAAAACAACCCACCCGTCTATAGCAAGCAGTTGAAAATGTATCTTGTTTATTTTCCAGTTATATTTACATTTACATTTTACATTTTAGTCATTTAGCAGACGCTCTTATCCAGAGCGACTTACAGGAGCAATTAGGGTTAAGTGCCTTGCTCAAGGGCACATTAACGTCATTTAGCAGACGCTCTTAGCCAGAGCGACTCACAAATTGGTGCGTTCACCCTATAGCCAGTGGGATAACCACTTTACAATTTGGGGGTTAGAAGGATTACTTTATCCTATCCCAGGTATTCCTTAAAGAGGTGGGGTTTCAAATGTCTCCGGAAGGTGGTGAGTGACTCCGCTGTCCTGGCGTCGTGAGGGAGCTTGTTCCACCATTGGGGTGCCAGAGCACCCCAATACATTTACATTTTAGTCATTTAGCACACGCTCTTATCCAGAGTGACTTACAGTTAGTGAATACATATATTATTATTTTTATACTGGCCCCCCGTGGGAATCGAACCCACAACCCTGGCATTGCAAACGCCATGCTCTATCAACTGAGCTACATCCCTGCCGGCCATTCCCTCCCCTACCCTGGACGACGCTGGGCCAATTGTGCGCCGCCCATGAGTCTCCTGGTCGCGGCCGGCTGCTTATAAAAGTTACTGCCTGGCTGCAGCTATATTTGTATGATTTGTAAAAATCTGTGGCCTATCGTACTTGTAGGAGAGGAGACAGCTGAGCGAAGGTGCTGGTCACTACCCTGCTGAAAAAAACAGCATAGACCAGCCTAAATTTCAAGCATGGACCAGCATAGACCAGCATGGACCAGCTTGAAATTTAGGCTGGTCTATGCTGTTTTTTTCAGCAGGGTACTGACCAGCACCTTCGCTCAGCTCTCTCCTCTCCTGCAAGGTCTAGCTGGTTAGGCTGGCCAACCTGCTAGTCAAGCTGGTGATGCTGGTGACCAGCTCATGCTGGTACGCTGGTGATGCTGGTGATGCTGGTGAGCTGGTATGCTGGTGAGCAGCTTAATTATTATTAGAGTTATTATTCGATTAATTATTTATCCAGGTGCTCCAGTGTCAAAAGGTCATTTCAGTCATCTCAACAACAGTTGCACATTTTGATTTGTTGAGTGACTATTGCACATGAAGATAATTAAACAGTCTTTCACTTTAGTTAGATAATCCTCTGCATATCTATAGAGGGTTACTAGAGGGTTAGTGAATGGACTGAGCATGCTCATCAGTTGATAAATTTTTTAATGTTAAGTAGATAGTCTGTCAACTGTCCACTAAGCTCAACTTGTGTTTCACTTTATTTGGATAGTCCCAAAGCATATCTACAGATAGTTACTAGAATGACAACAAATATGCTGATAAATTGTTACTGAAATGCAGTTGAGATGCTGCTGATAGTCTCCTGATTGTTTGTTGATCATCTATAGATGGGCTTGGCATTTGTGCAAGTGAGGGGATATGCTGTCGAAATGCTACTGATAGTCTACAAATAGTTTGTTGATCATCTGTAGATGGACTACAGACATGTTCTTGTTAAAAGTCAACAGACATGCAGTTGACATGTTACTGATAATCTGTTGAGCATCTACAAATGGACTATCCAAATAAAGTGTTAACATCTTTTGCTACACAAAGATAAACTCATCCAATCTGTTAGTTGGACTTATTGCACCCTTTACTGAAATGTTTGTTCCAGTTTAGATGGTTTAGATAGTCTCGTTTATTCATCTTTCTTACTCTGGCAGTCATTCTGAATGCAGATTGTGGGTGTATAACATTTCCAATTGTTGGATATCCCCACTCTGGCTGGATTCCAATAGGAATTAAACATAACTTTGCAAGCCAACATAATGTGACTTGCAGGCCTGATGTAGCCACTGTATTATGGAAAAACTACACCCTCAAAGTAAGGCCTCATAACATATGTAATGTACTATATTAAATAATTAAGCACTTTGATGGTGGTCACCAGCCTACCAGCATACCAACAGCTGGTCACCCGTGTCCAAAACACAGCAAAGGCTGGTCACCAGCAAAAACACAGCGAAGGCACCAATCTTACGCTAGGGCAGGCCTGCTCGCCATGTGCTCCACTATCTCATTGCTCCTCAAGGAGTGAGAGGAAAGTGATTGCTTTTAAGTGTCCTGGCGTATATCTCCCTGCCGTCACTAGGGGAGTGTTGATGGTTGATCAATCTGTATGAGTGTGTGGTTCAGCCAAGCAGAGGATGGTGTGCTAGCTAGCACTTATCAAGGAGCTGAGTAGGTGGCCTGAAGAACTAACCGCACAATAAACTCACACATGCTGTACATGCATACTCATGTTCACATGTTATCAGACAACCACAGCCCTGCAGATATCTACACACACTCACAGGCACAGAGAGCCATGTGGTCGTGGTGACTGGGGGATCTGGAGTGCCTGGGGCTACAGGCTGTGACTCAGGACACATTCTGCTGCATGTCTCTCACTGTCCTCACCCGCCCTCCTCTCTCTTTCCCTTATGATATGATCTCTCTAGCCACTGGAAGGGATGTTGGAGAGGACAGAGGTGCCCTGCATGGCTGAGATTAGCACTGGGGTCAGTGTGTGCTCCAGGTCGTGTGTGTGCGTGTGTGTGTGTGCGTGCGTGTGTATGTGCGTGTGTGTGTGTCTGTCTGGTTGATTGGAGGATACGGACAGTAAATAAACGGAGAGGAGAGAGAGAGTTCAGCATCACTGTCTGTCTGGCTCCCTCAGAGGGACATCAGAAGCAGACAGCACCATTAACCAGGTCTATTAGCATCCAGTCACAGACAGGAAATTACTGGTCATGATAGATGAACGACCTGCTTTATTTATATTCACACTCTCATTGTTTAACGTAATGGTTGCCATCAGGGCTGGGTCCAGGCATAAGCGACATAAGAGGTTGCTTTTTTTTGTACTCAGTCGGGGTCTCAACTTATTGTTGAGAGTTAGAACACAAGGTGTTAGTTCGAAATTTGGTTGTGCATCAGTGGTTTTTCTCTTGTTTTGTCAGTCACTGACAGTCACTCAATTAGCCATGCCAGCTAACAATTTTTAGATTGGTAAGTTAGTCTAGCCAGTGCCAAGGGGTCCTGACCTCCAGGGGGCCCCCATTGATTTTGTTAGTCACTTTCACTCTGATATCATTAACATGGCATAAGTCATGGCAAAATGGGTAGAATTGCAGGAAATTAGCTTTAAAACTGCATAAATGTCTTTCTGCCGTATGAAAATATTAGTACAATTGCATGAAATGTGTTAGAAAATTGCTAAATGTTCTCTACGCCCATGGCAAAATGTGTAGAATTGCAGGAAACTAAATTTAAAATGTAAATGTTTCTCTCTGCCATCAAGAGGGGGGTCACTAACAAACTGTGCACCCGTGGTGGGGGGCCCCCCAACCAAATCTCGCTTAGGGCCCACAAAAAGCTATAATAATAAACCATTTAGCAGACGCTTTTATCCAAAGCGACTTACAGTCATGTGTGCATACATTTTTACGTACGGGTGGTCCCGGGGATCGAACCCACTACCCTGGCATTACAAGAGCCATGCTCTACCAATTGAGCTACAGAGGACCACAGCTAGAGCCGGCACTCGTCATTTGAACATGCCGCCCACATTAAGAACAGGCCCGTGGAGTTGTTCTAATTGGCAGGTCCGTGAGACACACACTGCTTGTTATCCGAATCTTCCAGGCTGGTATTGCTCCATGTTGGGGGTTGTTAATGTCACATTACTGGCAAGACATGGAAGGGCATCTGATTTAATCATATAGGGTGAGAGAGAGACATATCAAGCTTGACTTAGCACTGAGGCTGCTGGCCCTTAACCCAAATAAGCCTTATCCCGCTGGCCTGCCACACTGCGGGATGTCCATCTTGTTTAAGGGGGGCCTCCATAGCCGCATGTTACCTTGTTTGAGTCAGCCAACACGTGCAGTGCTTCACTAATGTATGATACATTGACAATGGGTCAACAGAGGAATGGTGAATACCCTGTTGACCAGTGTCGGTCGGTGTCATTTAAGAAAAGGGAGGACGATAATTTATTTATGAGCATGGCCTTATTTCTATTACAGCATATTAGATGACTGTCATTCATATTCCATTCACCCAGCTCAATGTAACATCGATATGTTTAGGCTACTACATGATACTCATTTTCTCTACACCCATCATGAGGTTGCTACAACCTAGCCTATGAATGAAAGTTTACAACGTAGGTGCACACAGGTCGAGAGAAAGATTTGAGGTGACAGTCAGTGGCACATGGACAGACAGAGACACATTCAATACCGCCGTGCACGCTCTTGCCTGCATCTAGCTGATATAGGGTGTAATTATTAGTCCAACAGTTGCAAACAAAAGTTTCTATTGGACAAATTCGGGTATGTTTATCTTCATTTTGATCCGTTTGCTTCCGTTTAAGAAACGTTTTTCAACAGAATTGGCGGAATGAATACACCCCTGGTCACACGCAAACAGTTCACTTTAATAGCCACATACAAACAGCTTGTTGTATTCCTTCTTGCACCTACGCACTCTCCTCCTCTCACCTTTTCCCTTCGCTTGTGGACTTCAATGCACAACACATCAGCTGTGTGTGACCAGGCGAAGAAAACTTTCCAAGTCAAACCTTCATATTGTAACCGCTACATCATTGTCACCATATTAGCTAAAGTAACATCCTAGTCAACATAGCTAATAGACCTAACGTGCTAGGAAACCCGTTACAATCATGTAGTACAGTGTAACGACAGTAAGCAGTTTAGCAGTTACACCGGCAGGCCCCGATGGCAATAAATTAGTGAAACCAAAAGTTTACCTTGACTTCGAAGATTTTCAGTGTTGGATAGTCATATCCAGCTAGCTAACATAACATCCCTCTGTTTGAAACGGGTGTTTGAGTAGGCTAAACTAGCTGCATTTGCTAGCTAAGTAAGTGAAGTAAAAGTGAAAAAAAATGAAAAAATATAGCTCTCTTTCTCTCTCTCGCTCCTTCATTTTTGAGAGAAATTAATTTGTTCAAAACTGTTCAACTATTGTCTTTCTCTCTCTTTGAGTCAACTACTCACCATGTTGCTAGCTACACTACATTACCAAAAGTATGTGGACACCTGCTAGTCGAACATCTCATTCCAAAATCATGGGCATTAATATGGAGTTGGTCCCCCTTTTGCTGCTATAACAGCCTCCACTCTTCTTGGAAGGCTTTCCATTAGATGTTGGAACATTGCTGCGGGAACTTGCTTCCATTCAGCCACAAGAGAGTTAGTGAGGTCGGGCACTGATGTTGGGCGATTATACATGGCTCACAGTCGGTGTTACAATTCATCCCAAAGGTGTTTGATGGGGATGAGGTCAGGGCTCTGTGCAGGCCAGTCAAGTTCTTCCACACCGATCTCGACAAACCATTTCTGTATAGACCTCGCTTTGTGCACAGGAGCATTGTCATGCTGAAACAGGAAAGGGCCTTCCCCAAACTGTTGCCACAAAGTTGGAAGCACAGAATCGTCTAGAATGTCATTGTATGCTGTAGCATTAAGATTTCTCTTCACTGGAACTAAGGGGCCTAGCCCAAACCCTGAAAAACAGCCCCAAACTATTATTCCTCCTCCACCAACCTTTACAGTTGGCACTATGCATTGGGACAGGTAGCGTTCTCCCAGCATCCGCCAAACCCAGATTCGTCCATTGGACTGCCAGATGGTGAAGCGTGATTCATCGCTCCAGAGAACGTGTTTCCACCTCTCCAGAGTCCAATGGCAGCGAGCTTTACACCACTCCAGCCAACGCTTGGCATTGCGCATGGTGATCTTAGGCTTGTGTGCAGCTGCTTGGCCATGGAAACCCATTTCATGACACTCCCGACGAACAGTTTTTGTGCTGACGTTGCTTCCAGAGGCAGATTGGAAATTGGTAGTGAGTGCTGCAACCGAGGACAGTCGATTTTTACGCACTACGCGCTTCAGCACTCAGCGGTCCCATTCTGTGAGCTTGTTTTGCCCACCACTTCACAGCTGAGCCGTTGTTGCTCCTAGACATTTCTACTTCACTTCACAATAACAGCACTTACAGTTGACTGTGGCAGCTCTAGCAGGGCAGACATTTGACGAACTGACTTGTTGGAAAGATGGCATCCTATGACGGTGCCACGTTGAAAGTCACTGAGCTCTCCAGTATGGCCATTCCACTGCCAATGTTTGTCTATGGAGATTGCATGGCGGTGTGCTGGATTTTATACACCTGTCAGAATCAGGTGTGTCTGAAATAGCCGAATCCAATAATTTGAAGGGGTGTACACATACATTGCAAAACAGTGTGTTTTAATCAATTATTTGGTGACGTGAATATATTTTGTATAGTTTCATCTAAAAAGGATAACTTTTTTTTTTTTTTTTTAAGAAATTCACTTAGGAGGATGGTCCTCCCCTTCCTCCTCTGAGGAGCCTCAACAGCTGTTGTAAATGTGTGTAAATGTGACTGATTGATTATTTATGACGCAAAATACCATACCTAGGGTTGTTTACTAAAATATGACGATCCATACCGTAATGGTCCAACTCCTGCATAAACTTTTAATAACAAATCATGCTTGGGCCATCTCTAAACCTCAATAAACAGAGAGACTAGTAATCCTTTTGGAACTTCATATACAGTATTTTACCCTTCACTGCACTCACTGCTGCAGTAGCAGCAAATATCCTGATTCCTGTCAGCCCTGATACAATGCTCCCTGGTTGGGAGACAAACTCACAGTAACCAGTGGGTGTATGTGTCTGTAGAGTCACCACAGAGTAGAGTTAGATGTGCTGGGGACCTTTGCTCTGTCTCTGTCTGCACAGACCTGCTGCCACCATTTTCTAAGAGCCTCTCTCTCTCTCTCTATCTCTCTCTCGCTCTCTCTCTCTCTCTCTCTCTCTCGCCTGTGACGAGAGATGCTGTCAGTGATACAGCAGCTGCATTTGACTAATATCCCCAAAAGGAGGGATTTAGAACCGCTAAATTGCATTCCTCTCTAAAAGAGATAAATAAATCAAGTTTGTTTACTATAATCTGTTCCTTGCCAGTGTGGTGAATATTGAGTGTGTTTATGCATAGAGAGTTAGACAGAGCTTGTTATTGGAGTCGGTGTTGCCCTCACCGTGTTAAATGGATCTGACTAAACTTGTCCCTCTCTGCCATGTCCCAGATGGCACCCTATTCCCTATGGGCCCTAGTCAAAATTAATGCACTACATAGGGAATAGGGTGCCATTTGTGCACCATTTAGGCAAATAATGCACCTAAATGAATTCCTGTTTAACTCCCTTTCTGAATATGAATTAGCATCCAACAAATATGAAGCTGAAAGAAAACAACAAATGCTTTATTTGCTAATGCATCTTCAATATCTAGAGCACTTATTTGACGTATAAGTGATAGGTCTTTCACTGTAATAGCAGTTTTTTCTTTGTTCAGCAGGCAGGTATAAAGGAAACAGTCTGTGGTTGAGTCGTGACAACCTGAGCTCTCAGTGTATTAGGACTCTGGTTGTGTCCTAAATGGCACCCTATTCCCTATGGGCCCTGGTCAGAAGTAATGCACCATATAGGGTATAGGGTGTCATTTGGGATGCACCTATCCCATCTTCCCGAAAGCCCTATTTCCCCTGAAACCTTTGTACTGTAATATTGAAGGGACAATGAGACCACACTCTTTTTCAAGCCTCTTCAGAAAGGAGAGAATCAAGAAGAAAAAAGTGTCTTGTCAAGTTCTCTAGTTCCAAAAAAGACACTGTGGTTCTCCCATATTCTGTTACAATACATTTCCCTCTGAAGTGAAAAGTCTTGTTGGTAACCTTTTGTTTCAGATACTTTATTATCCCTCAAGGAGAATTTCAGCTGGCCCATTGCACGCTTGTTTGAAAGTGTGTTTATTGTCAAATCAAAGTCCAATTATATTCTTTAGTGTTGTGCTATGTGTAGGTGAAACCTACTTTTTTCCCTTTTGGGATTAGGCAGACAAACACTTTTTGGCATTAGAGAGTGCTACAGTAGATTATACTTCCCTTAGATGGTACAGAGTATGAGAAACTCCAAACCTTTTGAAAATAGTTTTCATTGTGAGGTAGAATAATCCTATTGCAGTATCACTTCCTTTCCGCCCAGAAGGAAACAAGGACGTCACTGGAGTATGTGGAACAACTTGTACTAAATTCTATATGGCCTAAGAAGTGTCATTTTTTCCTAGCTAAGATAATGGGATTTCTCTAGAGGAAACCTCACAGTGAACAGCTTGAGGGATGTGATGTGCTTTGATAAGGCCATTTGTTTCTCAGTCTGTGGGGTATTATAGACGTGAATGGCAGTGTAAACTGAGTTTATCTCAGTGCATCCTCTCTGGGCTCATTGTAACCCAGGACAGGTGTGTTTCTCTGTCCCCCCACTGGTAAGAGAACGCAGGCTGCCACATCAGACAGAGAGAAATTAATCATCGAGAGACTGTGCCTGTCTGACGTGTGGATGTTGTCTCAGCGTGTTGTACAATATAATTATCGACAAACTGCTGTTCCGATGGGAGGAGGGAGGCCAACCTCTAAACTCGAGAGAAACCTGCTCGGTTGCAGCGAAGAATAGCTTCGTACTGAGAGTAGCTGCCATTTTATGTTAATTGTGAATGAACATGTGCGCTGTTAATAATATATTTTGGGGTTATTTGTATAATGTGTTTAGAATACTTTGTTGACATGGTTGATAAATGTAGTTATGGGTTACTGAGCTAAAGCTACTTTGTGTTTGACAGTTATATTGAAACATTTGTATATGTTTTAGTGAATTACAGTTTATGCTGTTGTGACTTGAATAAGCTTTGTACCCTACAAAACTATCTAGTTCCTGTAGATCTGTTGTTCTGTAAAATGTGATATTTTTGTAAAAGGATTATACTAAAGTTTTCATTGAGGAAACATAACTGCATCACTCTCGTGATTATTTCTCCCTTTTTTCAGGGGCGTAACACTGGCTGGCTGGTGCTGCCGTCCTAGAGCGGGGCGATGGCCAAGCTGATCCTAATAAGGGGGGATTATGGTCTGGCTCCCTCAATAGAAGGATAGAGACAATGGTGGCTGGTAGTTTATGGGGCAGTGGTGAACAGTAGGGCTGGGAATTGCCAAGGACCTCACGATACAATATTAACATGATACTTAGGTGCTGATACGATATGTATTGCGATTCTATATGTATTGCAATTTGATACTGTGATTTTATTGCAATTTGATGTTCCAAACATATTGCTCACTATATATCTGCTGCAAAGGGACAAGAGAGAGCCACTAAAAATCTAGTTTTGAAGATAAAAGTGCTCAAAACATGTTGGCACATCATTTAAAACATTGAAAAATAATATGGAGAACAAGCTTTAGGATGAGAAATACCAGAGTTTTCAACATAGAGATCCTATTAAATTACATATTAAATTAGAGTATTCAAATTCCTAATTCTATGGTTTTCAACTTGACCATAGATGCAGTAAAGGAGTCAATGGAATGCAGACGTTGCATTGACCACATTCAACAAATCTGATCCAACAAAGTGGATATTCATCAAATCCGTCATGATTTATGAAGTGTAACAGGCCCACAATGTGCTTACTTAAGTCCGATTTGGATAAATGTGTCTGTTATCACTGCATACCATGTAGAAGTTGTCCCTTTTCAGGTTTAGAAGAAGTGACTGCTAAATGCTAACTCCCGTTCGTGTAAGCTTGTTAGCATACCTAGCATACAGAAATCGTTGATGGTAGTCAAAGTCGTTTCTAACTGTAATGCATTTGATTGGTAACGATGACATGAATATGTATTGGGGTTGACATCCATACAAACATTATACTCCAATTTCTACCTCAACATAGTGTGAAATACACATATAAACAATAGGCTAAATTATCCAGAGCGACTTGTACGCGCATACACTTTTCTTTCTGGTATGGGAATCGAATCCACAATCCTGGCGTTGCAAGCGCCACACCTACCAACTAAGCCACATGGGATCAATGAGGAGGGCAATGAGAGACTCAGGATCTTCCCCCACAGCCCTTTCCCACACAGCCCTTTCCCTCACAGCCCTTTCCCTCACAGCCATGGCAATTCCTTTGTTTTGGTTGAGTTCGATTAACCTCTTTACTGCATCTATATCGCAATGATGTCATAAAGGAGGGTGGGGTGACATGCTAGTTATCTTCACCTAGGTGACATGTTGGATGCCCTCTATGACATCATAGACCACTGTATGGCACAACAGTCCTATCAAACATTCTTAACACCACAACTCACCTATCTCTGTATAGAGTAGTTGCTTTTTGAATTTTACTGATTGAGAGATGGCTTTGTACTCTTCCAGTATTAAGTTGTTGGTGTATGTAATCTTGGCATTACACATTCTGGACGGCAAGGTTTTTCGGGATAACCTGATGCCCCCCATGGGCATTAGGCAGTGGGCCAGCATGACTCACATTGAACTGAACACCAACACCATCAACTTCTATCAACGACCCTGGACCACACAGAACACCAACGAGACATTATGGAGATGGATTGGGGGTAAGGCCCGCGACAGACTTGTGTCCTATCCAGGGGTGTACATCAAGCTGCCTCATGCTACAAAAACAGGAGATAGGCTCCTGCCCTATGGGCCATTGTGGCTTCGACGAGCCCACCACCACCCAGACCAGAAACAGTATTGACCAGAAATACAGAGATGTTAGTGCTTTGCACCAGACAACCAGTGATTCTACGGCCAGCCGCAGAACGCTTCGCCCCCGAGTAGCTGAGCTCAGGAGTAGGGAGAGAGCGGGAGCAAGTGAGCTTGTGTGGAAGAAGACCAACACCATCAACTTCCATCAACGACCTTGGACCACACAGAACACCAACGAGACCACTGGACACAGTTTGCACAAGTGCACCGGAGAGGCTTGTGTTATGGTCAGCTTGGAACCCACTGCTACCCGGGTAGCTACAAACAACACTAACCAACTCAGTGGCCTTGTCGTTAGCGTGTCCGCCCTGAGATTGGAAGGTCGGGTGGTTTATCCGCGGTCCAATCATACCAAAGACTCTAATAACGGGACCCGGTGCCTCTCAGCTTGGCACACATTATGGAGATGGATTGGGGGTAAGGCCCTGCGACAGACTTGTGTCCTATCCAGGGGGTGTACATCAAGCTGCCTCATGCTACAAAAACAGGAGATAGGCTCCTGCCCTATGGGCCATTGTGGCTTCGACGAGCCCACCACCACCCAGACCAGAAACAGTATTGACCAGAAATACAGAGATGTTAGTGCTTTGCACCAGACAACCAGTGATTCTACGGCCAGCCAACAGAACGCGCCCCCGAGTAGCTGAGCTCAGAGTAGGGAGAGAGCGGGAGCAAGTGAGCTTGTGTTGAAGAAGACCAACACCATCAACTTCCACCAACGACCCTGGACCACAGAACACCAACGAGACCACTGGACACAGTTTGCACAAGTGCACCGGAGAGGCTTGTGTTATGGTCAGCTTGGAACCCACTGCACCCGGGTAGCTACAAACAACACTAACCAACTCAGTGGCCTTGTCGTTAGCGTGTCCGCCCTGAGATTGGAAGGTCGGGTGGTTTATCCGCGGTCCAATCATACCAAAGACTCTAAAAACGGGACCCGGTGCCTCTCAGCTTGGCAGACATTATGGAGATGGATTGGGGGTAAGGCCCTGCGACAGACTTGTGTCCTATCCAGGGGGTGTACATCAAGCTGCCTCATGCTACAAAAACAGGATATAGGCTCCTGCCCTATGGGCCATTGTGGCTTCGACAAGCCCACCACCACCCAGACCAGAAACAGTATTGACCAGAAATACAGAGATGTTAGTGCTTTGCACCAAACAACCAGTGATTCTACGGCCAGCCGCAGAACGCTTCGCCCCCGAGTAGCTGAGCTCAGGAGTAGGGAGAGAGCGGGAGCAAGTGAGCTTGTGTGGAAGAAGACCAACACCATCAACTTCCATCAACGACCCTGGACCACACAGAACACCAACGAGACCACTGGACACAGTTTGCACAAGTGCACCGGAGAGGCTTGTGTTATGGTCAGCTTGGAACCCACTGCTACCCGGGTAGCTACAAACAACACTAACCAACTCAGTGGCCTTGTCGTTAGCGTGTCCGCCCTGAGATTGGAAGGTCGGGTGGTTTATCCGCGGTCCAATCATACCAAAGACTCTAAAAACGGGACCCGGTGCCTCTCAGCTTGGCACACATTTGGAGATGGATTGGGGGGTAAGGCCCTGCGACAGACTTGTGTCCTATCCAGGAGGTGTACATCAAGCTGCCTCATGCTACAAAAACAGGAGATAGGCTCCTGCCCTATGGGCCATTGTGGCTTGGACAAGCCCACCACCACCCAGACCAGAAACAGTATTGACCAGAAATACAGAGATGTTAGTGCTTTGCACCAGACAACCAGTGATTCTACAGCCAGCCTCAGAACGCTTCGCCCCCGAGTAGCTAAGCTCAAGAGTAGGGAGAGAGCGGGAGCAAGTGAGCTTGTGTGGAAGAAGATGGTGGAAGTGATTAATGGGGCAGAAGAGAGGAGGATAGAGGCTGCATGCTGCATGTTTCTGGCTCTCTGCTGCTGGTTGTACGGAATGGGCCTGCTGCTCACCATCAGTGTGAGAGGACTACTGCAGGTAATGTGATGTAAAAGAGAGATTAGGGGTATGAGGGGTTCTGAGAAAGGCTTTAAGAACAACAATAGAATAGGTCCAAATAGTGACATTTACCCTTTGTACTTATATATATATTGCCTAAACTGACATACAGTATTACTTACATGTCACTGTAAAGACTTAAGAAATCACCACATTGTTATCAATTCATTTGACCTTGGAACATGAATTAAAATATGGTTTTGTTTTCCTAATAAGACTAAGTTTATTTTCTTTCCATAGATAATGGTCGCATTAGAGCTCCATGGAGATGAGCAAAAGGAGAGAGGAGCTGAGAGGGAGACAGACAGCTGTAAAGATGCTCAAACCGCTCCAGTGTTGGTGACCACCCGTGGTTCAACTAAGAAGAGAGCCCGCCGCCTCGGCGTCAGTCCAACAAGGGGAAACACTGAATAACGTGCCCATACAGGACATTGTTCATTTGCATTCCAAATAATACAATATCATATTTTCTAATAAATGATACTTGTTTTAGCATCATCTGTTTCTCAGTTCTTATTTTGTTATAGGAGTAGTTTGAAGAGGTTTGAAAATAATCACGTAAATGACCACAAAATGACCACGAGAAATGTAAAAAGTATAGTAGCCATTTAGAATATGTAAAACAAAATACCACAGAAAGAAATAACATATTTCAGTTGATTTATAAAAACACAACAGGGGCTTATACATGCTTATAACAACTACCAATGCATTATACCTGAATGCTTTAAGTAAAGTTTTACCGCATATACAGCTGAAGCTGAAATGAAAGCCTTTTTAGATTCACTGTTGTTGCCCATCACCCTGTGCTGGGGTTTTGAGAGAGAGAGAGAGAGAGAGAGAGAGAGAGAGAGAGAGAGAGAGAGAGAGAGAGAGAGAGAGAGAGAGAGAGAGAGAGAGAGAGAGAGAGAGAACAGTCTGCAGCACCCGTCAAATGTCTTTATGTTTGCTGATGATCTGGTGCTTCTGTCACCAACCAAGGAGGGCCTACAGCAGCACCTAGACTTCTGCACAGATTCTGTCAGACCTGGGCCCTGACAGTTGCCAGGACCACAAATACAAATTCCATCTAGACACCGTCGCCCTAGAGCACACAAAAAACTATACATACCTCGGCCTAAACATCAGTGCCACAGGTAACTTCCACAAAGCTGTGAACTATCTGAGAGACAAGGCATGAAGGGCCTTCTATGCCATCAAAAGGAACATAACATTTGACATACCAATTAGGATCTGGCTAAAAATACTTGAATCAGTTATAGAACCCATTGCCCTTTATGGTTGTGAGGTCTGGGATCCGCTCACCTTATGGTTGTGAGGTCTGGGATCCGCTCACCAACCAAGAATTCACAAAATGGGACAAACACCAAATTGCAGAATTCTGCTAAAATATCCTCTGTGTACAACAAAAAACACAAAATAATGCATGCAGAGCAGAATTAGGCCGATACCCGCTAATTATCAAAATCCAGAAACGAGCCGTTAAATTCTATAACCACTTAAAAGGAAGCGATTCCCAAACCTTCCATAACAAAGCCATCACCTACAGAGAGATTAACTTGGATAAGAGTATATGGATGGTGTTAAAAGATAGATGGGAGGTATTGAATGGAGTTGAAGGATGGGACTAATAACAAATAACAACAAATAATAACAAGATAACTAATAATGTAAGCATACTGTGTCCATAATAAGTATATAGGTTGTATGTTGGGAGCTTTTGGGAAAGAGCACAGTTAGAAAGATATGGCATATAGAAGCAAACCGGATGGACATCATGAAAATGATCGGAGAGGTTGAGAGTAGAAGAAGTTCAGGAGCAAAAAACAAAAAAAACTAATAAAATAGAATTATTGTAAAATTGACTGTGTCCATAAGGTGTAGATAGTAAGTATAGGCTGGAAGTAGAGGCCTGGGCATTGTTGTTCACTAATTTACCCCAAGTAGGGAAAGGATGGCAGGGTTGAAAAGTAATATAGGGGAGTATATATATAAAAAACATGGGGGATTGGAAGTGATGCAGACAATTACATTGATAGAAGTTACAATCTATCTGCAATATTAAGCTGATCTACCCCTGAAAAAAAAAAAAAAAACGAAACTTGGAGAAGAGTCCCCTAAGTAAGCTGGTCCTGGGGCTCTGTTCACAAACACAAACAGACCCCACAGAGCCCCAGGACAACAACAACAACACAATTAGACCCAACCAATTCATGAGAAAACAAAATGTGAATTACTTGACACATTGGAAAGAACTAACAAAAAAACAGAGCAAACTAGAATGCTATTTGGCCCTAAACAGAGAGTACACAGTGGCAGAATACCTGACCACTGTGACTGACCCAAACTTAAGGAAAGTATTGACTATGTACAGACTCAGTGAGCATAGTCTTGCTATTGAGAAAGGCCGTTGTAGGCAGACCTGGCTCTCAAGAGAAGACAGGCTATGTGCACACTGCCCTCAAAATGAGGTGGAAACTGAGCTGCACTTCCTAACCAGCCAAATGTATGACAATATTAGAGACACATATTTCCCTCAGATTACACAGATCCACAAAGAATTTGAAAACAAACCCAATTTTGATAAACTCCCATATCTATTGGGTAAAATACCACAGTGTGCCATCACAGCAGCAATATTTGTGACCTGTTGCCACAAGAAAAGGGCAACCAGTGAGGAACCAGTGAAGAACAAACACCATTGTAAATACAAATGCCAAGAGTGTGCAAAGCTGTCATCAAGGCAAAGGGTGGCTATTTGAAGAATCTCAAATATAAAATATTTTGATTTGTTTAACACTTTTTTGGTTACTACATCATTCCATATGTGTTATTTCATAGTTTTTATGTCATCACTATTATTCTACAATGTAAACATTTTTAAAAAATAAAGAAAAACCCTTGAATGAGTAGGTGTGTCCAAACTTTTGACTGGTAGTATATATATATATATATATTTCTCTCTCTCTCTCTCCCTCTTGCTCTGTCTCACTCACTCTCTCTCTACATGTGTGTTCTGGCTATAGGGTATCAAAGCCTGATCTACTAGTCTGGCACTACCATCTCAGATCACATAGACCTACATCACACAATGGGTCAGTGCTGTATGTTTCATATCTGTTAGGAGTAAACACAGACCTAGCTGTGGTTTTTGAGCAACAACACTCTCCTGTATGACTCAGCTATTGACCAGAAAGCCAATCAATCTGGTTGTTCAATGGCAAGCCAAGCTCTCCAATTGCTCCCTGCTGAGACACACTACCCAACTAGCACAGAAACCATGTGTTTCTTAGAGCTTGGTGAGGGCGTGGTTGTCCTATGGCTATTTTGCACAAAACCTTCCCCCAACTTTCTGGGAATGGTGCAGGATACCCAGCTAGCACATCCCATTCTGAAAACCATATGTTTCTTAGGGGGGAATTTCAGTACCTCAGCATAGCGTTTCCTACAGGTTTCCTCATGGCTCTATTTAAAGTCATGTTCTCAGACCACTAAGAGAACTTTCCATGAAAAAAAACACAAGAAAACGTTTCTAAGAGTATTATTTAAAAACATATACATTCCGTTCTCAGCATCAACAAAACTCTCTCTATCCTCTATCTTGTTAAGTGTATTCAGGTGAGTTGACCGCGCCCACTAATTGGCCATACCTGATCTTAATGAAATGGGGTCTGTTTGAATAAACTAAAATGAACAGCTTCGTATGAGTTTTAAAAAACATGGCATGCTAGCTCCATCGTGGTGCCGCAGAGGACTAATTCCATGGATAAAAAACAGAAGATAATAGGTTCGAATCTCACTGACGCCATGCCACGATAAAACTAAGCATGTGTTTTCATGATTAATGCCTAAGCAAATTAATTTGCATGTGTCCTATCTGTGCTTGGAGTTCAAAACAGTTAACCCAAACTATTGCTAGCAGTGTTAATAAAAGTTTTATTGAAACATGTTCTCAGAACATTATTTAATTACCTTCAAATAACCTATAATTTCCGTTCTCAGAACATTAATAAAACCCCCCAGGAAAACCTTCAGGGCACCATAGTAAAAGTTTTTCAGAACCACCCTGCAACCTAAAAATGTACGTTCCCAGAACAGGCTACATTTTCAGAACTTTTAAAAACATTCTGTTTTACCGGTCAGGAAACATATGGCTTTGCTCCCAGAACCAATGGAAAACCAAAAACGTACGTTCCCACACAACTTCCAAGGAACCACATGTGCTAGCTGGGTAGTATGTTTACCCAGCATCCCCTTTAGCAAACTGAGAAAACTGCTCTGTAAACCGCCAGCTAAAGCACTCCTTTTCACCAAGGCTCCGTCCCAAATGACACCCTTGTCCATTTGTAGTGCCCTACTTTTGACCAGGTTCAAAAGTAGTGCACTATATAGGGAATAGGGTGCCATTTGGAATGCAACAGAGGTGTCTGTGATTTAATCCACTTTTGGTAAATGTCTGAATGGGATGGGGCTGTTTGAAGACGTGAGCTGGCAGCCGGACAGGGCCGGCAGATGTTTAAACAGTTGACCAGAGAGTGAGGCTCTCTCTCCTTTTGTGAGAGGGGCTGGAGTGTTTGGACGTTTTTAAAAACAAAAGCTGCGTTGGAGATTAGGAGCTGTGTGTGTGTGTGTGTGTGTGTGTGTGTGTGTATACACACAGAGAACCGGGCTCTCTGCTCCTCCCTGCATGCCAAGAGGGAGAACGGAAGGAAGGAGGATGGTAACAGTTCTCCCTTAAGTAAAATTAAAGAGATGACAAATGGCTCAAGCAGGGAGGAGATTGAGATGACGGGGGATGTTTGAGGAGGACAGATTTATTGAGCGTTAGGAACAGAGTGGTGGTGAGAGTAAGAAGAATGCGGTCATCAGCACCATGGCTGGCTGGCTGGTGTTTGTTATCCCATCCTCTCATAAAGCCCTGCTAGGCTGATTGATACAGGTTTATCTCTGTGTTACCAGGACGGCTAAACAGAGAGACTGCTGTAGGGCTAACAGACATGATGCTACAGTAACTGGGTGGGGTTGGTGTCAGTGGTGGTCAGTGCCGTTTAAGATGAGGAAGGACGATTTTATTTTTCATGAGCATGGCCTTATTTCTATTACAGCATATTGGATGACTGTCATTCATATTCCATTCACACAGTTCAATGTAACAGTAAACTTAATTTTTTAACTGGGCAAGTCAGTTAAGAACAATTTCTTATTTACAATGACGGCCTACCCCAGATGACGCTGGGCCAATTGTGCGCCGCCCTACTGGACTCCCGATCACGGCCGGATTGTGATACAGCCTGGAAGCGAACCAGGGTCTGTATTGACGCATCTAGCATTGAAATGTAGTGCCTTAGACCGCTGTGCCACTCAGGAGGCTACTACATGATACAAAAATTGTCCCTATACCCATCATGAGGTTGCTACAACCTAGCCTATGAATAAAAGTTTACAACGTAGGTGTGTTACACCCCTGAAAAAGGGGAGAAATAATCACGAACGTGATTGTAGTTATGTTTCCTCACTGACAAATTTAGTGTAATGATTTTACAAAAATACCACATTTTACAGAACAACAGATCTACAGGAACCAGAGATTTGTAGGGTACAAAGCTTATTCAAGTCACAACAGCATAAACTGTAATTCACTAAAACATATACAAATGTTTCAATATAACTGTCAAACACAAAGTAGCTTTAGCTCAGTAACCCATAACTACATTTATCAACCATGTCAACAAAGTATTCGGAAACACATTATACAAATAACCCCAAATATTATTATTAACAACGCACATGTTCATTCACAATTAGCATAAAATGGCAGCTACTCTCAGTACGAAGCTATCGCTGCAACCAAGCAGATTACAGTCACACACGCACCTAATAACTCTCTTCAACTTAACTCTAACTTCCTCAAGATGTTACTAACACATACCTTAAACTCTCTTCACAGGTTAGTAAGTTATTACATTCAAATTAACTCGTTTCATATCAATAACGTACCTGAAAAAAGGGAAGAAATAATCACGAACGTGACGCAGTTATGTTTCCTCACTGACAAATTTAGTGTAATGAGAAAAAGACTCACGATTCCCCCAGGAAGTTGGGTGGAGACCAGAGCAATCGATCTCAGGCTCATAGATTAAGAGCATTTAGTAGATCACAGATGAACACTTTTACCCTTAAATTAGGCACCAAAAATAAAGTAGTCAATATAACATTTACACATTCCTCTTACAATATTAACCCTTTGACTCTTGACGGATTTTAAACACATTTATGCATTTTATCAATCTCTATGAACTAGTACTGGATGCATTCTCTTTCTTAACCTTAGATATTTTAAGATCCTTACATACCATGAACTTACTAATACTTTTAGTGTATAACAGGCTATGAATATGTCCTTTAACCTGTCACACTCTCGACAAAATAAATGTTGTCCCAACATTCCACCAACATTATCTTCTCTAAACAGTCTATAAGCACTGGACGTAGAAAATCCTCTTCTGTAAGCTAGTCCTTGAGCAGAAGTCAAAGTTCACAGTTCAAATAGAACCAAGAATTATATTCACAGTCCATATCTGTTGACCAGCTGTATAAACAGTCCATAGCAGTCTTTTCTCATACTATTGTCAACAGTCCATCAGTTTTAATGATCTATATGCATAGTCTGCTAATTGTCTTGTGAAAGTCTGTGAAATCAGTCAGTAGTCCATGGTCAAACATGTCAACTCTGTCTGTGGCCTCAAGTTTGCTAAGTCCATACATGTAGGGTGGCTGAAGGTAATCATCCCTGTAGTGATGGCAGCCATGGAACCAGTCCTGGTGCAGGGTAGACAGGGAACAACTGTGGCTGTGGCTGGATACTGTAGCAGGAAGGGATACCAAGCTGATCATAGGTGATACGTCTTGGAGGTTCTCTCTCTTTGTGGCAGCTGGTAAGCTGGTTCCTCAGGTTCAGCAGCAGCAGTTAATGAAGGAAAGGCACTTAGTGGACGATCATCCAGCACATTTTCAGCAAAGGCAAGTTCATCTCCTCAGCAGGCAGTTCTTTAACTGTTGTTTTCTCCTCCAGCTGATTTTCAACAAGAGGCTGTGCTGGTAGCGTATCAGGAACTGGCACCGCGAACTGTTTGTTTCACTGGTGGGGCCTGTTTTCCGACTCTCTCGCTGGTTCAGCATACCTCTCAGGTACTGTAGGAGATGTGGGGACCTGTAGCGGCTCATGATGAAGGTCATATTTCATCCCCGCTGTCTTCATCAGAATCTAGAGGCTGTGATCCAGGCTGATGTCTCTTTTTTCTTACTTTTTGTCATCTTTAGTCATTTCTGGTTGTCTCTCAAAGGTAAGTGGTCACAGGACATGAGCAGGTTTCTGTGCAGGACCCGGGAGCGTCCCCCTGCCCTTTTCTGGTCTCAACTCATAAATCGGCAGGTCTGAAACCCATTTGTCTCACTACTGTGTGAATTTGATCTTCCCAATAGTTCGCGGAGTTTGCCTGGTCCTCCTCTTGGTGTCAGGTTTTTAATCAGAACTCGCTCTCGCCAGGCTGTAGCACTGAACTCCTAACTTTAGTGTCATAGTACTTCTTACTTCTTTCAGCAGCTTTCTGAGCATTTTTCTTTTGCAATGGCGTATGCTTCTTCCATTCCTGTTTCCAGTTCTCCACGTAGTCTCGCTGGTTACTGGAACCTGCCTCTGTGCACAATCCAAAGAACATATCAACTGGAAGCCTGGGTGATCTCCCAAACAGAAGATAAAATGGTGAATAGCCAGTCACTTGCAACGGGTGCAGTTATAGGCATAAACCAGTTTGTTTAGGAGACTCCTTCCAGTTTGACTTTTGTGTCTCAGTTAGTGTCTTTAGCATTTGCAACAATGTTCTGTTCATTCGTTCCACTTGACCGTTCCCCATCGGGTGGTAGGGTGTTGTTCTGACCCCGCCATGCCACTGAGTTTCTTTAACTTGATGGAACAACTGGATTTTCGAATTCTCCCCTTGGTCATGGTGGATGCGGGAGGGGAACCCAAACTTCAGGGCAAAGTCATTGAAGATGAGATTTGCAGCAGTTTTTCCTGACTTTGATGTGGTGGCGTAGGCTTGGAGTGTAACGTGTAAAATGATCAACAATCACGCGAGGATGTACTCATATCCCCCTTTGCATCTGTCGAGATGGAGAAATCTATACATACCAGTTCAAATGGCTGTGTTGTCACAATGTTTGTCTGAGGAGCTCTTTGTTTCATGGCCTGGCTTTTTCTGCTTGACACAGCTACAAGTTTTAGTCACATAGTGCTCAATGTCAGATTGCATATAGGGCCAGAAGAAGCGGTCCGTACTAGTGATACAGTGCGGTCAGTACCCTTGGTGTCCCATGTTATTGTGCAACTCTTCCATCACTTTACCTTTGTACTGCTCTGGTAGAACTAACTGCTTGCGGAGCTGTAATGATTCTGTAAAGAATACCATCACTGTCGATTGTCAATTTGTCCCATTCTCTGAATAGGCATTTTGTCTTTGGACTGAATTCCTTTTGCTCTTTAACTGGCGGTTTTGGAACCAGACAGCTTGAAATCGAGCACAGGACGGATGACCGGATCAGACTCTTGTGCCTCTCTTATCCCCCTCTTTTGGGATCGAACTGATTGTTGCTGTAGTTGTCTCACCTTCAGCTGATACTGACATAGATGCAGCTGAAATTGACCAAGGCACAAAGGCTCTTTCTGTACCTCTACTGCTTGTATAGTGGCGGCAATGGTGTCTGGTGGAAGCTCCTCAGAACATTCTCTCATCAGTGACTCTACATCCAGTGGCATCCTCGACAAAGCCGATCTGCATCACCGTTCTCTCTGCCTGGCCTGTACTTTATTGTAAAGTGGAAATCAGCCAATTCTGCAACCCACCTGGAAGTGGTTGCGTTCAGTTTGCGTAGACAGAATGTAGCTGAGCGGGTTGTTATCACTGTATACAGTGAAGGTCGGAACATAGTACAAATAATCATGGAACTTATCAGTGATTGCCCATTTTGAGCTAGAAATTCTAGCTTTGCCAGAGTGGTAGTGATAGTTCTTCTACCAGCTGCTGTTAAGGTTCGAGAGCCATAAGCAATGACCCTAAGCTTCCCATCTTGCTCTTGATAAAGAACTGCTCCCAAGCCTTGGTGTGACGCATCAGTGTGTACAACAAATGGCGAGTGAAGTCAGGGAAACCTAAGACTGGTGGGTGAAGCAGACACTCAATCAGCTGTTCAAGTGCCTGTTGATGCTGGTCAGTCCACAGGATTGGCTTGTTTGAGGGCACCACATGACTTACTTTCTTTGTTTTTGCTTTCCGTGGGTGGTCAGGTAATTTCTCTGAATCTGCTTTCAGGAGGTCATACAGACAGCTGGCCCTCCTAGAAAAGTCTTTGATGTACTGTCTGTGTAAGTGAGTAAACCAAGCATTTTTCTGAGCTGGCCCACAGTCTGTGGTCTGATCTCTTTCAATGCTCTTACTGCTTCAAAATCGGCTGGGTCAACTTTGCTGCCGTCTGCAGACACTATTCTGCCCAAATAACGGACCTGGGGTTTAAAGAGATCACACTTACTTCGGCTGAGTTTGATGCCATACTCTCTGAGACGCTGCAAAACCTTTTTGCACATCATTCACATGGCTGTCAAAGTTTTACTGAAAACTAGCGTGTCGTCCAGATAAGGAATGCAGATGTTGTCCCGGAGCCCTTCCAAACATTCCTCCATACAACGCTGAAAAGCTGCAGGAGCGCTCATGAGGCCGAATGGCATACGTATCCACTCTAGAGTCCCCATGGGGTCACAAATGCTGTCAGTGATCTGCTTTCTTCAGGATGAACCCTTGGTGATATGCTTTTCCCTGATCTAAAAGGGAGAACCAGGAATTACCACCTAAACTGTCCATGTGATGTCCTGAACCCGAGGATGGGCTGGCGGTCGGGATGTGTCTTTCTGTTCAGGTCTCTGTAATCTATACACAACCGGAGGGTCCCGTCCCTTCTTCCTAACGTAAACGACAGGTGAAGAATATGAAGAGTTTGACTTCCCTAACCCAACCCTGGGCTATGAGGTCTGAAGGTAACCCTTCATCTCCTGATACAGTGGCCTGGGCACTGACATGTATGTGCGCTTGACTGGTTCAGAGTCCTTTAGAGAAATAGTCATTTTCAATCGTTCAATGCAGCCAATGTCATTGTCTGATCTGGAGAAGGAGTGACACTCTTCTCTAAGCATTTTCCTAACAACCTCTCTCTGTTCTTCGGTTAGGTGACTTAAACCTACTGGTGGATCCCACTGTTCAGTAGCAGTACATGGGGTTTGAACACTGGTGTGATTCACTGTGGCTGGGGTGACAGCTTTTTCAGACTTGGGCAGGTAACACAGTCATAATGGTTTGTACTGTACCGATTATGGTGCGTCCTAGCAGGGCAATGTCGTGGTCAGTGGGGTTAGAGACATCAAGCATGACAACTGGAAAAACACCTTTCTTAACTCTGACTAGTGTGTCAAAAGAACTCAAGTTCATCTGGCCACTGCGGGTTCAGGTCTGGCTGGAAAAGCATTGTCATGTCATCTTTGAAAGGCTGAGCTACCCGGCACTCAATCTGAATGCTACTGTGTTTTGGTACAGCAACCTTCTCTTTCTTGGTCTTCACTGCGTATTCATCTGTCTGTTCTCCGCTAACAGCCTGTATAAAAGCCCTCACCTTATTTCTTTTGAGGCTTGGGAAAGCTTTTCTCTGTACTGTACCGTTTATTCTTTTCGGTCATTGTCAGGATGTCGCTCAATAACATTGAAACCTATGATGGGATGAGATAGGTGACAGCCTTTCATTACCAGCACTGGGATGATCAGTTCCTTCGTTTGGTCAGTTTCAGAGGCTAGCCGAAAAGTTGTTTCAATCCATCCCAGGTACGGCATTTCAGTCCCATTTGCTGCCGTCAATCTTAGATCATCAGGTGAGTCCAGAATTTCTGAAACATCCCTCAGCCTTGCGTTTGGGAGAGATTCCGCTTTCCATCGTTCATCAATGACCGATACCTGAGAGCCTGTGTCCCATAGAGCTTGGAGGTGGTGGCGATTCAGGTGACACTCAACAAGGCACTGTCTACCCGACTACGAGGTGACCTTATGGGGTTGGCAACCTTGAGCTAGGGATGGTAAAGAGTGGGCATTTTCTTCTGTACAGAAAGCTTTTCACAGGTAGAGTCAATTTTCAGGTGAGTGCATTTTTCCTTATGTTTAGTCCAATGTTGGTTTTGACATCCTTTGGAACAGTACAGTGTCTCTTTACATGATGAACATTGTTTCAGGTTCTCAAATGACTCTTCTCTGGCACAATTTGCACATTTCTGGGACTTTTTGGTAGCTATGGTTAACACTTGTCCCTCAGCGGTAACCCCTTCCCCGTTTAAAGGGGCCTCTTTGGATGGTCTGACTCCCGGATTTTACTCCAGCTTGAAAATGTTCCCCACTCCCACATCGGAAGCAGTGTGTGCAGCGTGCATCTGTTCTGGCCTGCTGGCAGACAAAACACCTCCTTGGAGCTTGAGCAGAGCGGTTGGTATACAGGTTAGGTGCATATTGATACTGCGCAGGGTCAGGTGCATGGGGCTGACTGTAGTTGCTGTAATACTGCTGCTGGGAAACAGGTGGCTGGGGGTCCCTATCTGGCCTCCTAACTGGAAGTGGGGCATGGGCATAAGGCGATGACTGAAACATAGGCTGCTGTAATGTCTCCTTAATCTGAGCAATCTCTGCACTGAGACCTTTTAGGAAGCTACACCTGTCTTAAGTTCAGCTAACTCTGTTAACAGTTCTGCGGGTATCTTAGCTTTGGCTTCCTTCACAGGACACTTTGCAGATGGCGTATCTTCTAACTGAACTACACTTACAGTTGTTAGCAGGCTGTCAGGGCATTAAAACGCTTTTGTTTCGTCTTTCTAACTCATTAGCACAAGCAATGTTAAGCTTCTCTAGCAAAACCTCATCTGATGTTTCGCTATCAAGCAGGAGAGGCTGCATGTCTATCCTGATACTGTCACTCTGGAGACCTGTAAGGACTGTGTGTAAACACATGCGCTGGACTAGGGCAGGGTCATACTTAAGCCCTGATTCTGACTCCTGGGACGCAAATAGTACTTTCTGCCTCAAATCTAAGACGCGCATCAGGAAGCTTTGAGGGGGTCTCCCTTGCTATGCTGTGCTTCTGAAGCTAGCTGTTTGTAAAGCTCTGTTGCACTCTTCTCTTGGAAGTGGGAACGCAGGATGCATCTAAGTGTGGGAAGAGTTAGCTGGGGTTTACCTTCCAAGTGGCTGCGTAGCTGTGAGCCTGGAGAAATAGCCCTGATTACTGCGTCTACTATTTCTACCTCAGGATAGCCTCTGTTAAGTCCATTCTCAATCTGATGGGCAAGGCTGGAAAAAGTCAGTTTATCTTTCTGGCCCGGTTCACTTATCTGACCAGAAATTTTTAACTCTTTGCGCCAGTATGAGCCGGGCTGTGCACTGGGTGAGAGCTGCATGCTCCTCTGAAGATGGGCAGGGGGTTGGGGCTGGCGCAGAGAATCACTGGCTTGGTCTGCAGTACTCTGCTCAGTTCCCACCCCTTGTTGTGGGGTTACAGTTCTCAGTCCCTCTATTATGTGATGTGTTCTGGCTGTTTCAATATCATGGTCAGTTTGCCCTGTCTTGCTATCTATGCCACTGATCATCTCTGTCATTTTGTCTTTAAGTAACAATAATTCCGACATGCCGCCATCTTCTAACTCTGCAACTTCCTCTCTTTCAAGGAACATCATAATGTGAGTCATCAGTGATATGCGGGATTTGTCTTGAACATCTCTTCTCTGTTCGCCTGATATGTCAAGGAAATCACATACGTCTAGTAACTTGTCTTTAGTCAGGGTGTGCAATTCTCCTACTACCTCTTCCTGTAGTTCTTCCAAGGCGGTTGTCATGTTGACAGGACAGGAGAACCTTTACTGTGCAGGAGTTGACTCTGAATTAGATGGTCCTTACTGTCTCTGATGGTCTCTCAACGGCCTCAGGTGACACGTACTTAACCCCCCAACTTCCAGCTCCCCTCGAACAGCAACACTTTCCTCACTGCAGCCTGCCTGGGTTGTTATGTAGGGATTTAGCTGGCTCGGAATTCAGCGACCAGGATGTGGAAGCCGGACATCTGAGCAGCAATCTCAGCGGAGCCTCCAAATGTTACACCCCTGAAAAAGGGGAGAAATAATCACGAACGTGACGCAGTTATGTTTCCTCACTGACAAATTTAGTGTAATGATTTTACAAAAAATACCACATTTTACAGAACAACAGATCTACAGGAACCAGAGATTTGTAGGGTACAAAGCTTATTCAAGTCACAACAGCATAAACTGTAATTCACTAAAACATATACAAATGTTTCAATATAACTGTCAAACACAAAGTAGCTTTAGCTCAGTAACCCATAACTACATTTATCAACCATGTCAACAAAGTATTCGAAACACATTATACAAATAACCCCAAATATTATTATTAACAACGCACATGTTCATTCACAATTAGCATAAAATGGCAGCTACTCTCAGTACGAAGCTATCGCTGCAACCAAGCAGATTACAGTCACACACGCACCTAATAACTCTCTTCAACTTAACTCTAACTTCCTCAAGATGTTACTAACACATACCTTAAACTCTCTTCACAGGTTAGCAAGTTATTACATTCAAATTAACTCGTTTCATATCAATAACGTACCTGAAAAAGGGAAGAAATAATCACGAACGTGACGCAGTTATGTTTCCTCACTGACAAATTTAGTGTAATGAGAAAAAGACCGCGATTCCCCCAGGAAGTTGGGTGGAGACCAGAGCAATCGATCTCAGGCTCATAGATTAAGAGCATTTAGTAGATCACAGATGAACACTTTTACCCTTAAATTAGGCACCACAAAATAAAGTAGTCAATATAACATTTACACATTCCTCTTACAATATTAACCCTTTGACTCTTGACGGATTTTAAACACATTTATGCATTTTATCAATCTCTATGAACTAGTACTGGATGCATTCTCTTTTTAACCTTAGATATTTTAAGATCCTTACATACCATGAACTTACTAATACTTTTTAGTGTATAACAGGCTATGAATATGTCCTTTAACCTGTCACAGGTGCACACAGGTCGAGAAACAAACGTGAGGTGACAGACAGTGACACATTCAATACAGCCTTGCACACTCTTGCTTGCATCTAGCTGATATAGGGTGTAATCATTAGTCCAACAGTTGCAAACAAGAGTTTCTATTGGACAAATTCAGCTATGTTTATCTCCGTTTTGTTCCGCTTGCATCCATTTAAGAAATGTTTTTCAACAGAATCGGCAGAATTAATACACCCCTGATCACGCGTAAGCAGAGGTGGGTAGAGTAGCCAAAAATTGTACTCAAGTAAAAGTACTGTTACTTCAGAATAATATGACTCAAGTAAAAGTAAAAAGTAGTCATCCAAATAATTACTTGAGTAAGAGTAAAAAAGTACTTGGTGAAAAAACTACTCAAGTACTGAGTAACTGTTGAGTAACGTCTGATTTATTTTTTAACACAAGACAACAATCAGACAGACAAAAATACAAAATAATTACATTTACATTTTAGTCATTTAGCAGACGCTCTTATCCAGAGCGACTTACAGGAGCAATTAGGGTTAAGTGCCTTGCTCAAGGGCACATCGACAGACTTTTCACCTAGTCGGCTCGGGGATTAGAACCAGCGACCTTTCGGTTACTGGCACTACGCCCTTAACCACTAAGCTACCTGCCGCCCCATAATCATCTTTAATGAATTACAAAATAGCTTAAATTAAAATAATTCAGGTAAATTCAAGTATTAAAAAATTAAATAATAATAAGCACAAGTAACACAAATTTCCAAACCTTTATACTTTTTTTACCAGGCAGAACTAGAACGAGGCAGCCCATAAACTCTCATAAACTGTGTGTGTCTCCACAGTGACAGAACAACAGAAGGAAACACACAAACATTTCATACCAGGCATGCTGAACAGAAAACTGCACACCAGAAGGAAGCGGTCAACGTAAAATAATCAATAGGTGTTGATTAGGCCTACTCAGTACCTTTGTATTGCATGGCAAGCAACAGCCCTTTTTCTGTGTGCCTAGAAATGAATACTCTGATCTGTGATTAGGCCACACTGCACATCTCACTGAGCAGAGGAAAAGAGCAGCAGTACACATCAACTGAAAAAGCACCAGTCCATGATAGATGGCCAAATAAAACAATATTGCAGGCCTAGTATCCCAGAACACAAATTAAGCTGAATGCATGTTCTCTAAAAGGCATTAGAGGAGAGTGATGTAGTTGTAGATTGGGCATTATGTTTACTTCCAGTTCCAATATCTAACAAGAAAAGTCAGCAAAAAAAAGTCACACTAACTATATTGCCACCCTGTGGTTTGTCACTGACACACTATAATCCTAAATGACAGTAACATTATACAGAGTTATATAGGTCAATGTCTACTGGTTCACATTTGAATTGATAAACAAGTATATTTACCAGCATTTAAGATGTTCTCCTCTGTGGTCCAGGATGTTCTGAATCTTGGTAGGAGTATTGCTGCTGCAATCAGCTCAGGCTCTTTCATGACGTCTCCAAAACGTTTCTGGATCCCTTGCTGCAGGGTGTGAACAAGAGGTGTACACATTTTGCAAGTTGACTCCAACTTCTTCAGCTTGTCCCGCAACTGGTAAAGTGTTGGCAGCAGTAGGCCCATATGCACAGATGATTCTTTGCTTGTTCTCCTTGCTCTCGGTGAATGCGCACAATCCTTTCTACAGCGAGGAACAGGGAGCTCCAGCGTGTCTGATTGGGTCGGAGAAACTGCAGCTTGCATTCACGTTCCACTGTTTCATGAGCCATGGTTGACCTGCTGGTTTTATTCCAAAGAGCATGACATTTTGCAAAAGCAGACCGAGACAGCCTCTTGTAGGTTTCGTTTGCAGCTCCTCCTGCAGCAGTGGCATCAACTGTGGATATAAGATTGAGGAGATGGCATGCACACTTTTGGTGCCTTGGAAGTTGGTACTCAAGGCCTGTGTTGTCATCCAGAATTGCAGACATCTTGATACTCCACCTCTGACTCACTCTGATCTTCTGTTGCATTATCAAGGGTGGAGTCACTCTCCTCTTGTACATTGATGGCTTCCTCCTCTTTCTCCTCACCATATAATCGAAAGGAAGTTTGAGCCACTGTCTGTTGTCGTCCTGGTCACTTTTTCCCTGATGTGGTACTCAGAATGTATTTCCTCTAATGCAGCAGCAAGGACATCAAACGTGTGCGAGCCTTTGACAGGTCTACAAGCCAATGTGGAGTGCCTCTCCAGTGAGGTGTTGTCTATCCAGTGACAGGTGACACCTAAGTAGCTACGTTAGCAACATAGTTCACAGCACTCAGCTTTTTGATGATTATGCTCTTCTTGTGTTTTGCAGCTTCTTGTATTCTTGTGCATAACGTTTTCCTTGTCATTACTGTATGAGGTTGCAAGGTTTCTATCAAAGTATTGAAGGATGGCGTCTCAACCACAGAAAATGGTTGGTTGGCCTCACATACAAAATTTAGCATCAGCTTGTCAAGCGTTGCTTGTGTTACCCGCCCTGGGGCAGCAAAGGCTGTGATTTTTGCATTTTTCACAAGAGTATGACTGGAAGAGGAGGACTTACGCTTTCTGTGGTTCTCTAGTAAGTCTGTGTACTTTGCCAGCTTGTTGGGGTGAATCCTCTGTGGACAAAAAAAACATCTGTGAGGCTACAGGGAGATCAAGACATTAAAAGATACGTATTATCACATCAAATGTGGATATATATATATAGAAAATGTTTAAAACATATGTAACCTAAAAGACAAACATTCGCCTATCCACAGCAAAAAAAAACGAATTTAGGAAACTTACCGCTACATGTTTCCTCAAGTTAGATGTTGAGTTCTTGAATGCTGAAATGTCCGTTTGTTTTGGTAGACACAGAAGACACCGCATAATGTAGCTGTTCTTTCGCACTTTTACTAAGGTAAACATGCTTTCAATATGAGGCCAGGGGTGCGGGTGTTCCTCCTCGTCTGTGTCTGCATTGCCGACGGCTAATTCTGACATTTTTGTGTTGCTATGACTGTAAAGCCAACCCGTCCCGCCACTGAGATTGAGTATGGTAAAGTGACGAGACTGCACAACTACGTTTGATTGGTGAAACACAGTCACGTGGTAGAGCCTTAGCGGAAGTCTCTCTCTCTCAAAATAAAACATTAAAATAAGGCATATGCCGGGGGATAAAGACAATGACGTGTAGAATACCAAAGAGGTAAAAAGAAAAGTAACGACCTCATTGTAGCCTAATGTAGCGGAGTAAGAGTACAGTTTCTTCTTCACAAATCTACTCAAGTAAAAGTAAAAAGTATAGTGATTTAAAAATACTCCTAGAAGTATATATATTTTTTAAACTTACTCAAGTAAATGTAACGGAGTAAATATAACTCGTTACTACCCACCTCTGCGCGTAAGCACAGTTCACTTTCATGGCAGCCACGTTGTATTCCTTCTCGCATCTATGTGCTCTCCTCTCACCTTTCACCGTGTGGACATCAATGCACAACACATCAGCTGTATGTGACCAGGCGAAAAAACCTTTCCAAGCCAAACCATATCATAACTGCTACACACAACCTACAGTGAGGGAAAAAAGTATTTGATCCCCTGCTGATTTTGTACGTTTGCCCACTGACAAAGACACGTTCAGTCTATAATTTTAATGGTAGGTTTATTTGAACAGTGAGAGACAGAATAACAACAAAAAAATCTAGAAAAACACGTCAGAAATGTTATAAATTGATTTGCATTTTAATGAGGGAAATAAGTATTTGACCCCCTCTCAATCAGAAAGATTTCTGGCTCCCAGGTGTCTTTTATACAGGTAACGAGCTGAGATTAGAGCACACTCTTAAAGGGAGTGCTCCTAATCTCACCTTGTTACCTGTATAAAAGACACCTGAGAGCCAGAAGCAATCAATCAATCGAATTCCAAACTCTCCACCATGTCCAAGACCAAAGAGCTCTCCAAGGATGTCAGGGATAAGATTGTAGACCTACACAAGGCTGGAATGGGCTACAAGACCATCACCAAGCAGCTTGGTGAGAAGGTGACAACAGTTGGTGCGATTATTTGCAAATGGAAGAAACACAAAAGAACTGTCAATCTCCCTCAGCCTGGGGCTCCATGCAAGATCTCACCTCGTGGAGTTGCAATGATCATGAGAACGGTGAGGAATCAGCCCAGAACTACACGGGAGGATCTTGTCAATGATCTCAAGGCAGCTGGGACCATAGTCACCAAGAAAACAATTGGTAACACACTACGCCGTGAAGGACTGAAATCCTGTAGCGCCCGAAAGGTCCCCCTGCTCAAGAAAGCACATATACAGGCCGTCTGAAGTTTGCCAATGAACATCTGAATGATTCAGAGGAGAACTGGGTGAAAGTGGCACAGTGACTCCCGAGTGGCGCAGTGGTCTAAGGCACTGCATCGCAGTGCTAGCTGTGCCACTAGAGATCCTGGTTTGAGTCCAGGCTCTGTCGCCAGCCGCGACCGGGAGACCCATGGGCGGTGCACAATTGGTCCAGCATCGTTCAAGGTAGGGGAGGGTTTGGCCGGCAGGGATGTGGGTTCGTTTCCCATGGGGGGCCAGTATGAAAAAAAAAAAAAAACATGTATGCATTCACTAACTGTAAGTCGCTCTGGATAAGAGTGTCTGCTAAATGACTAAAATGTAAAGTGTTGTGGTCAGATGAGACCAAAATCGAGCTCTTTGGCATCAACTCAACTCACCGTGTTTGGAGGAGGAGGAATGCTGCCTATGACCCCAAGAACACCATCCCCACCGTCAAACATGGAGGTGGAAACATTATGCTTTGGGGGTGTTTTTCTGCTAAGGGGACAGGACAACTTCACCACATCAAAGGGATGATGGACGGGGCCATGTACCGTCAAATCTTGGGTGAGAACCTCCTTCCCTCAGCCAGGGCATTGAAAATGGGTCGTGGATGGGTATTCCAGCATGACAATGACCAAAAACACACGGCCAAGGCAACAAGGGAGTGGCTCCAGAAGAAGCACATTAACGTCCTGGAGTGGCCTAGCCAGTTTCCAGACCTTAATCCCATATAAAATCTGTGGAGGGAGGTGAAGGTTCGAGTTGCCAAATGTCAGCCTCGAAACCTTAATAACTTGGAGAAGATCTGCAAAGAGGAGTGGGACAAAATCCCTCCTGAGATGTGTGCAAACCACTTGGCCAACTACAAGAAACGTCTGACCTCTGTGATTGCCAACAAGGGTTTTGCCACCAAGTACTAAGTCATGTTTTGCAGAGGGGTCAAATACTTATTTCCCTCATTAAAATGCAAATCAATTTATAACATTTTTGACATGCTTTTTTCTGGATTTTTTTATTGTTATTCTGTCTCTCACTGTTCAAATAAACCTACCATTAAAATTATAGACTGATCATGTCTTTGTCAGTGGGTAAACATACAAAATCAGCAGGGGATCAAATACTTTTTTCCCTCACTGTACATCGTTGTCACCATATTAGTTTAAGTAATGTCATAGTCAACCTAGCTAATACAACTAACGTGTTAGTAAACCCGCTACAATCATGCAGTAACGTTACAGTGTACAGTCAGTAAGCAGTTTAGCACTTACACCAGCAGGCCCAAGTGGAAATACATTTGTAAAACCAAAAGCTTAACTTGACTTGGAAGATGTCCAATGTTGTGTTGGATAGTCATAGCCAGCTAGCTAACATAGCATCCCTCTGTTTGAGCAGGGTGTTTGAGTACGCTAAACTAGCTAGCTGCATTTGCTAGCTAAGTAAGTGAAACTGAACGTGCTTTTTTTTTATTGAAATCTCTCTCTATCTCTCTCTTGCTTCTCCTTCATTTTGGAGAAGAAAATCAATTAGTTCAAAACTGTCTTTCTCTCTCTTTGAGGTAGCTACTCACCACATTGTATGCGCTGCAGTGCTAGCTAGCTGTAGCGTATGCTTTCAGTACTAGATTCATTTTCTGATCCTTTGATTGGGTGGACAACATGTCAGTTCATGTTGCAAGAGCACTGCTAGGTTGGAGGACGTCCTCCGGAAGTTGTCATAATTACTGTGTAAGTCTATGGAAGGGGGTGAGAACCATGAGTCTCCTAGGTTTTGTATTGAAGTCAATGTCCCCGGAGGAGAGGCGAAGGTCAAGTCATGCGTCCTCTGGAACATGACCCGCCAAACCGCACTTCTTATCACCCGCTCGCTTAACCCGGAAGCCAGCCTCACCAATGTGTCGGAGGAAACACCATTCAACTGACGACCGAAGTCAGACTGCAGGCGCCCGGCCCGCCACAAGGAGTCGCTAGAGCGCAATGAGCTAAGTAAAGCCCCCCCAGCCAAACCCTCCCCTAACCCGGACGACACTGGGCACCGCCCTATGGGATTGAACCCCAGGCTGTAGTGATGCCGCAACACTGCGATGCAGTGCCTTAGTCTGCTGCGCCACTCAGGAGGCCCAAAATAGTGTGTTTAAATCAATTATTTGGTGACGGGATTATATTTAGTATAGTTTGATCTAAAAAATATAACTTTTTAAATGTTTAAAAATATATATTTTTATTAAATTCACTGAGGAGGATGGTCCTCCCCTTCCTCCTCTGAGGAGCCTCCACTGGTTATTGTGGATTGGGCTGCATTTTGATGACTCTGCTATCCTACTCTTAGATATTACAAAATGAAGAAGGGAGAGCATGTCTCCTCAATGATGTCCATATCTACTGTATGTGATGTAAAGTTGCATATCCCCTTTATATACAATCTGGTTGGAGCTATAACCACTGTGTCCACACAGTTTTCCCTAGTGACCACTGTGTGGCCTGAGGGGAAGAGGAGTGAAAGACATTGATTGTCAAAAACAATACAATAATACTCTTCCCCTCTGAGTAATATATCCTCATATCCTCTAGGAGAGAATACAATCCTGTTGATTGACCACACGTGAAATGATCTCTCACCACAGCACACAACATCACATTAGCGAGTGGTAGAATCCTACAGTACATACAGTAACTGAGCTGGCATGGCTATTAGTGTGTGACGGGAATGGTGATTAATTCCCATGATGCCCTTCATGCTAAACAGAGGAAGCTGATTGGGCATTTTGATGGACAGAGCAGGGAAGGCAGTGAAGGGGGGAAAGGGAGGTAATTTATGGGTTCCCCTGGAAACCAAATTTAGCTTTTGAAGAGAAGACAGGATGAAAAAAGGTCATTTTGTTCTGTTTGACCTTATGGCACTCTGTAATGAAGGGGGCCCTCCCTCCTTTCCCCTGTCTTTATCTCCTGAACATCCCTCATCCTTTGTTCTCCCTTTGTCTCTCTCTCAATGTACCGCCCTCTTTCTTTCTCTACGTACATGCATCAGCTCTCTCACAGAGTAATAAATACATTTGAGATAAAGCTTCAAAAAGTTTGCTGCTGAAGGCCAGTTGTGATGTGAAAGAGCAACAGTGGTGATCCATACATTCTCACTCTATTAGATGTGTGTGTGTGTGATTGTATTTGTGTGTGTGTGTGTTGTTTGCCTGACGCGTGTGTGTGTTTGGGTGTGTGACAAGTATCATTTCACAGAAGCGGTACTGTCAGATAAACGATGTGGCCCGGGGAGAAATGCGCTTATCAGGCACAATGTAGCACTGGAGCAGGAGGCCATAAAACAAGGGAGGGCTATGAAACAGAAATAAATAAGGAGAAAGGAAGAACGCAGGAGTAAATAGATAAATGGACTGTGGAGAGCAGCCATTACTCATGTTTACAGGTTGGTGACACCAGGGTTTTATTTATCTCTTAACCACAGAGAGAGCTAGGGGAAATGCTCAAAGGTAATGGTGTGTTAGAGAATCAAATTAGACTTGGCTGGCACTGTGAGGCCTTTTAACCCACGCTTACACACAAATACACGTACACATATACAGTGTGCTTGCACACACACCTACACCATCGTACAAATGTAACATTTCAGACACACAAACACACACACACAAAGGCTTTGTATATTCACACATGTATGCACACACACACACACACTCACACTCACACTCACACTCACACTCACACTCACACACATACATTCACAGGATTTGGATACTCACACACTTGTGCGCACACACATATACATGCACGCACACATTAATCACACATTAATCAATGTCTCACTCAGTCTAGTGGGGCAGTGTTAAACAAGATCAATGTTAAATTGTGTGTGTTTGCGTGTGCTTCCATGTGTGTATTGACACTGCATGTGTTTGCACGTGCATGTGTTAATTTGTGTAAATAGATGGGGAGTTCTTAACTGCTCTGTTTTTGTTTTCATTGTGTTTAGCCTAATTGTGTTTCATGGCAGGCTTATGGAGCTAGTGCCCGTGGCTTAATTTATTAGCATGGTTTCTCTAAACCTCTGGATATTCAAATTTGACACCCATAAATATAGACCTATAAATACAGATTCCTCCCTCTTAGTGGCTCCAAAGTCCATGCCGAGGTCTTTATTAGCCTGCACAGTATGTCTCACAGTGTTGTCTCAACCACAATCCATCTGCAGATTGTTATCATTGGTTGATCAGAAGTGGGCTGTGCTGTCAGACAGTATCTGCTAGTATCTGCTCAATTACTGTAACAGTCTGGCCCTGACTTAACTCAATCTTCTCTCAAAAACAACAGGGTTCTGCGTTATTATATTACCCTTATGGAGATGCTCTCACTCCAATCCTCTACCTTTCTCTACTCTTCCCTAGCTTTACTCCTTTCTCCTGTTCCAGAGACCGAATAGCAAAGCTAACATCAAATCAATGCAGTTGTCTCACTGTGCCTAATTACTGGTGCCTGGATAAGCCCATGTACCTGCAGAGGGTGCTTGGTTGTCTGAAGGTGTTGCACAGCTTATACCCAGGCAATATCCCAATGGCAGGAAGAGTTAGAGTATTTGGAATGGTATTCCCTTACAAAAAAAACATAGCTGTTTTCACATGTTGAGCTTAAATTTCACGTTAAACCATATTTTCACATGTATTACATTTAGAGTTAACATCTTAACACCACCTTTTCACATGTGAGGAGAATAACATGTTTTCACCTCAAATGTGAATTGCAGTTTCACATGTGAAATTTGTGGTTTCACATGTTAAAAATGTTCACATGTGAGAATCGGATAGAGTTCACATGTTAATCTGCTCTTATTCAACGTGATCCGCTTTAGCCGACATCCACATACAGCACATTCTGAAAGTATTCAGACCCCTTGACTTTTCCCACATTGTTATGTTACAGCCTTATTTTAAAATTGATTTTTACAAAAAATCCTCATCAATCTACACACAATACTCCATAATGAAAAAGCGAAAACAGGTTTTTAGAAATTTTTGCAAATGTATTACAAATTAAAAAATGGAAATACCTTATTTACATAAGTATTCAGACCCTTTGCTATGAGACTCGAAATTGAGCTCAGGTGCATCCTGTTTCCATTGATCATCCTTGAGATGTTTCTACAACTTAATTGGAGTCCACCTGTTGTAAATACAATTGATTGGACATTATTTGGAAAGGCACACACCTGTCTATATAAGATCCCTCAGTTGACAGTGCATGTCAGAGCAAAAATCAAGCCAAGAGGTCGAAGGAATTGTCCGTAGAGCTCCGAGACAGGATTGTGTCGAGGCACAGATCTGGGGAAGGGTACCAAAAAATGTCTGCAGCATTGAAGGTCCCCAAGAACAGAGTGGCCTCCATCATTCTTAAATGGAAGAAGTTTGGAACCACCAAGACTCTTCCTAGAGCTGGCCACCCGGCAAAACTGAGCAATCGGGAGAGAAGGGCCTTGGTCAGGAAGGTGACCAAGGTCACTCTGACAGAGCTCCAGAGTTCCTCTGTGGAGATGGGAGAACCTTCCAGTAGGACAACCATCTCTGCAGCACTCCACCAATCAGGCCTTTATGGTAGAGTGGCCAGACGGAAGCCACTCCTCAGTAAAAGGCTCATCACAGCCCGCTTGGAGTTTGCCAAAAGGCACCTAAAGGACTCTCAGACCATGAGAAACAGCATTCTCTGGTCTGATGAAACCAAGATTGATCTCTTTGGCCTGAATGCCAAGTGTCACGTCTGGAGGAAACCTGGCACCATCCCTACGGTAAAGCATGGTGGTGGCAGCATCATGCTGTGTAGATGTTTTTCAGCGGCAGGGACTGGGAGACTAGTCAGGAACAAGGGAAAGATGAACAGAGCAAAGTACAGAGAGATCCTTGAGGAAAAACTGCTCCAGAGCGCTCAGGACCTCAGACTGGGGCGAAAGTTCACCTTCCAACAGGACAACGACCCTAAGCACACAGCCAAGACAACGCAGGAGTGGCTTCGGGACAAGTCTCTGAATGTCCTTGAGTGGCTCAGCCAGAGCCTGGACTTGAACCCGATCTAACATCTCTGGAGAGACCTGAAAATAGCTGTGCAGCGATGCTCCCCATCCAACCTGATAGAGCTTGAGAGGATCTGCAAAGAAGAATGGGAGAAACTCCCCAAATACAGGTGTGCCAAGCTTGTAGCGTAATACCCAAGAAGACTCAAGGCTGTAATCGCTGCCAAAGGTGCTTCAACAAAGTACTGAGTAAAGGGTCTGAATACTTATGGAAATTTGATATTTCTGTTTTTTATTTTTAAATACATTTGCAAAAATGTCAAAAAAACTGTTTTTACTTTGTCATTATGGGGTATTGTGATGAGGAAAAAAACGTTTAAATCCATTTTAGAATAAGGCTGTAACGTAACAAAATGTGCAAAATGTCAAGGGGTCTGAATACTTTCCGAATGCACTGTAGCAGTTGTTTTGACAGTTGTTTTGACAAAATGAATTTGCAGTTTCACATGAAAGAAAACTCTACATTTGCTCCAATTTTCATAAGTAAATGTAAACAAACACTGTAATTCCTAAACACATAGTTAAAACTATAATTTTGATATCATGGATGGTCAGTCTTTGCATCCATAGTGTATTCTATGGATTTGAGAGTGGTTGCATTTCTCCAGCCCCTTTCCTCAGCTTTCCACATTTTACATTTACATTTTAGTCATTTAGCAGACGCTCTTATCCAGAGCGACTTACAGTTAGTGAGTGCATACATTTTTCATTTTCCACCAATACTGTGACGGGGAGAACTTTGTTAATGTTTGAATTAAGGATTGCCACGTTAAACACCTTTAAAAGAGTAAAAGTGTTATTATATGGCGCAGTCCTCTACTGAGTGAGTTACTTTTGTGCCATTACAGTTTTTTTCGATTTCTAACAAGCATTGTTCAATACTGCAGATACATTTGCAAAACTCTAAATACAGTTATCAAAACAACATGCAATTTGGCAATGCACATCCTACATGTCTCAAAAGCAAATCTTTCTACCAAATGAAAGCTAACAGTCTCTCACGACATGCACACTTTGTCATTCATAGTTTCATTTACATTTTAAGCATTTAGCAGACGCTCTTATCCAGAGTGACTTACAGTTAGTGAGTGCATACATTATTATTATTTAGTTTTTCATACTGGCCCCCCGTGGGAATCGAACCCACAACCCTGCAAACACCATGTTCTACCAACTGAGCTACACAGCTGCCGGTCATTCCCTCCCCTACCCTGGACCAATTGTGCGCTGCCCCATGGGTCTCCCGGTAACGGCCAGCTACGACAGAGCCTGGATTCGAACCAGGATCTCTAGTGGCACAGCTAGCACTGCGATGCAGTGCCTTAGACCACTGCGCCACTCGGGAGGATGACCTACAAAACTCTAAAAACAGCTACCACTTGAAAATGTGTCAATTTGTCTTAGATGAACCAACAGTCATTTTTACAAAAGAAGTGGCAAACCTGTACTGTACAGAATGTCCTGCAAGATATGTAAAGAAATTAAGCAGAAAGGCTGCAATATGCTTCAATACAATTTACTGTATTTTTGCAAATTACTGTATTTTGCTTTTTGCAGAGTAATTCCAAAATACACAAAAATAAATAATTCCAGTACTGTAAAACAAACAAAAAGTGCATACACACTATGAATATGCATAGCATATTGTCCAAATGAAACAGATATATAACAATGCTAGTGTAGTGTCTAAACAGTTTATGACTTTGCTGACGTTTGCAAATGGTGTGTTAGAGGAAGTTGACTCAGCTTGCGGAAGCATCTGGAAAGCATTACTATAGGGGCCCCCTAAAACAGAGAAAGTCTGTTATGTGGCGTCCTGTGATTGGTTTATGGGAAAACCACCCATATCATGTTACAGATTATAAATACCATGGTTGGAACAAAGGACGAGGAGGAACAACATATTAGAGATTGGGTCAGTTGTTCTCCAGATGTCTGCAGGAGTCTGTAAATTGACGCTGAAATCTTTGGTGTAATAAACTATTATAATCAAGGACAGTGTCAGCGGATTTCTTGTCATCACAGCATAATTAGCATCGTTATTTCGATACCACACTAGTCAACCCTGTCTGCTGCATTGGACCACAAGTTCTCATCCACATCACACCGTATGGCCTCTCGCGCAATACACCTGGGAAATAATCTCTTTGCATGCTTGATCCATCCCTGGCAATCTTCTGCAGAGATATCCAGGCATCCTGCATTCATTGCATCCAAGAGTGACATTTGATAATGTGGATGGTGGTCATAAACTTTCAGCTCCATGAGGAAAATAATTATTCTATGGGGTTGAGGAAGGGAGAGTAAGGGGGGAGGAAAAGTGACTCTCTGACTGCATGGGAGTGGTGAAATGCCACATTGTACAATACAATCACCCAGGTTTCCATATTTATTCTGACTTGCCCACTTTCTTCACCTGGCAAAGCCTTCCATAGAGGTTATCCATGAATGAAATAAGGCACTCTGTGTTGTATGGCCCAATTAGTGGTTTATGTAACAGCAGTCCTTCAGAGGATATTTCGGTACACATTGTGATGTTGGCACCCCTCTGGCCCGGGACATTCACTGTTGCTCTTTTCCCAATCACATTCCTTCCACGTCGGCGTGTTTTGGCCATGTTAAAACCAGCCTCATCCACAAAGACGAACATGTGGGGTGTTGGCCTGGCTTCAAGCTCCATGACACTCTAAAATATTGTAAATCCACAGGGCAACATAACAGTTATTCTATAACAGTAGTTTACATTACAGTATACTGTAATTGAAATCACTGCTGAGTGTGCAGTGCTCTGGTGGGTTTTGTTTACAGTAAAAACAGTACTGTATTACAGGATATAGACATCTTACCTGGACATATTGGTACCGGAGTTCCATGACACGATCAGAGTTCCTCTCAAAGGGAACAGTGTACACCTGCTTCATGCTGATATGATGCTTTGTCAAGACTTTAGCAATGGTTGTCGTGCTTACTCTTTCAACATTTTGAAATGTATTATTGTCTGCCAACACTCTCTCTTGAATTTCTCTGAGTTTTATGGCATTGTTGCTAATGACCATGTCAACAATTACAGCTTCCTGCTGAGCAGAGAAAATCCTACCTCTAGCCTTCCATTTGGTATCCGTTGGGTCCTAAAACAGAAATACAATTACCCACAAGTGGTTCGGAGAGCTTTTGCTCGATTTAATACTCTACAGTAATATTCAGTACAGTTAGATGCCCATGCAGATTGCATATCTTACCTGTTAGTTTGCTGGAAGGTTCTTATAATAGATTACACAGTTGAGCGTTGCAAATTTGGCTTCACTCTGAGACCAGCATCTCTCATTGATAGACCATGATTGACAACATGATCAATGATTGTAGCCCTAATCTCATCTGACACTACAACTCTGGGTCTTCCCCTCAGTCGTCTTCCACCACGGATACGTAATCCTCTGCCTCTCCCGGCAACTCTTCCACCTCTGTAAGCCACTACACGATCTCTGGCTGGGTCCATGTTTATGTAAAATATATTCCAAAGATGTCCCCTTTTGTAGAGATGGAAATGACATTAAAATGTAAAACACCTGCGTAGGTCTTCAGTTACGTAATGTAGAATGAAAATCAGCTGTGAATAATTAAGAGTTATTATTATTTTTTTATTTTTTATTTTAGAATTTCTATTTTGCTTTTACTGTAGCAATGTAAAGAATTGCAGTCTAATTCAATTTTCAGTAGCTTTTGAACTTGAGTTTAACAGTTTTGATAAGGGTATTTTAACATTTGTAAAATGGTCTGTAGATACATAGAGTTTTGTTGGTAAATGTGTTTTTGTGAGACAAGTATTTATGTAATTTGAAAGATGTTGTCATTGAATGCATTTTGTGTCAAAGCAATGACAAATTATCCACAGGTTGCCACATAGTGTTGTTGTGATAACTGTATTTAGAGTTTTGCACATGTATCCGCAGTATTGAACAATGCTTGTTAGCAATCGAAAAAACTCTAATAGCAAGCAAAACTTTAGAAGTCGAGAACCAAATTCTTAGTATTGCAAACAAAAAGAATGATATTGAAAGCAAAACATAAACCCAAAAAGATTGATAGCAAAACAAAATATTGCAAGGAAATAATTTTGAAATGTGAGTGCAAATGAATTGTAAATGCCCAAAAAATGTTTTTAGTGAAACATTTGTTATGATATCGCAAAAAAAATAATCCAGTTGCAAGTTTGGGCACCTTCAATCCAGAAACACAGCACCCTGCATCCCTCTGCTGGTTTGCATCTGAAGCTAAGCAGGGTTGGTCCCTTGATGGAAGACCAGATGTAGCTGAAAGTTGTAAAAAAGTTTCATGTGAATTTTTTTCGTAAGGGTTGGTATTCTGATGACAGTCCAGGTATCTTCCAGTAAGACAGCTGAAGTGTAATACATGTCTCTCTGTGTGCTGTTGGAAATCCTGCTCCTAATACCAGTGTTTGGGATAACAGTACATTTTGTTATCTCGTTCAGTGTGAGCATGTTTGAGTGTAGTCCCCTGTAGCTCAGTTGGTAGAGCATGGCGCTTGCAATGCCAGGGTTGTGGGTTTGTTTCTCACGGGGGGCCAGTATGAAAATGTATGCACTTACTAACTGTAAGTAGCTCTGGATAAGAGCGTCTGCTAAATGACTAAAATGTAATGTGTTTGTGAGGCAGGAGAGATTCTCTCTCCGTGTTTTTGGTTTCACTATACTTGTGGGGACCTGAAGTCCTCACAAGGAGAGTAAAACAAGGAACATTTCACCGGTCCTCACAAGGAAATTTAGGGCAGTGGAGGCTCCTCAGAGGAGGAAGGGGAGGACCATCCTCCTCAGTGAATTTCAGAAAAAGAAAACTAGTGAAACATTAAAAATCTAGTTTCTGTCCTCCTCTGGGTACATTGACTTCAATACCAAACCTAGGAGGCTCGTGGTTCTCATCCGCTTCCATAGACTTACACAGGAATTATGACAACTTGAATGGGAATTGTTTGGTCCCCGCAAGGATAGTAAAACAAAGTGTGTGTGTGTTAGGATTTACTATTCTTGTGGGGACCAGAAGTCCTCACAAAGATAGTAAAACAAGGAAAATGTCGCTGTTCCCCACAATGAAATCGCAATTTTAGGCATAGGGGTTAGGTTTAGGGTTAGGGTGACAATTAGGGTTAGGGCTAGAATTAGGGTTAAAGTTAGGGGTTAGGGTTAGGAGGTAGGGTTAGGTTTAGGTTTAGGTTTGGGGTTAAGGTTAGGTTAAGGGTTAGGGTTAGGGGTTAGGGAAAATTGGATTTTGAATGGCAATCAATTGTCTGGTCCTCATAAGGATAGTAAAACAAACGTGTGTGTGTGTGAGGCAGGAAGGATTGTGTGCGTCAGTGTGTGTCAAGTGATTTCTGTTCTATCCCTTGCGTTGTTTTCCTTTTCCTTAATACATCCCCAGTCACCCAGGTGTCCAGGTATACCCTGGCATTTAGCCTGTTATGGAAATGTGGAGTGGTACTTCCTGCAGGCTAGTTGAATTTCCAGTCATTTCACTGGCCGCAGAGTCCGTCCACTCCATTGGTCGAGGATGCTCTGCAGGATGTTATGTAACTCAGAGAATGTACAATATGTCCAGAGATCTCTCCAATAGATAACAGGTATAAAGCTGCTGTGTTTTGAGACAGTAGTTTTATTGGGCTGTATGATTTTGAGATTGATTTGTGGCATATTGGGACTAGAGGTCATTTTGATTTAAAAAGTATTTTGAAGCTGCCATATCTTTTTATGTCGACTGTTTGTCTCAAGTACCTTGAGGGCATTATTCAAATGTAACATTTATCTTGCTGGGAGTGTGTTGTGATGTGTTTATATGTTGTGTTTATCTGTGCATTTGTGTATGTGTGTGTGTGTGTGTGTGTTGTGTGTGTGTGTGTTGTGTGTGTGTGTGTGTGTGTGTGTGTGTGTGTGTGTGTGTGTGTGTGTGTGTGTGTGTGTGTGTGTGTGTGTGTGTGTGTGTGTGTGTGTGTGTGTGTGTGTGTGTGTGTGTGTGTAATAAACAAAGACAGTGTGCCCTGCAATCGATGTGAGGTGATCTGAGGCCATGGTCAACTTTACCTCACTCACATAAAGATTCTGCCAGAATCACATGCACCCCTCCTCCTACACACAGATTGCATCCCAAATGGCACCCTATTCCCTATATAGTGCACTACTTTTGACCAGGTATATCAGCCTGGACTCAGGAGTGAAAATCCAGGACACCCAAATTAGTGTGGTATGTCATGTTTGGTATGGTATGTATTCATTTGTGGATGTCCATCATCCATTTCGTATGATATGTTACGAATTACAATTCATATGATATGTTATGAATTATAATTCGTACAATTTTGTTACGATTTTGCAGTACGAATGATATGTTACGAATTACGATCTGTTGTGGCTAACATTGGCTAGGTGGCTAACACTAACGTTAGCTAAGTGGCTAACATTAGCTAGGCTAGGGGTTAAGGTTAGGGTTAAGGTTAGGGTTAGGAGTTAGGTTAAATGGTTAAGGTTAGGGTTAGGGGAAGGGTTAGCTAACATGCTAAGTAGGTGCAAAGTAGCTAAAAAGTAGTAAGTATAGTAGTTGCAAAGTTGCTAATTAGCTAAAATGTTAAAGTTGTCCGTAGTAAGACACAAACACGCAACCTTTGGGTTTCTAGATGTTAGCGTTATACAACTACCCATCCAACTCGATCAACCACCCTCCTTTTGTTTTTGCCGTAAGTAACCTTCTGTCTTATGTAACCATACCAAACGTAACATATCATACTAATTAGAGTCTCACAGATTTTCATTTACTATGTTACGTCTAGTCAATGAAACCAGTAATGCACTACTACTTTCTCTGTAAGAGTAGATTTGCATTGATCTGGTTTATATGGGGGTTTTCTAGTAATTTCTTGGCTGTTTCCATTTGGTTTGGCTTAGCTTTCGGTTCTTCATCTAGCCTTGATCAGAGCTGAAGTATGGGAGGTTCAGCCAAGTTCAAGCTCCAATTTAGAGGAGCAATGGAAAGAAAGTGTATTTTCACAACCATTGAATCATATGTTTTGACCATGACAGTTTACAATCTAAGGTAATACCAAGTAATTTTGTCACCTCAACTTGCTCAACAGCCACACCATTCATTACCAGATTCAGCTGAGGTCTAGAACTTTGGGAATGATTTGTACCAAATACAATGCTCTTAGTTTTAGAGATATTCAGGACCAGTTTATTACTGGCCATCCATTCTAAAACTGACTGCACCATTAGGGATAAGCCTCCATCACTGCAGGGCAGACAGGCTCCCAGATTGCAATGGTGACTGTCGTGTTGTTGGAGGGTGCGTGTGTGTGTGCGTACATGCGTGCGAGAGAGAGAGAGAGAGAGAGAGAGAGAGAGAGAGAGAGAGAGAGAGAGAGAGAGAGAGAGCTACATATTTTTTTAAACTTTCATTTTCACTTAGCTAGCGAATGCAGCTTGCTCATCTTAAATGGCACCGACCGCCACTGCTTCACACACACACCATATGGGGGGAGGAAGGAAAAGAGCTCTCTCTCTCTCTCTCTCTCTCTCTCTCTCTCTCTCTCTCTCTCTCTCTCTCTCTCTCTCTCTCTCTCTCTCTCTCTCTCTCTCTCTCTCTCTCTCTCTCTCTCTCTCTCTCTCTCTCTCTCTCTCTCTCTCTCTCTCTCTCTCTCTCTCTCTCTCTCTCTCTCTCTCTCTCTTGCTTCTCCTTAATTTTGGAAGACATTTTTAAACTATTGTCTTTCTCTCTCTTTGAGTCAACTACTCACCAAATTTTATGCACTGCAGTGCTAGCTAGCTTTAGCTTATACTTTCAGTTCTAGATTAATTCTCTGATCTTTTGATTGGGTGGACACCATGTCAGTTCATGCTGCAAGAACTCTGATAGGATGGAATACATCCTCCGGAAGTTGTCATAATTACTGTGTAAGTCTATGGAAGGGGGAGAACCATGAGCCTCCTAGGTTTTGTATTGAAGTCAATGTACCCAGAGGACAGAAGCTAGCTGTCCTCCGGCTACACCATGGTGCTACCATACAGAGTGCTGCTGAGGCTACTGTAGACCTTCATTGCAAATCAGTGTGTGTTAATCAATTATTTGGTGACATGAATATATTTAGTATAGTTTTATCTTAAAAAATTGTTTTTAGAAAAACCTTTTTTTTTCACTGAGGAGGATGGTGTTCCCCTTCCTCCTCTGAGGAGCCTCCACTAGTGTGAAGTGCATGTTTATATGTGACATCTCTCCCTTCCTCCTACTTCTTCACTCTCATGATTCATTCAGACTCACACTGGCAGGTTGTACACTTCAGCAAGCAATTGTTGAAAAAAGGAACTAAACCGGAAAACCAAAACCTGGTTGAAAACGGCCTATGGTAGTAGTCATATCTATTCTAGTCCCAAAATTGACAGAAAAGTGTAAATAGGATAACTTTGGTCATAAAATCAATATTTTAAAATACGAGTATGTCTGAGATTTTGGGGATCGATGATGTCTCTGCTTTCCTTGGCATATTTGAGGGTTGTGTTTGATTGCAAGTAATTCCCACTAACACGTGGGTGTTAGTTCATATATTCTCTCTCGGAACGCACACTGACCATGGTAAAGGTAGTTCAATGTTGAATATCTCTATGTGGCTAGTTAGTGACCATCAATAAATTACACAATGTACATACATGGGACAATATTTTAAAATGTTCAATAGCTCAAAATTTCAATGGCTTAAAAACCCCAAACCAATTGTAAAAATGTATATACACTACCGGTCAAAAGTTTTAGAACACCTCCATTTTTCCAGTTTTTATTGAAATTCACACAGCTTAATGTCTTAATGTACTCTGAAATTAAAGCATAGAACAAATAAACAATTGGAGACAAAAAATAAATAATGGAATCATTTTGTTTAACAAAATGTAATCTATATTTTTGGCTCATCAAAGTAGCCACCTTTTGCAGACATAACAGCCGAACACACTCGTGGCATTCTTTCTACAATGGAATTCAAATATTGTTCGGAAAGTTTTCTGAACACTGTTGCAGAAGTTCCCACAAATGTGTTGTACTTGTAGGTTGCTTTGCTTTCACCCTTCTGCCCGGTTCATCCCAAACCAGCTGGATGGGGTTAAAGTCTGGAGACTGGGCTGGCCATTCCATGATTTGAAGCCTACCGTCTTGTTATTTTCTTCTAAGGTAGTTCTGACATAGCCTGGAGGTATGTTCTGGGTCATTATCATGCTGTAGGATGAACCCCTGACCCAACTAGGTGTACACCAGAGGTTATTGCATGGTGCTGCAAAATGCTGTGGTAGCTGTCCACGACTCTGGATCCAGCAAAAGAGCCCCAGACCATCACACTTCCTCCTACATGTTTGACAGTTGGTGTCACACACTGAAGAACCATCCTTTCGCCTACTCGACGGCGTACAAAAACCCTGCGTGATGAACCAAAGATATCACATTTGGATTAATCAGTCCATAAGATCTTCTTCCAGTCTTCAGTAGTACACTGGAGGTGTTTCATGGCCCAGGCAAGGCTCTTTTTCTTATTTTGCCATCTTAGCAATGGCTTTCTTACTGCCACATGACCTGTCAAACCTGCAGCTCGAAGTCTTCTCTTCACAGTTGAAACTGAGACTTGTTTACTTCGACCAGTGTTAAGCTGTGCTTGATCTATCACGCAAGCTGTTGACTCTCAGACTCTTCTGATTCTGTTGTGGCTTTGGGTCTGCCAGACCTCTTCCTGTCAGAGTTTCCTCCAGTTTCCAAGTACCTTTTGATGGTGTAGGAAACTGTACTCACTGACACCTTGGCTTTCTTTGCAATTTCTCTAAAGGAAAGACCTACACTTTTAAGGTTTATAGTGGTCTGTCTGTCTTCCTTTGTTAATTGCCTTTTCCTCGCCATTATGATAGCAATATACTACTTCCTGCAGTACAATACTGTCCAAATAATGCTTAAGAGGGTGTATTAACACAGTCTGTTCCAACACTGCTTTTATACAGACAGAGGGTTTGTAAGTAATCAACAAAAGTTGGGACACCTGTAGGAATTGTTAGCATCAACTTTCAAGGCTTAATTTACTTCCATTGCTGCAGAACAGCTGTAAGTTGTTAACCCATTACTTGTTCGCTGAAAAAGGCCTTTTTTTATAATTCTGAAATGTACAAATGAACTGCTTAAATTTCAATAAAAACGTTTGACCAGTAGTGTATATAAAATATTGAAAGCATTTAATAAGAAAACTAAAAGGTGTGCAACATGAAAATATTGTCCTGTGTACATTGTATAATTTATTAACGCTCCCTAAATCCCCATAGAGATATCCAACATCGAACTAACTTTACCATGGTCGCACACTGGCTGAAGCTAATTCGCTAAAGTTTGCTAGCTTGCTAGTTACTTCCAACCACAAATGAGAGAACGCCTCACTCTGACCATTTTGCTTTCCCTAGCAGAGCTGGTTAGACCGTTTACAAGTTATTTCAACCTGGTCTCAGAGCATTTAGAATGATTCTGTACGTAAATCCGGGACACTCCATTTAGTATTATATGTTACGTTTCGTATGGTATGTATTAATTTTGGATGTCCATCACCCATTTTGTATTATTATGTTACAAATTTGCAAAACGTAGAGGTCTTGTGGATGTGGTTGCTCAGCCAGGCACACATCCCTTTGTAAACCCACTGATGTGATGGCCGTTCAATCTTCCTCTCTGTGTGACAGCAACACATCAATCTACAGGAGAAATTGAATAACTCGACTCCCTCCCACCTCCACCAAAATTGGTGACATTACAGCAAAATATGTAAGTGTGTGTGTGTGTGTTTCTGTGTCTGTGTCTGTGTGTAGTGTATGGATGTGTTGAGAAGTTGCTTAATTAACTATAATTCCAATGCAGCTACGTTTAAAAAAAAAATCATTCTTGTGATTAAAGTACATACCGTGCCTAGTGAAAGTCTACACATCCCTTCGACAGTCTTCACATTTTGCTGCCTTAAAATGGTGTGCAAGGTTGGTAGAATCTTATTCAAAATTATTCACAGCTGTAATGGCTGCCAAAGGTGCTTCCAACAAGTATTAACTCTGGGGTGTGAAGATATATGCAATCATTACATCCTAATTGTCACGGATCCCCCCGGTGCTGCTGCTCATTCCGTTCACCAGTTCCGGAGGTCTACGTCACCGGCCTTCTAGGCGTCACTGACATGGATCATTACCACCAACCCCGGACAGCCTTGTCTCATTACGCACACCTGGTTCCCATTCCCCCTGATTAGTATGTGTATATATGTGCCCTCTGTTCCCCATTGTCCTTGTCAATTATTGTCCCATGTCCGTTGGTCTCGTGAGTACCGTGTATTGTGCTCTGGTTGTTTACGAGTCTCGTGTCGAGGTTACACCTCGCTCTTTGTTTGGGTTACATCCCTTTTGTGTGTATATATATACGTGTTTGTGTTGGGTGGAGTAATACAACCCCTAATACGTATTCTTGCGCCTGTCTTCAAATCATTATACCATTTTATATTTCTTAGTAATTTGGAGAATTTTCTATAATTTTTATTCCACTGAAAATGTGGTGTAGGTTGTGTAGATTGGAAGAAAATAAATAAAATGTAATCTCTTTTTCGATTGAATTTTAAGGCAGCAAAATGTGAAGACTGTGCAAGGTGTGTGTAGACTTTCACTAGCAACTGTATTCTCTCCATTATCAAAGCCAAGGACTGAAGCTGTGGGAGGAAGGCAGTGGTATTGACAGTGAGTCAGACTGTTCTTTTTTCTCACTGTACTGTACTTCACCATGCTAAAGATGCATCCCAAATTCCCTATGGGCCCTGGTCAAAAGTAGTGTACTAAATAGGGAATAGGGTGCCATTTGGGATGCATCCCAAGTATTCATGCTCCTGGTATTTTTACACAGTGGAGGTGTTATCTCTGAGACAGATCTTTACCTAAATCATCTCTGACACTCCTGAATAAGATATCAAAATAAGGAGCAGGAAATGATGGAGCACAGGACAGGTCTTCAATCTCCTTATTTTTAGCACGTAGCGAGTCCATAGGTCCAGAGTATCTTCTAGCTTGATTTCCAGTCTGCTCGCGCTATCGCTGCCAACTCCATGTCACTCATTGTCATGCCAACCATGTATCTTCAGTCAGAGCGTTTACATCAGTCTCTAATAGTGAGATTGACTAAGTGATGTACAGATGAAGGATCTTAATTTGAGCCAGTTTGCTACAGCAGGATAATAATCCTGCATCAACAGGAAATGTGAATCACAATATTATGTGGATTATAATTAATGGACATTTTTGTAGGGGTTGATACATTTTTCATAAGGGAAAATTAAGTAAGAAATTTTCAAAGTGAGAATTATTTCAGAAGCCTTTTTAATCTCAAATGCACTATAAATTAAACATTTTCTTTACTGCAGGAAAGTTCTCCTGCAACAGGGTGATCAAATGAGGAGCCTACATCTGTATATGAGAGTAATGCGCTCTTGTGTGGTGCATCGATTCGTTCACACAGTATGTCATCTTTGTTAAGTGCATATGGTCTGTGACCATAATATTAGAGTGTATTGTAATCATCTTCTGAAGAGGTGTAGATTGAGCTCAGTCCCGTTCACTTGGCCCCTTCCTCTTACGGTAATGAGGCTATTTCTATTCATTGTTGTAGTGTGATTGGGTGACTTTTCCTTTGCTGAGCCAGTGGAAGGAGTGTAGTATTTAAGTGTGTAAGCGATGAGATACACACACACTTACAGACTCTTTATGCTGCTAAATGAAAAGGTTGGATCGTGTGGATCAGGTTAGGCTCTAGCCTAAACTCTGAGTGGGCGAACGCAGTGAGGAATTCATTACCAGAGGCTAGAGATCGCTCCACGCAGGTCCCTTCAGGCGTGCCACACAAGCAGGGAAAATCGAATTCCCCTGATCGATTCTCCTCCCTTTGTGGCGTTGGTGGAGAAATTAGGGCTTGGTGGGTGGGTGTAACTATCATACATCCATTGGTCTGACCCCTCTACTCATAGGAGTGCTAAATCCCACAGAGGCCTGTATTGGTTGCGTGCCAAATAGCACCCCATTCCCCTTTATAGTGCAAATCTTTAAACAGAGCCCTATGGGCCATTTGGGATGCAGACATGGACTAATCCTCCCAAAGCCTACGCTGCTCTCTGTCCCTGAGCTCAGGTGACCAGCTCCACTCTTTATTTTCTCTCTGTCCTCCTCCCTTGCTCTCTCCCTTTCCACTTTTTCCTCTCCATTTGTTCGGAGGAGTAAAAGGTTGTGTCCATTTCAAAGCTTCTGTCCTTTAAGTCTGCCGTTGGACTTTATCATGGAGACTTCATTGTGAGAGAAGTCTTGTGGCTAATGTATATCCTATTCTGTATAATAATCATTATTCTCTTCAGCTACCATGGGCATCAAGACAATTGAAAGAGTGTGTCTGTTTGTGTTTGTTTAGCCATGCTGCCTGTCTCTGCCCGTCTGAAGGGGATGGACACTTCCTCCACTGTATCACTCCCCATCCTCCACTCCCAAACACCAGTCAATCACCACCAAGGATAAGCCTCTGTCTGCATCTCAAATTGAACCCTATTCCCTATTGGCCCTGGTCAAAAGTAGTGCACTCCACTATATAGGGAATAGGGTGCCATTTGGGATGAAGACTCTGTGTTTCTCTCTGGTATCAGCAAAGCTCATTATCCACTGTGTCTGACTCTGTTCAAAGGAGTTATGGAAAGTGTTTCACTCCAGCAGCTAAGATTAGGCCATCAACTACCTATTGAATGTAAAAACAAAGGTATTATATAAACTAACGAGTAACAGATTACTATAACATACTGCCCCAATTATGAATAATAACAAGTTAGATTGCATTTTGACTGTATTTCTTAGCTAAGTAGATGTTCCCGTTGATGGAAACTAGAATATAGACAAAGGAGTTGCAGGTACACCACGTATTATCATCTTAAATATATTTTATATGTTTAAAACTAAGAGAGGGGGTATGTAGTGCATTCAGATGGATTGATTGTATACATGCACAATTGTGTAGAGTGTGTGGGTGATGATGGAAAGATGAGCGTGTGAGTGTGTGTGTGTGTTTGTGTGTGTGACCAGTATGAACACTGTTGCTATAAAACACCCACATATCACAGTAATTCCAGTAAAGGTTGTGTTTGAAAAACCAGAAAACAGTGACACAACGCCCATCATAGTTTTTTTTCCTTCCATATCATTGTCTTTCAGTATATTCAGTCACATTCCATTTTCTGTCTCTCCATAGTTTGATGTGTTGTCAAAGAGAAGTTAGACTCTGGGGATGCGTCCCAAATGACACCCTATTCCCTGGTCAAAAGTAGTGCACTATATAGGGAATAGGGTTCCATTTGGGATGCATGCAAAGTCTGGTCATGATGACCTCAGCGGTCAGCATTCATCCTGCGTAATTTGGCCGGCAGGTTGTCCTCTGGTCGGCCCCCTCTTGAGGGCAGAGGGGTGTGGATGCGAGTGGGGACAGGGGCTGGTGTGGGAGGCAGCTGCAGGTCTCCAGTGGACTGGGTCATGGGTTCAAAGCCCACCTTCAAGGCCTTGAGCTGCAGCCGAGCTGCAGCCTCTGGGCCGGGGGAGGAGCTGAGACGCTGCAGCTTGAGAGGCAGGTCTCCAGTACTGCAGGCCTTCTCAGAGTGCTGGGAGCTCAGCATCAGAACCTTCCTCTGTAGGTCCTCCTTCCCAGATGAGCTCATCCTCTGAAGCTTACTGGGCAACCTGGACTGTCCCGCCCGCTCCTCCCGGTCCGTAGTGTTGATGCAGTCCACAGAGAAGACACGGGCACGTCGGGCGGCACCGTGGCTCTCGCCCAGCGTGGGGGTGGAGAGGGGCGAAGGCAGGGAGGACTTCTCATCGTGCTCCTTGAGGCTGTAGGGTGGGGTGTTGACCTCGAAAGTGCTGTGGAACTGGGAGTAGTCCACCCTGAAGAATCCCTCCTCCAGAGACATGACGGGCAGGAAGCGGTGGCCCCACAACACCTCATCCTCAGTGTAGGACGTCCGCGCCTGACACGTCATACCTGAGAGACAGGGAGAAAGAGTGAAACTCAGCCTCTAGCATTGACTAGGCAGCACAAACACAGGTGTTAAATAGCCCTGTAATAACGGTCATTTTTAATAAATATGATGAAAATACTGTGGAGTTCAGTTACCATCAAACAATAAGGTGTGAGAGAAAGGAGAAAATGAAGTAGCAAACCAACCTCCTCCCGCTTATCTCATCCTCTCCCTCCATCCCCCTTCTCTTTCCCTCTCTTCCACTCTCAGCATGTGTGGAAACAATTCAGTCTTTGAATTGCTGTCTGACAGCATGAGAAAAAAGCAATTTCCCCAACACAGACCTGCTTTGGCACAGACCTCCCTCACTCTAGCCATACAGGGGAGATTTAAATACTGCTGCGCCCGTAAATCTATGTTCCTCTGACGGATCGTAAAAATGGCCACAGCACTGTTACTCATCGATCCGTTTCCACTTATAGGTTTGGCTGAGGCTGTCCATGAGACAAACAGACAGAGATATTGCACTCACTGTTTACGTCCCTCTGCCTCTGCAGAGTGTGGGGCCATTGGCTCAAATGAGCTTGATGGAAACAGCAGACTAAAGGACATATTGGCTGCAAGTCATAGCTAGATAAAAAAAATATATATATTTCTATATCTAGCTCTGTCTCAATTAAAGCTCATCCTACCTGATTCTACAGCTGTTCTTTTGTATCCATGGCAATCACTAGAGGGCAAAGGTTACTCATCCCTTTGATCAGTGTTGAAATGTATTTAGTGATAATTACCTGTTGTTTATTTCTGCTCAGGCTAATAAGGAATCTCCTAACACCACCTTTACCAGATCCATACCTTGATGCTGCAGGAGCCTTGGGCGCTCTCATCACATCACTCCTATCAATGGCACTAATAGCCATATTCATAGAAATTAGTTGAATCGAGTCTACCATAAACAAAATATGATAATCCTAAGTAAAGAGCAGTAACATTGTAGCAGGAATTGCAGCATCCATGCAGCAATAAAAGGAAAACATGTAGCACCTGTAGCCGAGGAAAGGGTAGTCTGGTATTGCTGTTTGCATGATGTCCTATAGTCCTATATGAAAAGGTCCCTATACCAGTGGTTGGTTACATTACATCCTGGTCCTATTTGAAAAGGTCTCTAGGAGTCAGTCAGATAATGACCGGAGCATCATCCTAAGCACAACCTTCTCTGCGTGCTTCATTAATAAATGCATTGGCGACATCGTCCCAACAGTGACCGTACGTACATATCCCAACCAGAAGCCATGGATTACAGGCAACATCCGCACTGAGCTAAAGGCTAGAGCTGCCGCTTTCAAGTGGACGCTTATAAGAAATCCCATTACGCCCTCCGACGAACCATCAGACAGGCAAATCGATGTGGTAGGGCTTGCAAACTATCAAAGATTACAATGGGAAACTCAGCCACGAGCTGCCCAGTGACATGACCAGACGAGTTAAATGCCTTCTATGCTCGCTTCGAGGCAAGCAAAACTGAACCATGCGTGAGAGAACCAGCTCTTCCGGACAACTGTGTGATCACACTCACCGTAGTCGATGTGAGTAGGACCTTTAAAGAGGTTAACATTCACAAGCCTGCAGGGCATGACGGATTACCAGGACACATACTCAGAGCATGTGCTGACCATGTCTTTACTGACATTTTCAACCTCTCCCTGACCCAGTCTGTAAGACCTACATGTTTCAAGCAGATCACCATAGTCCCTGTGCCCAAGAACGCCAAGGTAATCTCTCTAAATGACTATCGCCCTGTAGCACTCACATCTGTAGCCATGAAATGCTTTGAAAGGCTGGTCATTGCTCACATCAACATCATCATCCCAGACACCCTGGACCCACTCCAATTTCGCAATCCGTCCCAACAGATCCTCAGATGGCGCAATCTCTACTGCACTCCACACTGCCCTTTCCCACTTGGACAAAAGGAACACCTACATGAGAATGCTGTTCATTGACTACAGCTCAGCATTCAACACCTAAGTTCCCCTGAACACTTCCCTCTGCAACTGGATCCTGGACTTCCTGATGGGCCGCTCCCAAGGTGGTGAGGGTAGGCAACAACACATCCGCCACGCTGACCCGCAACACAGGGGCCCTTTAGGGGTGCATGCTTAGTCCCCTCCTGTACTCCCTGTTCTCCCACGAATGCATGGCCGTGCACAACTCCAACACCATTATTACGTTTGCCGACGACACGACGGTGGTAGACCTGATCACTGATGACGATGAGACAGCCTATAGGGAGGAGGTCAGAGACTTGGCAGTGTGGTGCCAGGACAACAACCTATCCCTCAACATCAGTAAGACAAATTAGCTGATTGTGGACTACAGGAAACAGAGGGCCGAGCACGCCCCTATTCACATCGACAGGGCTGTGGTGGAGCAGGTTGAGAGCTTCAAGTTCCTCTGTGTCCACATCACTAAAGGATCTATCATGGTCCAAACACAGTCGTGAAGAGGGCACGACAATGCCTCTTCCCCTTCAGGAGGCTGAAAAGATTTGGTATGGGCCCTCAGATCCTCAAAAAGTTACACAGCTGCACCACCGCTTGGTATGGCAACTGCTTGGCATCCGACCGTAAGGCGCTACAGATGGTAGTGTATACTGGGGCCAAGCTCCCTGCCATCCAGGACCTTTATACCAGGCGGTGTCAGAGGAAGGCCCAAAGAATTGTCAAAGACTCCAGCCACCCAAGCCACAGACTGTTCTCTCTGCTACCGCACGGCAAGCGGTACCAATGCACCAAGTCTGGAACCAACAGGACTCTGAACAGCTTTTACCCCTAAGCCATAAGACTTCTAAACAAGACTGCTAAATAGCTAATCAAATGGCTACCTGCATTGACCCTTTTTTGCACAAACTATTTTGCACTGACTCTACCCACACACTCACACATACTTACACTGACACTCCAACACACACACACACACACACACACACACACACACACACACTGACGCCACACGCACACACTTTCATACTCACCATATACGCTGCTGCTACTGTCTATTATCTATCCTGTTGCCTAGTCACTTTACCCCTACCTATGTGTACAGTACATAGCTACCTCAATTACCTTGTACCTCTGCACATCGACTCAGTACTGGTACTCCCTGTATATAGCCATGTTATTTTCTACTCCCTGTATATAGCCATGTTATTTTCTACTCCCTGTATATAGCCATGTTATTTTCTACTCCCTGTATATAGCTATTTTATTTTCTACTCCCTACATATAGCCATGTTATTTTCTACTCCCTACATATAGCCATGTTATATTCTACTTCCTATATATAGCCATGTTATATTCTACTCCCTATATATAGCCATGTTATTTTCTACTCCCTATATATAGCCATGTTATATTCTACTCCCTATATATAGCCATGTTATATTCTACTCCCTATATATAGCCATGTTATATTCTACTCCCTATATATAGCCATGTTATATTCTACTCCCTATATATAGCCATGTTATATTCTACTTCCTATATATAGCCATGTTATATTCTACTCCCTATATATAGCCATGTTATTTTCTACTCCCTATATATAGCCATGTTATATTCTACTCCCTATATATAGCCATGTTATATTCTACTTCCTATATATAGCCATGTTATATTCTACTCCCTATATATAGCCATGTTATATTCTACTCCCTATATATAGCCATGTTATATTCTACTCCCTATATATAGCCATGTTATATTCTACTCCCTATATATAGCCATGTTATATTCTACTCCCCTATATATAGCCATGTTATTTTCTACTCCTATATATAGCCATGTTATATTCTACTCCCTATATATAGCCATGTTATATTCTACTTCCTATATATAGCCATGTTATATTCTACTCCCTATATATAGCCATGTTATATTCTACTCCCTATATATAGCCATGTTATATTCTACTCCCTATATATAGCCATGTTATTTTCTACTCCCTATATATAGCCATGTTATATTCTACTCCCTATATATAGCCATGTTATTTTCTACTCCCTATATATAACCATGTTATGTTCTACTCCCTATATATAACCATGTTATTTTCTACTCCCTATATATAGGCATGTTATTTTTACTCGTTATTTTTATTAATTATCCACTGTGTATTATTTTGATTTTATCTTTAACTCTGCATCGTTGGAAAAGGACCCGTAAGTAAGCATTTCACTGTTAGTCTACATCTGTTGTCTACGAAGCATGTGACAAATAAAATTGTATTTTATTTTTTTATTTATTTAATTTGACAGGCCAGGTTTTTTGACCTCAGCTCTTGTAAAATTATTTCCTTGACAATGATATCTGTATCGAGAGCCCTCACCGATCAATAAGTCCTGTATTGCTCTGTTAAACAGAGCTGGCTAACTGCAGAAAGAGAAATTGATCCTTTCCCTGACATTTGACTGACACAGTAATATCACTACCAAGGGGTTATTACAACCTAAGCCTAAGGTTTTACCAAAACCCTTGACTATCCTCAACCCTAAGCTGAAATTAATTCAAGTTATTTTCTATTCCTGCATATAGAATTTGGTGATAATTATCTATAATTTGCCCATTGATGGTGGATACATGAGAAGGTATACAGTTGCAGGAGGAAATGATGTGGCGTCAGAGCCCAACGTTCCTGCCAGTTTGCCCCATCATCATCCAAGTGTCCTGAGGCACACTGACAGTCTGTTATGTTTTGTGGGTCTTGAATGAAAATCAAAGCAGTTGAGCAAGTGAGCAAACAGCTGGTGGACAGAGAGAGAGACGCGTCCCTGAAGAGAGCTTTATGTAAAGCCTCCACTGGCACTACTCAAATGGTGCATTTCCATAATACAATGACTTTTCTTCTCCTAGCCTCTTTTTCAATCCTACTACTTGCTCTCTTCATCTAGCACACACACACACCTGTCAGAAAGCTGTGACAACTAGACCTACATACCACACATCTCTAGTGGAACAGGAGCTGATGCACAATCATAGTGTGGTAGTAGAGAGACCCCATAATCATCTAATCAGATACCAGAAAGATGCAAAGGCTATCAGTTGGTGACAGAAGGTTTCTCAAATGGCAGGACAATGCTCTGTCTGTCTCTCAGTGGATGATATGGATATATTTCTCTGGGGAGTAAGGGATGTCTGTACACTGTGCACAGGACCACACAGGTGACTCCAAGGCCACCTCATTCATACAGAGCAGAACCCCTCCTCAGCCCCCTGCTTCTCAGCTCAGAGAACCACAGTGCTGCTGAGAGAGAGAGAGAGAGAGAGAGAGAGAGAGAGAGAGAGAGAGAGAGAGAGAGAGAGAGAGAGAGAGAGAGAGAGAGAGAGAGAGAGAGAGAGAGAGAGAGAGAGAGAGAGAGAGAGAGAGAGAGAGAGAGAGAGAGAGAGAAGAGAGAGAGAGAGAGAGAGAGAGAGAGAGAGAGAGAGAGAGAGAGAGAGAGAGAGAGGCTAAATGGTTGGCTGCCTTAATTACATTATCAACAGAGCACAGACCGTGCTGCCTGCCTGCCCATCCCTCCCTCCTCCTCTATTCAGCTTCATGCTTCTGCCCAGGACAACGAGAAAGAGGGAGGAGGGGAGAAGAACAGAGGAGAGATGAAAGGAAAAAGAGAAGGGAGCAGAGAAATACATAAATAACGCCAGAGCAGACAAAGACTTTGTTATTTATGTATGAGTATTAGAATGAGGAATCGTATTGTTCGATGTAGAAGACAGAAAAACACTTTTGTTGCCGTAGGCGACCCAGCACACCTGCAGCCTGCCTGTAGTTCAGTACAGCTGTTGTGTTCAACGTCTCTTACAGTTTCAGAATTAACCCTGCATTCTGCCCAGTGAGAGTAAAACTTCAGCTGAACCCCCAGCTTAGTTATCTAACATTCACATCTATGACCGTATCTATTTTACATGGGGTAGGGATAAAAACCATCCTGCGGTATTAAAATGCCCCTCATAATTCAATCAGGAAGCCATTCCCTGGTGCTGTCCTCAATACCCAACGTCCACCTCTCCACTGTTCGCTCTGTTTACCACTGAACGCTTATTAAGATCTGTTAGATTCTTACCGGGTTTTGCATGGGCGGGAGTTTTGGCTTTCCATCGTGAAACTTGCTTGAGAAATAGTTTTTTGGCCCAAAACTATTTTTGCCAATTTTAATGGAAACCTTTTACAGTAAGGTACTTAATTGTTACCCAGAAATGATTTGATATTGACATAAAAACGGCTGCATTGGGCCTTTGAAAAGGAGGAGCCTCTTTAGGAAGAAGAGAGTAAGGGGTTAAAAGGAGGGGAAAGGGTAGTGAAAGAATAATCAATTAAAAAGGAGGAGAGAAGGGTAGGAAGAAGAGAGTAAAGTGTTAACAGGAGGAGAGAGGGTAGTAGTTCTTCACCTGTGGTCTCCACAATGCCCTCCAGGATGACAACGATCTCAAACTGCTCGTTCATGAGGGAGCGCTGGGACAGGTCAAAGAAAGGGCTCTTAGGATTGATCTCGTGGCAGATGGTGAGAGGTGACACTAGGAAGAGCTGGTCCGCACCCGTCCCAAAACCCACATCCAGCTCACACTGGTCCAGGGGTAGGAACTCTCCCTCCGGGGTCTGACGAGACTGGGAGAGAGGGAGGGAGGGAGGGAGAGAGAGTGAGGGGGAGGAGAGAAGGAGAGAGAAAGGAGGAAGGGGGGAGAGAGAGAGACGGGAGAGAGAGAGAGAGAGAGAGAGAGAGAGAGAGAGAGAGAGAGAGAGACTTTAAACTGTAGACTTGCATTTTTTCACTCTACAGTCGCATCTGTTGGAGTCACTCTACAGTGCTACCAAGATGATTGTAGATAACAGTGTGACAGGAGCAGAGTAGCGTGGAGCCTATCACTCTTCTCTACACTACCACATGCTGTTTGTCTTGTTGTTCATTTCCTATTTTTCTCCCCTTCCGTAGGTGGGTGAGTGGACAGCACATCAACCAACACAAAGTAGGTGCAGACAAAAGTAATATAGGAACATTTCAGGACATGGGGGTGCAACTCTCACTCGTTTAGAAAAATATTTGTATATTGATATCTATGATAAAGAATTCATGTTTCAGGTGCCTTCAGCACAATGTACCTGTTTTCTTTCATAGCCCAGCACACCATCACATCCCCCCTCCCTTTATCTCCAACCCAGGAAGCACCATACATCTGTGCAAGGAAACATCCACTAAACTCCTCTAGTGTCACTCACACATTCCTTCTTCTGAATATTCGAGGCTGCTTTGTTTGCGCAGTTGCAGTGGTAGGCCTGGCCTTTCATATTAATTTGCAGTAGGCCTGGCGAGGGTTAGATGAGGAGGTGGAGGAGAAAATCCTATTTAGACAGACCCAGCCTACGGCGTGCTAACTGGTGCGAAAGCATTTAATTGCCCAGATGAAGACCGGGGCACAGCGCTGGGCTCTCAGCTGTCTGAGCTAAGCTGAGCTGGGCTCCTCTCTTTAACTCTCTCTGTCTCTTTCGTTCTCTCTCACTCTTTCTGTTGCCCTCTCTAATAGTTATCTCTCTCTGTGTCTCCCTCCGCCTCCCCTCTGTCTTTTCCTTATACCCATCTCTGTATCTCTCTCTATCTGTAAGTCTGTGCACAATGCAGCTGCTGGGATTTTCCGTAAGGAAAATAAGTGGGTTAATGAACATGAATGGGCCAATCAGCAGAAACAATAACAAAGCCGGCTCCCCACCACTGTTTCTGTAAAAAGATGAGGGATTGGGCTGGATGAATGTAATTCATAGACAGAGCTATTGATTCAGGGACTGACCATTCATGATATCAAAATTATAGTTTTAACCATGTTTTGAGGCTATACAGTGTTTGTTTACATTTACTTTGTTTACAAACATTGGAGTAAAACAAGCTTATATTTTAGGTTCTGACGGGGTACGGCAGTTAAACTAAGCTCATAAGTTATATTCTTCAAGAAACAATGGGAAATATAATTAATTGATGTCAAAAAATTTATGTAGCAACTGCTGATTGGCCATTTAAGACATGCTTTTTGTCCAAAATTGAGGTTTTGTGGTTAAAACTGAAGGACAACTGAGTGTGGAGAGTCGCAGAATTGTTTCTATTCCCACTGTTTTGAAGTGTTATTCACATTGAAGGACACAGTCTTCATTTTTTCAGTTTTTGAACGTTCTTTCTCTCTCTGTACAGTAAGTCTCCAAAACTGAGGGAAAGATTGTTACTGCAGTTCTCATCTCTGTTTCTTATCTCAACCTTCCTGATAATTGGGATGATGTGTCAGCCTCACCGCCTACACACACCTCACCTCTAACTCTTCTCTACCGCGTACACACACACACACACACACACCCTTCACATTGCACCCCCACACAGTCCCACTCCTCCACTCAACACACTGCTGTTGCTGTTTTAGGATCCTCTTATCCTGCCTCCTACCTGCTATATGAAACTCAAGAGCATTTCTTCCAGAACAAACCATAGAACCTGTAGTGGGAAGTAATGTTTGACATGTGTATATACATTATTTTATATATACCTCACTTCTAGTCCTTGGGCCCATGTGACCAGGAGTGTCTTCCATGGGAGCGTTGACAATGTGCTTTTGACATGCCAATGTCCCTAAGTACAAATTCCTTCAACTAAGCTCAATAAAACATCATTCTTTGTTAACGGCAGAAAGATTACATCAGTTCAATCAGTTCTCAACATTTGATGAAACATTATTACAGTCAAGAGTTACTAGTCACTGTTCGGCTTTGCATGTTGTCAGATTGGTTGGTCTGGTCAATGGTATCCTCAAAGTTTATCAAGCATGAATCAAATGGATATAAAATGGAATGAAAGGCCATTAAATGCATAATTTAAGTTACACTAAGTGTCAAATTGTACTTTTCTTTGAGAAAGACAGAAAGTTCAATTGAAAAAGCCTCTCCACTCTGGGAGGAAGTTTGCCTTGAAAATATTAAATCAAATCACCCCAAGATCAATTATTGATTTTAAATGAATAGAAATAGATAATAATAATAATAAAATAAACACATAATGTCAAAAACAAAAAGCAATACAATTTTCTGTAAAACAGTTGAATAACAACAAAGGTAGTGACACGTCTATGTCTAGTAAGAATTAGCATAAATCAATATTATAATTTAAAAAACGAATGTATTTGGTTGCTAAATTATCTCAACGTTCTCTGCCGACAGCTCATAAAAGCAATTTTGAACTGGTTTCTCAACCACCAGAGGGTCTTCAAAGTAAATGAGTTGAAATGTTTTTAGACCCAATCAGGAAGAAGAGACTTACCTGCATCTTTAAACATTGATTTAAATGGTACAGTGGCTTGCGAAAATATTCACCCCCCTTGGCATTTTTCCTATTTTGTTGCTGTACAACCTGGAATTAAAATGGATTTTTTGGGGGGTTTGTATCATTTGATTTACACAACATGCCTACCACTTTGAAGACTCTTGAGCGTGCATAACTATTCACCCCCCAAAAGTAAATACTTTGTAGAGCCACCTTTTGCAGCAATTACAGCTGCAAGTCTCTTGGGGTATGTCTATAAGCTTGGCACATCTAGCCACTGGGATGTTTGCCCATTCTTCAAGGCAAAACTGCTCCAGCTCAAGTTGGATGGGTTCCGCTGGTGTACAGCAATCTTTAAGTCATACCACAGATTCTCAATTGGATTGAGGTCTGGGCTTTGACTAGGCCATTCCAAGACATTTAAATGTTTCCCCTTAAACCACTCGAGTGTTGCTGTAGTAGTATGCTTAGGGTCATTGTCCTGCTGGAAGGTGAACCTCTGTCCCAGTCTCAAATCTCTGGAAGACTGAAACAGGTTTCCCTCAAGAATTTCCCTGTATTTAGCGCCATCCAACATTCCTTCAATTCTGACCAGTTTCCCAGTCTCTGCCGATGAAATACATCCCCACAGCATGATGCTGCCACCACCATGAGTCTCCCACATGCCTTTTGGCGAACACCAAACGTGTTTGCTTATTTTTTTCTTTAAGCAATGGCTTTTTTCTGGCCACTCTTCCTTAAAGCCCAGCTCTGTGGAGTGTACGGCTTAAAGTAGTCCTATGGACAGATACTCCAATCTCCGCTGTGGAGCTTTGCAGCTCCTTCAGGGTTATCTTTGGTCTCTTTGTTGCCTCTCTGATTAATGCCCTCCTTGCCTGGTCCGTGAGTTTTGGTGAGCGGCCCTCTCTTGGCAGGTTTGTTGTGGTGCCATATTCTTTCCATTTTTTAATAATGGATTTAAAGGTGCTCCGTGGGATGTTCAAAGTTTCTGATATTTTTTTATAACCCAACCCTGATCTGTATTTCTCCACAACTTTGTCCCTGACCTGTTTGGAGAGCTCCTTGGTCTTCATGGTGCCGTTTGCTTAGTGGTGCCCCTTGCTTAGTGGTGCTGCAGACTCTGGGGCCTTTCAGAACAGGTGTATATATATTGAGATCATGTGACAGATCATGTGACACTTAGATTGCATACAGGTGGACTTTATTTAACTAATTATATGACTTCTGAAGGTAATTGGTTGCACCAGATCTTATTTAGGGACTTCATAGCAAAGGGGGTGAATACATATGCACGCGTCACTTTTCCGTTATATATTTTTTAGAATTTTCTGAAACAAGGTATTTTTTTCATTTCACTTCACCAATTTGGACTATTTTGTGTATGTCCATTACATGAAATCCAAATAAAAAGCCATTTAAATTACAGGTTGTAATGCAACAAAATAGGAAAAACGCCAAGGGGGATGAATACTTTTGCAAGGCACTGTAGATGCAGTGGAACATTCCTGGTTAAGACATGCTGTCCTAGATTCAGTATTAGTGGCCCATGTAACAATTGTTTGGAATGTGTTATCTACAGGACCCCCCAAATCTAACGCTTTACTCAGGTGAGAGCCTGATTTTCACGTGATGGGGTTTCATGGCCAGAATATTCATAGAAAGGTTTCCACAGTCGCTCTGCGTACTGTTCGAAAGGTTCTCTTGTGCCCTGCTTACAGGCCATGAACCTAGTCCAGTCTGCATGCGATGGACCCCGAAGAGCGAGAAAGTTTGCTTTGAGCCGCTCTAAGATGTCTGCATTGGTTTCATTGTCAAACAGCTGGTTGACAATTGTGCCATCCTTAAAATAATCTGTGGCTCTGTGGGCAATTTCACTTGGAGTTGAGAGCAAAAGTACTTGCCATACATCTCGCATTTCAAGAATATACGCGTTGTACTGGGTCTTCATCCGTTCCCACCATGGTGTGAATGGAGATTTCACTGGGAATGGTCCAATATCATTTAAGTGAGAGGTGGCCTCACTGCATATTAACCTGCGCAAAATGACAGACTCTTCGCCTGCATTGTTTGTAAATGTCCTAATGACTGAAACATGAGCTGCTACTGCCCTAAATGGACTCGCTAGTCTATGAGGAGTGCGACAGCGGCTAGGAGTTTGAATATGTGGGCGGCATAACATGCGTTTTGGAGTGCAGCTGCACTCTCCACAGTCATCTGTAAAGCCAACACCACTAGCGGTATCTGAAACGTCACCAGTGCCTGAATGCTCCAGTGTCTTGACACTCTTTTTCTAGTACTTGCAGCTTCAAAAGCGTCAGCTCTCACTCTAAATGTTTTTTGAACGCATCTCGTCAGAAAATAATTCAAAAATGCCTTTATTTCACTTAAATTCCCTGTTTTGGTGTTTGGTAAGCAAATGCGCACTAACATCTAGAATTAGGTATCTCTCCGCCTCGTTTTTATGCCAATTGTTTAGTAATCAAGTATTTAATCGCTTGTCGAATTCATATTAAGACCATTCTTATCTTTCTTGATCAGCTTTCGAGCCAACTCATGAATACAAGATTCCTTTAACTCAAAAAGGTCTATAGCTTGCACCTTATCCATTGCGTAGGCTACGTGTTCGTTATATACTGAATAAAAATATAAACGCAACATGTAAAGTGTTGGTCCCATGTTTCATGAGCTGAAATAAAAGATCCCAGAAATGTTCCATATGCACAAGAAGCGTATTTCTCTCACATTTTGCGCACACATTTGTTTACAGCCCTGTTAGTGAGCATTTCTCCTTTGCCAAGATAATCTATCCACCTGACAGGTGTGGCATATGAAGAAGCTGATTAAACAGCATGATCATTACACAGGTGAACCTTGTGCTGTGGACAATAAAATGCCACTCTAAAATGTGTGGTTTTGTCACACAACACAATGCCACAGATGTCTCAAGTTTTGAGGGAGCGTGCAATTGGCATGCTGACTGCAGGAATGTCCAACAGAGCTGTTGTCAGATATTTTATGCTCATTTCTCTACCATAAGCCACCTCCAACATCGTTTTAGAGAATTTAGCAGTACATCCAACCGGCCTCACAACCGCAGGCCACGGGTAACCACGACAACCCAGGACGTCCACATCCGGCTTCTTCACCTGCGGGATCGTCTGAGGAAGGGGAGGAGGGGTGCTGAGGAGTATTTCTGTCTGTAATAAATCCATTTTGTTGGGAAAAATCATTCCGATTGGCAGGGCCTGGCTCCCCAGTGGGTGGGCCTATGCCCTCCCAGGCCCATCCTGCCATTCATGTGAAATCCATAGATTAGGGCCTAATGAAATTATCTCAATTGTCTGATTTCCTTCTATGAACTGTAACTCAGTAAAATCTTTGAAATTGTTGCATGTTGCGTTTATATTTTTGTTCAGTATATACAGTGCCTTGCAAAAGTATTCATCCCCCTTGGCGTTTTTCCTATTTTGTTGCATTACAACCTGTAATTTAAATGGATTTTTATTTGGATTTCATGTAATGGACATACACAAAATAGTCAAAATTGGTGAAGTGAAATGAAAAAAATAACTTGTTTCATAAAATGCTAAAAAATAAATAACGGAAAAGGGGTGCGTGCATATTTACATTTACATTTACGTCATTTAGCAGACGCACTTATCCAGAGCGACTTACAAATTGGTGCATTCACCTTTTAGCCAGTGGGATAACCACTTTACAATATGTATTTTTTATTTTAAAAAAAATTGGGGTGGGGTGGGGTGGGGTGGGGTGGGGTAAGGGGGGGTAGAAGGATTACTTTATCCTACCCAGGTATTCCTTAAAGAGGTGGGGTTTCAAGTGTCTCCGGAAGGTGGTGAGTGACTCCGCTGTCTTGGCGTCGTGAGGGACCTTGTTCCACCATTGGGGTGCCAGAGCAGCGAACAGTTTTGACTGGGCTGAGCGGGAACTGTGCTTCCGCAGAGGTAGGGGAGCCAGCAGGCCAGAGGTGGATGAACGCAATGCCCTCGTTTGGGTGTAGGGACTGATCAGAGCCTGAAGGTACGGAGGTGCCGTTCCCCTCACAGCTCCGTAGGCAAGCACCATGGTCTTGTAGCAGATGCGAGCTTCATCTGGAAGCCAGTGGAGTGTGCGGAGGAGCGGGGTGACGTGAGAGAACTTGGGAAGGTTGAACACCAAACGGGCTGCGGCATTCTGGATGAGTTGTAGGGGTTTAATGGCACAGGCAGGGAGTCCAGCCAACAGCGAGTTGCAGTAATCCAGACGGGAGATGACAAGTGCCTGGATTAGGACCTGTGCCGCTTCCTGTGTAAGGCAGGGTCGTACTCTCCGAATGATGTAGAGCATGAACCTACAGGATCGGGTCACCGCCTTGATGTTAGCGGAGAACGACAGGGTGTTGTCCAGGGTCACGCCAAGGCTCTTTGCACTCTGGGAGGAGGACACAACGGAGTTGTCAACCGTGATGGCGAGATCATGGAACGGGCAGTCCTTCCCCGGGAGGAAGAGCAGCTCCGTCTTGCCGAGGTTCAGCTTGAGGTTTTGATCCGTCATCCACACTGATATGTCTGCCAGACATGCAGAGATGCGATTCGCCACCTGGTTATCAGAAGAGTGAAAGGAGAAGATTAGTTGTGTGTCGTCTGCGTAGCAATGATAGGAGAGGCCATGTGTTCTCGCATACCCCGAGAGCATCTGGTCAGCGGGGTGGTGGCACAGGAATCCTCATCTCTCCCAAGTGGACATTCTCTCTTTTTCCCCTGACCCATCTGTCTATCTCCTCATTTGAATTCCATGCTGTCACAGTCACTAGCCCATTCAAGCTTAACATCCTTGTAATTTATCGCCCTCCAGGTTCCCTTGGAGAGTTCATCAATGAGCTTGACGCCTTGATATGTTCCTTTCCTGAGGATGGCTCACCCCTCACAGTTCTGGGTGACTTCAACCTCCCTACGTCTACCTTTGACTCATTTCTCTCTGCCTCCTTCTTTCCACTCCTCTCCTCTTTTGACCTCACCCTCTCACCGTCCCCCCCTACTCACAAGGAAGGCAATACGCTTGACCTCATCTTTACTAGATGCTGTTCTTCTACTAATCTCACTGCAACTCCCCTCCATGTCTCCGACCACTACCTTGTATCCTTTTCTCTCTCGCTCTCCTCCAACACTACTCACTCTGCCCCTACTCAGATGGTAATGCGCCGTCGCAACCTTCGCTCTCTCTCTCCCGCTACTCTCTCCTCTTCCATCCTATCATCTCTTCCCTCTGCTTAATCCTTCTCCCTCCAATCTCCTGATTCTGCCTCCTCAACCCTCCTCTCCTCCCTTTCTGCATCCTTTGACTCTCTATGTCCCCTATCCTCCCGGCCGGCTCGGTCCTCCCCTCCTGTTCCGTTGCTTGATGACTCATTGCGAGCTCACAGAACAGGGCTCCGGGCAGCCGAGCGGAAATTGAGGAAAACTAGACTCCCTGCGGACCTGGCATCTTTTCACTCCCTCCTCTCTACATTTTCTTCATCTGTTTCTGCTCTCTGTGGATGACTTCGTCAACCATTTTGAAAAGAAGGTTGACGACATCCGAACTTCGTTTGTTAAGTCAAATGATACTGCTGGTCCTGCTCACACTGCCCTACCCTATGCTTTGACTTCTTTCTCCCCTCTCTCTCCAGATAAAATCTTGCGACTTGTGACGGCCGGCCGCCCAACAACCTGCCCGCTTGACCCTATCCCCTCCTCTCTTCTCCAGACCATCTCCGGTGACCTTCTCCCTTACCTCACCTCGCTAATCAACTCATCCTTGACCGCTGGCTATGTCCCTTCCGTCTTCAAGACAGCGAGAGTTGCACCCCTTCTCAAAAAACCAACACTCGATCCCTCTGATGTCAACAACTACAGACCAGTATCCCTTCTTTCTTTTCTCTCCAAAACTCTTGACCTTGCCGTCTTTAGCCAACTCTCTTGCTATCTCTCTCAGAATGACCTTCTTGATCCAAACCAGTCAGGTTTCAAGACTGGTCATTCAACTGAGACTGCTCTTCTCTGTGTCACGGAGGCTCTCCGCACTGCTAAAGCTAACTCTCTCTCCTCTGCTCTTGTCCTTCTAGACCTGTCTGCTGCCTTTGATACTGTGAACCACCAGATCCTCCTCTCCACCCTCTCCGAGTTGGGCATCTCCGGCGCGGCTCACTCTTGGATTGCGTCCTACCTGACCGGTCGCTCCTACCAAGTGGCGTGGCGAGAATCTGTCTCCGCACCACGTGCTCTCACCACTGGTGTCCCCCAGGGCTCGGTTCTAGGCCCTCTCCTATTCTCGCTATACACCAAGTCACTTGGCTCTGTCATATCCTCACATGGCCTCTCCTATCATTGCTACGCAGACGACACACAACTAATCTTCTCCTTTCCCCCTTCTGATAACCAGGTGGCGAATCGCATCTCTGCATGTCTGGCAGACATATCAGTGTGGATGACGGATCAAAACCTCAAGCTGAACCTCGGCAAGACGGAGCTGCTCTTCCTCCCGGGGAAGGACTGCCCGTTCCATGATCTCGCCATCACGGTTGACAACTCCGTTGTGTCCTCCTCCCAGAGTGCAAAGAGCCTTGGCGTGACCCTGGACAACACCCTGTCGTTCTCCGCTAACATCAAGGCGGTGACCCGATCCTGTAGGTTCATGCTCTACATCATTCGGAGAGTACGACCCTGCCTTACACAGGAAGCGGCACAGGTCCTAATCCAGGCACTTGTCATCTCCCGTCTGGATTACTGCAACTGGCTGTTGGCTGGGCTCCCTGCCTGTGCCATTAAACCCCTACAACTCATCCAGAATGCCGCAGCCCGTCTGGTGTTCAACCTTCCCAAGTTCTCTCACGTCACCCCGCTCCTCCGCACACTCCACTGGCTTCCAGTTGAAGCTCGCATCTGCTACAAGACCATGGTGCTTGCCTACGGAGCTGTGAGGGGAACGGCACCTCCGTACCTTCAGGCTCTGATCAGTCCCTACACCCAAACGAGGGCATTGCGTTCATCCACCTCTGGCCTGCTGGCCCCCTACCTCTGCAGAAGCACAGTTCCCGCTCAGCCCAGTCAAAACTGTTCGCTGCTCTGGCACCCCAATGGTGGAACAAGCTCCCTCACGACGCCAGGACAGCGGAGTCACTCACCACCTTCCGGAGACACTTGAAACCCCACCTCTTTAAGGAATACCTGGGATAGGATAAAGTAATCCTTCTACCCCCCTTACCCCACCCCCCCCAAAAAAAAAAAAAAAATAAAAAAAAACATATTGGAAAGTGGTTATCCCCCTGGCTATAAGGTGAATGCGCCAATTTGTAAGTCGCTCTGGATAAGAGCGTCTGCTAAATGACGTAAATGTAAATGTAAATATAAGACTCGTTTTACTGTGGATATAGATACTTTTGTACCTGTTTCCTCCAGCATCTTCACAAGGTCCTTTGCTGTTGTTCTGGGATTGATTTGCAATTTTTGCACCAAAGTACGTTCATCTCTAGGAGACAGAATGCGTCTCATTCCTGAGCGGTGTGACGGCTGCGTAGTCCCATGGTGTTTATACTTGCGTACTGTTGTTTGTACAGATGAACATGGTACCTTCAGGTGTTTGGAAATTGCTCCCAAGGATGAACCAGACTTGTGGAGGTCTACAATAATTTTTCTGAGGTCTTGGCTGATTTATTTAGATTTTCCCATGATGTCAAACAAGAGACACTTGAAGGTAGGCCTTGAAATACATCCACAGGTACACCTCCAATTGACTCAAATGATGTCAATTAGCCTATTAGAAGCTTCCAAAGCCATGTGGTCCTCTGTAGCTCAATTGGTAGAGCGTGGCGCTTGTAATGCCAGGGTAGTGGGTTCGATCCCCGGGACCACCCATACGTAAAAATGTATGCACACATGTCTGTAATTCACTTTGGATAAAAGCGTCTGCTAAATGGCATATTATGATATCAGTCAAGTGTATGTAAACTTCTGACCACTGGAATTGTGATACAGTGAAATAATCGGTCTGTAAACAATTGTTGGAAAAATTACTTGTGTCATGCACAAAGTACAGTGGGGAAAAAAAGTATTTAGTCAGCCACCAATTGTGCAAGTTCTCCCACTTAAAAAGATGAGAGAGGCCTGTAATTTTCATCATAGGTACACGTCAACTATGACAGACAAAATGAGGAAAAAAAATCCAGAAAATCACATTTTTTATGAATTTATTTGCAAATTATGGTGGAAAATAAGTATTTGGTCAATAACAAAAGTTTCTCAATACTTTGTTATATACCCTTTGTTGGCAATGACACAGGTCAAACGTTTTCTGTAAGTCTTCACAAGGTTTTCACACACTGTTGCTGGTATTTTGGCCCATTCCTCCATGCAGATCTCCTCTAGAGCAGTGATGTTTTGGGGCTGTCGCTGGGCAACACAGACTTTCAACTCCCTCCAAAGATTTTCTATGGGGTTGAGATCTGGAGACTGGCTAGGCCATTCCAGGACCTTGAAATGCTTCTTACGAAGCCACTCCTTTGTTGCCCGGGCGGTGTGTTTGGGATCATTGTCATGCTGAAAGACCCAGCCACGTTTCATCTTCAATGCCCTTGCTGATGGAAGGAGGTTTTCACTCAAAATCACATGATACATGGCCCCATTCATTCTTTCCTTTACACGGATCAGTCGTCCTGTGGACAGGTGTCTTTTATACTGATAACAAGTTCAAACAGGTGCCATTAATACAGGTAACGAGTGGAGGACAGAGAAACCTCTTAAAGAAGAAGTTACAGGTCTGTGAGAGCCAGAAATCTTGCTTGTTTGTAGGTGACCAAATACTTATTTTCCACCATAATTTGCAAATAAATTCATTAAAAATCCTACAATGTGATTTTCTGGATTTTTTTTCCTCAATTTGTCTGTCATAGTTGACGTGTACCTATGATGAAAATGACAGGCCTCTCTCATCTTTTTAAGTGGGAGAACTTGCACAATTGGTGGCTGACTAAATACTTTTTTTCCCCACTGTAGATGTCCTAACTGACTTGCCAAAAGTATAGTTTGTTAAAAAGAAATGTGTGGAGTGGTTGAAAAACGAGTGTTAATGACTCCAACCTAAGTGTATGTAAACTTCTGACTTCAACTGTAGATCATACATCCATATAGATGGCATCAGAGTTATCCTCAGTGAGCAAGTTTTAGATAGAATAATACTATAGTATCCATGTCTGGAATCTATCTTCTGGATACTGTAACAGAGAGATACATTTTGGCCCCTTAGAGGGGGATGGGCTGACTAGTCCTTAGGGACCATGCAGCTCCGGGTGACAGAGAACACATAAATTAGGCTCAAGCCTACAAATCTACATCCTTCCTACAAACAGATCTCCCTCTCAAAGAGCTCATCTCTAGGACCCAGAATTGTTCCTAGTCAGTTCACATGGCCAGGAAAAACGAATTGCCCTCAAGGTTAAATGTGTTCCAATGATTTCCTGTCTCTGGCACAATCAGGAGGCTTCTCAAACCTGTGCATAAAGGTAGCCTAGCGGTTAAGGGTGTTGGACCAGTAACCAAGAGGTCGCTGGTTTGAAACCCAGAGCCGATTAGATTACAAATCTGTTGATGTGTCCTTTAGCAAGGCACTTAACCCTAATCGCTCCTGTAAGTCGCTCTGGATAAGACTGTCTACTAAAATGTCAAGCCTGGTCTGATACTGACCTCCACATGACATTGGCCTGTGGTCTAGTCCTCTGAGGTGCCAAATAGGGAATGATGCATCAGTAAACATCCTCTGGGATGCCAGGAAATATCACCACACTGAATGAGTGGCACGGTGGGGTTTGTGTTATGATAAACTCATCTCTCTGTGTTTAGAGGGACTATTGTTCATGTCTACTGTCAGGTGTTTTCAGCCCGGTGCATGTATAGCTCTATCTATGAATTTCACAGTGGAAAATGTCTATGAATTCATAAACACAGTGAATTTGAATTCACTGTCTATGAATTTCCAACTTCATAAAATTGCTAGGTGGCTACGGATGTAGGATCTTCATTTGAACCAGTTTGCTACAGCAGGAATATATTCCTGAGCAACAGGAAATGTGAATTATTATGGGGATTATAATTAATGACCATTTTAGTAGGGGTTGATTTGTTTTTTGTTAGGGCAAATCAAGTCTGAAATTTCAAAGTGGAAATTACAAACTTTAGAAGCCTTTTTAAAACTGAAACATACTACAAATGTGCATTTCCTGCTGTGCAGGAACATTCTCAGCAACAAAGAGTAATAAAATTAAGATCCTACATCTGTAGTATTACAGAGAAACAACAAAATATTTTTGTTTTATTAATTCATCAAGAAGGAATCAATGTGTTGGCCTTTGTTCTTCTGTGTGTGGGTTAGCCCAAATACCGCTTTTTACTTGCTGTCTGTGTCAGTTAAGATTAAAAAGACGGATGACTGTATCGCAAACGCTCACAAGCAAATCTTCCTGTGCCTGTGGCACTCTCCTCCACTCTCTTTTTAAAGCGGAAGAATCAGAGATAGCTGTTGGTGCACAGACTTTCTCTCTACATCTCTGTCTGTTCAAACAAACATGCTAACCTTCCCACTGACATAACCAGACAGACAGGCAATTTTAACTTATCAATTCTAGATGCTTTTGAGAAGAAGGCAGCACCAAACTGCTGGTATGATACATAACGTTTCTTAGAGCTTGGTGAGGGCGTGGTTGTCCTACAGTGTATGGTTATTTTGCATACAACTTTCCCACAACGTTCTGGGAATGGTGCACGATAGTTGTTTGGCTTGGAACATTCTCAGCACATTTAAGGAACTTGACCAAAAAACATAATTTTCTTGATTTTTCATTACTTTAATAGAACGTTTCCTAAAAGTAACATGGTTACATTTCATTTCAATTTTGGCAATGTTATAGCAACGTTCTTCAACTGGTTTGACATTGAGAATGTTCTCAAATAGTTCAGAGAACGTTAAGAAACAACGTTCTTCTGTGGGAATTTCAGTACTTCAGTATAATGTTTCCTACAGGTTTCCTCGTGGTTCTATTTAAAGTCATGTTCTCAAATTGTCCCAAGAACGTTAAGAAAACTTTCCATAAAAACCACAAGAAAACTTTAGTAACATTCAGAGAACGTTCTAAGAATGTTATTTAAAAACATATACATTCCATTCTCAGCATCAACAAAACTCTCTCTTATCCTCTACCTTGTTAAACTCTTAAGGATCGGACCCTTTTTTTCAATTTTCACCTAAAATGACCAAAATCTGTAGCTCAGGACCTGAAGCAAGGATATGCATATTCTTGATACCATTTGAAAGGAAACACTTTGAAGTTTGTGAAAATGTGAAATTAATGTAGGAGAATATAACACATTAGATCTGGTAAAAGATAATACAAACCAAAAAATATGCGTTTTCTATTCATTTTTTTGTTCCATCATCTTTGAAATGCAAGAGAAAGAAAAAGAAAAAAAACATTTAAGTACATAACTATAGAGAACATACAAAAATTATATGGTAATACAAAATGTAAGTTTACACACTCCCAGAAATGTCATACATGATGGATCATTAGCTTAAACACTAACTTTCACACATCTAGATGGCCGGGCGGGGTGGGTGTGGAGCCAGAGACAGCAAGGGTTCAAACTGTAGAACCCAGTTCCTACAATTGCATATAAAAATGGATTTTATCAAACAAAACTATGCTACATTTTATCTCTGGGACCCTCAGGATGACAAATCAGAGCAAGATTACTGAATATAAGTACATTATTTACCTTCAGAGGTGAATGTGTCAAACCAGTTGCCGTGATACATTTTGTTGTTCTGCACTTTCCTCAAACAATAGCATGGTATTTTTTCACTGTAATAGCTACTGTAAATTGGACAGTGCAGTTAGATTAATAAGATTTTAAGCTTTCTGCCCATATAAGACATGTCTATGTCCTGGAAAGTTTGCTATTACTTACAACAGTCATGCTAATCACATTAGCGCACGTTAGCTCAACCGTCCCGTATACGGGACACCGATGTGTTTCTAATTGGCCACACCTGATCTTAATGAGTGCTTGTTTCCTTTGAAATGTGGTCTGTTTGAATAGACTAAAATGAACAGCTTTGTATGCGTAAAAAACATGCCATGCTAGCTCCATTCTGGTGGTGCAGTGGACTAATTCCATGGATTGAGAAGAGAAGATTATAGGTTTGAATCTCACTGATGCCGTGCCACAATAAAAAATATGTGTTTGCATGATTAATGCCTAAGGAAATGAATTTACATCTGTGCTTAGAGTTTAAAATAGTTAACCAAAAATAAGCTAGCAGTCTTATTGAAACATTCAGTGAAAGTTTTAAGGAAGTTATTCAAAAAGCTCCAAATAACCTAGAATTTCCATTCTCAGAGCGTTTTTAAGCGCTTTGAGATTCTTTATGTAATGCACAACGCTATAAAACATCAGGGAACCATAGTAATACATTCTCAGAACCTCCCTGAAACCCAAACATTTACGTTCCCAGAAATGGCAACATTTTCACTACCATTCTCAGAACATAAAAAAACATTCAGTTTTACCGGTCAGGAAACGTATGGCTTTATTCCCAGAACCAATGGAAAACCAAAAATGTACGTTCCCACAACTTCCAAGGAACCAAATGTGCTAGCTGGGATGTGTGCATGTCTGGCAGGTTGACGTTTATTGTCTTGTGTCTTGTCCTGGAGGCAGAACTGAGCTATTTCCCCTTAGATAGGCCAGCTGCAAAGTCAAAAAGGCTATATTGTAAAAATTCATTTAAGGTTGGGGTTAATTTAAGGTTGGGGTTAGGAATAAGGGTAAGCAATGTGGTTAAGGTTAGGGTTAAGGTTAGGTTTAAAATCAGATTTTATGACTTTGTGGTTGTGGCCAGAACAAGATTCATGATGAAGAACGCTAACCTGTGTGTGTCTGTGTGTGTGTGGGTTTTTGTGTGTCTGTTTTTTGTATGTGTGTGTGTCTGTTTTTGATTTTACTATCCTTGTGGGGACCAGAAGTCCTCACAAGGATAGTAAAACAAGGAAAATTCGGACAAGTGGGACATTTCGCCGGTCCCCACAAGGAAAAAGTCAATTTTAGGCGTAGTGGTTAGGTTTAGGGTTACAATTAGGGTTACAATTAGGGTTAGGGTTAGGGTTAGAGGTTAGGTTTAGCATTATGGATAGGAGTTAGGATTAGGTTAAGGGGTTAAGGTTAGTGTTAGGTTAAGGGTAAGCGTTAGGGTAAATAGGATTTTGAAGGGGAATAAATTGTTTGGTCCCCCAAAGGATAGTAAAACAAACGTGTGTGTGTGTGTGTGTTTTTCCAGTAACTACTCTAAACAACCACCCATTTATTAAAAATAAAAATAAAAGCCTTTCAGTCCTTTTTTGTCCACGCAGTGAATTTTCCTATTTGGAGCCATGTCTTCTGAGTCTTTTCTCTGCAGTGAGTGACTCATGGCTGAGGACAGGCGCTAAATGAAATTGATTGGGCCTAAAGAGGCCTGGTTATCCGAGTCATCTCCACACTCCATGCCTGGGCCTCTCCAAAGCCCTCATCAATCAGGGGCAGGCCGAGCGGCAGGCAGGCAACGGTGCATGTGTTGATTAGGTGACTGGAGTGGTCCCTGGTTCACTGGCTGCTGAGGAAATTAAAGAGGCTGGTTGGAAGCGCTTCACACAAGGAGGAGATGCAGGGAAAATGGAAATCGCTGTTTTCTTGGGAATAATATAATCCACTCTGAAATGCAAATAGGCTGTTCTATAATGCTAAACTGGAGGCTAGCTAGCTCTCTCTGTCTCTTGTCTTGAACCGTGTTTTAATGTGCAGTGTGATGCTCATGGACTGTGACAGGAGCGGTTGAAAAGGACTCCGGTCACAACTGCCATGGCCAAAATAGGGCTTAATGTAACAATGCTGCCAGGACCCACCCACTAGTTCCCTAAAAACCTGAGAGGGATTCACATTGGAGCACCAGGAAGAAGAGTCTAATGTGGCTCTGTGAGCACACTGTACTATAAAACCTACATTTGTTGAGTAACATAATGGTTTACAGTCAAATGCTCTTGCTTTATTTTTGTCTCCAGGGTATCTCCACCGACACACCGTTCCGCTTTCCACATTCCACTTCTATATCACTCACGGGTCACGGGATCTCTGGCAGTGATATAAGAAATAACACACACTCCGCCACACACCTCACGCATAGCTTCCTTTATTGCCTCAGATAACAACCCTTCCACTGCCTTGGATCGGATGATGCAGTGGTCTGTGTCTGTGTCTGTGTCTGTGTCTGTGTCTGTGTCTGTGTCTGTGTCTGTGTGCATCTGTATGTGTGTGTGTGTGTGTGTGTGTGTGTGTGTGTGTGTGTGTGTGTGTGTGTGTGTGTGTGTGTGTGTGTGTGTGTGTGTGTGTGTGTGTGTGTGTGTGTGTGTGTGTGTGTGTGTGTGTGTGTGTGTGTGTGTGTGTGTGCGTGTGTACCCACATAAATATATACTTTTCAGAGCCCCAGCAACCCTGAAGAAGCTCACAAGTAGAGAGCATCAACACATCAGACGTCTCAGGCTCTGAGGATCAATGTCTGCAAGGCCAACCTTAAGCCCTATGTAGCTTTCACAGCTGTCCACAGCCCACATTTAGAATTGTATCTCTTCTCTTATTAGAAAGGAGGAATGGAAATCAATCCCAGTTATAGCAGCTGCCTGCCTGGCTAGTCTACACCACATCTCCCACCTTGAGCCAGTTTGCTACAACAGGAAAATTATCCTGCAGCAACAAGAAATGTGGATTATTATGTGGATTATTATTAATGGACATTTTTGTAGGGGTTGATAATTTCTCTGTAAGGGAAAATCAAGTCTGAAATGTCTGTGGAAATTACAAATGCCTTTTTAAACCTCAAATACACTACAAATTAAGATCCTACATATGTATACCTGTCACCCATTCTCTCTCTCTCTCTCTCTCTCTCTCTCTCTCTCTCTCTCTCTCTCTCTCTCTGTCTGTATTTTCTATTATAGCCTTTTGTCTTCTCCTTCTCCATTCAGCTGTGCCTCTCTCATATTTTGGTGTGAGAGCGAGGAGCGTTCCAGCAGGATGCACGCAGAGGCTTACTGAGTCTGCCTGGCCCTGCCAGCACCAGCTCTGGGTTTGGACGGCTGTCGGCTGTGACAGTTCTGATTGGTCCGTTTCTGTGCCCTGTGAGATGGAGCTGGGCCCTTCTGCTGCCTGCTCCCCTCTAGTGATCAGCCACTTCAGCAGCGCTGCATTACGCGAGGCTACACCACGCTAGCCAACACAACACTTGCCCCCAAACAACAAACAAGCAGCCTAGCTACCAGCAATCAGGCCCGCATTCGATAAGGACTGGACTGTCGCTTGGCTCAGCCAGCTCACAGTGCCAGTCAAATCATCCAGCAAAAGTCTTATAAAATAAATATTTGCATAGGCCTATTTTCACGGTTACTGCCTGCAGAATTGGCCCCGCTGCTTTTTGGATGTGGGGTCTGTGGTCCTCTGTAGCTCAGCTGGTAGAGCATGGCGCTTGTAATGCCAAGTTAGTGGGTTCGATCCCCGGGACCACCCATACACAAAAAAATATATGTATGCACGCATGACTGTAAGTCGCATTGGATAAAAGCGTCTGCTAAATGGCATATTATATTATTATTATATTCTGTGGTTGGCTGTGTGATTGGTGGGTTTGATTGAAGTGAGCGGTCCTGGCTGGAATGAGATGTGGACTGTGACTGACAGACGTGGGCACAAGGAGCAGATGCCTCAACTACAACATGCTATAAACCCAAAACATGAGTCATGCCAATGCTGCCTGCCCATCCACTCCTCTGTCTTTTATGAGCCTCTGAATAAGCAGCTGTCACTGCCACACACACACACACACACACACACACACACACACACACACCTGTGTACACACATTCTGCACAGTCATACAGTATGTATGTATGTATGTATGTATGTATGTATGTATGTATGTATGTATGTATGTATGAATGATAGGACTTAACTGAAGAATGAATACAGGAGTTCATCAGGACTTTGCTTTTCTCCAACCGATATGTGCTCCATTTGTCTGATTGGTGTTATGTGGTTCTAGCACCTTATTCAATATGCCAGGTCATGTTACGGTCTATATTTATGAACATATGGCAAGTCAATACCTAATTGGAAGGTGGAGAGGACTATTTAAAAACCTGTACAGATTTGTGAGTAGCAGTGGGGATTGGGGGAACAGGTGGAAGAGGGGCACGATTCAACAGCGCCACCATCATCTCTCTACTAGTACTGCACTGACAAAATAGACAAATTAATTTACTTACAAAATAGCATGATTCCTGTGAATACATTTAGCATTTTTCGTGACTATAATACATGTTAACTTTTACAACTGTTTCAATATTATTCATTTCTGAGTAATTTGTTATCAGATATGTTTTCCCAAAACTAGGAGGCTTATTTGTACATTTATGACAAACACTTGAAATATTTTTGTGCTGGCTAAAGGGTCTTTGAAGTGAAAGGGCTGTGCTGTGAATCCTGAGAACAGAGCAACAATACTAAAGAGCCCACAGCACAGTGTGGGCTGCATGGATTGTACCTCAAAGACAGAAAGAGAGAGCAGGAGAGGAGGATGGGGATGGTGTTTATTCTTTCATTTTTCCTTTGTAGTCAGAGACTACTTGTGCTCAAAGTGCCTGCCTGCGCTTCACGTATTTCATGACGCAATCTCTGTGTGTTCCTCTCATAGCCTACCCACTGGGCACACACTGGGCACACACTGGTTGAATCAAAGTTGTTTCCACGTCATTCCACTGGGCACAGACGTTGAATGGACGTCTGTGCCCAGTGGATACTTCCTTTCTCTCCCGTCCTTTTTCCTCTGAAAATACACCCACTGTAGGGGAGCTTTATACTGTGAAGACGCCTGGGTCTGTGCTTGAGCCCTATTCAATTATTGCACAGGCTAAATCAATCAACAGACTAGCCCTCCAGTAAATGACCAGCCATTTGGAGCAATGTGCACCCTGTCAAAGGTGTGGTGCACCCCTCCAGCTGCTGTAAATGGTCTGCCTGGGAGGCTGAGAGAGAGGATGGGGTTTATCCCAGAGAAACACCCTGCTTGGGGCTATCTATTGTGGCTGATCTGACTGTGTGCCTAGGAGGCTGTTCGCTTTGGGGACTGCCTGGCTGTGACTGTAGAGTGGTGGTTCTCCCTGCCTCTCTCTCTCTCCCAGCCACACTGGATGTTTGTGCTATTAATTTGACCCATGCTCTGCTCAATGTGCTGTGCTGATGTGTTCGCAGTGGGGGAACACATACATAAACAAGCTCAAAGTGCCTCACTGTGTTTTGTGTGTGTGTGTTCCCAGAAACCAATGTTTTTGCCTCTCTTTGGTTTCATATTGGAGTGTCTCTACAAAGTCCTATTCAAACATCACATTGTGATGTAAACCAGACCTTACAACATGAGAGTGAAGATGAGAGATGTTTTCACATGCACTATAAATATGATGTATTCCTTTACTGCAAGGTCTTAAGTCCAGGGCCACTTCTGACTTGACATCATGCTTGATCGGGGTGAGCAGCATGTCTACTGCTCCATGGCTGATGATGATTTGATTATGTGTGTTTCATGGCTGGAGTTTTAACTGTCAAACCTCAAACTGAGAGCCCAGCTCTCTGTCAGAGCAGCTCACTGATACATTACCATGTCCCGCAGTTAAACCACCTGCTATTCTAAATGTCACTGGCTGAAGGGTGACTGTGGCTGGTAGCCTGGCGGGTAGGAGCTTTGGGCCAGTAACTGAAAGGTTTCTGGATCGAATCCCCAAGCTGACAAGGTAAAAATCTGTTGTTCTGCCCCTGCGCAAGGCAGTTAACCCACTGTTACCTGGGCACCAATGATGTGGATGTTGATTAAGGCAGCCCCCCGCACCTCTCTGATTCAGAGGGGTTGGATTAAATGTGGAAGACACATTTCAGTTGAATGCATTCAGTTGTACAACTGACTAGGTATCTCTCTCTCAGCCCTTCTGTCTTTCTCTCTCTCAACCCCTCTCTGCTCCTCCCAGCTTCCCTCTATCTCTGCCAAAATACAAACTCACTACTAAGGATTATGGTAATACAATTTTAAGACTTTTTTGTTTAACAAGGCACACACTGTGGACTAAGACCTGCTTATAATTAAGCTTAGAAAAAGAAGATGAATTAATATCTCTGATATGCAACTGCTATCATTGTGCAGATAGACTCCTATAGGTTTATTGTATTCAATTTGATTACCTTTATTACATTTTCTTGTGCTGTCTGTTTGCCACTTTCAGGTTGATTTGATTGTTTTCCACAGCATTTTAGGAGCCAAAATGCAGACGGGGCGATGGAGAAGTACATACTGTATAGGCTATGTGAAATAACGAATGTGAATATAATACATGATAATTAGTTACGCACATAAAATATGACATTAGCACACAACATCTTGGCATTTTATGCTCGAGAGTTTAATTCCCCCTTACTTCTAAAGGCTTTTAGTAGATAATTATCACTGTGGGTCATGTTATGATCAGTTGCCTAAATACCCCGGTGTCGCAGAGCACAGCTGGTGCTTGTTTACCTTACCTTTATGAGTTTGCACCTGATCTGCGCGGACACCATATGGCTGTTTCGCAGGTTGCCCACACGGAACATGAGGCACAGTTTTCCGTCGCGCTGCGAGATCACTGAGTCCTGGCTAAACATAAGCGTCTCTGCGCGCTTCTTGGGCTGGGACATTTTAATGAACATGCAGCCGATCAGAAAGGCGTCCACGATGGACCCCAGCAGCGACTGGAACAAGAAGAGAATGATGCCCTCCGGACATTTCTCCGTGATGTAGCGGTAGCCGTAGCCGATGGTGGCCTCGGTCTCTATGAAGAATAGGAAAGCGGAGGGGAAGTTGTAAACGTTGGCAACGCAGGGGGTATAGGACGAGTCGTGGCCATGGTTTATATCCCCTCTGATGTAGGCGATGATCCACCACATAGAAGCCATGACCAGCCACGCTACTGTATAGGTCAGAACAAAGATAAGCAAGTTCCATCGCCACTTGAGGTCCACCAAGGTGGTGAAGAGGTCGGAGATATATCGGCTGGTCTCCCCGCCGAGGTTCCCGTGCTGCACGTTGCAACGGCCGTTCTTCTCCACGAACCGCTGGCGTTTCTTTTTGACAGGTGCTGAAAAAGCGGTGGTGTCACGGTTTGTATTCACAACCTGATAGTCCTCCCCAAATTTCCTCCGTAGCGCGGCCATAACTTTACCAGAGCGTGTAAAAATCACTTGCAGATTTGATCCATTACTTTGTTTTCTTAATTTCACAAATACTTGTTATCTGCAGTGCGTAAAGGACTCCATGGCCAATAACGCGCTGCGCAAGGATCTGGGTATCCTCTCCAAAACAGTGCACACTTTACAAAAGCTTTTAACCTACTCTCACCGGCTTTAGTTGAACATTTTCCACAAAAAATATATGATGGATTGGTGTGCAATAAGGAGGTGATGGTCGTTCGCTCGCTGTCCATCTGCTTTAGATTCAAGTGAGAGTGCGCTCCAAGTAGACTATACAGTCTCCTGAAAAGACATGCCCATACTGAGAGCTAGTGAGAGACTGTGTGTGTGTGTGTGTGTGTGTGTGTGTGTGTGTGTGTGTGTGTGTGTGTGTGAGAGAGAGAGAGAGAGAGAGAGAGAGAGGAGAGGGGTTATTCAATGTAATGTATCATCAGATTTTTTAAACAATTAAAATAAATAACAAATATGTCATTCAAAAACAGTATTCCTTGAGGAGAGGTAGGCCTGTCTACGAGTAGACCTGCGGATAGGATAATTACAAAAAACAACCACTTGATTAGGCTACCGTAGCCTAATGAAACTCGGGATGGTTGGTCCCCATGCAGCCCTCTCCGCTACCCCTCTCAAGTCAGACACTGCCACCTAGCGGACAGAAAACGCACGTACAATCGTATGAGCGTAGCGCAGGGGTCAGTGATTTAGTGAGCCTATACTTTTCTTTGAGGCCCTCTATAAAAACAGTCAAATAAAAACAGTGTTTATTAATTTACTCCAATTTTGCTTTGCAGCAACTTTCCCGTACATTATATTGCCACAGCTCCAAATTCAACCCCCTTGCTAATGTAGTAGCTCTCCTCTAGTTTCCTCTGGAGAGGTTGTTATTGTTTCAAACATACTCCAGGCCCTTTTCAGACATGTCCCAGAGGACGTCTTCAAAACGGTGGGTAGGTTCGACCTTGGCACTCGGTGCAAATCAGCCCAGCACAAAGGAGTGTATTGTAGCTGTAGAAGTTGGCTCAATCCCCTACATAGATATGTCACCTTCCGGAGACACTTGAAACCCTACCTCTTTAAGGAATACCTGGAATAGTATAAAGTAATCCTTCTTCCCCTACCCACCATAAAATAAAAAATAAAAACATTATAATAAAAGGTGGTTGTCCCACTGGCTATAAGTTGAATGCACCAATTTGTAAGTCGCTCTGGATAAGAGCGTCTGCTAAATGATGTAAATGTAAATATGCTATAATGTTAATCCCTGTTAGTCCAATTCTGTCTGTCTGTCCATTTCACATGATCAGTGATGTCCAGGTCATTTGATCTACACTGAGTGTACAAAACATCCATGACATAGACTGACTGGGTGAATCCAGGTGAAAGCTATGATCACTTAAATCCACTTCAATCAGTGTAGATGAAGGGGAGGAGACAGGTTAAAGGAGGATTTTTAAGCCTTGAGACAATTGAGACATGTAAGTTCCTTTGAATGGGGTATGATAATAGGTGCCAGGCGCACCGGTTTGTGTGAACTCTGCTGGGTTTTTCACACTCAACCATTTCCCGTGTGTATCAAAAATGGTCCACCACCCAAAGGACATCCAGCCAATTTGACACAACTGTGGGAAGAATTGGAGTCAACATGGGACAGCATCCCTGTGGAACGCTGTCGACAGCCTGTAAAGTCCATGCCTCGACAAATTGAGGCTGTTCTGAGGGCAAAAGGGGGGACTGATTTAGATATGGGACACCAGGTGGGTGTAATTCATTATCAGGTAGAACAGAAAACCAGCAGGATCTGGACCTTGTAGGGTAAGAGTTGAATAACCCTGGACTAGATTAAGCACACCTATAAAATGAGGAAGCAAAACTTATATGCAACATAAGTGGCCCACAAGGAGATAACCAGCTGTTTCACTGTGATCAGTCACTTAGGTATAGCTAGCTGCACCAGTAATCTAACAAACAGATAGACAATGCATGGGTGTGCTGCTGTGTTCAAATGAAATGAGGATGGGTCCCCAGAGGTTAGATACTCAACAGATATTTTCCTAACACTTTGTTTTTACCACCTATGTTGAAATAAGAGTATTGAGTCATTGTCAAAGATACTGTATCAGCAACTGGCAGGAAATACCAGTTTAAAATGAACGAGTTGGACCTTATTAGATTAAATGTTTATTACTTTCCTCTGGAACATAATATCACAAGACTGACTGGTGTAATTTTCTCTCCGGCTCTAAATCATAGTGAGGGAGGTATCAAATAAAGAAGTTATATGGATTCTTTGCAGATGTATCGTTTTCATTGATAGGCCTGTTGAAAACTGTATTAAAAGCATCCATCAGAAATGATCTAGCAGATGAATATAATGGGAAGTATTGTGTGTGTGTGTGTGTGTGTGTGTGTGTGGCCATGAATATTGAAATGAACTGAACCAGCCTTTAGAGTGACGTCATTTTGAATATTGTATAGCTACCGGTGTGTTTATGCTAGAGATTGACCGTCTTGTAGTGGCTACAGCGCAATCCCCTCTTTCCGCTGTCAGCCGATGTAAAGTTTGGGCCTATTCCATAACATGGGGCTTGTGAAAGCACCCTTTTTTTACACATGAAAGGATCCGGACAAGAAAATCATCACGAAATCGGCTGTAAAACCCAAACCGTGTGAGCTACAAAGTAATATTTCGAAGAGGTCTTCTCACAAAACCGACAGTCCAGACCAAACCGTTGGTGCTACAAAATAATATGTCACCAATAACGAAAGGAGGCTCTCACGAACAGAAAGGTGTCAGTTGTTTTGCTCTACTACACACACAAGCTTCAGGGGAGTCATCTGAAGGTAACCCAGTACTGGGCTGTAGAAATTACAAAAAGTGCATAGGGGGTCAAATGTGCCAAAAATAACGTGACCAAACATTTTATTTTTTTCTAATATCTCTCAGATATAGGAAAGACATTTCCAAACCTTGTTCCTAATGATTAATTTTTTGACATTCTGTTTTGCCTTTTATGAATGTGTTATTCAATGTGTTTCTATGGGCTACAGCAGTGAAGGCCAAATTCAATGTTTCATCAAATCATTTATATATACAGTGGGGAGAACAAGTATTTGATACACTGCCGATTTTGCAGGTTTTCCTACTTACAAAGCATGTCGAGGTCTGTAATTATTATCATAGGTACACTTCAACTGTGAGAGACGGAATCTAAAACAAAAATCCAGAAAATCACATTGTATTATTTTTAAGTAATTAATTTGCATTTTATTGCATGACATAAGTATTTGATACATCAGAAAAGCATAACTTAATATTTGGTACAGAAACCTTTGTTTGCAATTACAGAGATCATACGTTTCATGTAGGTCTTGACCAGGTTTGCACACACTGCAGCAGGGATTTTGGCCCACTCCTCCATACAGACCTTCTCCAGATCCTTCAGGTTTCAGGGCTGTCGCTGGGCAATACGGACCTTCAGCTCCCTCCAAAGATTTTCTATTGGGTTCAGGTCTGGAGACTGGCTAGGCCACTCCAGGACCTTCAGATGCTTCTTACGGAGCCACTCCTTAGTTGCCCTGGCTGTGTGTTTCGGGTCATTGTCATGCTGGAAGACCCAGCCACGACCCATCTTCAATGCTCTTACTGAGGGAAGGAGGTTGTTGGCCAAGATCTCGCGATACATGGCCCCATCCATCCTCCCCTCAATACGGTGCAGTTGTCCTGTCCCCTTTGCAGAAAAGCATCCCCAAAGAATGATGTTTCCACCTCCATGCTTCACGGTTGGGATGGTGTTCTTGGGGTTGTACTCATCCTTCTTCTTCCTCCAAACACGGCGAGTGGAGTTTAGACCAAAAAGCTATATTTTTGTCTCAACAGACCACATGACCTTATCCCATTCCTCCTTTGGATCATCCAAATGGTCATTGGCAAACTTCAGACGGGCCTGGACATGCGCTGGCTTGAGCAGGGGGACCTTGCGTGCGCTGCAGGATTTTAATCCATGACGGCGTAGTGTGTTACTAATGGTTTTCTTTAAGACTGTGGTCCCAGCTCTCTTCAGGTCATTGACCAGGTCCTGCCCTGTAGTTCTGGGCTGATCCCTCACCTTCCTCATGATCATTGATGCCTCACGAGGTGAGATCTTGCATGGAGCCCCAGACCGAGGGTGATTGACCGTCATCTTGAACTTCTTCCATTTTCTAATAATTGCGCCAACAGTTGTTGCCTTCTCACCAAGCTGCTTGCCTATTGTCCTGTAGCCCATCCCAGCCTTGTGCACGTCTACAATTTTATCCCTGATGTCCTTACACAGCTCTCTGGTCTTGGCCGTTGTGGAGAGGTTGGAGTCTGTTTGATTGAGTGTGTGGACAGGTGTCTTTTATACAGGTAACGAGTTCAAACAGGTGCAGTTGATACAGGTAATGAGTGGAGAACAGGAGGGCTTCTTAAAGAAAAACTAACAGGTCTGTGAGAGCCAGAATTCTTACTGGTTGGTAGGTGATCAAATACTTATGCAATGCAAATTAATTACTTAAAAATCATACAATGTGATTTTCTGGATTTTTGTTTTAGATTCCGTCTCTCACAGTTGAAGTGTACCTATGATAAAAAATTACAGACCTCTACATGCTTTGTAAGTAGGAAAACCTGCAAAATCGGCAGTGTATCAAATACTTGTTTTCCCCACTGTATATATATATATATTTGTTTATACCTACAGGGGTCCTAAAATTCAAAATCAAATTCCATCTTAAAACAATTCCATATCCTAGCTTAGTAGATATTGCAATCTAAGGGCTTAGAGTAGACCTACAGGGGCACCTTGCCAACAGAGATTTTTACTATAGCTAATCTTAACCACTGCTCCTTTTTACTGAGAACTACCAGGACATAAAGCCCAAACACAAGCCCACCATGAGCCAGAGAGGCCAGGGTCAATGTGCAGACATAGAGAGAGAGAGAGAACCTTGGGGAAATCCTCTGCATTATCATTAACAGCAGACTAGTTAATTTTCTCAGTGAAAACAATGTACTGAGCAAATGTCAAATTGGCTTTTTACCAAATTACCGTACGACAGACCATGTATTCACCCTGCACACCCTAATTGACAAACAAACAAACCAAAACAAAGGCAAATTCTTCTCATGCTTTGTTAATTTCAAAAAAGCTTTTGACTCAATTTGGCATGAGGGTCTGCTATACAAATTGATGGAAAGTGGTGTTGGGGGGAAAACATACGGCATTATGAAATCCATGTACACAAACAACAAGTGTGCAGTTAAAATTGGCAAAAGACACACACATTTCTTTCCACAGGGCCGTGGGGTGAGACAGGGATGCAGTTTAAGCCCCACCCTCTTCAACATATATATCAACGAATTGGCGAGGGCAACAAAACAGTCTGCAGCACCCGGCCTCACCCTACTAGAATCTGAAGTCAAATGTCTACTGTTTGCTGATGATCTGGTGCTTCTGTCACCAATCTAGGAGGGCCTACAGCAGCACCTAGGTCTTCTGCACAGATCTGGGCCCTGACAGTAAATCTCAGTAAGACAAAAAATAATGGTGTTCCAAAAAAGGTCCAGTTGCCAGGACCACAAATACTAATTCCATCTAGACACCGTTGCCCTAGAGCACACAAAAAACTATACATACCTCGGCCTAAACATCAGCGCCACAGGTAACTTCCACAAAGCTGTGAACGATCTGAGAGACAAGGCAAGAAGGGCCTTCTATGCCATCAAAAGGAACATACAATTCAACATACCAATTAGGATCTGGCTAAAAATACTTGAATCAGTTATAGAACCCATTGCCCTTTATGGTTGTGAGGTCTGAGGTCCATCACCAACCAAGAATTCACAAAATGGGACAAACACCAAATGGAGACTCTGCATGCAGTATCCTCCTTGTACAACGTAAAACACCAAATAATGCATGCAGAGCAGAATTAGGCCGATACCCAGTAATGATCAAAATCCAGAAAAGAGCCGTTAAATTCGATAACCACTTAAAAGGAAGCGATTCCCAAACCTTCCATAACAAAGCCATCACCTACAGAGAGATGAACTTGGAGAAGAGTCCCCTAAGCAAGCTGGTCCTGGGGCTCTGTTCACAAACACAAACAGACCCCACAGAGCCCCAGTACAACAACACAATTAGACCCAACCAAATAATTAGAAAACAAAGAGAATTACTTGACACATTGGAAAGAATGAACAAAAAAACAGAGCAAACTAGAACGCTATTTGGCCCTAAACAGAGAGTACACAGTGGCAGAATACCTGACCACTGTGACTGACCCAAACTTAAGGAAAGCTTTGACTATGTACAGACTCAGTGAGCATAGCCTTGCTATTGAGAAAGGCCATCGTAGGCAGACCTGGCTCTCAAGAGAAGACAGGCTATGTGCACACTGCCCACAAAATGAGGTGGAAACTGAGATGCATTTCCTAACCTCCTGCCAAATGTATAACCATATTAGAGACACATATTTCCCTCAGATTACACAGATCCACAAAGAATTCGAAAACAAACCCAATTTTGATAAACTCACTTATCTACTGGGTGCAATCCCACAGTGTGCCATCACAGCAGCAATATTTGTGACCTGTTGCCACAAGAAAAGGGCAACCAGTGAAGAACAAACATCATTGTAAATACAACCCATATTATGTACTTTAACTATTTGCACATTGTTACAACATTTACATTTTTTACATTTTAGTCATTTAGCAGACGCTCTTATCCAGAGCGACTTACAGGAGCAATTAGGGTTAAGTGCCTTGCTTAAGGGCACATCGACAGATTTTTCACCTAGTCGGCTCGGGGATTAGAACCAGCGACCTTTCGGTTACTGGCACAACGCTCTTACCCACTAAGCTACCTGCCGCCCTACAACACTGTATATATACATAGTATGACATTTGAAATGTCTTTATTCTTTTGGAACTTCTGAGTGGAATGTTTACTGTTCATTTGTATTGTTTATTTCACTTTTGTTTACTACCTACTTCACTTGCTTTGGCAATGTTAATATACGTTTCCCATGCCAATAAAGCCCTTAAATTGAAATTGAATTGAGAGAGAGAGAGTTGTAGAAGTAGTCAGCCAGAGAGCAGGAGACTGTCTGGAGGGAGAGAGGCTGGATTCAATACAATCTAATTAGACCCAGTCAAGTAGAACAAAATGCACAAACACAGAGATGGAATTAGTGGAAGCATTTGGGATATTTGAAATGGTGTATATGCGTCCCAGTAACATATTCTTATCAGGGATTTAGTGGTAAAATATTAGGTTGGTGAACTCTGAAAAGTAAAGCTTCCTATACTTTCAATGCATTTTTCCGCAAAGTTTGGGTAAGCTGTTGGGCAAAAAAAAAGTGGGTAAACTGCGTTTACATGTGGTTGTCCTCCACTAGACCACTGCTCTTAATCCCAATATAATATTATAGTGTAGAAGCAGAACTACCGCAGTACAACTGTAATGTAGACACACAACTAAGATGGTTAATGATGAAATACTTGAACGGATTTCTTTTTTTAATCGTCATGGCAATCATCATTTCTGAATTATCAAGACAAAAATATCAAAGCCTTTCAAAATGCCTTTCCAGCCATGTTGAGATTTCCTATGCTGTTGTTTGACTGGCAGGGGTTTTCCTCAATGAGGAACTTAGTTCTGCACATCAAGGCCAGACACTCAGCCTGGCCTGTCAATCATCCCTCGCTCCTTGGCTTCCAATAATAGACAAAGAATGTAATGTGATATTCAGAAATTCTATTTTGTGCGGATCGTCTCTCATGTTGGGCGGATCTGGGGGGAGGAGAGACAAAGGAACAGAGGAAGGGAGACAGTGGAAATACATAATAATGCAATGCACTGAATTATAGATGAGTAAAGACAATTGATAACCATCTATGAGCAGTTTGTCACGTGACCCAGCAAGTTGCCTTAAATACCAGACGAGGTAATGATGTCTGAGTCCCAAAATGGCAACCTATTCCATATTTAGTGCACTAGGGCTCTGGTCAGAAGTCATGTATTATAAAGGGAATAGGGTGTCATTTTTTTTCCTGCTGTCTCAGTTGGACCTGTAGTGGGGTAATACTTATCATTATATATATATATATACACACACACACATATATATATATATATATATATATATATATGTGTGTGTATATATACACACATATATATATACATATATACACACACACACCTCACAAGCGACCTGTGATAAAACTATGTCATTTGTATGTTAACAAAGTCTATTAAACGGAATATCTGACTCCATAAAGATGATTTAGCAATGTGCAAGAGACTATTGATGAGTTACAGTAATAGAAAGGTCAAGAAAGGTCTGAGAATGGAATTCTAAAGGCAAATAGATGTAATATAATTGTAAAATGAACGATTCATTATACAAGGCATGAAGCTTAAGTTACAAAGCATTAACAACCATGACAAGGCATATTCTAGGCATGATCAAAGAGGGTGAGCGAGAGAGAAGTCATAGCCTGAAAGGCCATGTCCCCAAGAGTCCCTGGGGAGGAAAGAGAGAAGAGTATCTCACCAGCGCAGGTCAGGAACAAAGAAAAAGAGACAATGAATCTGAGACCCCTTTATAACATCTGTGTTGATTGGATTCAAAATCTGAGTTGTTCACCAATAGTATTACTGTAAAGTTAACCTCCAATCAGATATTAGACCTACAGAATGTAAAGACAACTGAACCTCTGCTTCACAGAGGTGTGACAGAATGGAAGATGTCAAGAGCAACACAAAGGCTGAATTCCTAAGACAACACAAAGGAAATCCTTGTATACAGTGTAAAGACTCACTTGGGGGGGCTAGGCCACCCTACAGACCTGTTCATCCTTGGTAGTCAAGGATAGCTTGCAGGTACAGACTAGCTCTCTCCTCAGTCTCCTCTGCGCAGAGAGAGGATTGGTTTACCTGGGGGTGCGGTGGTGGTGAAGCCTCTGACGCCTTTCTGTCCCATCCACATCCTTAACCGCTGGGCTGGAAGGAGACAGTGATGGAAAGCTGATCTTTATCTATCCTCGAACTGACAATACAATGATACAATTTCTAGAACCTGAAAGGGTTCTTCGCCTGTCCCCATAGGAGAACCCTTTGAAGAACCCTTTTTGGTTCCAGGTATAACCCTCATGGTGGAAAAAGTACCCAATTGTCATATTTGAGTAAAAGTAAAGCTACCACAATAGAAAATGACTCAAGTAAAAGTAACCCAGTAAAATTCTACTTGAGTAAAGGTCTAAAAGTATTTGGTTTAAAATATACTTAAGTATCAAAAGTCAATGTAATTACTAAAATATACTTAAATATCAAAAGTAAAAGTATAAATAATTTCAAATTCCTTATATTTGTGATGGGTGATTTGAAGGAGTCAGGCGCAGGAGGGTAAATCACAGAATAACAGGATTTATTCCGGAATACAGAGTTACGCAGTAATGCGTCAAAACAGTCCAGTGTGCAAAACAGGTGCACTGGAACCAACAAGGCACACGGCGAAAATAACCTGGCGATACAAAATACAAGGAGCTCAACCGAGCTTCACTATCCTCACAATAAACAATCACACACAAAGACAAGGGGGCAGAGGGAACACTTATACAGGTACTGATGAGGGGATATGAACTAGGTGTGTGTAATGAACAAGACAAAACCAATGGAATTATGAAATGAGGAATGGCAGTGGCTAGAAGGCCGGTGACGGCGAACGCCGAAGCCTGCCCTAACAAGGAGAGGAGGCAGCTTCGGAGGGAGTCGTGACAATATTAGGCAAACCAGACAGCAACATCTTCTTGTTTTTTTTATTTACAGATAGTCAGAGGCACACTCCAACATTCAGACATCATTTACAAACGAAGCATGTGTGCCGCCAGATCAGAGGCAGTAGGGATGACCAGGGATGTTCTGTTGATAAGTGTGTGAATTTGACCATATTCCTGTCCTGCTAAGCATTCAAAGTGTAACAAGTACTTTTGGGTGTCAAGGAAAATGTATGGAGTAAAAAGTACAATATTTTCTTAAGGAATGTAGTGAAGTAAAAGTAAAAGTAGTCAAAAATATAAATAGTAAAGTAAAGTACAGATACCCCAAAAAACTTCTTAAGTAGTACTTTAAAGTATGTTTACTTAAGTACTTTACACCATTGACCCCTGTAGCTCAGTTGGTAGCGCGTGGCGCTTGCAATGCCAGGGTTGTGGGTTTGTTTCCCACGGGGGGCCAGTATGAAAATGTATGCACTCACTTAACTGTAAGTCGCTCTGGATAACAGTGTCGACTAAAATGTAAATAACCCTTTTGGGTTCCACGTAGAACCCTTTCCACAGAGGTTCTACTTGGAGCCAAAAAGGGTTCCCCTATGGGGACAGCCGAAGGACCCTTTTGGAACCCTTTTTCTAAGAGTGTGGTCCTGTGTGTGTGTGTGTGTGTGTGTGTGTGTGTGTGTGTGTGTGTGTGTGTGTGTGTGTGTGTGCGAGAGAGATAGAGGGTGTTGGTCCCAGAGTGTGTCTCACAGTATGTGGTAGTAGAGTATGGTAGTATTGTTAAAGAGGTGTCTTGCTATGCATACTAATGATAAAAATCAACCAAACGTCCACATTGATCACCTCAGTGTATATCTTCAAGCAGTGGCCCTGATGAACTTTCTGTTTAATGGAGGGGAATGTTTAATGTATGCCCATATCTTTACATTATCACCATCTAATCTCTGATCATCCCATAGATCTCTCCACAACAGCCATATGCACCCCAGCCTAGCATTGTGTCACACTGCTGAATTTGATGATTAGAGAAGTCCTAATGCATATTTAAACGCTTTGAGATGAGAAGTGAGTTCAAATATACAGCTGCTGTCAGCAATATGGGTTGTTATCAGGAATATATTAAGAAGACGGGGGAGGGCAGTGGGGCACACATCAAAAGGCAACCCACTGACCCTCTGCATTAACTCATACCGTCTCCATTTCAATTATGCTCTCCTCTGAATTAATTGGGTTGTTAACACAGGCAATTAGGAGTCAGGCTGAGGCCAGAGGAAAAGGGGGATATAGTCTGATGAGTGGTGGTTAGATATATACACATTCATTCACACAGCCAGTAGATCTATGGGGCACTTATTCATATCCAATTCAGAGATGCCGCATCACTTCAGAGAACGTCTCTAATGATTGTTCCTCCCTTGGCTAGTTTGATGTGTGTTGTTAGTAGGCTATTCTTTCCCTCTCTCTTTCATTCTCTTTTCATATTTTCAGGACCACTACTTGTTTTTAAGGGTCGCTCTGTTCACAGGAGACCAGACCACTGTGACTAATTAGTCTGAAGCTATTTCAGGAATTGATTTATTTTGTGCTAGATATGCCACAATATCCATGCAGCACAGTAGCATTGAATAGCAGAGCTCTATCAATGTACACTTTTAAGAGATGGTGAGGTGTCCTATTTTTTTCAGTAATTGGGACCCAGGGGGACAGTCACAGTTTTGAAACGTGTACACAATGAGGGAGGCGAAATATCCTCAAGGCTGGAACATAGTTTTAAGAAACCATTATTCACACTGTCAATAGTTTATTAATTGTTTTACCTAGGTTTCAGTAAATAACTAATTAGATATTGTGGATGCATAGTCTACCCTAAATGTTAAATACTAAATCTGTAATTTCAATAGCCTGACCCTACCATTTTGTTAGGTAGAACATAGGCTAAACAACGAATGGAGTAATGCGACTTTAGATTTTGGTTTATGATAGACAGTTGTACTAAATTCACAAGGCATGTACATTCTTCAAGAATCAATGGGTATCCTGGAACATTGCACATTATTATTTATGTTTCTTGCATATTTGATTTCCACATAGGCAACTACAACTAATCACAAACCCTTTTATAAACTGATGACAGCGTTTTCATAAAATTCTAACATTTTTATTATAATTTTAATCTGGTTTAGGTAGTTAAAAGACATTGGGCTCCCGAGTGGCACAGCGGTCTAAGGCACTGCATCTCAGTGCTTGAGGCGTCACTACAGACCCCCTGTATCACAACCGGCCAGTCAGGTGTAGGCTGTCATTGTAAATAAGAATTTGTTCTTAACTGACTTGCCTAGTTAAATAAAGATAAAAACATTAGACCTATCAGTTATGCTAACATGAATGAAATGGCACAGCACAGCACCTTCAGTTAACCAAATTACACTAATATTTCTGTTGAATTTGGTGTACGTTGTTCAAAATGATAACGCATATGTCCTCGCACTGCGTGTTTATTCCCGGCACAGTGCTCCCCTGCCCCAGATCAAAGCGTGCGTCTATGACTCTTAGCAGGACCCGTCCGCTATACCCATAATTCCCCGCGCTGAGACAAAATGAAGGAATACAGCCACTGCGGGAGAACAATATTTGGGCTCTAAAGATTGAAACAGACGACCAAAGGTGAAATAAACCAGCCGAAAGAGCTATTGGTGGTCATGCACTGGTAAGATAAAAGGAAATATACATTTTGGGCGAGTTTAAATATGGGAAAATCCGGCAAGAGTGTGGGACAGACAACAAAGCGCAACGCTAGCTAGCATACCGTTGCTGGAGCCGAGCATCAATTGTTCGCTTGAGTTGCATGGGCCATTTGTTATGGGTACGTCGCACAAAATGCTCAGTTATGTTTTCGTTCAGTCCTCACCCAATGTCTGTTAGAGGTTCAAGTAGTATATATTAACCTTATCAACTGTTTTAATTAGTTAGCCAGGTATTATCTATTTCATAACCGAAAATTTTAAATGAAGTGCTCGAAATATGTTGACGAATGACGACACACCGTGTTGTCTGAAATCGCTTGCGAGTGCAAAGGCCGACTCGCAAATTTGTCAATCAAAATTATTTTAGAATGAATTCCATAACTTGGAATCGATGTAGGATTACGTCAGGCGAGAACGTCAGATCATCACATGTTTGGTGTAATGTTAAATTCAGTATATGGTCTAATTTATTTTTACCGAGTATCACTGTTATGCTGATGGCCATATTAGCTAATAATTGCATGATCCTGTATCACAAAGGGCCTGGCAGGCTGGTTAGCCAAATGGCTAATTGCTTGGTGGCTAGCCAGACGTTAGCAGTAGTTAGCTAGTTAGCGGTCTTTCTAGCCCCAGTGAGTGACACTCGATGAATAAATCACAGTTTATCTCTGGGAACCGATTTGTCGCGCACTTCATTATTTTTGAACACTGAAGACATTTTAATTTTCAACTAACGCTTGCTTACAATACATACCATTTTTCTTTAGCATGTTACCTATGCATTTGTTAGCTAGCTGTTAGCTTTATTTGGTATCAGCATGCTAGCAAGTTGCATCCAATGCAATGGATGCATAGGTAAAATGCTAGCTAGCAATGCTGGTGGAGACAATTACATTTACATTTTAGTCATTTAGCAGACGCTCTTATCCAGAGCGACTTACAGTTAGTGAATACATATATATTTGTATACTGCCCACCCCCCGTGGGAATCAAACCCACAACCCTGGCGTTGCAAACGCCATGCTCTATCAACTGAGCTACATCCCTGCCGACCATTCCCTCCCCTACCCTGGACGACGCTGGGCCAATTGTGCGCCGCCCATGAAGTTCAGTGAAGTTCAGAGACACGATTAAGTTATTTGTGATAAATGTGAAGCTATTCAAATTAACTGTGTTTTGTGAATGAAAACACACTATTGAAAAGCCATTCACCTGAATAAAAGAAATTGGCTAGGTAATGGTAGTCTGGATAATGTTATAATTATGAAATTGCTGCTTGAAATATTTGTTTATAGCTATTTCACCCGAGTTAGGCTACATCAGTGCCTCTGATGTTTTCCTCAAGGTGTGATGCACTGGTTTTTGGATGCTGTTGTTCCTCTCATTCTAAAAACTCCATTTTGATTTTGCCTTTTGGAATCCTCTGTTATTCCTCGTGGCATTATAAAGTAGCACAGCAGCCGAGACATGACTAACTTCAGTCATCTCAAATTTCATGGTATGATGGTAGCTAGTTAGTTTAGAAAATTGTTAATTTTTAACAGTATGAGTTGTATCTTGTGAGATCTACCTAAACTTCCTGTAGCTATACACAAGTATATTACAGAGCCAACGTTTTGCATTATACCCATGGTATCATTTTGCTTCTTGATAGAGTATTTCAGTGGCTAGGACTGGCTACTCTTGCTCGGTCTCTTATCTTTGTTTAACTTTAGCCCTTGTTCGATGGGTGTCCTATGATGATGACGACCCATAGTCACAGAATAAAATGCAGAAATTGACCTTCCCACTACCTGTCGAACCTAACTGGGCTCTCGCCTCTTTTTAGTTAATTAGCCTAGTCCTTAAATAGGATGACAGATTAACACGCAGCTTCAGGTTCATTCCGCTCTCTCCTCGTAGGATGTCAGGGTTTAGCATATTATAGGCTATACCTTTTACCCAGGTTAATTTAGCTGCATCTGAGGTTGACTGAAGACTTTCTAAAAGTAGCCTAATACTTCATCCTGTTGTTTTTAGGATGCCATAATTCACACAAGTCAGACTCCAGACCATGGCTGTGTGTTGTTGACCCACAAACCCTCATTATTAATCCGGCTAAGCACTTGATGGGGAGATCAGAGGGCATGAGACTGATTCCTCAGGGACAGCCCATCATAACAATGCCGCTCTTCCAGGCACTGCCTGTCTAGACAGAATTTATTTAATGATAATTGGTGTCAGCAGCACATGTAAACAAAAACAAACCATCATAGATCACTGATGAAAAGGCCACACAGATGTTAATGTTTCCTTCCCACTCATCCGGGAGTGCTGCGGCTTCACCCTGTGCTCCTCTCAACTATGTCTATGCGATGTATGCTATCTGGGGAGATAAACACATTTGCTCCTGAGTGGCGCAGCGGTCTAAGGCACTGCATCTCAGTGCTAGAGGCGTCACTACAGACCCTGGTTCGATTCCAGGCTGTATCACAATCCGGCCGTGATTGGGAGTCCCAAGGGCGGCGCACAATTGGCCCAGCGTCATTGTAAATATGAATTTGTTCTTAACTGACTTGCCTAGTTAAATAAAAGAGCAAAAAACACATCCGTTCGCTGTAACATATGGACAATAACGTTGTATTGCATTGTACTTCAGCTCCTGCTCTTTCTTTCCCAGGATGGTTCCGGTTGGCTCCCTGTAGTTGAACCCGCCCACCACCACCAAGTTCATCATGAGCATCATTCAAGACAAACTAGGTAATGACTTCCTGCGCTCCAATGGGAGCATGGACTCCAACTTCTCCCCTGGCATGATCATGTTCAGTCACCTGCCCCCTGTGACCAGCTTCACCCGGCTGGCCGCCCAGTCCGTTATGCAGGACCTGCCAGGCCCCCACGAGATGATCCTGAAGAAGGAGCGGGACTCTCCAGACTGCAGCATGGCCGGGGTGGGCGGCCTGGGGGGGTATGGAGGGGTGGGGGACTACGTTCATGCCATGGACATCAAGCAGGAGAAGATGACAGAACATGACTACCGTCTGCCGCTGTACCCTGGAGGCCTGGGGAAGAGCACAGAGCTCCTGGAGGTGTCCATGGGCAACCACCAGAACCTGCTGGTGCATGACCTTAGCCTAGGCAACGTAAGGCCTTCTGATACATTGATACTAATAGGGATGGTTTCCCATACACACCTTTGTAGCTCAGCTGGTAGAGCACGGCGCTTGTAACGCTAAGGTAGTGGGTTCGATCCCCGGGACCACCCATACACACACAAAAATATGTATGCACGCATGACTGTAAGTCGCTTTGGATAAAAGCGTCTGCTAAGTGGCTTATTATTATTAAGCCTAGTCGTGGACTAAAAAGCATTCTCAATGGAGATTCTCCATTGGGAGAGCTTTTTAGTCCAGGACTAAGCTTAATCTGTGTCCGGGAAACCAGACCGTAATGTTGTTCTTCACACCAGAGAATTTAAGGCCAGGCACCACACCCTAATAGGGATTTTTTTTAAAATCTTAATTGTATCACAATCAACTTTTACCAGTTGGATGTAGACACAAATTACTTTTTTGTATTACACATTTTCAGACATTTTATTAAAATATGAAAATTGGGCAATGGATCATTAAATATGGACTTGATTGCATATCACACAAATCCATTTATCTGGACACTGGATGAAGTCAGCCTAAATATTTTGGTTTAATTTTAAGACACTCCAGGACCGGACTTGTCAAGAGCAGATTGTGGGTAAATACTTTTTTCATTTTTCTATCTGTAAAATACTAAAGACATAGACGTACGTAAAAATTATTTTTGGCAAATTTTTCCAAACAAGATCTTACCTAGAAGAAAAAATAGAGAAGATATCAACAATTTCCTCTGGGCAAGTCTGGCGAATGTATCTAAGCATAACCATACAGATTTTGGTGAAGGCAGATGCTTCTGAAGCTGAGGAAAATGAGTTGGCTAGTGGGAAGAGTCTGACTTTCGGTGAATGGCAGTTAGACAAGTACAGTGAAATTAGGCTACCAAATGCCTATTTAGACCCAATCACCATCTTTTCAAAGTAAGTTACTAAATAGTCCAGTTTGTAGTATTCTCTATGAAGTAGGCTTTTAAATTGTGTAATTCAATGTAGTGAACTTTGAATTGATTGTATGTGCATTTGAAAGTGGTTAAAATTAATACAAATGTTGATGACTAGGATGATAAACTAAAGAAAATATACATTTTCATCTAGTTTTTGACATTTTTATGTAGATTTTGGGGAAATACTAATATTAATGGACCAAAATACCAACAAATCTCAAAAATGGATAGGTAAATGCAAAAATGTCATTTCAGCCTATGGTGCCTGGCCTTAACCCACACCAAATCTCCCTATTTTGTTATGTTAAAAAATAAGTATGACATTTATATTTACAAGTCCCGTGTAGCTCAGTTGGTAGGGCATGGCGCTTGCAACGCCAGGGTTGTAGGTTCGATTCCCACGGGGGGCCAGTATGGGGAAAGAACATTTTTTTTTTATGCACTCACTAAGTCGCTCTGGATAAGAGCGTCTGCTAAATTACTAAAATAAAAAAAATAAAAAATTACAAGGAGGAACATGGGTAAAAAAAATGTTCCGGAGGTTTGGTTGGTCAGATGTCCACCTGCCTTTCGGGGTGCGGGCTTGTAAAATAGCCAATCTCACCAAAGACTGATGGATAAGGGGAATGGGGGGGGGGGCAGAGAGGGAGGATTTAGTAATGGTGACCTAAGTCTAGGGCATCAGATGCAGAATATGTCCCTCCCAAAATGATTGTCATTGAGCCTCTCAGTATGAATGGAAACGTATTGGCAAGGACACGGTCGTCTTGTTTGAGCTTGCACTCACACATTGTCTTCTACACACACACACACACACGCTCTCTCTCTGCCTAACAATAGCCAGGCTCCAGAGTTTACTAGGCAGCACTTGGCATGCTCATTGAAAAGCTAGACATCATTTCCTGCTCACTAAATATGGTTTAATAGTTTATCCAAGGACATCTTAGAGAATGCATTACATTAACTTTGAGATGATCAGCAGCAGGTATGGCGGCAGACTACAGTAGTCGGATACACCTTTTGTGTAAGGATTTTTTTGTTATTATCCGTACACATTTATGATTATATTAATGAGGAGAATGGAAGACAAAAAAAAATCTCCCCTCAAAAAGGCGATTCCCTACTACAGTTATGAGTAGTTTCATTTGGAGTGCAGTCAGGATAATGGCATGCATGTGAGCTTGCAGCCATTTTGAGCCCACTGGGCCTGCGCTGGTTTGTTTGAGGACATGAGACAGGGGTTTGTTTTGGCTAGCCTCACCCCTGATCTAATACAATGATTGGTTGATATAGGAAATAGGATGCCATTTCAGACAAAGCCATACAGTAATAAAGTGTAATTGAAATGGCAGTGGGGGGGTAATTAAAATGAGGGAGGGGGGATCAATGTCCCAATGAATCCCAGTGCCCCTCCCATTTCCTAAACCACAGACCCTTTTGTTTGAAGATGGCTCTTCATAGTGGGTGAACAACATGCTGAATATTGATGAGTCTGTATTTAGACTTGAGCTGCTAGTTAATCAACAGTAGGCCTTTTCTATAGAATACTAAGTGTGTCTCAAATGACACCCTATTCCCTTTATATAGGCCATTTGGCATGCATCCTAAATGAACAGCAGCTCTCCCTTTTGAATGACAGCTTAACTGTGTCAGGAGAGATGAACAGAGGGAGCCATAAATATGTGGTTTATTACTCTACCTTCTGGCACCTCACCAAGGCAGCCCTCTGCAATGGCTCAAATGAGCTTTCACTAGATGCTGCATGAGTCTGTGTTTTTGTGAATGTGTGACTGAACTAGGCTCTTCACATTCTCTCAAGTGCTAATTTATTTGTCCGTCTTCTCTCTCCTCCCTCTCTCGCTCTGCGCCTCCCTTTTGTCATCCTCCCAGCTGCCGAGTCGGTTAGGAAAGGAGTCCTCAGGAAGGAGAGGTCGAAGGTCAAATGGTGAGGAGGGCAAGCCCAGGAGAAAACGTGGAGATCCTAAGGTGTGTGAACTGTCCTTTCTATTCAAGTTGTATGTGTTTGATATGCATCCTGCTTTATCTTGGTTTAGATAAGATTCATTCACTGAAATTTGCACTGGAATCCATTGTTTCATTTTTCAATAGTTAAGCATCCATTACATCTAAGTATTTTTTTTTCCTGACCTTAATTTCTATCTTCAGTGAAACAATCATGCATTAAATGAATGAGTTAAATTGAATTTGGTAGTTGAATTGACCCCCTCTTCCTCCTTTTGTCCAACAGCAATCAATGATGCTTGATGCAGATGGAGGCAGCCTGTGGCCCAACGGGAAGCTCCACATCTGTGAGCACTGCAGCGCATCCTTCAGGAGTTCCTACCACCTGCGCAGACACGTCCTCATCCACACAGGTACCCAGGCCCCTACTGACTGATCAACTGTGCTCATTTTTTATCTGGTAGTTTTTTAAATGAAAAATGATCTCTTGAGGAACATTTTTCACTTTCACTAATGAAAGAAGTGCAGTATTTGTGTTGAATTGAATAGACAGACAATATGTTTGTTATGGGAGGTCCTCATTCACACAGGTACCTAGGCCACTGATAAAAATGTCTGTTCATTTCTAGCATTCTGTATGGTCTCGGTTAGTTTCTCACTAGATTATAAAACCAAAAAGATCTCCAGAAATGTTTGGAATAGTTATTGTGTGTTAGTCACTGTAGGAAACTTTTAAATGAAACCAGTGCCGTATTAGTTTTGAATGGAGTAGGCAGACACAGAGGATTTAACTTAAAGTGGTGTTGCCTTAGGTGAAAGGCCGTTCAGGTGCAGCCAGTGTAACATGAGTTTCATCCAGAAGTACCTACTACAGCGGCACGAGAAGATCCACAGCGGTGAGTGGAATGTGTCATCCCACACACACGTCAAGCACACTAATGACGTGTGAGCGACACACACATTAAAGGACCTTTATGCACCAATAGTTGGATGACACAATGAGACAAATCTTTAGATTTTCTGTGATGTTTCCCATGACAGGAGAGAAGCCTTTTTGCTGTGACCAGTGTAACATGCGCTTCATTCAGAAATACCACATGGAGAGACACAAGAGGACCCACAGTGGAGAAAAGCCATATAGATGTGAGACCTGCCAACAGGTTAGTGACCTCCTCATGGAAACCCTACTGAAATATGATGATGTGTGTGTGTTGGGAGGACGGTGGTTATGATGTATGTATGCTTTTAACCTGTGAAATTCTATGTGGAAGCAGCAGCACTTTTGAATGGCCAAGACAAATTTCCCCTCAGGGACAATAAAGTAAATCCTAATATGCCCACTTCCATTATGGCATGAGGCATGACCTGACAAGTTATATTTCTCAGGATTTAGTAGTGTTAAATGTTAGTGCAGTTTGAATGAAATGTCTTTGTGTCTATCCCATTCTGCTGTTTACAATCTGTACCCTACTTGTGGTCTCCCTGCCCTGCAGTTTTTTTCCAGGACAGACCGATTACTCAAGCACAAGCGAACCTGTGGAGAAGCCATAAAGAAGGGTCTGGAGCCCGGGATGTTGGACCTGGGCTGTGAGGACATGGGGCAGGGCAGCTATGGAATCACTCAGGGAAACGCTGGGGCCTCGGGCCGGAAGAGGGGCAAGTCTAAAAACTCTGGTGAGGGAGGGGAGCGCAAGAGGAAAAAAGCGGCGGCGCCGGCGGCAGCAGGAGGGCTGTGTGGAGCACACATCCACGGAGCGCCGTCGGGAGGCTACAGTCTCCATGACTACAGCGTGGAGAATCACACAGTGTCCTCGTCCACTCCGCCAGGGCCCAGTATGCACCATGAGCATCACGGCCGAGCCCCTAAGATGGCCTTCAAGAAGGCCAACCGCAAGGCCCTGGACCAGGAGGGCTTGGGGCAGGCCAAGCAGAGCCCTATGGAGCAGGGTGGGGGGTGTGGGGATGGTCGGGATGGGCCTCATGCAGGGCTCTGGGGCCAAATCGGGCCCCACCAGCAGCAACTACGACGACGCCATGCAGTTCCTCAAGAAGAGACGCTACCTGAACGCGACCAACAGTGCAGCATCAGGGGCCGGGCTGGCAGGGGGCAGCACCAACGATTATGAGGTCAACGTTGGTCACCTGTCGTCCCAGCAGTCAGTTATCCAGGGGGTGGTCTCAGGCGTGATGGACAGCGACACGCCCCTCAGTCTGCTAGACACCTCCCCCATGGGCGTGGACAAGCAGGACAGGTCAGGGATCCCTGACGAGGTGCTGCAGAGCCTGCTAGACCACTACACCCAGAAACCAGACGGCTCGCACCACGACGTGCACTTTGACCTCAGTGACCAGCACGTGGCGCTGCACCCTGTTTCAGCAGACGGCTCTGACCTGAGCCATGATGCAGACTCCCCCAGCCCGTCTGGAGACAAGACGGTCATCATGCACGAGTACTCCCGCTTCCTGCTGCAGGCCCTGGAGCGCACCAGCCACAACACAGGCTTCCCCCTGGGCCCCGGGCCCCCAGCTACAGGGCCCTTCACCGGCACCCACCAACGCAACATGCTTTTTTCAGACAAGCACGTGTACACTACGTCCCCTCTGGAGTGTGGCTTCGGCCAGCCTGTGGCCTCTCCCACCCTGCCCTCCTCCGTGCCAAAGTCTCACTTTGCGATGCTGTCGGGCTCCTCTCCGCAGCACGGCTTCCACCTAAACAGTCTGGAGCCTGCCACCCACCAGCAGCTTACCCCTTCTCAGGAGCTCACCGACCAGATGGACAAGCAACACTCCTCTTCTTCCCCCTCCTCCTACCAGATCAGCCCGTCTGACCTGGGCAGCCAGAAGGACTCGCAGGACCTGGCTTCTCTGGACCCCTCCAAGGGCTCCTACACGATCGAGAACTTTGCCCAGGCCTTTGGATCCCAGTTCAAGTCGGCCAGCCGCGGCCCCTTGTCATACGGCACTGACTCTAGCGGGGAGGTGGACCACAGGATAAGGACGCCACTCTCCGAATTCTCAGGGTATACTAGTTTGTTAGCCGACGTCAATGAGGCAGTAAGTACAGGTTCCAAAACCCCAACAAGCCAAAGCTACAGATGAGGACCTGGGAGGGGACAGCATTCTGTTGGAGGTTCATGTTTTGTCCTCAGTTTTTTTTAGTGCTCCTATTTTATTCTTATTTTTATTAAGTGAAGTTTTAATAATTATTATAATTATTACACTGCCGCTATGTTTATGTGCCCCACCCCTCTCCCCAGGACTGGTCTTCAAGGCCTATTCAAATGCAATTTTTTAAGATATATTTTTTAAGCAAATATCTATGTATTTAGTCCGTTTTCATTTTTTTGGTGTCATTTTTGGTCTGCTCGTTAATCCTTAGAATGAAAAGTACCTTTTTAAAGCAAACAACACAGTAGCAATGAGCTTGTTTTTTTCTCCCATGAGTTTAAGGGTTTTAGCAATCAACCTTACAATTGTAGCTAGCATAATAATGAGAATAACAATGATGGCGGCAGGGAATAGCCCAGAACTGAAATGGCAAAAAATAAATAATGATATTGTCTGTTACAAGGATAAAAGTATTACTCAGGAAAAAGTGTAGACGGAGGAAATTGTGTAGTGCAGTGAGCACTCATTTTAGAGATGTAAATTTGCAACTACAAAGAGGATGCTTTGTTTGGTTATTTCTTGTGTTTTATACCTTGGTTAATGAGTGCAACAAATAATGGAGACTGCTGCCAGCTCACTTACACTGAGAACACTTTCCACTTAGCTATATAGAGATTATGGTACTTTCTTGTCAATGTGAAACCCATGTTTTCTTTCAATAAGGGCCATATATATTTATAACAATATATATACATGTATAATAACAGCTATAATCATTCTGGGGAACTGCCAGGTGAGGTAGAGGAAGTGTGAGGGGGGGTGGGTTTGGGAGTAAATAGTTTTCCTTGTTTGTTTAAGGAGAACATAGTGATGCTATTCTTTGGCCAATAGAGGTTGCTGTTGGACAGCTGTGGAATGGCCTTCCTCATCTTTCTCCCCTCTTCTTCCTCCTCAATTATTTTATTTCCTTAAAAGAATCCGATTAGCACTTTGAGCCATTTATTTCACTGAATAAACTAAACTACCCCATAGGATCATGGAAGACATTTGAAACAAACTGACTTGCTTTCTAAAGAGATGTGTTGTGTTGATCAGGTTGGGTTGGGGATACTACCGTATGCAGATGTGGGTTGGTGGGGTTGAATATATCTTGAGCAATGGGTTGTTGTGGGAAGGTGGGCTTTGGTTGGGATGCCCTATGTTTGGATGGCATGGTCTCATTTGGGAGGGGATGTGAGGGGATGGGGTGGTTTGTGCCTGTGGAGTTTTTTATTAGCATTATCTCCTGGATGTTATCACGTGTAGGACATGGGGGGGGGGAGGGGGGTGGGTTGTTTTAAGGAGATGTATTAACAGTTAAATTAGGAATAAACGTGTTAAGTAATTCACCACCCTGTTTAGCATCTTTGCTTTACTATTTAAATTTAAAGTTACGTGTATTTAAAGTGGCTGAATATTTCTTCCCGTTACTGAAACAGCCTGGAAACCATGTAAGGAAGTGATCATGTTTAAATTTAACCCATATACCTATAACAAACCCAAAGCATTAGACATTTCTGGTGTGCTGGCAGTACCACAACGTTATTTTATGAGGAATGGGGTGCCTAGTCCTGGAAAATGTTGTCTGCAAAGAAGTTGTGTGCATCCCAAATGGCTCTCTATAAAGTGCACTACTTTTGACCAGGGCCCATAGAAGAATAGGGTGCCATTGTGGACGTACACATTGTCTAAATGAAATATAAATTTCTCTGCATGTGTCTAATGCATCGTTTAATTATGTTAATTCTTGCAGTCCTGCAATTTATCTTTAATTTATTTATGATGAACAATTGCATTTTCTTCCATAGCCACGACTGGCCTTTTGCTAGAAATGCTATCACTCTTTTTTTTATATTCTATTTTCTGTTTTATTTATCCTTTTATTTCCTGATGCCCCTTTTTGTCTTACAGAATCATGAAACACGGCTGAATGACTGCAATGTTGCAATATCATAGGGAACAATGACTGACCACTACAACCATGATCTGTTTTTATTGGATAGGAGGCCGAGGGGTGAGCAAATAAAGACATTGACCTTTTATATACCTCGTTATCACTGTAAACACACAAGTAGGGACAAAAGGTTGGCTGTATGGAGCAGAGATGTTGTCTGTGGCTATTTTTAAACCTTGTGTTAATGACATTTATGGGACCTGTCAAGGAGGGTATGTTATTGCTTTAGGGTTCTGTAAATGCCTAATCATGCCAACCAGTGTTGCAGTCTACAGTTCAATTCCTTGTCTCAAGGGTAACATTTGTTACTTCCTATATTGTTTTAATGTATGCCTATTGTTTACAAGAGAATTTACAAAACACTACATCAAAATCTTGCCCCCGATATGATTCGCATCATACCATTTTTTTGGATCCTTTTATTTTTTTGGTCAGCACACCAAATTTGTAGCTGACGTTATCTTCCCTGTTATTTTGTTCCAGATTCTTGTAATGATTTGCAGGGCTGTACCTGTCCAATGAATTTATAATTGATCAGGGATAAACAATAAATGCTGTTATCGGGATCTTTTGTTGACTTTGGTGTGACACTTATGTGGTTTGTTCTAATGGTGTTTTACACTTTTTCCATGAGGTATACACTTAACTTTTCCATTATCTGGGATTTGTGGGTGTATTGTTGATTGCAAATACTTTCACTGCCAGGAATACTGTTAGTCTGTTGGGCATTTTTATGCTGAATTTACATCATGACTGGTTAAGTCTGTTTGGCAGCAATATCTTTATGCTGCCATACACAGCTTTGCCACCAGGTGGCATTGTCTTTATCATTAGGGCCTACAGTCCTTGTGTTTCTTTCTGTCCCATGACTGGGACTATGTGGTGTTGGTCAGAGATGCATTTTGTGTGCTAATGGTGCGTGGGTCAGCTGTTTGTTCACTGCCACCCACCCGCAGTTGCTAATAACCCATCTGCAACCGCCGACTGTGATGAAGTGAAAATCTGAGGCCTCGACCCAAACTCACAAATATAGAAAATGCTTTGTAGGCTACAGTTGGAGACGGTGGAACGATTTTTTGATAGGGGGTGCAGGATTTTTTGTTGTTGCCTAGTGTAGATATGTTTCTGCTTATTTCTGATATTTTGGTAGGCTATTTCAAAAACTATAGTCAAAAAGACAGGTTCTATCTGCATTTTTGTCAAAAATGAGTTATTGATTTAGCCATGTTCTGTTAAATGGTCTCTACCTATATAGTACTCCAATTCATGTTAAGTTCAAAAGAATACAAGAAAAAAATTGCTGATGCCATTCAAACCAATGAGGGTTTGGAACTTTAATGCCAATTCTCAGAATCCATCTTTTTGCAGATAGAACCTTGTATTCCCCAAGCTCTGGATTTGCTAGTCAACTGTCTATAATTAGATACTTGAAGCTTCTCTTGTCATTATACGCTGAGTATACAAAACATTAAGAACACCTTCCTAATATTGAGTTGCACCCCCTTCCCTTTTGCTCTCAGAACAGCCTCAATTCGTCGGGGCATGGACTCTACAAGGTGTCAAGCGTTCCACAGGGATGCTGGCCCATGTTGACTCCAATGATTCTCACAGTTGTGTCAAGTTGGCTGGATGTCCTTTGGATGGTGGAACGTTCTTGATACACACTGGAAACTTTTGAGTGTGTTGCAGTTCTTGGCAAACCGGTGCGCCTGGCACCTACTACCATACCCCGTTCAAAAGCACTTCATGTCATAAATCGATAGAATGAATGCTTCAACCTAGTCGACAGTTTTCTGTCATCTCTGCATCTTTCACGGAGCAAAGACATTTAGGCACCGGGGAGAAAATGCGAAAGCTCCCCCCAAAAAACTGGAAAGATTTTCTGTGCAAAATTCCAGTTTGACCAGTTGTAAGGAAATAGAAAGCTGTGAAAAATGACTCAACATGTTATCTGATAATATTTGTTTGGCTTGGATGCATATTTTATGTGGTTGAAATACTATCAGCTTTTGTGATACTGATCAAGATAGTACCTCTACAGACGTCCCTAACTGGGCATTCACATTCTCTCAAGATGCTGAAGGAAATAAATATTTATCCACTCCTGTTCACAAGTCAAAATGTACATTTGGTATATCGTTTTACTGCAAGAAATGCTTAATTCCGCAGGGGTTAATATTAAGGCTAGGTGAGAGGTTATAGATCTACAGTTGGTGTCCAGATTTCAGTTTGCATTTAACTCATCTGAACAGTAGGCTACAGTTCCCTTGACGTACCAATAGGCCTATTTGAAGTCCCCATCTTGTGACTGTTGAATTTGTATAGCGTCTCACAATCATCACACACACTGCTATCATCCTCTTTTACCACTTCACCAAAGCTTTCCCAAACATTACTTTTCTGGCCCTCCCTTCTCTTTAGTTTCAACTCTCCATTTCACAGCTTTTCTGTTATTGAATTCAACTCAAATTGTCCTTTTTGCCTCAATGGATCAACATTAACTTTTTCTGCCCATTCCCAGAAGCATTTGGCGATTGACGTATAGGCTATTTGGCTCGTGTAAAGTTAATGCCAATTTATGCTTGCTCTGGTAATGCGTTCCGGAGGCTCCGTACAGAGGGTGTGACGCAAATGCGGTGCTTTCGGAGGCCAAATCGAGCTCCATACCACATCGCCATGCACCCCCCCAAATTGTTTTTGTAACAATGTGGAGGACTCTGTATAGCTCCACATTTACATGATTGGTCGACGGTAGGTGGGGGCGGGAGGTCCTGTATAAACACAACTCACTTCCTTGATAACTTCCTTCACAACAGCTCTGTGGACCTCCCGCCCCAACCTACCGTCAACCAATCATATCAATGCGGAGCTATACAGAGCCCTCCGCATTGTTACAAAATTAGGGGGGGTGCATGGCGATGTGGTATGGAGCTCAATTTGGCCTCTGCGTGCCTCCGGAGGCTCCGCAATTGCGTCACACCCTCTATACGGAGTCTCCGACCACATTTTCGGATCAAGTATAAATTGGCTCTTAATGCTCTGACTTGCATAGGCTGCATCACAGTAAATGTAAATGTATATGCACTGGTGAGTTGACACCTTGTCAGTTCCTCTTCAGACACTGTTTGAGGAATTAAAGCGCTTCCCCAGGTTATAGTCAGACATAACATTGCCTTGTATTCCATTTCTATGCATTTACATGTAGGAGTATGTGTTGATTTCTGTGAATGTTGTCATTGTAGTGGTGATGTATTTGATAATTGACCTTTGATTAGCCTACAGATTTAGAGAATGTTTCTATTAATTTTTATGACCTGAGTGAATGACTTACTTCTGCCTTGAATTATTAACCAAAACCAGCATTTTTTTTTATTTATTTTTTTTAGTTTGAGTTTATTTTTACAGGGACAGTGCACATTAATCAACGTTTCAGGAAAAGTGCCGGTTTTAGCCAGCCGGCTAATTTTCAACCGCAGTCCCTGGGCAGGTTATTAAAAAACAATTACAATATAGACAATAACAACATAGAACAAGACATAGCATACAGACATAGCAACATAGGACAAACAAGACGTAGCATACAGACCGAGCAACATAGAACAAAAAGCAGCAAGACAAAATTCATAAAAGCAACAAAGTGTTTCCACACCTCACAAGTTACAGACAACAGACATGGAAAGCGGCAACACACAGCTAGGGACCATGTTCACAAATCTGATTGACCTTTAGCCATGTCTTCAAGCATTTTGTGAAAGTGTGATATGTGGTGCAGTTATGTGTGTCTGATGGCAGTGTATTCCAGACATGGGAAGCTCTCACAGAAAAAGCGGATTTACTAAAGGTGCTTTTCCTTAGGGGAACTACACAGTCACCTCTCATGGCAGACCTTGTGGATCTGCTGCTATATGTTTGGGTTTTCTGTTTAACAAAAATATTGAGTGGAGGGGGAGCCAAGCCATTTAGGATCTTGAATACAAGACATGCATCGGTGTATTGCACAAGATTTTCCCAACTCAGGAGCTCATGCTTTCTAAGGATGTGACAGTGATGATGGCTATTGGGCTTCCTATCAAGCACTTTGAGAGCCTGTTTGTAGACAGACTGAATAGGTCTTACTGTTGTACAGCAAGCTTGGGCCCAACTAGTCAAGCAGTTTTTAGCAGTGATGTAATCAATTTCATATCTGTATCGATGTTGCCATGCTGTATTGGCATGTGTTTGTCTTTCGTTACACCTTCATGGAAGAATATGTAGCCAACTTTGATAAAAGCGTTCTACTTTATATCTACATGAAGGAGTGCCTTGTGAAGGAGGGCCTACATATGGTTTCACATTGATTTATGGCCAGGAATGCCCAAGTTAGTCAATTCCTTCCCCCATGTTACTGTATGTCTGTGTTGGGATGAATAGTGTATAATACATCAGACATGATAGGTGGTTTAGTCAATGGGCTGTGTTATCCTTTCATACTCCCACATTGTTGACCAATCTGATATGTGGAAGCAATCGCATTGCACATTTCCTGTCATAAATGAAACGTACAGGAAGAAACCCATAATGCCAATAGGGGTGCAGCAACAAGGAAAAATACAGTTTACATACATGTTTGTATTATGGCTCAAATCAATGGAGGTGACTCCCAGTTTGTGCTGAGCGTAATGTCAAGGAGGTGTTCTTGGCTGGTCATCAAGGAGGCCAAGCACTGACTTAACCTTGGCCTCTCTAAACACTGTTTTGATTAAAGCCTAGAGTGGCCTGCCAGTTTTATTCTCTCTCATCAAAGCACTGGATAACTCAGCAGAGTTGGATCTGGGATGTGTAGGAGAAAGGCTACATATACAGGAGATATTGAGTAGTAAACAATCATGAGAGAGGGAGTTGAACTCCATTCATACTGACCAAGGCCAGACCTGAGCTTGTCCAATCTGGAGCGGCAGGCTTTTCCTCCTCAGCCAGGACTGGGCTTAGGTGTAGATTTGGGGATGGTGCAGTACGGGAGATTCAAGGACATTTTGCCCAAATGTAGATGTAGACCTTCAACTCTGGTTGGACCCCATTCCGTCCTGAAACTGACTGACAGATATCCCAGATACATGATGGTCAGAACTGTTGAATCATGGATCTTTTCAATGAGACTTTCATCTACAGTATAGATGTACAGTGGGGAAAATAAGTATTTAGTCAGCCACCAATTGTGCAAGTTCTCCCACTTAGAAAGATGAGAGAGGTCTGTAATTTTCATCATAGGTACACGTCAACTATGACAGACAAAATGAGAAAAAAAATCCAGAAAATCACATTGTAGGATTTTTAATGAATTTATTTGCAAATTATGGTGGAAAATAAGTATTTGGTCAATAACAAAAGTTTCTCAATACTTTGTTATATACCCTTGGTTGGCAATGACACAGGTCAAACGTTTTCTGTAAGTCTTCACAAGGTTTTCACACACTGTTGCTGGTATTTTGGCCCATTCCTCCATGCATATCTCCTCTAGAGCAGTGATGTTTTGGGGCTGTCGCTGGGCAACACGGACTTTCAACTCCCTCCAAAGATTTTCTATGGGGTTGAGATCTGGAGACTGGCTAGGCCACCCCAGGACCTTGAAATGCTTCTTACGAAGCCACTCCTTCGTTGCCCGGGCGGTGTGTTTGGGATCATTGTCATGCTGAAAGATCCAGCCACGTTTCATCTTCAATGCCCTTGCTGATGGAAGGAGGTTTTCACTCAAAATCTCACGATACATGGCCCCATTCATTCTTTCCTTTACACGGATCAGTCGTCCTGGTCCCTTTGCAGAAAAACAGCCCCAAAGCATGATGTTTCCACCCCCATGCTTCACAGTAGGTATGGTGTTCTTTGGATGCAACTCAGCATTCTTTGTCCTCCAAACACGACGAGTTGAGTTTTTACCAAAAAGTTCTATTTTGGTTTCATCTGACCATATGACATTCTCCCAATCCTCTTCTGGATCATCCAAATGCACTCTAGCAAACTTCAGATGGGCCTGGACATGTACTGGCTTAAGCAGGGGGAAACGTCTGCCACTGCAGGATTTGAGTCCCTGGCGGCGTAGTGTGTTACTGATGGTAGGCTTTGTTACTTTGGTCCCAGCTCTCTGCAGGTCATTCACTAGGTCCCCCCGTGTGGTTCTGGGATTTTTGCTCACCGTTCTTGTGATCATTTTGACCCCACGGGGTGAGATCTTGCGTGGAGCCCCAGATCGAGGAAGATTATCAGTGGTCTTGTATGTCTTCAATTTCCCCTTTAATTGCTCCCACAGTTGATTTATTCAAACCAAGCTGCTTACCTATTGCAGATTCAGTCTTCCCAGCCTGGTGCCGGTCTACAATTTTGTTTCTGGTGTCCTTTGACAGCTCTTTGGTCTTGGCCATAGTGGAGTTTGGAGTGTGACTGTTTGAGGTTGTGGACAGGTGTCTTTTATACTGATAACAAGTTCAAACAGGTGCCATTAATACAGGTAACGAGTGGACAGAGGAGCCTCTTAAAGAAGAAGTTACAGGTCTGTGAGAGCTAGAAATCTTGCTTGTTTGTAGGTGACCAAATACTTATTTTCCACCATAATTTGCAAATAAATTCATAAAAAATCCTACAATGTGATTTTCTGGATTTTTTTCCCTCAATTTGTCTGTCATAGTTGACGTGTACCTATGATGAAAATTACAGGCCTCTCTCATCTTTTTAAGTGGGAGAACTTGCACAATTGGTGGCTGACTAAATACTTTTTTTCCCCACTGTATGTATGTCTAACTCAAGTGTGGTCGCCAGATCTGGTTGTGCTTTAGCCAACTCCTAAAGATTGTTTTCACACCATATGGCCGAGGAGTTGGCAAAAGCACAAACAGATCTGGAAACCAGGCTCTAGCTCATCCTTATCCTCAACAAAGCATTAAGTAGTTGGGTTTTGTTGTTTAATGCATACCAGTAAGCTTTAAGACTTGGAAGTCAAACTAATGTGTGTTCTTCAAAAAGTCAGTGCAGTATGGTATCTCAGTATGAGAAATGTAAAAAATGATTGATCACTCCTTGGGAAAACACAATGACATAGTGGTACATTTTATTGACTCCATTTCTGAGTCTAATGACTTCCTTGATAATTAGTCATGAGTTATGGTAAATGCTGTAAACTGAGAGAGCAGTTCCTTGTGCTTTGTTAGGAGCTGTCAAGAGGGTATCGTTAAGTGGTCAATTGATCTCATTTTTATACGATTAAGGTCATGCCTTGTGAATTTGATAGGGGACCATTTTATGTCGTAAAAATCGTGTGACTTTTTTTGTCTGTTTTGTTACAGTCATGTTCATTATGGCAGATGTCTGAACTTTGGCAGCTTTTGTTTTGCATCCTGGATTCTTCAGTGTTGAAGTTGTAGCTTGGGTGCCAGGCAGTACATTTCTGTTTTTCCAACTTATTGTCTAGCCAAACGATGCGTAAGCACAGATGGGTCTTTCCACATTACACTTACTGAAAGTGTAACAAAATGGTAACACTATCAGTCATTTACTGTGGAAAGATACAGTATGGTCACGGACACCACCTTCAAATAGCTATCCTGTGGTCATCAACTCTACTTGCCTGATGGGCCACACTGATCCTTTATCATCTCAATAACACATACGATATCTATCCCCAAACCAATCTAGGCCAACCTATCCAACTCACATAGAGCAAATAATAAAAGTCCTGCCAGCTGTATTGACCAACTTTATAGTTGCTTGGCTACACAAATCATTTGAGATTGGGTCATTTCGAGATCTGTGCTTTCATTGTACATTCTGTTCTCCAACTCAACATAGACAATGTATTCTAAAATGGGCAAGGGTATTTGAAAATCCAAAGAAAACATCCAAAGAAAATTGCCATTGTTCTGGAAGGTTTCTGCAATCAGTTTGAGACACCATATATGGATATATTCTATATTACAGGCCCCTCTTGTTCAGGGAAAGGGACTCATCCAACCTGGATTCAGGAGTAGATGTAACAGAGTAAACGTAAATCCGGGACGCTGAAATTAGTATGATATGTTACGTTTCGTATGGTATGTATTAATTTGTGGATGTCCATCCATTCCCTATGATACTGTATATCAGAAAACAAATCATGTATGGCAAACATCGCCACAGGAAGTAGGGGTGGTGGGGGTGCAGCAGCACCCCCTGATAAATCAAAATAATTTAGCCCAAATTAGGCTATAAAAAATATTTTCCCCAAAATGATAATACTCCTGTCTGAACAAAAATTAAATACTTCCAAATACTACACGAGAGAGCATAATTTTGCTACAGAGGATCAATAACTTCTAAAAAATAACTGTGGATTAAGTTTTATCACAAGCACTTACAGTCGGGACTCTGGAAGGCCGCAATTTGGGCAGCACACCTGCCAAATATAGAACAGTGAGACATTCACCTATAGATGTATGTGTGTCTAACTCTAGTGTGGTCGCCAGATCTGGTTGTGCTTTAGACAATTCCTAAAGACTGTTTTCACACCATACGGCCGAGGAGTTGGCAAAAGCACAAACAGATCTGGAAACCAGGCTACTCTAGCTCATCCTTATCCTCAACAAAGCATTAAGTAGTTGGGTTTTGTTGTTTAATGCATACCAGTAAGCTTTAAGACTTGGAAGCTAAACTAATGTGTGTTCTTCAAATGTTTAGTGCATTATGGTATCTCAGTATGAGAAAAAAATAATAAACTATTGACCACACCTTGGGAAAACACAATGACATAGTGATACATTTTATTGACCCCATTTCTGAGGAATGACTCCCTTCATATTAGTAAAGAGTTACAGCAGTTTACAATCTTTTTACTAACTTTATAGTTGCTTGGCTACAAAAATAATTTGAAATTGAGTCATTTCGAAATCTGTGCTTTCATTGTACATTCTGTTCTTCAACTCAACATAGCCAATTTATTTTAAAATGGGCAAGCATATTTGAAAATCCAAAGATAAAATGGAAAGAAAATTGCCAATTCTCATGGAAGGTTTGTGCAATCAGTTTGAGAAATAATATATGGATATATTCTATATTAGAGGCATCTCTTGTTCATGGAATGGGGCTTATCCAACCTGGACTCAGGGGTAGACATAACATAGTAAATGTAAATCTGGGACACTGAAATTAGTATGATATGTTACGTTTTGTATGGACAAGGGTGAAAGTAGATTTAATGTATTCCTGGTACGGGGACCTCCTATGTCTGCATAGCAAGTGCCATGCTCTACCAACTGAGCCACAGGGGAACCCCTATTCATTTAATAGGATCTCTATGGGCCTAATAGTAAAGATTTGTCCTTTAACTTTTAAAATGTATTAGCCTACCTTTTAATGTGGCATAAACACAACCAGTCATGATGTTTTCATGTAGGCTACCTGCACACGTTACTCAGGGACGGCGGAAAGACAGGCGATGCAGGAGAAAATAGTTTTAAAGCCTCATTTACATATTTTTCTGCTTATAATTTTCGACAATTGGTAGGCTATTTGTAAGTCAACTTGTCTAAAATTAGAGACATGCAGCTTCTCTTCTGTCATTACTTGATGCTCGTCTAGAATACTAAATAAAGCCTTGCTCACAAGAATGTCATAAATTGATAGAATGATCAATGCATCATCAACAATCTATACTGAACAAAAATATGAACGCAACAGTGTGTTGGCCCCATGTGTCATGAGCTGAAATACAAATATCCCAGAAATGTTCCACACGCACAAAAAGCTTATTTCTCTCATATTTTGTACACAAATGTGTTTACATCCCTGTTAGTGAGCGTTTCCCCTTTGCCAAGATAATCCATCCACCTGACTGGTGTGGCATATCAAGAAGCTGATTAAATAGCATTATCATTAATTACACAGGTGCACCTTGCGCTGGGGACAATAAAAGGCCACTCTAAAATATGCAGTTTTATCACACAACACAATACAACTGATGGCTCATGTTTTAAGGGAGCGTGCAATTGGAATGCTGACTGCAGGAATGCCCACCAGAGCTGTTGCCAGAGAATTGAATGTTCATTCCTCTACCATAACCCGCCTCCAACGTCATTTTAGAGAATTTGGCAGTAACATGCCAGCCCAGGACCTCCACATCTGGCTTCTTCACCTGCGGGATTGTCTGAGGGGGGTGCTGAGGAGTATTTCTGTCTGTAATAAAGCCATTTTGTGGGGAAAAATCTCATTATGATTGGCTGGGCCTGGATCCCCAGTGGGTGGCCCTGACTCCCAAGTGGGTGGGTGTCCTCCCAGGCCTACCCATGGCTGCACCCTTGCCCAGTCATGTGAAATCCATAGATTAGGGCCTAATTTTTTTATTTCAATTGACAGATTTCCTTATATGAACTGTAACTCTGTAAAATCTACGAAACTGTTGAATGTTGCATTTATATTTTTGTTCAGTATAGTTGACATCAGTAAAGTTTTATCTTTCATTTCTGCTTCTCAAACATAGTGACAAATCAGTTTGACTGGTTTTAAGGAAAATAAAAGCTGTAAAAAAAGATCCAACATGTTTTTGATAGTTTTTCAGTTAATCTTGGATGCATATTCTATTTGGTTGAAAATTAAATACTCAGCTTCTAAGCACACATTCGAATTCTCTCAAGATGCTGAAATAAATAAATAGTATTTTCCAGAGATCTGTTCTGGAGACAAAATTAACATTTGGTCTATCATTTTACTGCGAGGAATACTTAATTCTGCAGGAGTTAATATTATAATAGGCTACTACATGTGAGGACTACATTCAGTGTTAAAGCTTCAGTTACTATTCCAACTATTAGGCTACACCCTTAGAAAAAAAGGTTCCATCTAGAACCTAACAGGGTTCTTTGGCTGTCCCCATAGGACAGGGATCATCAATTAGATTCAGCCACGGGACAATTTTTTCTTGAGCGGATGGTTGGGGGACCGGAACATAATTACAAATCATTTGACTGCAAATTGACCGCAAGAATCCCAAACAGATATAATATTTGACTAAAACATAATCATTTCAAACCTTGCTTACATTTGTATACGATCACGTGTCTCTCTAATATACTTGGGAATACTTGGGAACAGATTTCTCAAATTAAAATCTCTCCTGGTGTTTTTACAGTCTTTTATGTCCAACAATAAAACATTAAAATAAAATATTTCTTTTTTTTGCTTAGAAAACTTGGGGGGTCCAAATAAAACCACCCATGGGCCAGGGGAACCCTGCCATAGGAGAACCCTTTTAAGAACACTTCTTGGTTGCAAGTAGAACCCTTTTGAAATCCATGTAGAACCATTTACACAGAGGGTTCTACATGGAACACAAAATAGTTCTACCTGGAACCAAAAAGGGTTATCCTATGGGGACAGTCGAAGAACCTATTTGGAACCCTTTTTTCTAAGAGTGTACTCCACTCTAAAATAATTCCGGTATCCATACAGTGCCATTTGATAAATGCAAAGAGACATCACTTACAAAACACCCAAAAGTGTTATGAATGACATTCAGTGATTGTCATCATTCATTAGGCCTACACAAGTCTTGTAACCTGAATTGATGCGTACACTGCGGTCTGGGCCACTCATCTCTGCGTTGGCAAAATGTCAGTGTTAACGTTGAGTCTTTGCAAATGTTTCATGCGACTGACATGCGGTAATGATAAATTGTGTAATAGCCTATAGTTTTCTTGGAATCTATGTTTTAATTATTGTGATAGGCTCATCTTTTACCAGTACAGTGTACCCCCACTATTTATTTTGCAGGTACTCCGTACCGTACCGTTCCAGCTTACTTTCACCCCTGGGTATGTATTAATTTGTGGATGTCCATCATCCATTTCATATGATATGTTATGCAATTTGTACAATATGTTACAAATTTGCAAAACGTATGATATATTACGGTATTGTAGGTAGTTTATCTAGGTAGTTATTGTAGGTAATTATTGTAGGTAAGTATTGTATTCGGCTGAGCCCGGTGAAGCACGAGGCTAGCTAACCCACTACCTGGACTAGCTAGCGGGTAGCTACTGGTAACTATTAGCAACTGTGGATAGTTGTTTCCAATGTTATTTCACGCTTAAGAGTACCTGTAATTATGCCAGCTAGCTGCCTACCATTCAGCTGTTTTTCTAACCTCATTATCTGAAGCGTTAACGTTAGGTAGTTAGTAGCTACTGTATTCGAAATGTAGTTAGCTTGTTGCTACCTGGATAGCTAACTAAACAGTAGCTGGAACGACCTAGCGAACAGACGCGAACTGGCTGAATCGATTCAGTGGCTAGCTTTGCACTTAACTGGCTAACAGTAGCTACTATGGGTAAGTTATAACCTACATTTGTGTTTTGTTTTTACATACTGGTAACCAGAGTCGTTCAAGGGAATTCGGGACATGGGTGATTAGTTAACGTTAGCTTGGCTCTCTCTGTGTGTTCGTGCCGTGGGAGGAGGGGTTTTTCGTTGGCAGAGAGCAATGGCTAGCTAGTATGCTAACAATTCTAGCTAACTAACTGGCTGAATAAGTTGACGACGGACTCACTCAAACTGTCAAAACTAACCCAAAACTTTACACAACGTTAGACACGGACACGAATGATCTGCTTGGCGTGTTAACACACTGGTGGTTTGTTGTAACCGAGTATTGGTGCTAAACCGTGTTATTGGAGGCTGGCATGCTAGTTGGCTATGGCGTCATAGGATTCGGTGCCCTGGACGGTTTTCACGGAAGAATACTGTACCAAGTTAGCTAGCTGAATAAACTAAGTTAGTCTATTCCTAGAAAACATTGAACCGCTGTAGTTTACAACAATTATAATTTCTAAAGTGGAAGTTGGGAGAGTTATATTTGAGTGTTTCAGTGAAACGTAAGTGAGGGAGGCCCCGCTCTCTCGCTTTCCCAGATGTTTAGTTCATTTCATTCCGATCTCCTTTGCATTATTGTAGCCATTTTCTGTAGCCTGTCAACTATGTGTCTGTCTATCCCTGTTCTCTCCTCTCCACACAGGCTATACAAATGCCTCACACCGCGTAGCTGCTGCCACTCTAACCTGGTGGTCCCTGCACGCACGACCCACGTGGAGTTCCAGGTCTCCGGCAGCCTCTGGAACTGCCGTTCTGCGGCCAACAAGGCAGAGTTCATCTCAGCCTATGCTACCCTCCAGTCCCTTGACTTCTTGGCGCTGACGGAAACATAGATTACCACAGAAAACACTGCTACTCCTACTGCTCTCTCCTCGTCTGACCATGTGTTCTCACATACCCCGAGAGCATCTGTTCAGCGGGGTGGTGGCACAGGAATCCTCATCTCTCCCAAGTGGACATTCTCTCTTTCTCCCCTGACCCATCTGTCTATCTCCTCATTTGAATTCCATGCTGTCACAGTCACTAGCCCATTCAAGCTTAACATCCTTATCATTTATCGCCCTCCAGGTTCCCTTGGAGAGTTCATCAATGAGCTTGATGCCTTGATAAGTTCCTTTCCTGAGGATGGCTCACCCCTCACAGTTCTGGGTGACTTTAACCTCCCTACGTCTACCTTTGACTCATTTCTCTCTGCCTCCTTCTTTCCACTCCTCTCCTCTTTTGACCTCACCCTCTCACCGTCCCCCCCTACTCACAAGGCAGGCAATACGCTTGACCTCATCTTTACTAGATGCTGTTCTTCTACTAATCTCACTGCAACTCCCCTCCAAGTCTCCGACCACTACTTTGTATCCTTTTCTCTTTCGCTCTCCTCCAACACTACTCACTCTGCCCCTACTCAGATGGTAATGCGCCGTCGCAACCTTTGCTCTCTCTCTTTCGCTACTCTCTCCTCTTCCATCCTATCATCTCTTCCCTCTGCTCCTTTGACTCTCTATGTCCCCTATCCTCCCGGCCGGCTCGGTCCTCCCCTCCTGCTCCGTGGCTTGACGACTCATTGCGAGCTCACAGAACAGGGCTCCGGGCAGCCGAGCAGAAATTGAGGAAAACTAGACTCCCTGCGGACCTGCCATCTTTTGACTCCCTCCTCTCTACATTTTCTTCCTCTGTTTCTGCTGCTAAAGCCACTTTCTACCACTCTAAATTCCAAGCATCTGCCTCTAACCCTAGGAATCTCTTTGCCACCTTCTCCTCCCTGCTGAATCCCCCCCCTCCCTCTCTGTGGATGACTTCGCCAACCATTTTGAAAAGAAGGTTGACGATATCCGATCCTCGTTTGTTAAGTCAAATGACACCGCTGGTCCTGCTCACACTGCCCTACCCTATGCTTTGACTTCTTTCTCCCCTCTCTCTCCAGATGACATCTTGCGACTTGTGATGGCCGGCCGCCCAACAACCTGCCCGCTTGACCCTATCCCCTCCTCTCTTCTCCAGACCATTTCCGGAGACCTTCTTCCTTACCTCACCTCGCTCATCAACTCATCCTTGACCGCTGGCTATGTCCCTTCCGTCTTCAAGAGAGCGAGAGTTGCACCCCTTCTCAAAAAACCTACACTCGATCCCTCCGATGTCAACAACTACAGACCAGTATCCCTTCTTTCTTTTCTCTCCAAAACTCTTGAGCGTGCCATCTTTAGCCATCTCTCTTGCTATCTCTCTCAGAATGACCTTCTTGATCCAAACCAGTCAGGTTTCAAGACTGGTCATTCAACTGAGACTGCTCTTCTCTGTGTCACGGAGGCTCTCCGCACTGCTAAAGCTAACTCTCTCTCCTCTGCTCTCGTCCTTATAGACCTATCTGCTGTCTTTGATACTGTGAACCATCAGAACCTCCTCTCCACCCTCTCCGAGTTGGGCATCTCCGGCGCGGCTCACTCTTGGATTGCATCCTACCTGACCGGTCGCTCCTACCAAGTGGCGTGGCGAGAATCTGTCTCCGCACCACCTGCTCTCACCACTGGTGTCCCCCAGGGCTCAGTTCTAGGCCCTCTCCTATTCTCGCTATACACCAAGTCACTTGGCTCTGTCATATCCTCACATGGCCTCTCCTATCATTGCTACACAGACGACACACAATTAATCTTCTCCTTTCCCCCTTCTGATAACCAGGTGGCGAATCGCATCTCTGCATGTCTGGCAGACATATCAGTGTGGATGACGGATCACCACCTCAAGCTGAACCTCGGCAAGACGGAGCTGCTCTTCCTCCCGGGGAAGGACTGCCCGTTCCATGATCTCGCCATCACGGTTGACAACTCCGTTGTGCCTTGGCGTGACCCTGGACAACACCCTGTCGTTCTCCGCTAACATCAAGGCGGTGACCCGATCCTGTAGGTTCATGCTCTACAACATTCGGAGAGTATGACCCTGCCTTACACAGGAAGCGGCACAGGTCCTAATCCAGGCACTTGTCATCTCCCGTCTGGATTACTGCAACTGGCTGTTGGCTGGGCTCCCTGCCTGTGCCATTAAACCCCTACAACTCATCCAGAGGCAGCCTGTCTGGTGTTCAACCTTCCCAAGTTCTCTCACATCACCCCGCTCCTCCGCACACTCCACTGGCTTCCAGTTGAAGCTCGCATTTGCTACAAGACCATGGTGCTTGCCTACGGAGCTGTGAGGAGAACGGCACCTCCGTACCTTCAGGCTCTGATCAGTCCCTACACCCAAACGAGGGCATTGCGTTCATCCACCTCTGGCCTGCTGGCCCCCCTACCTCTGCAGAAGCACAGTTCTCGCTCAGCCCAGTCAAAACTGTTCACTGCTCTGGCACCCCAATGGTGGAACAAGCTCCCTCACAACGCCAGGACAGCGGAGTCACTCACCACCTTCCGGAGACACTTGAAACCCCACCTCTTTAAGGAATACCTGGGATAGGATAAAGTAATCCTTCTACCCCCCTTTACCCCACCCCCCAAAAAATTACAAATAAAAAAAGATAAAAAATAAAAATAAATATTGTAAAGTGGTTGTCCCACTGGCTATCATAAGGTGAATGCACCAATTTGTAAGTCGCCCTGGATAAGAGCGTCTGCTAAATGACGAAAATGAAATGAAATGAAATGAATTCCAATTTGTGGCTAATGTTAGCTATGTGGCTAGGTGGGTAACGTTAGCTAGGCTAAGGGTTAGGGTTAGGGGAAGGGTTAGCTAACATGCTAAGTAGTTGCAAAGTAGCTAAAAAGTAGTAAGTAGTTGCAAAGTTGCTAATTAGCTACATTTGTCCGTGTTGAGATTCGAACACGCAACATTTTGGTTATACGCCTACCCAATTATATGCCTAGCATTATACTCCTACCCATCCACCCTGATCAACTACCCTACTTTCATTTTTGCCTTAAAGTGGAACTGGCAGCGTTTTAGCAACCTGAAATCTTATTAAAATCTGTTCATATACACCCCCAGGAGGAATATGACACCTTTTTTTTTTTACATTTTCTGACAAGCGAGTGCTTAGATATGGTCATTTTCACGTTTTCATAAATTCTTAGAATGTTTGGGAATGACGCATAGTAAGGCATTCGTGAAACTTCTATAGCAATATAGAGTGGGAAAACGGCCATGCGTTTGGACAATTAATGAACACTGCAGTAAATAAAACCTAATAAAAACATCTGTCTTGTCCAGGACCGGAGTCTACGCAGACCGGTGCGCCATAGCCAATCAGAGCTACAGTGGGCCTGTATGCTACTGCCACACAGGCCTGCCCTCATTATCTTTGAACTGGACTGTGTGTTTACAGGCAGTAGCAACAGCACGACTTTAGATCATTAGAACGCATTCGCCAAAAGCCACAAAATACACCTGAATGGATTTCTGCAAATATGTAAATACAACGGGAGTCCTCTTACATTTGGGAACTTCACCATTTTATTGATCAAACAACCATGAAAAGGTAGGCTCTCTCTCCCTCAGTTGCCTATGCAAATCAACAACAACAAGATCAACAACTAATGCAAGCCAGAGCGAGATGAGCTAAAACCTAACGAGGGAACTTTAGATAAACCCTCTCAAACTTTTTCAGCTAGTTGGAAGTCAAAATTACACTAATAAACTATGGGGAATAGTAGCCTGCTCGTCCGTCTGCAGCTTGCTTGCCAATGCGTGCTTGTCCCAACACACGTTTTGACAACTGAATGGGAACTTGCCTGCCCGCCCATTTGATCGATTCCCAATACATTTGATTGACAACTAAGATATATGCTAACTGTGGATAACAGTTGTTGAAGTTCAGCATAGCTAGCTAGCTAGCAAATGACACCTGCATCTCTAGCTGTAGCCACCAAAAAACGATAAGAGGGGAAAAAGTCGGTCACTCACTCACCCACTCCTCCGATGACATGATATCCTCCCAGCAGCAAGCTAGCTAACATTAGGCTCTGTGTTTTTAGCTTGCTAAATAAATAGCCAACAATATACAGTACCAGTCAAAAGTTTGGACACACCTACTCATTCAAAGGTTTTTCTTTATTTGTACTATTTTTAACATTGTAGAATAATAGTGAAGACATCAAACTATGAAATAACACACATGGAATCATGTAGTAAGCAAAAAAGTGTTAAACAAATCAAAATATATTTTATATTTGAGATTCTTCAAATAGCCACCCTTTGCCTTGATGACAGCTTTGCACACTCTTAGCATTCTCTCAACCAGCTTCACCTGGAATTATTTTCCAACAGTCTTGAAGGAGTTCCCACATATTCTGAGCACTTGTTGGCTGCTTTTTCTTCACTCTGCCGTCTGACTCATCCCAAACCATCTCAATTGGGTTGAGGTCGGGGGATTGTAGAGTGTAGAGGCCAGGTCATCTGATGCAGCACTCTATCACTCTCCTTCTTGGTAAAATAGCCCTTACACAGCATGGAGGTGTGTTGGGTCATTGTCCTGTTGAAAACAAATGATAGTCCCACTAAGCCCAAACCAGATGGGATGGCGTATCACTGCAGAATGCTGTGATAGCCATGCTGGTTAAGTGTGCCTTGAATTCTAAATAAATCACAGACAGTGTCACCAGCAAAGCACCCCCACACCATAACACCTCCTCCTCCATGCTTTATGGTGGAAACTACACATGCAGGAGATCATCCGTTCACCCACACCGCGTCTCACAAAGATACAGCGGTTTGAACCAAAAATCTCAAATTTGGACTCCAGACTAAAGGACAAATTTCCACCGGTCTAATGTCCATTGCTCATGTTTCTTGGCCCAAACAGGTCTCTTCTTCTTATTGGTGTCCTTTAGTAATGGTTTCTTTGCAGCAATTCGACCATGAAGGCCTGATTCACACAGTCCCCTCTGAACAGTTGATGTTGAGATGTGTCTGTTACTTGAACTCTGTGAAGCATTTATTTGGGCTGCAATTTCTGAGGCTGGTAACTCTAATGAACTTATCCTCTGCAGCAGCGGTAACTCTGGGTCTTCCATTCCTGTGGCAGTCCTCATGAGAGCCAGTTTCATCATAGCTCTTGATGGTTTATGCGACTGCACTTGAAGAAACTTTAAAAGTTCTTGAAATTTTCCGGATTGACTGACCTTCATGTCTTAAAGTAATGCTGGACTGTCGTTTCTCTTTGCTTATTTAAGCTGTTCTTGCCATAATATGGACTTGGTCTTTTACCAAATAGGGCTATCTTCTGTACCTTGTCACAACACAACTGATTGGCTCAAATGCATTAAGACGGAAATAAATTCCACAAATTAACTTTTAAGAAGGCACACATGTTAATTGAAATGCATTCCAGGTGAGTACCTCATGAAGCTGGTTGAGAGAATGCCAAGAGTGTGCAAAGCTGTCATCAATGCAAAGTGTGGCTATTTGAAGAATCTCAAATATAAATATATTTGATTTGTTTAACACTTTTTTGGTTACTACGTGATTCCATATGTGTTATTTCATAGTTTTGATGTCCTCACTATTATTCTACAATGTAGAAAATAGTGAAAATAAAGAAAACCCTTGAATGAGTAGGTGTGTCCAAACTTTTGACTGGTAGTGTAAATAGATACGCTAGCCCAGGTGTGTGAAACTCAATCAGCACACAGGCCATAAGGAAAAAACAACTAATTCGCAGGCCAGACATAGCCTAATTGTTTTTATTAAAAAACGTGCAACTGCGACCCAAACTGGCCATTGTTTTATTAGAAAAAAGATGGCCCTTTATAATGTCCACTTAGGATGTTGTATATAGCATTTTAACATATTAAAACAAAAGAAGAGATCAATAATATTTGTCTAGCCTTTGCTGCTATGCTTGCAGATGTGCATAATATGATGTGATCAAAAAGTATTTAATAACTCCAAATAACAAAAACATAGCTATAGGTCGTTGTAACATTTCAACGTAAAACATGTTTTTCATTTTGTTGCACTGCATGGATCACTGGTGCAGTTGAATGCAGCATTGCAGTATGTTGCACTCAAAATGTACTGTAGCTGAGTAGCCAGCCTAGGCTACTGCTCAAACGTTGCTCTAATAGGCCTTCATGTTTTGTTGCAGGTTTTGTTTTTGGTTATTCATTGTCAAGCTTTAAAAACCGTAGCAAGTTTGCAACATTTTAGTAGCCTAGTAGCTAGGAATTTGGTATGTGTCTATACTCTTTCCCTCCGCTGTAAACGGGCTACACGAAAGCAGCGCAATTGAAGTTGAATTAAGCGATGCAAGCGCATCAGGCTGTAATTTCATAAAGCAGATGACTCAACTGTTGACTCATTTATACTCGCTTGTGTGTCCTATTCAGCCCCCGGGCCTTGTGTTTGACACGTACGCTAGCCTTTTAGCCACGTTATGACTGACTTGTGATCATTGCCCTTGCTAGTTTGATTGTATTGACATTCCCAGCCTTAGTTACAGATAGTCGTCTGTTTTTGTTCAAAATATTGAGTCATTGAAACTTAATGGGTGGCGGCAGCATGCAATGTACCAGGCCAGCTGTGATTTACAACTGAGAGTAACTGTCACACCCTGGCTCGGGGACTCATTATGTTGAGCCAGGGTGTGTTCATTCTATGTTTTCTGTTTCTTTGGTGGGTGTTCTAGGTTGTCTATTTTCTATGTTTGCCGGTGTGACTCCCAATCAGAGGCAACGAGTGTCAGCTGTCGGCTGGTTGTCTCTGATTGGGAGCCATATTTAATCTGTCTGTTTTTCTTTCGGGTTGTGGGATTTTGTTTGTGTGTGTTCGTGTTGTACCATAGACGTCACGCATTCGTTGTTTATTGTTTTGTTAGTGTGATCATTTAATAAATAGAATATGTTCACTCGCAACGCTGCGCCTTGGTCTCCCTCATTAGACGATCGTGACAGAAAATCCCACCTAAACCAGACCAAGCAGCGTGAAGAGGAGAGAGGAAGGACCTGGGATCAGTGGAGTAGGAGTTTCGGCTGGGCCCCGCTAAGTGAAGAGAAGAGAGGCTGGTCTATGGAGCAATGGATCAAGAGTTTCGACTGGGTCAAGCCAATTGAGGAGCTGAATAGCGGGAGTTGGAAGCAGAAGAGTGAGAGTCTGGCGAGAGCTAGGGAGGCCTGGTCCACGGGGAGGAGAGAACCCCAGAAAATTTTTTTAGGGGGGCTCACGACGTGGACGACGGGGCAGCAGGAGGCCGCGAGGGAGCGGTCCAGCGGGTGTGAAGAGGAGGCCGCCAGGTTAAGGGGGCCACTGGTCACAGAGGAGAGGGAAAGTGTGGAGGCACGGCGAGAGGTACTGGGGTGTGTTTCCAGTCCGGTCCGGCCCGTTCCTGATCCCTGCGTAGGGCCAGTGGTGTGTGTCCCCAGTACGGTCCGGCCTGTTCCTGTTCCTTGCATCGAGCCTGTGGTGCGTGTCGTCAGCCCGGCCCGGCCTGTTCCTGCTCCCTGCACCAAACCTGTGGTGCGCGTCGCCAGCCTGGTCCGGCCCGTTCCTGCTCTCCGCACCAAGTCTGTGGTGCGCGTCGCCAGCCCGGCCCGGCCTGTTCCTGCTCCCCGCACCAAACCTGTGGTGCGCGTCGCCAGCCCGGTCCGGCCCGTTCCTGCTCTCCGCACCAAGTCTGTGGTGCGCGTCGCCAGCCCGGCCCGGCCTGTTCCTGCTCCCCGCACCAAACCTGTGGTGCGCGTCGCCAGCCCGGCCCGGCCTGTTCCTGCTCCCGCACCAAGTCTGTGGTGCGTTTCGTCAGCCCTGTCCGGCTGCGTTCCTGCTCTCCGCACCAAGTCTGTGGTGCGCGTCGCCAGCCCATTCCGGTCCATTCCTGCTCCACGCACCAAGCCAGGGGTGTGTATCGTCAGCCCGGTCCGGTCCGTTCCACGCACCAAGCCAGGGGCCCGTGTCGTCAGTCCGGCTCCGGCCAGCGGGGCTAGACAGGACCAGAGGTACTTTGGGGGGTTGGAGAGGAAGTGGGGATCAAGCCCGGGCCGGAGCCGCGCCGAGGAGGAATGCCCACCCAGCCCTCCCCCTGTTTTTGCTCGTATTTAGGCGCGGTCGCAGTCCGCGCCTTTAGGGGTACTGTCACACCCTGGCTCGGGGACTCATTATGTTGAGCCAGGGTGTGTTCATTCTATGTTTTCTGTTTCTTTGGTGGGTGTTCTAGGTTGTCTATTTTCTATGTTTACCGGTGTGACTCCCAATCAGAGGCAACGAGTGTCAGCTGTCGGCTGGTTGTCTCTGATTGGGAGCCATATTTAATCTGTCTGTTTTTCTTTCGGGTTGTGGGATTTTGTTCGTGTGTGTTCGTGTTGTACCATAGACGTCACGCATTCGTTGTTTATTGTTTTGTTAGTGTGATCATTTAATAAATAGAATATGTTAACTCGCAACGCTGCGCCTTGGTCTCCCTCATTAGACGATCGTGACAGTAAAATGTTTTGGACTACCAACAATGCATTGAACTGAATCCATCTATTTATTATGCCAACAATGCCTTACTGTACGTCATGGAATTTTGAGTCAAATAGAAGCTATTTTTAAAACCTCTTATAAAGTTGGTTTTGAAGCATAAACTGGGAATTTGATATTTTTTTACTGATATTATGATTGTCTGTTTGTGTCATATATGCAAAGTGGTTAAAACACTGTCAGTTCCGCTTTAAATAACCTTCTGTCTTATGTAACCATACCAAATGTAACATATCATACTAAATTCTGTAATCCGTATTTATGTTTAATATGTTACTTCTAGTCTATGAGACCAGGCTGCCTCATCACAAAGAATATACAGTTGAAGTCGGAAGTTTACATACACCTTAGCCAAATACATTTAAACTCTGTTTTTCACAATTCCTGACATTTAATCCTAGTAAAAATTCCCTGTTTTAGGTCAGTTAGGATCACCACTTTATTTTAAGAATGTGAAATGTCAGAATAATAGTAGAGAGAATGATTTATTTTTATTTCAGCTTTTATTTATTTCATCACATTCTCAGTGGGTCAGAAGTTTACATACACTCAATTAGTATTTGGTAGCATTGCCTTTAAATTTTTTAACTTGGGTCAAACATTTCGGGTAGCCTTCCACAAGCTTCTCACAATAACTTGGGTGAATTTTGGCCCATTCCTCCTGACAGAGCTGGTGTAACTGAAACAGGTTTGTAGGCCTCCTTGCTCGCACACGCTTTTTCAGTTCTGCCCACACATTTTCTATAGGATCGAGGTCAGGGCTTTGTGATGGCCACTCCAATACCTTGACTTTGTTGTCCTTGAGCCATTTTGCCACAACTTTGGAAGTATGCTTGAGGTCATTGTCCATTTGGAAGACAACAGCATGATGCTGCCACCACCGTGCTTCACGTTCGGGATGGTGTTCTTCGGCTTGCAAGCACCCCCTTTTTCCTCCAAACATAACGATGGTCATTATGGCCAAACAGTTCTATTTTTGTTTCATCAGACCAGAGGACATTTCTACAAAAAGTACGATCTTTGTCCCCATGTGCAGTTGCAAACCGTAGTCTGGCTTTTTTATGGCGGTTTTGCAGCAGTGGCTTCTTCCTTGCTGAGCGGCCTTTCAGGTTATGTCGATATAGGACTCGTTTTACTGTGGATATAGATACTTTTGTACCTGTTTCCTCCAGCATCTTCACAAGGTCCTTTGCTGTTGTTCTGGGATTGATTTGCACTTTTCGCACCAAAGTACGTTCATCTCTAGGAGACAGAACGTGTCTCCTTCCTGAGCGGTATGACAGCTGCGTGGTCCCATTGTGTTTATACTTGCGTACTATTGTTTGTACAGATGAACATGGTACCTTCAGGTGTTTGGAAATTGCTCCCAAGGATGAACCAGACTTGTGGAGGTCTACAATTGTTTTTCTGAAGTCTTGGCTGATTTCTTTTGATTTTCCCATGATGTCAAGCAAAGAGGCACTGAGTTTGAAGGTAGGCCTTGAAATACATCCACAGGTACACCTCCAATTGACTCAAATTATGTCAATTAGCCTATCAGAAGCTTCTAAAGCCATGACAAGCTGTTTAAAGGCACAGTCAACATAGTGTATGTAAACTTCTGACCCACTGGAATTGTGATACAGTGAATTATAAGTGAAATAATCTGTCTGTAAACAATTGTTGGTAAAATGACTTGTGTCATGCACAAAGTAGATGTCCTAACCGACTTGCCAAAACTATAGTTTGTTAACAAGAAATGTGTGGAGTGGTTGAAAAACAAGTTTTAATGACTCCAGCCTAAGTGTATGTAAACTTCCGACTTCAACTGTACTACTTCTGACTGGCCAAATGCTTAAATAAAACCAACAATAAAAATAGAAGTGGAACATACATCCGAAAACAACTCCTGTAGGCTATCAAATGGAGAGAAAAAAACACCATTATGCAACAGTCTGATGAGAAGACAACTGAAAACTGACGGCAACTGAGAGAACCCCAAAGAGAAGCAGCAGTCTAGCAATTTTGCCTGTATCGGAAGTTCAAAGTTAATCTCGCTCCACGCACGAAGTATCATTTACCGGGATCGGGATGCGTTTATCTCATACCAACCATGACCTCGGCTAGGTCACCCACGGGACTGAATCCCATTGCTGCTTTAATTGCGCGCGGAAGCGCGCGGTGATAATACTGGCCGTCACTGACTGTGAGGGAAACACTGAAGAGTGTAGCACAATATTGCTTTATCTGTTTGAATAGCTAAGCGTGCGTAATTACCCCAAGGCCCGCCGGTCAAGTGCATGCCATGCCATTGTCCCTTCTCTCTCTGACGGTGCCCACTTCACTCACTGTAAAGCCTAAACCACCTAAACCCCGCTGACGTCCTAGTCTATGAGACCAAGGTGCAACCTCTTATAAGACACAACAAAATCATTATGTTGAATTTGAGAGGTTTTTAAAAACGCAGGCTAGCGTAGGCCTGCACATAAATGAACCAATTGGTGATTTTGATTGGAGATTAGGCTATGGACTGGATATTAGTTTGTCTAACTCAACAATCAATTCCATTCAATAAAATAAAAAAAGAGTTCCAAAACGGTTCTTCGGCTGTCCCCATAGGATAACCCTTTTTGATTCCAGGTAGAACCCTTTTGTGTAGTGTCCATCATTTGCCTTTGTCTTTACAGTAAGCTATTACAACGCCTCTAAAATTTGCCTAAACTAATCACTCACATCTATTTGAATCCATAAAGTTATAAATGCCATGGTCAAGAAACCATGTAAATGTTGACAAGTTGGGTTGATATTGCCAGTTGCAAACAAATGACACCTGTTGTGATCGACATGCTATCTGATCAGATGCAGCCATACAATCCTCCCAACGGGAACATTATCCCACACTACGTTATAGCTCATAAAGACTTTTAATTTTGTATTTATTAAAGCTTAATTGTCCATTTGTATAAACAGTCCTGTATGAAAAATGTAACAGGCTTCAGTTTATCAAAACGTTTCCTTCGGCTGGGGACATTAGCAAATAGTGCAGGTCTTATAAAACGTTTTTATCCTTAGTTTGTCGTCATCCAAGTTTTAATTGCCAATACTGGCCAAATTTATTTTTATTTTTTATTTTATTTCACCTTTATTTAACCAGGTAAGCCAGTTGAGAACAAGTTCTCATTTACAACTGCGACCTGGCCAAGATAAAGCAAAGCAGTGCGATAAAAACAACACAGAGTTACATATGGGGTAAACAAAACATAAAGTCAAAAATACAACAGAAAATATATATACAGTGTGTGCGAATGTAGTAAATTATGGAGGTAAGGCAATAAATAGGCCATAGTGCAAAATAGTTACAATTTCGTATTAATACTGGAATGATAGATGTGCAAAAGATGATCTGCAAATAGAGATACTGGGGTGCAAATGAGCAAAATAAATAACAATATGGGGATGAGGTAGTTGGATGGGCTAATTACAGATGGGCTGTGTACAGGTGCAGTGATCGGTAAGCTGCTCTGACAACTGACGCCTAAAGTTAGTGAGGGAGATAAGAGTCTCCAGCTTCAGAGATTTTTGCAGTTCGTTCCAGTCATTGGCAGCAAAGAACTGGAAGGAATGGCGGCCAAAGGAGGTGTTGCCTTTGGGGATGACCAGTGAGATATACCTGCTGGAGCACAGCCTACGGGTGGGTGTTGCTATGGTGACCAATGAGCTAAAATAAGAGGGGGATTTGCCTAGCAGTGTTTATAGATGACCTGGAGCCAGTGGGTTTGGCGACAAATATGTAGTGAGGGCCAGCCAACAAGAGCGTACAGGTCACAATGGTGGGTAGTATATGGGGCTTTGGTGACAAAACGGATGTCACTGTGATAGACTACATCCAATTTGCTGAGTAGAGTGTTGGAGGCTATTTTGTAAATGACATCGCCGAAGTCAAGGATCGGTAGGATAGTCAGTTTTACGAGGGCATGTTTGGCAGCATGAGTGAAGGAGGCTTTGTTGCGAAATAGGAAGCCAATTCTAGATCTAACTTTTGATTGGAGATGCTTAATGTGAGTCTGGAAGGAGTGTTGGTTGAATAGTTAAAATACCGTCATATAAAAGCACATAAATTAATCGCCGTTAGACAATGCCAAAAATACCACAGGCCTAGGTCTTGGGCGCACTCACCTTATCTACTTTCCCGGCTGTGGCGAGAGGACACTCAGGACCGTCAGTGACCGAGCTTGTTGGAGGGAAGCAGCAGGGCCCGCCCCATGAGGAGGGACTAAGTATTTAATACTGCTGAGACCTCTAAACGGGCTCAGAGAGAGACCCACCTGTGGCAGACACGGACAGACGAAGGGAGATAGTTACTGCGTCTCCAGCAAGACCGTTACCCGGCATAAACCGTTCACCGTTGTTGTTCTTCTTGATTATCTGAACTCTGACGAAACGTTACACAGAGTGAACATGACATTATTTTCTCATCAACTTTTCATCCTCCTATGGATTGTTGTCACAGGTAAGCTTGATTTAAATGTTTTATAGGATAATAATGTTGTTGAATGTTGTTGTTGAAACGCCCTTGTATGCATGGATCGTTCTGTGGAATATTGTTCCAAAAACACTTCTCAAAGCAGGTGCCATTTCTTTAAGGATATAAATGGAAAATCCTGAGCTCTGTAGGGTATTTAAATACATCTCCAAACTTTGCCAATTTTTGCCTATCCATTGCAATAGGCTATGTTTATATTTTTGTTCAATAAGTTTGCAATGTTACTGGAATAACGATGTAATAACATTAAAGCTGCCAAGTGGATAGCAATGCAGTGAATAGACTCAAACTAGGCTATATTTACCGTCACTAGCCTACCCTAGATTCACTTAAGCTACATTTTCAAATACACTACATGACCAAAAAGTATGTGGACACCTGCTCGTTGAACTTCTCATTCCAAAATCATGGGCATTAATACGAAGTTGGTCCCCCCCTTTGCTGCTATAACAGCCGCCACTCTTTTGGGAAGGCGTTCCACTAGATGTTGGAACATTGCTGCGGACACTTGCTTCCATTCAGCCACAAGAGCATTAGTGAGGTTGGTCACCGATGTTGGGCGATTAGGCCTGGCTCGCAGTCGGCGTTCCAATTCAACCCAAAGGTGTTCGATGGGGTTGAGGTCTGGGCTCTGTGCAGGCCAGTCAAGATCGCCCACACCAATCTCGACAAACCATTCCTGTATGAACCTTGCTTTGCGCATGGGGGCATTGTCATGCTAAAACAAGAAAGGGCCTTCCCCAAATGTTGCCACAAAGTTGGAAGAACAGAATCGTCTAGAATGTCATTGTATGCTGTAGTGTTAAGATTTCCCTTCACTGGAACTAAGGGACCATGCCGATGTCCCTTGTTCTCTCTCTGACGGTGCCCACTTCACTCACTGTAAAGCCTAAACCACCTATACCCTGCTGACGTCATAGTCTATGAGACCAAGGTGCAACCTCTTATAAGACACAAAAACATCTTTATGTTGAATTTGAGAGGTTTTTAAAAAACGCAGGCTAGCGTAGGCCTGCACATAAATGAACCAATTGGTGATTTTGATTGGAGATTAGGCAATGGATTGGATATTAGTTTGTCTAACACCAGCGCAAACAATCAATTCCATTAACTTAAATTAAATTGAATCCAATCAATTCACCTGTAATAATCACTTAACTCTAAGGAACGATTAAAAAGGCATTGTCAGACAGATATGCCTATCATGGAGTGACTTTCATTAATTAAGCAAGATGTCATTGGTTGCCAATGATATCTAGTGGGGACACTGCATAGGCTAGCCTACTGGTATGTTATCCTTGGCACTCCTCAAATATCTGACGATAAGTGACAAGCACTTGATGCAACTGAAAGTTTGGTGTCGAGATCAAATATGTGCGTATTAATGAATATGTTACCCTTTGAGACTGTTTTTGTGCTGTCAAATGTCTGACGTCTTCAGATCAATAAAACATGCAGAGCAATAACAGCTTAGGCTAATTTGATTTAATTAGAGAAAGGGTTAGGTACACTCAGAAAAAAGGTTTCAAAACGGTTGTTCACTGTCCCCATAGGATAACCATTTTTGATTCCAGGTAGAACCATTTTGTGTTCCATGTAGAACCATCTGTGGAAAGGGTTCTACATGGAACTCGAAATGGTTCTACCTGGAACCAAACGGGTTCTACCTGTAACCAAAAATACTTTTTCAAACGGGTTCTCCTATGGGGACAGCCGAAGAACCCTTTTAAGTTCTAGATAGCACCTTTTGTGTAGTGTCCATCATTTGCCTTTGTCTTTTCAGTAAGCTATTACAACGCCTCTAAAATTTGCCTAAACTAATCACTCACATCTATTTGAATCCATAAAGTTATAAATGCCATGGTCAAGGAACCATGTAAATGTTGACAAGTTGGGTTGATGTTGCCAGTTGCAAACAAATGACACCTGTTGTGATGGACATGCTATCTGATCAGATGCAGCCATACAATCCTCCCAACGGGAACATTATCCCACACTACGTTATAGCTCATAAATACTTTTAATTTTGTATTTATTAAAGCTTAATTGCCCATTTGTATAAACAGTCCTGTATGAAAAATGTAACAGGCTTCAGTTTATCAAAACGTTTCCTTCGGCCGGGGACATTAGCAAATAGTGCAGGTCTTATAAAACCTTTTTATCCTTAATTTGTAGTCATCCAAGTTTTAATTGCCAACACTGGCCAAATGTGAGTGTTGGTTGAATAGTTAAAATACCGTCATATAAAAGCACATAAATTAATCGCCGTTAGACAATGGCAAAAATACCACAGGCCTAGGTCTTGGGCGCACTCACCTTATCTACTTTCCCGACTGTGGCGAGAGGACACTCAGGACCGTCAGTGACCGAGCTTGTTGGAGGGAGGCAGCAGGGCCCGCCCCATGAGGAGGGACTAAGTATTTAATACTGCTGAGACCTCTAAACGGGCTCAGAGAGAGACCCACCTGTGGCAGACACGGACAGACGAAGGGAGTTAGTTACTGCGTCTCCAGCAAGACCGTTACCCGGCATAAACCGTTCACCGTTGTTGTTGTTCTTCTTGATTATCTGAACTCTGACGAAACGTTACACAGAGTGAACATGACATTATTTTCTCATCAACTTTTCATCCTCCTATGGATTGTTGTCACAGGTAAGCTTGATTTAAATGTTTTATAGGATAATAATGTCTTGTTGTTGAAACGCCCTTGTATGCATGGATCGTTCTGTGGAATATTGTTCCAAAAACACTTCTCAAAGCAGGTGCCATTTCTTTAAGGATATAAATGGAAAATCCTGAGCTCTGTAGGGTATTTAAATAAATCTCCAAACGTTGCCAATTTTTGCCTATCCATTGCAATAGGCTATGTTTATATTTTTGTTCAATAAGTTTGCAATGTTACTGGAATAACGATGTAATAACATTAAAGCTGCCAAGTGGATAGCAATGCAGTGAATAGACTCAAACTAGGCTATATTTACCGTCACTAGCCTACCCTAGATTCACTTAAGCTACATTTTCAAATACACTACATGACCAAAAAGTATGTGGACACCTGCTCGTTGAACTTCTCATTCCAAAATCATGGGCATTAATACCGAGTTGGTCCCCCCCTTTGCTGCTATAACAGCCTCCACTCTTCTGGGAAGGCGTTCCACTAGATGTTAGAACATTGCTGCGGACACTTGCTTCCATTCAGCCACAAGAGCATTAGTGAGGTCGGGCACTGATGTTGGGCGATTGGGCCTGGCTCGCAGTCGGCGTTCCAATTCAACCCAAAGGTGTTCGATGAGGTTGAGGTCATGGCTCTGTGAAGGCCAGTCAAGATCGCCCACACCAATCTCGACAAACCATTCCTGTATGAACCTTGCTTTGTGCATGGGGGCATTGTCATGCTGAAACAGGAAAGGGCCTTCCCCAAACTGTTGCCACAAAGTTGGAAGAACAGAATCATCTAGAACGTAATTGTATGCTGTAGCGTTAAGATTTCCCTTCACTGGAACTAAGGGGCCTAGCCTGAACCATGAAAAACAGCCCCAGACCATTATTCCTCTTCCACGAAACTTTACAGTTGGCACTATGCATTGGGGCTGGCAGCGTGTGATTCATCACTCCAGAGAACGCGTTTCCACTGCTCCAGAGTCCAATGGCGGCGAGCTTTACACCACATCAGCTGACAATTAGCATTGTGCATTGTGATCTTAGGCTTGTGTGCGGCTGCTCGGCCATGGAAACCCATTTCATGAAGCTCCCGACGAACAGTTCTTCTGCTGACGTTGCTTCCAGAGGCAGTTTGGAACTTGGTAATGAGTGTTGCAACCAAGAACAGACAATTGTTATGCGCTATGCACTTTAGTACTTGGCGGTCCCGTTCTTGGCGGCTAAGCAGTTGTTGCTCCTAGACGTTTCAACTTCTCAATAACAGCACTTACAGTTGACCAGGGCATCTCTAGCAGGGCAGAAATTTGACGAACTGACTTGTTGGAAAGGTGGCATCCTGTGTCAGTGCCACGTTGAAAGTCATTGAGCTCTTCAGTAAGACCATTCTACTGCCAATGTTTGTCTATGGAGATTGCATGGCTGTGTTCAGGATCTTAACTTACTTTTGATAGTTAAAACAGTAGAATACACAAGGTGCAATTTCGAAATGTTGTTGTGCATCAGCAGTTTTTCTCTTATGTTATATCAGTCACTGACAGTCACTCAAATAGATCATGTCAGCTAACATGTTTTAGATTGGTAAGTTAGTCTAGCATCCAGCTATCTAAACTTGTAGTATCATGGTCGAATTACTGACAGTGGGGCCCCCATTGATTTTGTTAGTCACTCTCACTCAGATATCATATAAAAAAAACGGCAAAACATTTTCTCCATCCTATGGCAAAATGTGTAGAATTGCAGGAAATAAGTTAAAACATTAGGAAATCTTCTCTCCGCCCCATGGCAAAATCGCTTAGGCCCCCCCAAAAACACAGGGTCCCCAAAAGGACTGCATGTGTGGGTATATGGATGTGGGTACGCAGACCCGCAAACCACTGCGGCCCCTCATGATGAGTTCAGATTTTTTGTGGCCCCCACCCCAATCAAAGTTGCCCGTCACTGCCCTATAGGATGACCATATGTAAGGTCAAAGGTTACCATCAGAGGACTGAGAGGAGCCACTGTCATGTGGCTCAGTCCTTGCTGGTCCCCTGGTCCCCTCAGCCTGCAGGCTGTTTTTATAGTTGGATCACTTGTCATGTGTTTAAGGACTCTGTAACTCAGGGAGAGAGCTAGGCTCTGAACTGAAGGAGGCTTGTACAAGTATGACTGAGTGTGTGTGTGTGTGTGTGTTTGTGTGTGAGGCAGGCAACAGTAAAAAGATACAGATGAAAGGACCTCCTAAGGGTCGTGCACCTCTTCCCCTGAGTCTGGTGCCATGGACGCCATCGTCCAGCGTGTGTGTGTGCCCCCGATAAGAAACCTCTCAAAGAGGGAAAAAGAGCATGTTCAGTGTCTCTTCTCCTCCCTTTCTTAACCCTGTCTCTTTCCTCTCTGACCACATACATTCTTCATGTCAGCAGCTTCATAGTTTGGTGGTTAGTCATGATATTACATGTGCAGAGCATGCAGGGTCTTTACAGGAGGTAATGGGTGAGGTGGGCAGAGCGAGGAGACACACACACATTACACACACACACACACTCACTACCACATTCATCAGTCCTCCCTTTTAAGTGTGATGAAGCCCAGATATCAACGAGTGATCACTATGCCGAGGTCAGGGTAAAGGTGTACAGTGAGTGTGTCAGGGTTTGTTAGTGTCTCTCTCTCTGTGTGTCAAAGTGCAAACTGATCCTAGGCCAGTTCCAGAAAATTGAATCACCATCGGGTAGTAAATCATCATTTAAAGTACCGGATTACATCATTGTCCAATAATGTCCCCCCTCCCCCTCCTCCTCCTATATTGCTAATTCATAGAGCATTCTCAGTGGAGCCTGTCTGAGACCTCTCCTTTCTCCTCACTATACCGCCCAGCCTTTACCCACGATCTCTCTCTCTCGCTCTCTTGCTGCCTGCACTCCCCTTTTCATGGACACTGTTGCTTCTTTTTCTTTCTTCCAGGCTCTCTTTCATCTTGTCACCTCTCTCCCCTCCTCTTTCCTCCCTCTCGCTGAGTTGGATTAGGGCTGCTCTCCGGGGCTGTAAATCTCACACTGTAATTGGAAAGCATGTGCTGTCGGAGCTTTAATAGGATATGATATGTGCTCAGAGCAGAGGCACAGTGAGCGAGGAGCACTAGCTACTCTAGGGAACCATCTGTTACCTACAGACAGTCGAGGCTGGACGAGCCCTCTGTGCTGATATAGGACATAGGGAGGGAGAAGTAGACACACACAACTCACTACCCTTAAGTCTTACAACTAGGGCAAGGCACGGGTCAAGCTGAAGGTAGAGAGGTCACTGAGAGAGAGAGAGACCAAGGGAGATAAGCATGGAGATAAATAAACTGAGGTAACGATGAAGTAAAAGACAAGAGAATAAACAATGACTGCAACTTAAACCTTCTGATCTTTCCCTGATAGAGCAAGTAGTACTGTGCTCTGTGTGTCCTTCTGTGCCACCCGTAATGATGAGTCCTGCTGTGGTACAAGACCCTCTAGCTGTGTTACTGCCTTTCTTCTGTCAGTGTGTCTTTGTTTCTGTCAGAGATGTGTGTGTGTGTGTGTGTGTTTGTGTGTGTTTGTGTGTGTCTGGCAGTCCCTACCCCAGGCAGGCGAGGCACAGGAAGAGTACGAGCTGGAGACTAGATGAGTTCCTCTTTGCATTGTATGCAGACGTGAACCAGACCTAGCCTAGGGGAAGGGGACACTTTGATGTGCATAGCTCAATCACTACTGATTATTATGAATCTATTTATATGTTTAATGAGCATGGAGAATGGAAATGGAGTGTCACTGTATTTCTAGATATCAATTTGATCTCTGAAAAATTGTACTTCATGATTACTCATTGATTACTACATTTAGTATTCTGGACATAGCTAATCCTATATAACTACTGCTGTACATAAATTCGTCCTACTTATATAATGTCCATACTGTCTATACACACCACATATTTACAGTATGATATGATTTATTTAAGGGTCATACACCTACCGGTGCCCAGCCCACATGGGCTTACAAGACAATACAAAACAAAATAGCATTTTACAGATTATATGCATACAATAATCATGGCCAGTACAGCTACCATCTAGCCAAATAGTACATTTCTCATTCTCCTTCAGGCATTGTGAACAAATTGAGCAATCTCAAACACGCCCGTCCCGTAACCCGTGTATATCACAGACTCTGACATTGTTCGTTCTGATATTTCTTAATCTCTTATTTCTTCTTTTTGGGGGGGAGGGGTGGGTTATTTAAGCAATAAGGCCTGAGGAGGTGTGGTATATGGCCAATATACCACGGCTAAGGGCTGTTCTTATGCACGACGCATTGCGTAGTGCATGGACACAGCCCTTAGCCTTGGCTTATTGGCCATATACCACAAACCCCCGAGATGCCTTATTGCTTTTATAAACTGGTTACCAACGTAATTAGAGCAGTAAAAATAAATGTTTTGCCATACCCGTGGTATACGGTCTGATATACCGCGGCTGTCAGCCAATCAGCATTCAGGGCTCGAACCACCCAGTTTACTGCACTGCTGGACCTAGGAACAAAAGCGTTTAGCTGCACCTGCTTTAGCGTCTGCTAATCTGTGTACGCGACAAATAAACTTTGATTTGATAACAGTGTGAAATTGTCTTTCGGGAATTAGGAAACCTGTTGATTCCCTAGATGTAATGTCCCAGAATCTTCTCAGAGACAAATAATAGAAGACCTTTAGGGAAATGGGGATACCTAGTCAGTTGTACAACTGAATGCATTCATCTGAAATGTGTCTTCCGCATTTAACCAAAACCCTCTGAATCAGAGAGGTGCGGGGGGCTGGCTTAATCGACATCCACGGCGCCCGGAGAACAGTGGGTTAACTGCCTTGCTCAGGGGCAGAACGACAGATTTTTACCTTGTCAGCTCGGGGATTCGATCCAGCAACCTTTCGGTTACTGGCCCAACGCTCTTGCCCGCCAGGCTACCTGCTTTACCCAGTTATGACAATGCACATGTCTATTGTCCTGTTGATTTGAAGAGTGTAAGATGTGGTATACGCTGTCACAAGTAACTGTCCCATGAGCAAATATACACAGTAAACTTCATCATCATGATACTGGATGCATGTAGTGAGATAGGACCATCCTCATTCCTTCCGTTGACCATGGACATGTTCAGCTTGATTAGACGAGTTAGGAATCTGTCCCCCAAGCAGCATTTTTACTATGTGAGGAATCTTTGTCACAGAGAGTGCAGTGGCATCAGCAACTTTAATAATAATAATATGGTATTTATATAGCGCTTTTCAAGGACCAAAAGTCTCTATACAATTGTAGAAACAAGAAACAACGGCAGACTAAGCAGAAGGATAAATAAACATGACGGTTCAATAGAAGGTTTATAGAGAATAGCAGACACAGGGATATGGCGGGTGTTGGTCTGTAAGAGGCGAAAAATGAAAGCTCCTCCTTATTTCCATGAGATAGGGTCACCCCTGGTGAACTGGCATCAGCTGCCCTGCTTTGATGTGGCAGCCGTGGTAACAGAGAAATGGACAGGGCCCCAAGGGCAGATAGACTCACTACACCAGGGGAAGCTGAAGGAAACGGACCTGCTTGCTGCTACTGTGTGTGTGTGTGTGTGTGTGTGTGTGTGTGTGTGTGTGTGTGTGTGTGTGTGTGTGTGTGTGTGTGTGTGTGTGTGTGTGTGTGTGTGTGTGTGTGTGATGTAAGAAGGGTAACATTCCCTACAGAGCCCCTACAAGCATTGCTCCACCAGGTCATAAAGCAGTATGTTAGAAATGTTCATCTCATTAGCCGGCTCTGAGGCCTGGACCTGGACTTCTAATTAGCATGGACTGAAGTCCTACATTACTAGTCCTATGTTATGTACATGTTGTTATTTACATGTTATGTTATGTACTGAGGTGTTATACATTGTATTACACCCCCTATTGTTTCAGAGTGTTTGATATGTCATTTGTGAGCACTATTAGTAACTATTATTCCAATTAGTAGCGCATTTGTAAACAGTGAACAGCATGGACAGAGGGACTAGACTACAGTAATCTACTCTGAAGGGACGTCACATTACTGTGATGACACTAATTAGAAAATCCTTTCTTTATCAGTCTCTGTGGGGTCAGACCCTAACCTGGTGGCCCATATTTCTTTCTCTCTTTGTCTTCTCTCTCTCTCTCTCTCTCTTTCTTTCTTTCTTTCTTTCTTTCTTTCTTTCTTTCTTTCTCTTTCTCAGTTTTTCTGTGAGCATTCCGTAATCAGGTCTGTGTTTCTGCTGGTAGATGTGATTAAAAACGATTTCAGGAACGCGCTTCCCTAATCCACACCTGTAAACTGGGCATGTTTCCGTGGCAACTCCAAGTGACTGAAAGTGTCTACTGGAGGAAGCTTTCCGGAACAGTCATGACTCCTCCTGGGTATTTAAACCCTTCCTTCCCTCCCCGAGCATTGTCTTCTGCAGACTCCAGACTGGTCAAAAGGAGTGCACTATGTAGGGAATGGGGTTCCATTTGGGACCCAGATTGGCTTGAAGTACATTACAGAGTAGAGTATGTGGGGGTTGGGGTTGGGGTTGAGGGGGCAACAGGTAGCAAGGTAATTGTTTATCTGGCAGTCGGTTGAGTTCATAAAAGGGCACTTCACAGGAGTACCATTGTGCCACATGAAAAGAAAGCCTGTGAAGTGTGGCGCTGGGATGGCAGACGAGCGTCATTGGCGTGGAGTCTCTCTCTCTTTCTCCTTCTCACTCTGTCTCTCTCTCTGTCCCTCTTTCTCTGTCCCTCTCTCTCCTCTCTCCCCGCTCCCCCCCCCCCATCAGAGCTTTGACAGCTGGTAACGGATGTCTCCTGGCAACGGACACACTCCCCCACTTAGCAGTGGAGTGTGAGTCCCTCAGCCTCCACTCGATGCTGTTCCCTTTTCTTCCTGTGTGGGAAGGGGAGGGTGGGGGTGGTGGGGGTGGATGACAGACTGTGACCATGTTTAGTTCACTCTGTTTGTGAGTTTGTCGGTGTTTATCACTGTGGGTGTGACATGCAGTATGAACCTGGGTGTGACACTGTATGACACTAATGTATACATTTTCAGTGACTTGATGTGAATCTGGTTCAACCCAAACTAGACCATTTTGTCTGTTATTAGTCAAGTTATATTTGTAGTGCATTTCACGTCTCAATACACTTTACAAAAAAATATGAGTGTGTGGTCCTCTATGGTGAAGTCCTATAGGTGTCCTTTGACCCCTGGGTGGTCTGATTTAACCCCATCATCTCATTGTGTCTACCTGAGATTAGCTGGCTGTAACACTAGGTTAATACCTAGAAGAGGGCTTCTGACTGTCCTGCAATATACTGAATACATAATATACACTATACTGTACTGCACCCTACCTATACAGTATCTCTTCTGGTTTGATATTATTTATTCTATCCAGTATTACCAGTAGTTCCTGGTAATAAGTTAGTGAAGATAACGTTTCAAATGAGTGGTAGTTGGAGTACGTGCCAGTCCTGATCTTTAAGAATAAAAAAATTAAAAAACGTTTGTATTTATTTATGTGGAACTGTAAACGAAATAGCAGTCAGAGGAGGCTGGTGGGAGGAGCTATAGGAGGACTGGCTCATTGTAATGGCTGGAATGGAATTCATGGAACGGAGTCAAACGTGTGGTTTCCATATGTTTGATGTATTCCATTTATTCCATTCCAGCTATTACAATAAGTCTATTATTACTTTTTTATTACAATTGTTATTGTTTTTTTTCCACTTGGTCCCCTCAATGGTCATTCCACCCCACCCCCTCAACAGTCTTTATTCTGACTCTACCCCAATAGACATGTATTTATTCATCACTGCCACAGTTGTCATTATGATATACAGTTGAAGTCGGAAGTTTACATACACTTAGGTTGGAGTCATTAAAACTTGTTTTTCAACCACTGCACAAATTTCTTTTAAACAAACTATAGTTTTGGCAAGTCGGTTAGGACATCTACTTTGTGCATGACACAAGTCATTTTTCCAACAATTGTTTACAGACAGATTATTTCACTTATAATTCACTGTATCACAATTCCAGTGGGTCAGAAGTTTACATACTAAGGTGACTGTGCCTTTAAACAGCTTGGAAAATTCCAGAAAATTATGTCATGGCTTTAGAAGTTTCTGATAGGCTAATTGACATCATTTGAATAAATTGGAGGTGTACCTGTGGATGTATTTCAAGGACTACCTTCAAACTCAGTGCCTCTTTGCTTGACATCATGGGAAAATCAAAAGAAATCAGCCAAGACTTCAGAAAAATAATTGTAGACCTCCACAAGTCTGGTTCATCCTTGGGAGCAATTTCCAAACTCCTGAAGGTACCACGTTCATCTGTACAAACAATAGTACGCAAGTATAAACACCATGGGACCACGCAGCCATTATACCGCTCAGGAAGGAGGCGCTGACCCACTGGAATTGTGATACAGTGAATTATAAGTGAAATAATCTGTCTGTCTCCTAGAGATGAACGTACTTTGGTGCGAAAAGTGCAAATCAATCACAGAACAACAGCAAAGGACCATGTGAAGATGCTGGAGGAAACAGGTACGAAAGTATCTATATCCACAGTAAAACGAGTCCTATATCAACATTACCTGAAAGGCCGCTCAGCAAGGAAGAAGCCACTGCTCCAAAACCGCCATAAAAAAGCCAGACTACAGTTAGCAACTGCACAAAGATCATACTTTTTGTAGAAATGTCCTCTGGTCTGATGAAACAAAAATAGAACTGTTTGGCCATAATGACCATTGTTAGGTTTGGAGGAAAAAGGGGGTGCTTGCAAGCCGACGAACACCATCCCAACCGTGAAGCACGGGGGTGGCAGCATCATGCTGTGGGGTTGCTTTGCTGCAGGAGGGACTGGTGCACTTCACAAAATAGATGGCATCATGAGGAAGGAAAATTATGTGGATATATTGAAGCAATATCTCAAGACATCAGTCAGGAAGTTAAAGTTTGGTCGCAAATGGGTCTTCCAAATGGACAATGACCCCAAGCATACTTCCAAAGTTGTGGCAAAATGGCTTAAGGACAACAAAGTCAAGGTATTGGAGTGGCCATCACAAAGCCCTGACCTCAATTCTATAGAAAATGTGTGGGCAGAACTGAAAAAGCGTGTGCGAGCAAGGAGGGCTACAAACCTGACTCAGTTACACCAACTCTGTCAGGAGGAATGGGCCATAATTCACCCAACTTATTGTGAGAAGCTTGTGGAAGGCTACCCAAAATGTTTGACCCAAGTTAAACAATTTAAAGGCAATGCTACCAAATACTAACTGAGTGTATGTAAACTTCTGACCCACTGGGAATGTGATGAAATAAATAAAAGCTGAAATAAATCATTCTCTCTACTATTATTCTGACATTTCACATTCTTAAAATAAAGTGGTGATCCTAACTGACCTAAAACAGGGACTTTGTACTAGGATTAAATGTCAAGAATTGTGAAAAACTGAGTTTAAATGTATATATCAGATATGTAGTCCATTGTCAGGTGTCAGTGTGCAGCGGTAGGACGGAGTCAGGCGCAGGACACAGAACTGAGTAACAGATTAACTTTACTTGGAAAGAAACAAATACTAATTCCACGCAGGGAAATAAACCAGCTCACAGCAGTAATAAACACCAAACAAAGAGCTATCACGCACAAAACCATGAGTGAACCAGAGGGTTAAATAGGGAAATAATCATGACGTGATGGGAACCAGGTTTGTACAATAAAGACAAAACAAATAGAAAACAGAAACGTAGATCGGTGGCAGCTAGAAGACCGGTGACAACGACCGCCGATAGCCGCCCGCACAAGGAGAGGCACCAACTTCGGCGGAAGTCGTGACATCCATTCCCGCCATTGGCCTGCCTTGTCCAGGATCACACTGGATGATCTATGCTTAGCCTGCTCTTTTGTTCAGGTTGCCAGGGTGATTTCTTATGTTTGGAATCTGTATGGTTGTTTTCCAGTACAATGTACCATAGATTAGGTTGGCAGGTTTTAGTTAGCAACCACATTGCTAGGCTTCATTATTGTGTATTTATCAGGTTTCTGCTAAGACGCTGGTCTGAACACAACACATTTTCTCAGGCATGTCTGCATCACCAAGGCCCACTGGCAAATCTATGCGGAGGAATCTAACCAATGGGCAGAATGTTTTAATTTGGTTACCAAGAGATAAAACTGTACTGTGACGCACTGTGGTGATACACCCAGAATGTCATCATATCATCATATAAAGATAGAGGGATGGGCATATCTGACAGAAATCTAATTATAAGAACATACTGTTGACTTCTTACATCTTGCACTGTGAATAAAAGGGGGTAATTAAATCTTGTGTTTTCTCATTAGTCTTTGTTGGGTTTCATCTCTGGTAATCAACTAAGACCCTTGGGTCTATCTTCTTTCATTCTTAATCTACATGAGCTACTAACAGATTGATACAGTACTGTAGACTACATCTGTGTTTTGCAGCATTGGTCCCACACTGGTCTAGTTCCGGGAGCCGTTTTCTGGTTTCGGTCACCTTGCCTTGTTATCATCATAACCAATAAAATGTATAATACGTCAGCTGTGATCATAAAAGCCTTTCTCTCAGTCCACCACCCATCCTATCAGATAACTCTGTATTTATTCAATCCACTCCCTCATACCACAGGTACCACGTGTGAGGAAGGGGATGTACGTGTGTGTGTGTGTGTGTGTGTGTATGTGATGAAATAGTCTGTGTGCATACAAGTGTGTTCTCTATCTCTAATATGGATGGCCTTTAAGTTCGGCCTCGACAGGTGTGTGTGCTCTCTGGTAATTTTTCATCTGTAAATGGGTTTTGGTTACCAAGTGACAGAGCCATTAGGTCACACGAAGCAATGTACACTCTGGCGTGTACGGTGTGTTCCTGGAAAATAATTGAATCACAAACAGAATCAGATATTCGTTTTGGTTTTCCCCCACTTCCCCCTGCATCTCTGCTGCCTGGTAAGGTAGGAGCAACACAGGGTTTGTATAAGGCGTTAGGCAACCACTGCCATCTGCCTAAGTCGCATCCCAAATGGCACCCTGTATTGACCAGTGTCAAAAGTAGTGCACTATGTAGGGAATAGGGTGCCATTTGGGATTCAGCCCTGTTGTACATGTATTCCCTCTCTACTCTAGCTGGAGGAGGGAATAGAAAAGGAGGGGAGGTTGAATGTATTCAGCCAATGCATACAGATGAGGACCCAGCTCTGCGGCTCGGGGTAAACAGGCTGAAGCAGTATTCTATCAAAGGCCTCCTGCTGGGTGTGCTGCTCCTCAAGCTGCTGTGAAGCTCCCTGTGTTCTCCTCCAAACACAAAGAGACCAGAGCAGATTGGGTTTAACAGTACCGTGGACAGGCGTCAGCACAACACGCTAAGATAAATAAGACGCTGAGTCCTCTTTGAAGAGACTGGTAATGAACTTGGCTAAACACAACACTGACCTATTACGTGATGCAGTGAGTGGCATTTGAGGTACGTCAGTAAGGGGATGATTGTGTACTTGTCTTTTGTCACGCTTATGACGTGATGCACCTTTGTATGTCTTTGTGACACAACTGGAATGGTGATCTCAGCTAAAGCTAAAGCAAACGCCACAATGACTTTTCATCACTAAGCTCAAACACTGAACTCTTTTGGTGTTTAGATACCAGTGCTTTTGCAGATTCAAATGCATGCTGTAAACCAGGGCTATTCAACTGCATTCCTGGAGGGCCCAAACACATCTGTTTTTTGATAGTTCAATTTATTCATCAGTCTCAGGTCTATGTCATCTCTGATTATAGGGGGAAAAAGAACACCAGAAGAGTAACTGGCCTCGAAGGCCAAGGTTTAAGACTTCTGGTTGAGCCCACAGGCTTTGACTCCCTAACCTTTGACCTAACCTTTGACCTTAACATAACAGGTCTGTTTCAATATTGCAGGTTTGGGGTGTTTTGCAGAGTGTGTATGGCGCACATGAAGCTCATGACTGTATGTTTGTAGTGTTATCTGTTTCTGTAGGGGCAGATTTCAACACCTCAACTCCTGGCACACATGGCAGCCCTGGGCCCACAGATACATCCATGACTCCAGGAGATAGATCCACCACCCTCTTATCCACAAAGACCCCAGTCTCCACTGAACCCAGCTCCACCACCACAGACAGAGCCACCACCACCATCCAGGACCCCTCAACTGTCCTCACTAGCACTGAGGGCACCTCACCCACAACAGCAGCCATCTCTAAAACTGAAGAGGTCTCTACTACAACAGACCGGACCTCAACTTCTGATACGACAGAGTCTACACAAGCAGTCAGCACCACTGCGACAGAAACCAGAACTATCTCATCAGTCAGCATAGCAGAGATTACTTCCTCCCACAAGACCACAGCGTACACTGTCACTTCCCCTGAGTCGACGGAAAAAGACAGTCCATCTACAGACAGCGGCACGACAACACCCACCACCACACCTGGCCTTAGCAGAGGTGTCTCTCTGTCTACCACGGAATATACCGGAACCTCCTCTGTCACCACTGAGACAGGCCGTACCTCAGCTGATGTCCCCACAGAGTCAAACACAACTCCAGACATTGTCCCAACCAGCAGCACCAAAGAGCCAGGCACACATGAAACAACAGCTTTCAATACAGCTATCACAGATACAGGTACCAAAGACAGTGAGACCACAGGTACAGGGATCACAAAGACCACCATCCCACCAACTGATCAGACTTCTCTCCCAGTAACAGAGGGTAGTACCGTGTCTTCTACACCCTCCGCTGCCACTACAAAGGGCCCTGAGACCTCTCTCCCAGTATTCCATAGTACCTTGCCCTCTTCCTCGACCACCGCCAATACAGAGGGCTCCCAGGTCCCCACTACAAAGGGTAATGTGACCTCTCTCCCAGTATTCCATAGTACCTTGCCCTCTTCCTCGATCACCGCCAATACAGAGGGCTCCCAGGTCCCCACAACAAAGGGCCCTGAGACCTCTCTCCCAGTATTCCATAGTACCTTTCCCTCTTCCTCGACCACTGCCAATACAGAGGGCTCCCAGGTCCCCACAACAAAGGGCATTGTGACCTCTCTCCCAGTATCACATAGTACCTTGCCCTCTTCCTCAACCACCGCCAATACAGAGGGCTCCCAGGTCTCCACTACAAAGGGCAATGTGACCTCTCTCCCAGCATTCCATAGTACCTTGCCCTCTTCCTCGACCACCGCCAATACAGAGGGCTCCCAGGTCCCCACTACAAAGGGCCCTGAGACCTCTCTCCCAGTATTCCATAGTACCTTGCCCTCTTCCTCGACCACTGCCAATACAGAGGAATCCCAGGTCCCCACTACAAAGGGCAATGTGACCTCTCTCCCAGTATCACATAGTACCTTGCCCTCTTCCTCGACCACTGCCAATACAGAGGGCTCCCAGGTCCCCACTACAAAGGGCAATGTGACCTCTCTCCCAGTATCACATAGTACCTTTCCCTCTTCCTCGACCACTGACAATACAGAGGGCTCCCAGGTCCCCACTACAAAGGGCAATGTGACCTCTCTCCCAGTATCACATAGTACCTTGCCCTCTTCCTCGACCACTGCCAATACAGAGGGCTCCCAGGTCCCCACTACAAAGGGCAATGTGACCTCTCTCCCAGTATCACATAGTACCTTGCCCTCTTCCTCGACCACTGCCAATACAGAGGGCTCCCAGGTCCCCACTACAAAGGGCAATGTGACCTCTCTCCCAGTATCACATAGTACCTTGCCCTCTTCCTCGACCACCGCCAATACAGAGGGCTCCCAGGTCCCCACTACAAAGGGCAATGTGACCTCTCTCCCAGTATCACATAGTACCTTGCCCTCTTCCTCGACCACCGCCAATACAGAGGGCTCCCAGGTCCCCACTACAAAGGGCAATGTGACCTCTCTCCCAGTATCACATAGTACCTTGCCCTCTTCCTCAACCAGCATCAATACAGAGGGCTCCCATGTCCCCACTACAAAGGGCAATGTTACCTCTGTCCCAGTATCACATAGTACCTTGCCCTCTTCCTCGACCACTGCCAATACAGAGGGCTCCCATGTCCCCACTACAAAGGGCAATGTTACCTCTCTCCCAGTATCACATAGTACCTTTCCCTCTTCCTCGACTACTGCCAATACAGAGGGCTCCCAGGTCCCCACTATGAACGGCAATGTGACCTCTCTCCCAGTATCACATAGTACCTTGCCCTCTTCCTCGACCACCGCCAATACAGAGGGCTCCCAGGTCCCCACAACAAAGGGCCCTGAGACCTCTCTTCCAGTATCACATAGTACCTTTCCCTCTTCCTCGACCACCGCCAATACTGAGGGCTCCCATGTCCCCACTACAAAGGGCAATGTGACCTCTCTCCCAGTATCACATAGTACCTTGCCCTCTTCCTCGACCACTGCCAATACAGAGGGCTCCCAGGTCCCCACTACAAAGGGCAATGTGACCTCTCTCCCAGTATCACATAGTACCTTGCCCTCTTCCTCAACCAGCATCAATACAGAGGGCTCCCATGTCCCCACTACAAAGGGCAATGTTACCTCTGTCCCAGTATCACATAGTACCTTGCCCTCTTCCTCGACCACTGCCAATACAGAGGGCTCCCATGTCCCCACTACAAAGGGCAATGTTACCTCTCTCCCAGTATCACATAGTACCTTTCCCTCTTCCTCGACTACTGCCAATACAGAGGGCTCCCAGGTCCCCACTATGAACGGCAATGTGACCTCTCTCCCAGTATTCCATAGTACCTTTCCCTCTTCCTCGACCACTGCCAATACAGAGGGCTCCCAGGTCCCCACTACAAAGGTCAATGTGACCTCTCTCCCAGTATCACTTAGTACCTTTCCCTCTTCCTCGACCACTGCCAATACAGAGGGCTCCCAGGTCCCCACTACAAAGGGCAATGTGACCTCTCTCCCAGTATCACATAGTACCTTTCCCTCTTCCTCGACTACTGCCAATACAGAGGGCTCCCAGGTCCCCACTATGAACGGCAATGTTACCTCTCTCCCAGTATCACATAGTACCTTTCCCTCTTCCTCGACTACTGCCAATACAGAGGGCTCCCAGGTCCCCACTATGAACGGCAATGCGACCTCTCTCCCAGTATCACATAGTACCTTGCCCTCTTCCTCGACCACTGCCAATACAGAGGGCTCCCAGGTCCCCACAACAAAGGGCCCTGAGACCTCTCTCCCAGTATTCCATAGTACCTTGCCCGCTTCCTCGACCACCGCCAATACAGAGGGTTCCCAGGTCCCCACTACAAAGGGCAATGTGACCTCTCTCCCAGCATTCCATAGTACCTTGCCCTCTTCCTCGACCACCGCCAATACAGAGGATTCCCAGGTCCCTACTACGAACGGCAATGTTACTTCTCTCCCAGCTTTCCATAGTACCTTGCCCGCTTCCTCAACCACCGCCAATACAGAGGGTTCCCAGGTCCCCACTACGAACGGCAATGTTACCTCTCTCCCAGTATTCCATAGTACCTTGCCCTCTTCCTCGACCACCGCCAATACAGAGGGCTCCCAGGTCACCACAACAAAGGGCAATGCTACATCTCTCCCAGTATCACATAGTACCTTTCCCTCTTCCTCGACTACTGCCAATACAGAGGGCTCCCAGGTCCCCACTATGAACGGCAATGTGACCTCTCTCCCAGTATTCCATAGTACCTTTCCCTCTTCCTCGACCACTGCCAATACAGAGGGCTCCCAGGTCCCCACTACAAAGGTCAATGTGACCTCTCTCCCAGTATCACTTAGTACCTTTCCCTCTTCCTCGACCACTGCCAATACAGAGGGCTCCCAGGTCCCCACTACAAAGGTCAATGTGACCTCTCTCCCAGTATTCCATAGTACCTTGCCCTCTTCCTCGACCACCACCAATTTAGAGGGCTCCCAGGTCCCCACAACAAAGGGCCCTGAGACCTCTCTCCCAGTATTCCATAGTACCTTTCCCTCTTCCTCGACCACCGCCAATACAGAGGGTTCCCAGGTCCCTACTACGAACGGCAATGTGACCTCTCTCCCAGCATTCCATAGTACCTTGCCCGCTTCCTCGACCACCGCCAATACAGAGGGTTCCCAGGTCCCCACTACAAAGGGCAATGTGACCTCTCTCCCAGTATTCCATAGTACCTTGCCCTCTTCCTCGACCACCGCCAATACAGAAGTCTCCCAGGTCCCCACTACAAAGGGCAATGTTACCTCTCTCCCAGTATCACATAGTACCTTTCCCTCTTCCTCGACTACTGCCAATACAGAGGGCTCCCAGGTCCCCACTATGAACGACAATTTGACCTCTCTCCCAGTATCATTTAGTACCTTGCCTTCTTCCTCGACCACTGCCAATACAGAGGGCTCCCAGGTCCCCACAACAAAGGGCCCTGAGACCTCTCTCCCAGTATTCCATAGTACCTTGCCCTCTTCCTCGACCACTGCCAATACAGAGGGCTCCCAGGTCCCCACTACAAAGAGCAATGTGACCTCTCTCCCAGTATTCCATAGTACCTTGCCCGCTTCCTCGACCACCGCCAATACAGAGGGCTCCCAGGTCCCCACTACAAAGGGCAATGTTACCTCTCTCCCAGCATTCCATAGTACCTTGCCCTCTTCCTCGACCACCGCCAATACAGAGGATTCCCAGGTCCCTACTACGAACGGCAATGTTACCTCTCTCCCAGCATTTCATAGTACCTTGCCCGCTTCCTCAACCACCGCCAATACAGAGGGTTCCCAGGTCCCCACTACGAACGGCAATGTTACCTCTCTCCCAGTATTCCATAGTACCTTGCCCTCTTCCTCAACCACCGCCAATACAGAGGGCTCCCAGGTTCCCACAACAAAGGGCAATGTTACCTCTCTCCCAGTATCACATAGTACCTTTCCCTCTTCCTCGACTACTGCCAATACAGAGGGCTCCCAGGTCCCCACTATGAACGGCAATGTGACCTCTCTCCCAGTATCACATAGTACCTTGCCCTCTTCCTCGACCACCGCCAATACAGAGGGCTCCCAGGTCCCCACAACAAAGGGCCCTGAGACCTCTCTCCCAGTATTCCATAGTACCTTTCCCTCTTCCTCGACCACTGCCAATACAGAGGGCTCCCAGGTCCCCACTACAAAGGGCAATGTGACCTCTCTCCCAGTATCACTTAGTACCTTGCCCTCTTCCTCGACCACCGCCAATACAGAGGGCTCCCAGGTCCCCACTACAAAGGGCAATGTTACCTCTCTCCCAGTATCACATAGTACCTTGCCCTCTTCCTCGACCAGCACCAATACAGAGGGCTCCCATGTCCCCACTACAAAGGGCAATGTTACCTCTCTCCCAGTATCACATAGTACCTTGCCCTCTTCCTCGACCACTGCCAATACAGAGGACTCCCATGTCCCCACTACAAAGGGCAATGTTACCTCTCTCCCAGTATCACATAGTACCTTTCCCTCTTCCTCGACTACTGCCAATACAGAGGGCTCCCAGGTCCCCACTATGAACGGCAATGTGACCTCTCACCCAGTATCACATAGTACCTTGCCCTCTTCTTCGACCACCGCCAATACAGAGGGCTCCCAGGTCCCCACAACAACGGGCCCTGAGACCTCTCTCCCAGTATTCCATAGTACCTTTCCCTCTTCCTCGACCACTGCCAATACAGAGGGCTCCCAGGTCCCCACTACAAAGGGCAATGTGACCTCTCTCCCAGTTTCACATAGTACCTTGCCCTCTTCCTCGACCACCGCCAATACTGAGGGCTCCCATGTCCCCACTACAAAGGGCAATGTGACCTCTCTCCCAGTATCACATAGTACCTTGCCCTCTTCCTCGACCACCCCCAATACAGAGGGCTCCCAGGTCCCCACAACAAAGGGCCCTGAGACCTCTCTCCCAGTATTCCATAGTACCTTTCCCTCTTCCTCGACCACTGCCAATACAGAGGGCTCCCAGGTCCCCACTACAAAGGGCAATGTGACCTCTCTCCCAGTATCACATAGTACCTTGCCCTCTTCCTCGACCACTGCCAATACAGAGGGCTCCCAGGTCCCCACTACAAAGGGCAATGTTACCTCTCTCCCAGCATTCCATAGTACCTTGCCCTCTTCCTCGACCACCGCCAATACAGAGGGTTCCCAGGTCCCTACTACGAACGGCAATGTGACCTCTCTCCCAGCATTCCATAGTACCTTGCCCGCTTCCTCGACCACCGCCAATACAGAGGGTTCCCAGGTCCCCACTACGAATGGCAATGTGACCTCTCTCCCAGTTTTCCATAGTACCTTGCCCTCTTCCTCGACCACCGCCAATACTGAGGGCTCCCATGTCCCCACTACAAAGGGCAATGTGACCTCTCTCCCAGTATCACATAGTACCTTGCCCTCTTCCTCGACCACCCCCAATACAGAGGGCTCCCAGGTCCCCACAACAAAGGGCCCTGAGACCTCTCTCCCAGTATTCCATAGTACCTTTCCCTCTTCCTCGACTACTGCCAATACAGAGGGCTCCCAGGTCCCCACTACAAAGAGCAATGTGACCTCTCTCCCAGTATCACATAGTACCTTGCCCTCTTCCTCGACCACTGCCAATACAGAGGGCTCCCAGGTCCCTACTACGAACGGCAATGTGACCTCTCTCCCAGCATTCCATAGTACCTTGCCCGCTTCCTCGACCACCACCAATACAGAGGGTTCCCAGGTCCCCACTACGAATGGCAATGTGACCTCTCTCCCAGTATTCCATAGTACCTTGCCCTCTTCCTCGACCACTGCCAATATAGAGGGCTCCCAGCTCCCCACTACAAAGAGCAATGTGACCTCTCTCCCAGTATTCCATAGTACCTTGCCCTCTTCCTCGACCACCGCCAATACAGAGGTCTCCCAGGTCGCCACAACAAAGGGCCCTGAGACCACTCTCCCAGTATCACATAGTACCTTGCCCTCTTCCTCGACCACCGCCAATACAGAGGGCTCCCATGTCCCCACTACAAAGGGCAATGTGACCTCTCTCCCAGTATCACATAGTACCTTGCCCTCTTCCTCGACCACCCCTAATACAGAGGGCTCCCAGGTCCCCACAACAAAGGGCCCTGAGACCTCTCTCCCAGTATTCCATAGTACCTTTCCCTCTTCCTCGACCACTGCCAATACAGAGGGCTCCCAGGTCCCCACTACAAAGGGCAATGTGACCTCTCTCCCAGTATCACATAGTACCTTGCCCTCTTCCTCGACCACTGCCAATACAGAGGGCTCCCAGGTCCCCACTACAAATGGCAATGTTACCTCTCTCCCAGCATTCCATAGTACCTTGCCCGCTTCCTCGACCACCGCCAATACAGAGGGTTCCCAGGTCCCCACTACGAATGGCAATGTGACCTCTCTCCCAGTATTCCATAGTACCTTGCCCTCTTCCTCGACTACCGCCAATACAGAGGGCTCCCAGGTCGCCACAACAATGGGCCCTGAGACCTCTCTCCCAGTATTCCATAGTACCTTTCCCTCTTCCTCGACCACTGCCAATACAGAGGGCTCCCAGGTCCCCACTACAAAGGGCAATGTGACCACTCTCCCAGTATCACATAGTACCTTTCCCTCTTCCTCGACCACTGCCAATACAGGGGGCTCCCAGGTCCCCACTACAAAGGGCAATGTGACCGTTCTCCCAGTATCACATAGTACCTTGCCCTCTTCCTCGACCACCGCCAATACAGAGGGCTCCCAGGTCCCCACTACACAGGGCAATGTTACCTCTCTCCCAGCATTCCATAGTACCTTGCCCTCTTCCTCGACCACCGCCAATACAGAGGGTTCCCAGGTCCCTACTATGAACGGCAATGTGACCTCTCTCCCAGTATCACATAGTACCTTGCCCTCTTCCTCGACCACCGCCAATACAGAGGGCTCCCAGGTCGCCACAACAATGGGCCCTGAGACCTCTCTCCCAGTATTCCATAGTACCTTTCCCTCTTCCTCGACCACTGCCAATACAGAGGGCTCCCAGGTCCCCACTACAAAGGGCAATGTGACCACTCTCCCAGTATCACATAGTACCTTGCCCTCTTCCTCGACCACCGCCAATACAGAGGGCTCCCAGGTCCCCTCTACAAAGGGCAATGTGACCTCTCTCCCAGTATTCCATAGTACCTTGCCCTCTTCCTCGACTACCGCCAATACAGAGGGCTCCCAGGTCCCCACAACAAAGGGCCCTGAGACCTCTCTCCCAGTATTCCATAGTACCTTTCCCTCTTCCTCAACCACTGCCAATACAGAGGGCTCCCAGGTCCCCACTACAAAGGGCAATGTGACCGTTCTCCCAGTATCACATAGTACCTTGCCCTCTTCCTCGACCACCGCCAATACAGAGGGCTCCCAGGTCCCCACTACAAAGGGCAATGTTACCTCTCTCCCAGCATTCCATAGTACCTTGCCCTCTTCCTCAACCACAGCCAATACAGAGGGTTCCCAGGTCCCTACTATGAACGGCAATGTGACCTCTCTCCCAGTATCACATAGTACCTTGCCCTCTTCCTCTACCACCGCCAATACAGAGGGCTCCCAGGTCCCCACAACCAAGGGCCCTGAGACCTCTCTCCCAGTATCACATAGTACCTTGCCCTCTTCCTCAACCAGCACCAATACAGAGGGCTCCCAGACCCCTACTACAAATGGCGCTGTGACCTCTCTCCCAATGACAGATAGCACCCCGTCCTCAACCCCCACCGCTACCATTACAGGGAGCCCTCATACAGACAAAACCACTGGAACAGAGGGGACTACCGATTCTACAACCCCAACTGTCACTCCAGCCTCGCCCCCCACCTCCAGCCCACCCTCTCCAGGCTCAACCCAAACCCCAGTTAGCAGCACTGCTGTCCCCATAGATACCTCCACCACCACCCCTGCCCCCTCACCCACCATCACACCTACAGGAGGTACGCTTCAATATTTCATTGTCCGTGTCATTTGTTGTAAACATGATTGTGTCTGTGTTATATCTGAAGGAGGACTAAATTGAATGCAGCAAACTGATTAAAAACAAATATATTATCTTCACTGTGAGATGTTAATCAATGTTGAAGCTTCCTTTCTAATTTGATCTTTGTCATGTCTTCTTTCCTTCTTTTCTTTTACCACAGAAACTCCTGGACAACCAACTAGCAAAACTAGTGAGAGCCCACTTCCTCCTTTCCACACCTCCACCTCCCCTATTGGTGGAAGCACCATCCAGCCAGAGTCAGCCATCACTGCTGCCACATCCCTGCCTCCACCCATCTCCATAGTGTGTCCCTCCACTCCCTGTCCATACAATAGCATCTGTCTCAGTGGCACCTGCCAGTGTGTGTCTGGGACCTTCCTCTTTGAGGGCAGCTGTGTACCAGGTTAGTGCTAGTTGCTAGTGTTATAATGAAGACAATGACAGTGATGATGCAGGAGGATGATGCTGATAATGGCGATGGTGGTGGGGATGATGGTGATGATATTTTTTCCCCTTCATTTTCAGCCCAAGTGTTCTCTGGAGACCTGCATCTCCACAAAATATTTCAGGATGAAATGAGAAACCGGTCATCAGTGATATTTCAGCAAACAGCAGCCATGATCTCAGAGGCAGTAGGTCCTTCAGTCACAAAGCCCAGTAGTTACAATGTATTTTCCTCTCAGACAGAATGACAGTGGTTACAGTGTATTTTCCTCTCAGACAGAATGACAGTGGTTACAGTGTATTCTCCTGTCAGACAGAATGACAGTGGTTACAGTGTATTCTCCTCTCAGACAGAATGACAGTGGTTACAGTGTATTCTCCTCTCAGACAGAATGACAGTGGTTACAATGTATTCTCCTCTCAGAGCTACAGAGGGGGACAATAATCCTCTCTTATCTTATCTTATTTTTAGCTGAGAGGAGCCTTGGAAAACATGTCTGGATACAACCAAACTGATGTTGTGCTGCTTAAGTAAGATTCTCTACGCTACATTGTCAAGAATGGTTGTTATCCAATGTATATCCCACTGGGATTTGTTGTGATGACCAGGACATTGGTTTGACCATACATTTTAACAGCTGGCTTATAATCGTGATTATGTATGGTCTTTGTGACCCTACAGGCAAGGCAGTGTGATAGCGACCGTGAACAACGTGTTTAATCTAGGTTCCAGTGCCACCCAGACTTCGACCGATGCCGCTATAGAGAAAGCCATACAAGTATGTGGGACGACCTGTGGGTCTATACTGGAAAGAGCTAAATTTAACGGTGGGTACTGTGCATTACTGTTCACCCTGTGTAGAAGGAGTGACCAGCAGGGAGATTCTTACTACCTGAGAGCTTTAACCATACTTTCTATTCATTAAAATAATAGGTAGATAGGTACTCTATAATACCAGAGGGAGAAAATGTAATGGCAAACAACAGTAGACTAAAATACTGACATTCTTGTACTCTGTAGACATAAACAAAGTGCCATAAAACATGAAGTACCATTACATAGTGTCAATAACATGACTGGAGTGTGTCCCTGTCCTTTTCCCAGCCACCAACCTATGTGATCAGATCCCCCTACCATGTGATCTCCCCTCTACTACTTGTGAGTACAAAGAAGATGGAGTGACCAGATGCTTCTGTAAGGCTGGCTACATCAACAGCCTCTACTCAAACCGCAGCTGCACAGGTGAGTACAAACCTGTCTCTTATGGGTTTATGCTCATTGAAAGGTTATTCAAGATAGGAGTCGGTGATTATATGTATTAGTAGTCTTTGTGTTTGTACGTACTGAGTGCATTGAAATGTTACACAAGACACAAGATAACGGCTTAGCTACCGTATAATGGAGCTGCTGAACAAATTCAATTTCATAGAGAGAGAAGAGCAAAGGAGATACAAACAGACAGACAGAGGCAGACCCAGAGCAAGGTCAAGTACACTTGGCTTAGCTTCAGTGTGAACAAAATGGGAAAGTTACCATCAAAAGAATGCATTTGCGTTCATGAAAATACTTGTGTGTGTGTGTGTGTGAGAGAGAGAGAGAGAGGGGGTCAAGTTCTGTGTAGACGTTTCTCCTCTCTGACCCATGGCACTATATATCTCTTTAATGTATTTGTCTGCAAAGGGGGCGTTGCCCTGGAAACCAGTTGAAGAATCATGGTCAGTATCTGCCGAGCCAGGGGCTGGATTAGTTTTGTCCAGCAGGGCAGTTATTGGATGGGGAGAACTACTAAACAATAAGTAATGTAGATGACTGTGCTCCCCACGGACCCATGGTAAACTACACATACTGTGTAGCCTGTTCCTCAAATCTAAAATTGTACACGCTGATGTTACAGCAAATAGCATCTTCTCTAAGAGCAAGTATTTGTTATGTGGCTTATTCAGCTAATTTATTGAGCAAACATTGGTGAGCTTCACCTGGTCTCCTCTGTGATAGCAGAGCTACAGTACACAGAGTGGGTGATAAGATCACAGTGTTCCTATGTTTGTTCCCCTCTGTGAAACTGTGACATCACTGTCTCCATAGAGATCCTATAATTCACATCGTTCTATATGTAATTCTATGGCTGTCTCTCACCTATGTTTCCTCTTTCTCCATAGCCTGTCCCAGTGGTCAAAGGGCAGAGGGAGGCACATGTGTGCCGTGAGTATTTTAATTTAATCTATTTTTGTTTGGTTGAGACAGGCAGAGTTCCCATGTTGATATTGCATTAAAGCACAGTGGATAGCTGCAAATAACTAGCGCCCCCTTGTGCCCGTACTGTGTAATTGCACCAGGAACTACTGTGACCTAAGACAATGTATTGTGGTCAGATGATATGAAATGTGTATCATGTTTGCTATTATTGTTCTATTCCAGATGCCCGTTTGGCTGCGCTGGATTCAACTGCACTGACTGTAAGTTGCACTAAAGCTCCTCTTTCTTAACCAATGGGTACAGAGATTTTATAAAAGTTAGTGTGGTGTTTCCCAGTTATCTGAAGTGTGTTCATGTGTGTGTGTATCTCTCTCTATGTAGCGGCTCTGTTGGCAGTGGTGGTCATCACCTGTGTACTGGGGGGAGTCCTTCTCATCATGCTGCTGGCCCTGTTTGCATACTACTGCTGGTAAGAATATAAAACCCTCCTCTCCTCTCCTCTCCTCTCCTCTCCTCTCCTCTCCTCTCCTCTCCTCTCCTCTCCTCTCCTCTCCTCTCCTCTCCTCTCCTCTCCTCTCCTCTCCTCTACTCTCCTCTCCTCTACTCTCCTAACCATTACTCTTAGCTGCACCCCTGGTTCTACACCCACCCTACAAAATCTTGACGTTATTTCTCTCACCAAATTGTATCATCAGATAGACTTAAAGATATAGAGCTGTACATTTACATTGTCCTATCTGTGTGTCTTGGAGGTACCAGTCGCAGTCGGTGAAGAAGCCTTCAGCAGACTTCAGCAGCCCGTACCCTGTGGAGGACTTCCAGGGCCCCTGGTCCACCACCCAAGGCATCACCCCAATCCCCCGGGCCAGCACCAACTGGGACTCGGCCCCCATGGAGATGACCGAGGGGGGTGGAACACACACCCTGGTCAACAAGAAGCCCCACACCAACGGAGCGGTGAGTCAATTGTGATTAAGCCTGTATTCTTCTGGCCTAATGCATTCTAGACCATATGGAGACTTACTGCTAGATAAACCTACCGCTTGTACATTGCCCCAAATTGTAATTGTCCTGTCTGCTTTCCTCTCACTGCGTTTGTCCTCTGGAAACCTAATACGCTAACTCCAAGATCTTCTCTGTCTTGTGTAACATATTTAAGATGTGTGGTGTCCGAGATAACGATGCTGATTATGCTGTGATGATAAGAAGTCCACTTACACTGTACTTTGATTATAAAGGTTTATTGTATCAAAGATCACAGTATCAATTTACAGACATCTGCAGATATCTGGAGAACAACGGCCCAATCTGTTAATATGTTGTTTCTCCCCGTCCTTTGTTCAAAACATGGTATTTATCCTATGTAACATAAGATGGGTGGTTTTTGACAGACCAATCCCTGGCCTCCACATATCTCCAAATGTCCTCTATTCCAAGAAGCCTATGTAGTAATGCTTTCCAGATGTTTCAGCAAAGCAGAGTAAAGTTAATCTATTACACCATTTGCAAATGTCAGCAAAATCATAGACCTTCAGACACTACAGATGCTTTGAGATGTTGTCTCCTTAAATGCTGTGTGCTACTTGTTATTTAACTCCTATATTACGTGCGTAAATCGTATGTAATATTTGAGTTGCTTGTTGTGCTATAACTGTAGCTGTCGTAGTGGAGAGTTAATGTTTGCTAGTGTTTAAGTTAGCGAGTTAGTTAGCATGTATGTGTTCCTTCCCTTCTTTGCCTGACTCCCAGTGTGTTGCTTTAGGGATTCCACATTATGCCTAAACGGGGGAAGAAGGTAAGGTTCTATGTCTAGTAAAGCTTTGCTTTCCCTCTCCTTACTAATCAAGCATATAAACTATGCTGATGATTTTACTAAACCTACCCTGTCCTTTGACCTGGTGATGGGAAAGACTGAAACTTAATGAACGCTTGGTGGAACAGTCAATAGCTTCCAATACCTTTTGTGATCCACCATTTGGTTTATGAGGAAAATAACTCTTATTGGGTTTCAATAGTTCAAAATATACCGGGAACACAAGCGTTGATGAATGGTCCGTTTTCTCATCTTAATTTCATGTATGTTGCTGTTTGATTTGTGTGTTTGTGTGTGTGTCTGCATGTGTCTGCGTGTTCTCTGACATTCCTGCCTGTCAATGTTTCAGACCGGGTCGTATGACCTGACCTCAGACAGCATGAACACGTTCAAGGGGAAGAACCAGTCTCGCTACTCCTACCTGGTGCAGGGCCACGAGAACCCTTACTTCATACCTGCAGAAGAGAGGAGACCCGAATGAGAACCTCAGTGATGTCTGGAGACAAGGACCTCTATTGACAAAGCGTCTTAAAGCAGAAATGCTGATCTAGGATCATTTTTGCCTTTTTAAATCATAATTACTAAAAAGGGGAGACCTGATCCTAGATCAACACTCCTACTCTGAGATGCTTTGTGAATATTTGCCATTGAGAGGAGAGAAGGATGGGTTAGAGAGAGGAGGGAAGGCTACAGGGAAGGTGGGGGGTATCTCACAAAAATAGCTAAAGATCAAATTGAGAAGTCACTGACTTCTAGTAACACTGGGTATAGGTACATCCTCTCACTGTATTTGTGTTGAACTGTGTATAACTCTGTGTATACCTCAGGATGTTCTGGTAGATGCCCTATACTGTATAGGGCATCTGGAGTAATTAATGGTTTACAGTCATTCAAGGACTGGAGTCATTTATGGTTTAACGACACAACTACAAGGGACTTGACAGCAGGGTTTTAAATATGTTCTTCTTAAATCCAGTCTCAAAATCAGCTTTATGATTCAAAACGATCTGGGGTCAAACAATCACGGACTTCACAGGGATTCACTTCAATAACTGACACCACCAAAGAGGATATTGTTCACTATAAATTAATGGTTTACGTTTGAAATGTTCAGTTCATCTGATCATAGTCTTTATTCTGTTCTACATTACAAACAGAGGATTCTGAACAAGATTTGTAAAAATATATATAATATTATGTTTTATTTGTGTCTATTAGGCTGCGTTTAGACAGGCAGCCCAAATTCTAATTTTCTCACTAATTGGTCTTTTGAAAAACATCTGATGTGAAAAGATCTGATGTGGTTGGTCAAAAGACCGATTAGTGGGAAAAAAAAGGTCAGAATTGGACTGCCTTAAACGCAGCCTTATTGAATGAAGAGTGAGCTGAGTATAGCTCGTCATAGCCAGTAGATGCCGCCATTGTTCAGGGTCAAGCTTTTCATGTTCTTTTTTTCTGCAGTATGCCGGTACAGTTAGTTACCTGTATTTCTATGTCTTATTGAAGAGATTACTGATATATTTTATTGAAGATTGGTCATTCTGCATTGTAGTGTCTGCGCTCTCACAATCACCATATTATTTCAAAATGATTAATCTCTTGCTAATTGCACTAAATTATATATTGCGTTTCACTACATGTTATTTGTTTGGGTGGGGGAAATCATAGACATATTGTCAGTGAGAGCAAATTTATTTTTGTATTTTTACTTAAGGATTGATTGTGTTTTGATGAGGAGAGCTGTGTGTGTGAATGGTTGAAGGAGCTGGATCCCTAGTTCAGGGGTTTATACACAAAAGGGATATTTTGTATTAGTCTGGTCTGGAGCTGAGTAGACCTACTCTACAGTCTATTAGTCTGGCCTGGAGCTGAGTAGACCTACTCTACAGTCTATTAGTCTGGCCTGGAGCTGAGTAGACCTACTCTACAGTCTATTAGTCTGGCCTGGAGCTGAGTAGACCTACTCTACAGTCTATTAGTCTGGCCTGGAGCTGAGTAGACCTACTCTACAGTCTATTAGTCTGGCCTGGAGCTGAGTAGACCTACACTACAGTCTATTAGTCTGGCCTGGAGCTGAGTAGACCTACACTACAGTCTATTAGTCTGGCCTGGAGCTGAGTAGACCTACACTACAGTCTATTAGTCTGGCCTGGAGCTGAGTAGACCTACTCTACAGTCTATTAGTCTGGCCTGGAGCTGAGTAGACCTACTCTACAGTCTATTAGTCTGGCCTGGAGCTGAGTAGGCCTACATTCTCTGTTATTAGTAGTTTCCCTGCTGAAGCTGTCTGCATCTGCAAATGTGCCTATTTTCGATTGGTCTGTTTGAAGAATAGATAAATTATGCAAAAAAAGCTCTTGACAAAGCTTGTTCTCTGATGTGAATTACCATATCTATACACTTCCGCAAAAATGTTATGTTTCTGGAAGTCTTTCATGTGTCTGTGTGTATTTGTGAGTACGTGTGTCTTGGAGACAGTGCACTATTTTCTAAATGTATATACAACTTTTGTAAATGAAATGTCTTACTGCAGAGAATGATGGAAGTGCGATGAAAATAAATAAATACATTTAAACACAACATGACTTTTCCTTACGTTATCATGCAGAAATGTTTTGTTAATTAACATTAGTGGATGTATATGTGTATGGTCCACCTGTTACGAAGGAAATTCATATTTTTGCTCTGATCCCAATAACTTCCCTAGACAACACACAAACACATGACACACACCCAGAAACCCACACACACAGAGGGGGCTGAAATCAGGGGCTGGCGTTTATGTGTGTGTGTGTGTACGTGCATACATGTGTGTGTTTGTGTGTGTATCAGTGTGTGCGTGTGTTAATCATGCTGTTCCTCAGTTTAACACCCTTCCCTATTGGCATTAGCTTTAGGTTTTAACACCATTCTGTCTGTAATTACACCCACATAAATCATGCAGCCATAGCTCTCATGAGTAGGCCCTATAGGGGAAAGTACAGTAACTTCCGAAAGTATTCACACCCGTTGACTTTTTCCATATTTTGTTGTGTTACAGCCCGAATGTAAAATTGATTACATTGAGATTTTGTGTCACTGGCCTATACACAATACCCTCTAATGTCAAAGTGGAATTATGTTTATTTTTTATTTTTACAAATTAATTACAAATGAAAAGCTGAAATGTCTTGAGTCAATAAGTATTCAACGCCTTTGCCATGGCAAGCCTAAATAAATTCAGGAGTAACATTTTTATTGACAAGTCACGTAATAAGTTGCATGTACTCACTCTGTGTGCAATAATAGTGTTTAACATGATTTTTGAATGACTACCTCATCTCTGTACCCCACACATACAATTATATGTAAGGTCCCTCAGTCGAGCAGTGGATTTCAAACACAGAAACAACCACAAAGAACAGGGAGGTTTTCCAATGCCTCGTAAAGAAGGGCACCTATTGGTAGATGGGTAAAAATAATAAAAGCAAACATTGAATATCCCTTTGAGCATGATGACGTTATTAATTGCACTTTGGATGGTGTATCAATACACCAAGTCACTACAAAGATACAGGCATCCTTCCTAACTCAGTTGCCGGAGAGGAAGGAAACCGCTCAGGGATTTCACCATGAGGCCAATGGTGACTTTAAATCAGTTAAAGAGTTTAATGGCTGTGATAGGCGAAAACTGAGGTTGGATCTACAACAATGTAGTTACTCCACAATACTAACCAAATGACAGAGTGAAAAAAGAAAGCCTGTACAGAATTAAACTATTCCAAAACATGCATCCCGTTTCCAATAAGGCACTAAAGTAAAACTGCAAAAAAGGTGGCAAAGAAATTAACTTTATATCCTGAATACAAAGTGTTATGTTTGGGGCAAATCCAACACAACACATCACTGAGTCCCACTCTTCATATACCAGGCCAAATATACACTGAGTTAGTTACCAACACGACATTGAATGTTCCTGATTGGCCTAGTTACAGTTCTGACTTAAATCGGCTTTAAAATATATTGCATGACTTGAAAATGACTGTCTAACAATGATCAACAACCAACTTGACAGAGCTTGAAGAAATGTTATAAAGAATAATGGGCAAATATTGTACAATCCAGGTGTGCAAAGCTCTTACAGACTTACCCAGAAAGACTCACAGCTGTAATCGCTGCCAAAGGTGCTTCTACAAAGTATTGACTCAGGGGTGTGAATACTTATGTAAATGAGATATTTCTGTATTTCATTTTCAATACATTTGCTAAAATTTCAAAAAACATGTTTTCACTTTGTCATTATGGGGTATTGGGTGTAGACGGGTGCGATTCTTTATTTATTTAATCCATTTTGAATTCAGGCTGTAACACAACAAAATGTGGAATAAGTCAAGGGGTATGAATACTTTCTGAAGGCACTGTACATGGAGGATGCCTCATGCTATTTAGCCTAGATCAGCCCATCACAGCCCATCACAGCCCATAGGCACATCCAGCTGAATTAGTGTCTGTGCGATACACAACCCATTCATTTGACCCGCCGGAGCTGTGGGAATGGGGACGCAATCCAATAACTATCGAGCCTCGAGCAACCGGAGCCAGGGCGTCGTCTCGAGGAACTTCCCCTGCTCCTTTTGAAAGGCCTTCTATAGCGTCCTCTTCATGTGTTGAACAGATAAAGAGATCAATTACCCAGAGATCCAGTCTGTCTCATTCAGTCAGACTCACGGTGAGATAGAGCTGTGGTTCGACTTTTTATCACACCACCACTTTCCCAGGGACAGGGATTATCACACCACTATTAGGGGGACAGGGACTACATCCAAAGCCCTACAGCAGGACCTCTATACCAGGCGGTGTCAAAGGAAGGCCCTAAAAATTGTCAAAGACTCCAGCCACCCAAGTCATAGACAAGTCTGGAACCAACAGGACCCTGAACAGCTTCTACCCCCAAGCCATAAGACTGCTAAATAGTTAGTTCAGGTAGATATTGGTTAACTATTTAACTATCTGCATTACCCTTTTTGCACTAACTCTTTGACTCATCACATACGCTGCAGCTACTGTTTATTATCTATCATGTTGCTTAGTCACTTTATCCCTACCTACACTGAGTGTACAAAACATTAGGAACACCTTCCTAATATTGAGTTGCACCCTCTTTTGCCCTCAGAACAGCTTCAACTCCACAAGGTGTCGAAAGCATTCTACAGGGATGCTGGCCCATGTTGACTCCAATGCTTTCCACAGTTTAATCAAGTTGGCTGAATGTCCCTTGGGTGGTGGATCATTCTTGATACACATGGGAAACTGTTGAGCGTGAAAAACCCAGCAGAGTTGCAGTTCTTGACACACTCAAACCGGTGCGCCTGGCACCTACTACCATACCCCATTCAAAGGCACTTAAATCGTTTGTCTTGCCTTCTGAATGGCAAACATACACAATCCATGTCTCAATTGTCTCAAGGCTTAAAAATCCTTCTTTAACCTGTCTCCTCCCCTTCATCTACACTGATTGATGTGGATTTAACAGGTGACATCAATAAGGGATCATTGCTTTCACCTGGATTCACCTGGTCAGTCTATGTCATGGAAAGAGCATGTTTTGTACACTCAGTGTATACAGTACATATCTACCTCAATTACATCGTACACATGTACATCGACTCGGTAGTGGTACCCCGTGTATATAACCAAGTTATCGATACTCATTATGTATTTATTCCTTGTGTTATTATTTTTCTATTATTTTTCTCTCTGCATTGTTGGGAAGGCCCCGTAAGAAAGTATTTCCCTGTTAGTCTACACCTGTTGTTTAAGAAAGTGTGTGAAAAACAATTTATATGTAAGCATACACTGGGAGATTCTTCCATTAGCAACAGGACACTATCAGTGTCCCTCAGAAATCACCTGCCCCTGTCTAAATGCAGTGATACTCTGGCAATGTTTAGGTCAATATTGCCAGCAGATATTGGGAGATATTAAAAAGTGGCAACTCCTATCGGAGGAGATTTGAGTGTTGAAATATTGAGATAGTTGTTCCTATCCCATCCTATAAATTGTTAGTTGTGTAGAGACACCACAAACAGCTGCAGGGAGAGCAGATGCCGAAGGGCTGATGTATTGGGGAGTAGAAGAGGAGTAACTGGCAGATGGTGGATGACATTGTTTACTATCACTATAACTTAAGGTTTAACAGTGCATGACAGATGATGATAATAATACAATCTATTACATTTCTATGAAAGGGAATACTGGTACTACAAAGAAAGCTGGAGCCACCTGGCCTGGTCAACTATTTTATAGCTGTTAAAGGTTAGGATCCCGTCCACTGTCTCCTCTTTCCGTACTCTCTCCCTCTTCTCTCCTCCTTCCTCCCTCCCTCCCTCTCCTCTCTGCTTGGTGCAGACATGCAGGCTGTAATTGACTTAAATTAATGTATCCTACTCCTGCAGAACCGCAGCTTTAAACACAATTAAACATTTCCCAGCAACCTTGAATCCTGGCTGGCAGCTGCCAAAACGTCCCATGGTCCCCTCAGCCAGGCACCTCACTGATCATTCCCCTCCTTTCACTTATTCACTCATTCGTCCCTCCACTCATACAACCATCCGTTTATCCATCCGTCAAGCATCTGTTTATTATCTCACTCGTCATACCCGGAGGTCCTTCTTGCCCTTGATGTGCTCTGCAATATTTACTTTTAATAAAAAGCTATGCATTTCAAATGTAGTGTAAAGGAGAAAACGGGTGTGGATTAAATGAATTCTATGTCTTACCTGTGGTTTGCTTGTTTAAATACTGTATCAGTTATACTGAAAATGGGCCTAATTTGCGGTGCTATGAGTTCATCCTATTTTCTAGTCCAAATGCAGTATCTCTGGCAAAGTGAATCTGATAGCTTCAAACTTGAATGTGTTCCACTGTTATTGGTCGTATCGGATCTTTCTCCTAGCTGTTATCTGCAGCAGCCTGGACAGAGAAGTGGAGATGGAGTGGTCTGAGTTGAGAGCTAGGCCTTGAGAAGGCTGTCTGCCAGGAGCTAATGCAGAGAGTAGTAGGGAGAGAGGAGATAGACAATCATATCGAACACTCCTGGCTACTACTGGGAGAGAAAACAGTGAGAACCTGGCGCCAAATGGCATTAGGCTAAAGGGGCATTAAGCCTCCAGTCCAACTAAACGACATCAATCTGATTTATATCCGAGAGAGAGAGAGAGAATGAGAGAATGAGAGAGAGAGCAGTAAATATGAGGGCAGTTAATATCAGGACATTTAAGCACAGTCGTCTAGCTAGCTCTAGCCCAGAGAGATTGAATGATTTGGCTCTGTGATTTCTCCGTTAATCCTTTCCTATTTGTATATATCAAATAATATAACCTCAAGCCCTTTACACCCTCTGGAACATAAAATAATAACATCAATAATAGTCCATTCTCAGAAGTTCATATTTTAACTAGACTAAGTGTAATGTAATAAAATCACCACTAAAGGACAGACTTTTTCCCATAAAGGACAGACTTCTTCCTATAAAAGACAGACTTCTTCCATAATAGAGGAACGCCAACGTTTCCTCATAGATCAGTACTGAATCAAGTACAACTCTTGACAGAAGCTGATGCTTGGCAGTGGCACAATCTGTGTGCATTCTGCCTCCTCATTTATTTATTTATCGGCTGTTTGTTTATCTGTCTGAGCCTGTAAGTCATCCAGTCCTTGGAGAGAGGGGGACGGGTGAGGAAGTGACTCATACCCAGTGTGGGGGCCTGTTTTAGGCTAGGATGTGTCACGACTCCCGCTCTCCTGATCCAGAGGTTAGATCACGATGTGGCTCCTCTCAGAGGTTATTATCAGGAGCTGTTATTAATAGATGTAATGTCTGATCATTTCTGTGTAATTGTTGTAATCCATTATGTAATGAACAGTGCCTTGCAAAAGCATTCATCCCCCTTGGCGTTTTTCCTATTTTGTTGCATTACAACCTGGAATTTAAATGGATTTTTAATTAGATTTCATGTAATGGACATACACAAAATAGTCCAAATTGGTGAAGTGAAACAAATAACTTGTTTAAAAAAATTCTAAAATAATAAATAACAGAAAAGTGGTGCATGAATATGTTGTAACACTCTGGCTCCAGGGACTCTGATTGTTGAGCCAGGGTTGTTATTTTCATTTAGGGTGTCTTTTGTTTTGGTTTTGTATTTCTAGGTTTGCCTTTCTGTTGGTTGTATTTCTAGGTTTGTCTATGACTCCCAATCGGAGGTAACGAGTGTCAGCTGTCGGCTCGTTATCTCTGATTGGGAGCCATATTTATTCTGAATGTTTTCCTGTGGGGTTTGTGGGTTTTTGTTTCCGTTACGGTGAGTGCACCGTGGAACTTCATGATCGTGGTTTATTGTTTTGTCGTGTTGCACTTTAATTAAATAAAGTCATCATGTTTATCGGTACACGCGCTGCGCGTTGGTCTCATCCTTCAGACGATCGTGACAGAAAAACCCACCATAAGAAGACCAAGCAGCGTGTCCAGGAGCAAAGAGACTGGACATGGGTGGAGGCGCCGGGTAAGGAGATGGAGAGGCTGGCGATGGCCCAGGTGGGCACATCGTGGTCCTGGGAGGACATGCTCGGAGGCAAGGGACCTTGGGGGAAGATCAAGGCCCTGGCGAGAGAGGAGCATCGGCGGCAGCAGGTTTTTCGTCGGAAGGACGAGAGGCAACCCCAAGAAATTTTTTGGGGGCACATGGTTTGAGCGGCTGGGCAGCAGGAGGCTGCCACAGGGAGAAAAGGAGAGAAGGCTAACGGAATACGGGAGCCATTGGCGAGTAGAGGAAGGGAAGTGTTTGTGGCACGGCGTGAAAGACTGAGGTGTGTTGCCAGTCCGGTCCGGCCCGTTCCTGATCCTCGGTTGAGGCCAGTGGTGTGTGTTCCCGGCACGGACCGGCCTGTTCCTACTCCAAGCACCAGGTCCACGGTGTGCTACGCCAGCCCGGCCCGGCCTGTTCCGGCCACTCGCACCAGGGATACGGTGCGCGTCGCCAGCCCAGCCCGTCCTGTTCCTATTCCACGCACCAGGGATACGGTGCGCTTCGCCAGCCCGGCCCGGCCTGTTCGCCACCGCACCATGGATACGGTGCGCTCGCAAGCCCGGCCCGGCCTGTTCCGCCACCCGCACCAGGGAGACGGTGCGCGTCGCCAGCCCAGTCCGGCCTGTTCCTGCTCTCCGCACTAGGCTTAATGTGAGTCCCCAGGGTCCAGCATGCCCTGTTCCGGCTCTCCGTACTAGCCCTTATGTGCGTTCTCAGGGTCCAGCATGCCCTGTTGCTTCTCCCCGCACTAGCCCTGTGATGCGTGTCCTCAGTCCGGTACCTCAGTTCCGGCACCACGCAACAGGCCTACGGGTGCGTCCCCAGGGCCAAGCATGCCCTGTTGCTTCTCCCCGCACTAGCCCTGTGATGCGTGTCCTCAGCCCGGTACCTCCAGTTCCGGCACCACGCAACAGGCCTACGGTGCGTCCCCCCAGGGCCAAGCATGCCCTGTTGCTTCTCCCGCACTAGCCCTGTGATCGTGTCCTCAGCCCGGTACCTCCAGTTCCGGCACCACGCCACAGGCCTACGATGCGCCTCAGACGGCCAGAGTCTGCCGTCTGCCCAACAGGGCCTGAACTGTCCGTCCGGCGCCTGAACTGCCCGTCTGCCCAAGGGCGCTGAACTGCCCGCCTGCCCAAAGTCTGCAAAGCCGCCCGTCTGCCATGAGCCATCAGAGCCGTCCGCCAGACCGAGCCGCTAGAGCCTTCCGCCCAGACAGGATCAGCCAGAGCCTTCCGCCAGACAGGATCAGCCAGAGCCTTCTGCCAGACGGGATCAGCCAGAGCCTTCTGCCAGACAGGATCAGCCAGAGCCTTCTGCCAGACAGGATCAGCCAGAGCCTTCCGCTGCCATGAGCAGCCAGATCCGTCAGCCAGCCATGAGCAGCAGGATCCGCCAGAGCCAGCCAGCCAGGATCCGCCATTCAGTCCGGAGCTGCCCCTCAGTCCGGTGCTGCCACTTAGTCAGGTACTGTTCCTTAGCCTGGTGCTGGTCCTTATCCCGGTGCTGGCCCTTAGCCCGGTGCTGCCCCTTAGCCCGGTGCTGCCCCTTAGCCCGGTGCTGCCCCTTATCCCGGTGCTGGTCCTTAGTCCGGTGCTGCCCCTTAGTCCGGTGCCGCCCCTTAACCCAGTGGGGTGTAGTTGGGGGGGGGTAATGTGTAGGAGGCATATTAAGTGGGTAATGACTATGGTGGGGTGGGGACCACGACCTGGGCCAGAGCCGCCACCTGGACAGACGCCCACCCAGACCCTCCCCTAGACGGTATGCTGGTGCGCCCGGAGTGCGCACCTTTAGGGGGGGGTACTGTAACACTCTGGCTCCAGGGACTCTGATTGTTGAGCCAGGGTTGTTATTTTCATTTAGGGTGTCTTTTGTTTTGGTTTTGTATTTCTAGGTTTGCCTTTCTGTTGGTTGTATTTCTAGGTTTGTCTATGACTCCCAATCGGAGGTAACGAGTGTCAGCTGTCGGCTCGTTATCTCTGATTGGGAGCCATATTTATTCTGAATGTTTTCCTGTGGGGTTTGTGGGTTTTTGTTTCCGTTACGGTGAGTGCACCGTGGAACTTCATGATCGTGGTTTATTGTTTTGTCGTGTTGCACTTTAATTAAATAAAGTCATCATGTTTATCGGTACACGCGCTGCGCGTTGGTCTCATCCTTCAGACGATCGTGACATATGTATTCACCCCCTCTGCTATGAAGCCCGTAAATAAGATCTGGTGCAACCAATTACCTTCAGAAGTCACATAATTAGTTAAATAAAGTCCACCTGTGTGCAATCTAAGTGTCACATGATCTGCCACATGATCTCAGTATATATACACCTGTCTTGAAAGGCCCCAGAGTCTGCAAGGGGCACCACCAAGCAAGCGGCACCATGAAGACCAAGGAGCTCTCCAAACAGGTCAGGGACAAAGTTGTGGAGAAGTACAGATCAGGGTTGGGTCATGAAAAAATATCAGAAACTTTGAACATCCCACGGAGCACCATTAAATCCATCATTCAAAAATGGAAAGAATGTGGCACCACAACAAACCTGCCAAGAGAGGGCCGCCCATCAAAACTCATGGACCAGGCAAGGAGGGCATTAATCAGAGAGACAACAAAGAGACCAAAGATAACCCTGAAGGAGCTGCAAAGCTCCACAGCGGAGATTGGAGTATCTGTCCATAGGACCACTTTAAGCCGTACACTCCACAGAGCAGGGCTTTATGGAAGAGTGGCCAGAAAAAAGCCATTGCTTAAAGAAAAAATAAGCAAACATGTTTGGTGTTAGCCAAAAGGCACGTGGGAGACTCCCCAAACATATGGAAGAAGGTACTCTGGTCAGATGAGACTAAAATTGAGTTTTTTGGCCATCAAGGAAAACGCTATGTCTGGCGCAAACCCAACACCTCTCATCACCCCGAGAACACCATCCCCACAGTGAAACATGGTGGTGGCAGCATCATGCTGTGGGGATGTTTTTCATTGGCAGGGACTGGGAAACTGGTCAGAATTGAAGGAATGATGGATGGCGCTAAATACAGTGAAATTCTTGAGGGAAACCTGTTTCAGTCTTCCAGAGATTTGAGACTGGGACAGAGGTTCACCTTCCAGCAGGACAATTACCCATACTGCTAAAGCAACACTCGAGTGGTTTAAGGGGAAACATTTAAATGTCTTGGAATGGCCTAGTCAATGAATGACTTAAAGATTGCTGTACACCAGCGGAACCCATCCAACTTGAAGGAGCTGGAGCAGTTTTGCCTTGAAGAATGGGCAAAAATCTCAGTGGCTAGATGTGCCAAGCTTATAAAGACATACCCCAAGAGACTTGCAGCTGTAATTGCTGCAAAAGGTGGCTCTACAAAGTATTGACTTTGGGGGGGTGAATAGTTATGCACGCTCAAGTTTTCAGTTTTTTTGTGTTATTTCTTGTTTGTTTCACCCCAAAAAATATTTTGCATCTTCAAAGTGGTAGGCATGTTGTGTAAATCAAATGATACAAACCCCCCAAAAAACAATTTTAATTCCAAGTTATAAGGCAACAAAATAGGAAAAATGCCAAGGGGGGTGAATACTTTCGCAAGCCACTGTACTTATTGGACTGAGTCTGCTGGCTGTGGATATTGTGTAAGATTCTTATAGGCTGTACAGTATATGTGGTGACAGGTGTTCCAGTCCATATGAGACATTGAATCCTTCTTACTCATTCTAACCTGAATGACGTGAATCATAGAAACAACACAAGATAGGTAGAATTATTCTGTCTCTCCATATGTTGTCTTTGTAGACGGAGATATCAGTGTGTCACGTGGCCTATATGTGAAATGGATGGCCGGCTGAGAAAGGGAGAGAGGGAGAGAGGGATGCTATGAGGAAACAGACAAGCACATAATGTATAGTACAGAGAAACAGACAGATGGTAATGCCCCTTTTTCTATTGACACCCCCCACCCCACACACACACACACACATGCACACGCACACACACGCTCCCCAAATCCCTCCATTGGTCCATCCTTTCTCCCCAGAGAGGACGAGGTTAACAGATGCCTGTGAATCAGTTAGATCAGAGACCCATAACAACCTCTGCTTTAATTAACGATGCCGGTTGGCAAGGAGGAGGACGCCCCTCGTACCATGTGACCTCTCAGAGCCAGGGGTGTCACGATGCTGAGATATACACATATTCCAGGTCACGACAGCAACAGTGTGTGTGTGTGTCTGTGTGTGTCTGTGTGTGTCTGTGTGTGTCTGTGTGTCTGTGTGTCTGTGTCTGTGTGTGTGTGTGTGTGTGTTTGTGTGTGTGTGTGTCTGTCTGTCTGTCTGTATGTCTGTATGTCTGTGTGTGTGGGTGGGTGTGAGCTTGTGCCAGTGTCACAGTGCACAGAGGCAGGAACATACACATTTCCATATAATTCCGGGTCATGAAGGCATTATAATAAGTCCAGTTGCCTTGCATTTAAACCAGTCAAAACATAGTTAGTACAAAAACATTAGAACGTCTGTGTCATTACTAATATAAACACTAAGTCAGAGGAAGGACTGTCTTTCACATCTTTATGCTTTATTTATGTGTGTAGGTATGTTTATGCGAGAATGTGTTTCTTTATTTGAGAATTATGACTTTGTGTGTGTGGGTGTGTTTCTCTGTGCTAGTCACTTGTTACCCCGAGGACCCTGGGAGAAATCCTCACATGGCACAAAAGCACACAGACAACACTTGCCCTCCTGTATTACCATGAGAATACAGGGGGGAGCCCCTCATTCAGACGCTGTGTGTCTCTGTGAGTGAGCTACATGTTAGCGGACAAAGGAGCAGCAGCCGCTAGCTAGCTAGCTTCCATAACCTCAGCCAGCCAGCAGCCAGCCAGCAGCCACTGCACCGACACAGGAGGAGAGGGGGAGGGGACAGCACTCTCTCTCCATCTCTTTTTCATCCTCTAGACTGATTGTGAATGAGAGAGAGAACACGCCGAGTATCAAAGACAGCCGGGTGAAGGCAATTAACCAGGAGGGCAGAGGGGAGAGGATTGAGAAAACAAAGGGAGAGAGGGCTAATGGAGGAGAATAGATGCTTTGCTCTGGAGGGTACTGACCATATACAGTATGCCCTGTGTATGTCATAACAGATAGCAATATAAAGATCCCAGCTGTCAGCTCCAATACAGCTCCAAAGCAGTCTGATGCTGTAGACAGAGAGAGAGAGGGAGAGAGAGAGAGAGAGAGAGAGAGAGAGAGAGAGAGAGAGAGTGCAGTAGAGCAAGAGAGCTGGGGGAAGGGGAGGGGAGGGAGGACCGTGAGGGGAGGGGAGATTTGAGAGAGAGAGAGAGCGAGAGAGAGAGAGAGAGAGGGGAGGAGGCGGACGTTCTGTAGCAGCAGGTTTGTGAGCGCAGAAGGCGGAGGAGGAATCAGAGCGAAATAAACAGTGTGGCTGCAGTGAGGAAGGAGAGACACATAGAGAGAGAGAAGGACAGAGAGACAGAGAGAACGGTAAGGAAATGTCTGTGTGTACATTACTGTCATGTCTGCTCCTGATGTTTTGTATTTCTAGTCTTTCTGTGAAGCGTCAGCTAGAGGAAGATGCTCTGTGTTATCCTGTGTGTTTCTTCTCTGCTGGCCGGCTGGCGACGTGAGGAAAGCAGAGCACTGTAGCACTGCAGAGAGAGGAAGATGACAGAAGGAGGGAGGAAGATGGAGAGGGAGAGAGGCCGCATCAGGCAGAGGATGCTACACAGACAGGAAGTGGGAATGGAGGGAGAGGAGGAGAGGAAAGAGCAGAAATAGAGGGAGCTCCCAGTAAGTGAGCCTGCCTGGCCATTAGAATGGTGTGGATGTTTTAGTGCGTGGTGGAGGAGAGGAGAGGAGAGGGGGCGGGGTGGGATTGACTGACACCATGCAGCAAGGAGGATGTGAAATGTCAACACTGAAGGTTTTCCTCCATATTGCACTTGATGAATGATATTTGGATTCCTTGGACCGCACTGCTATTTCTCCTGTGTGTTCTCAACATGAGATTCCTGATTTTGTCACCTCCCTGTGTGTGTGTGTGCGTGTGTGTGTGTGTGTGTGTGTGTGTGCGCTTGCGCTTGCATTTGTGCGCATGTGTGTGCATGCCTGTGTGTGTGTGTGTGTGCTTGTGTGTGTGATTGTAACTAAAGAGACAGGGTTTTGGCTGTTTGCCAAAGTCCGTGTCCCAGCTGCTGTAAAATACATGTTGGTTAGAGGAAGATTGAGGGGCTAGTAGTGAGGGTAACTTGTGTTGTATGTGAAAGACAGATTTGGACCTTGGCCAAGGATGGTAACCTGCCTGCTGCTGCTGTCAGTGCTGTTCAGTGGCAGTGGATTAGTTGTGTGTTTGTGCAGCCAGTAGCCAGTAGCCAGTAGCCTGTAGCCAGTATCGTGGAGCAGAGTTGTTAGACAAGACACAGTCTGCCTCATTATTGATCAGGGCTGTCAGTGAGAAAATGTTAATCACTTAATCAGTGTGGCATTTGGTGCCTGAAACATAATATTTGGTGCATGCAACATAACATTTGGTGCCTGCAACATAATATTTGGTGCCTGCAACATAATATTTGGTGCCATGTCGTTACAACCCTTTAACATCTATATAATGTGGTTCCAGACAGCTTCAGTTCAATAATCAATTATATGTTTCAGCTGTGCTTCCTTGGGATGGCAGAATAACAGAATAACTTATTGGCGTATACCAATCCATACTCAGGTACCATTTTTAGTAGTCTCACTAACTACTGCAGAGAGTAAGGTGAGGAGAGGAAGAGAGAGAAGAGAGAGAGAGAGAGAGAGAGAGAGAGAGAGAGAGAGAGAGAGAGAGAGAGAGAGAGAGAGAGAGAGAGATCTATATGACCCCGCCTGCCATTTGAAGGCCTTTGGATGACTGACAACCCACTAATTTGTTTTGACTCACCCATCCCTCACAGATGTGTGTGTGCCTGTCTAAGCTAACTACCAAATAATGCGCTGCCAAATAGCTAGCTTTTCCGTGGCGTGATTGGTAAGACGCTTCAGAAGCACAGACACGTGTGTTTGCAAGGCAGAGGTCCTGGGTTCGAACCTTGGTATGAGCTGAATCAGGAGGAAGTGGTACTCGCTAAGCAAGCAGCGTGACGTCCGTAACCATTGGTGTCAAGTGACTTGGATCTGCAGTTGAGCTGGGGTCGCTGTGGAGTGAGTTTGAGGGGTGAATGTAGCACATGGGCAAGTGTGAAACTCACTCCTCAGCCTGAAGTGTCCCCAACTACGCAGCTTAATAGCTAGCTCTTCCGTGGTGCGACTTGTAAGACGCTTCAGAAGGGCAGTCACGTGTGTTTGCAAGGCAGAGGTGCTGGGTTCGAGCCTTGGTATGAGCCAAATCAGGAGGAAGCGGTACTTGCTAAGAAAGCACGGTGATTCACATAACTTGCACCTGGTATACATCTCTTTAATGGTGAGACACACCAAGAACCAGACAGATAAGCATCACTTTGAACCTTTATAGGAACAGTGGTCATCAGAAGAAGATGATCATGCTATGCAAGTCAGAGATCTGTGCTTCTTTCCAGTTCAATCTATGTATATCCACTGGAGCAGCCCTCTGAGTCACTCCTCATATTGTATTCTCACCCAACATCATCAGCCCAGCCAGGAAATCTATGCTCTCAGCAATCACTGACATTTGCCGTGACAACGCTACAACAACAACATAAGGGCCCGGCAGGCAGGTAGCATACGGTGTCTGTACTGTAGTAGCCTGCCTGAGGGGCTCTTATGGGTGCAGCTTTGGTAGAGAAGGAACAAATGGTGCTGGGCCCGGCTGGGTCTTGTTGTTGGGTTTGTTGATAGCAGCGAGGCAGGTGAGGCCCAATGGAGCATGTTCAATTATCTCCTGCTGTTGAACATGTTGACGTCAGGCAGGACCCCTCCAGGGAGCAGGGAAGGATGGCTTGGGACTGTGAGAGAGAGAGAGAGAGAGAGATAATAATAATAATAATGAATTTACCAAATGGGACAAACATCCAGTCGAAATACTGCATGCAGAGTTTTGCAAGACTGTACTGCAAGTGCAAAGAAAAACTCAAAATAACACATGTAGAGCAGAATTGGGCCAATACCCCCTCCTTATTCGAATAGATAAAAGCCATCAAAATTTTCAGCCATCTAAGAACATGCGACCCCAAAACATTTCCTCACACAGCCCTACAATGTCAAGAGATGAAAGAAGAGAAGAGTCCCCTCAGCCAGCTGGTTCTGAGGCTCAGTTCACTAACCCAAACCAACCCCATAGAGCCTCAGGACAGCACTCAGAAAATCTGGCCCAACCAAATCATCACAAAGCAAAAAGAAAAATATATCACCACAAAAAATCAAATTAAACTTCAATGCTATTTGGCTCTAAACAGACAGTACATGGTGGCAGACTATCTAACCACTGTGACTGATAGAAAACTGAGGAAAACACTGACTAGGTACAGATTCAGTGAGCACAGTCAGGCTATAGAGACCGGTCATCACAGGCAAACCTGGCTGCTCAGAGAGGACAGGCTGTGCTCATTCTACCCTAGGGGAGAGGTAGAGACAGAGCTGCATTTCCTATTACACTGTGACAAATACTCAGACCTAAGAGAATCATTATTTTAATTTTTTATTGAATATTAAAACATACAATCTACTTCCAGTGAAGCCGCTCTAACAGACTCCCATCCAGAGCAACCCACAGAAGCAACCAGGGTCAACGCCCTGCTCAAGGGCACGTCGACAGATCTCCCACAAGGTGAAAAACAGGAACCCGAACCAGCGATCTATCAGCCACCGTCCCAAGCTCCCAGCTAAATCCATGGCTTGCAGCAGATTTACTCTGGTGTAGGGTTGTCTATCATACACTTTCCATCTCCAAGAGGAGAAAAACTCCTAAATCGGATTCAGGAAAGGCGAGTATGGAGGGAGGTACAAGTTCATAAACTGCCCATTGATGTTAAACCATTCCCTTACCTGAGCAGCTCGGTGGAAACTGACATTGTCCCACACTATCACATAGGTGGGAATGGGATTCTCATTTAGCTCTTGACCCTGCTGCTCTTGAACCTGCTGCTCAAATAAAATATCTCTTAGATTGGCAATAAATCTTAGAAGGTGCTGGGTGTTATATGGCCCGAGTGTAACATGGTAATGTAGAACACCATGGTTGCTGATAGCAGCACAGGTTGTGACATTGCCACCTCGTTGACCAGGGACTTCAACAATGGCCCGCTGTCCAATCATGTTTCGGCCTCTCCTTCTCCTCTTTGTTAGATTGAAGCCTGCTTCATCGACAAAGATGAACTCATGGGGTCTATCCAAATACAATATATAGACAGTGCTATACTGTAGAGTACAATTAGGCCTACTGTATGCACTTCTGATTCACATACATTGTATTTTATAATTTTTTTGTCATTTAGCAGACACTCTTATCCAGAGCAATTTACAGGAGCAATTAGGGTTAAGTGCCTTGCTCAAGGGCACATTGACAGATTTTTCACCTAGTCGGCTCGGGGATTAGAACCAGCAACCTTTCGGTTACTGGCACAACGCTCTTAACCACTAAGCTACCTGCCTGTACCTGTATGTACTGAAGAGTAATGTCATTCACATAGTATGTGTTAGTACTGTAGACAATCTGGATTACAGTAAATGTTTCTGAATGTACACTTACTTGCACATACGGAGCTCGCAGTTCTTTCACCCTTGGTGAGTTGCGCTCAAAAGGTACTCTGTATACTTGTTTCATTCGCATCATGTTACGATGGAGGACACGGTCAATTGTGGAAATGATCACACTGTTCGATTCTCTGGAAGTGTGTGTTGTCTTGTATCACTCGTTCCTGGATTTCTCTGAGTCGTATCGCATTATCTTGAAGGACCATGCCAACTATAATGGCCTCTTGCTCCCGAGTGAATATAGCTGTCCTTCCACCTGCATGTGGCAGCCTTGCAATTCTACAAAAAGTAGTTGTGCAGTTACAAAACATATTCATGCAGTACAATACATACAGTGATTAACTTTACAAATGTCTATTGAAACAGCTGCATATAGTGTAGTACAGTAAATTTGCAATTACAAAAATACAGTAGTATACTGTACCTGTTCTCTTCTCTGAATGTCCTTACTATGGTGGACACAGAAAATTGGCTCAAATTGGGTTGCACTCTAAGTCCTGCTTCCCTCAATGTCAGTCCATGGATAAGAACATGGTCTATGACGAATTTCATCAGATATTTCCACTCTTTGTCTTCCTCTTCATCCTCCTCTTCCTCTTTCTTGCCCTCCTCCTCCTCTTCCTCCTCGTCGCCCACCTCGCATACGCACTCGTCCTCGTCCTCGTCCTCTCACATTGTTTCTTCTATCCATTCTCAGACTTTCTCCTTCCCACCTTCAACAACCTGTTTGTTCTCTGAACTGGCTTATATTGGTTGTGTCGCATCATTTGAAACAGGTTAAATCAATTTTGAGTGGTTGTGTTCAATCAATGACATGTGTTCTCTATTTGTATTTGATTGTTGCCACTTGTGTTTACCAGTATGGACGACATGTGCATTAGAGTGCAGAATGTGTTTTGAGAATGAGAACGTGTTTAGAGTTTTGCTGAAAAGTCTAAGTGAGATCTGCAAATTGTGTTTTACCATGTGAAATGGTTTAAGGTATTGACAACAGACTGCATAATTAGCTAAATGAGTCCAGGCAACTGAGAACATTGTTCAGCCAATGGGTTTTAGTGTTTTAGCAATTGAGAAAAACTGTATTATTGATGCCTTATTGCTGTTGGTCCCACCATTTTTTGTTGTATGTATACTTTGACAATGTAAGTCATTTCACTTGCCATGTCAATAATGTCTACTGAATTGAATTGAGAGAGAGAGAGAGAGAGAGAGAGAGAGAGAGAGAGAGAGAGAGAGAGAGAGAGAGAGAGAGAGAGAGAGAGAGAGAGAGAGAGAGAGAGAGAGAGAGAGAGAGAGAGAGATTCTTGTTTTGGCTTTTTGGAGAAAGAAAGAGACAGAAGTTCTGTGGGAGGGTCCTAGAGACAGAAAGTCTGAGTATGTACACAATTCTGTGGTGTAAAGTACTTACGTAAAAATACTTTAAAGTACTACTTAAGTAGTTTTGGGGGGTATCTGTACTTTACTTTACTATTCATATTTTTGACTACTTTTACTTTTACTTAGAAAATATACATTTTCCCTGACAACCCAAAGAACTCGTTACACTTTGAATGCTTAGCGGGACAGGAAAATTGTGAAATTCACACTCTTCTCAAGAGAACACGTGGTCATCCCTACTGCCTATGGTCTGGCGGACTCACTAAACACAAAATGCATCTTTTGTAAATAATGTCTGAATGTTGGAGTGTCCCTGGCTATCCGTACATTTTAAAAACAAGAAAATGGTGCCATCTGATTTGCTTAATATAAGGAATTTGAAATTATTTATACTTTTACTTTTATATTTAAAACCAAATACTTTTAGACTTTTAATCAAGTAGTATTTTACTGGGTGACTTTCACTTTTACTTGAGTAACTTTCTATTAAGGTGTCTATACAAGTATATCAAGCATGACAATTGGGTACTTTTTCCACCACTAATAGAATTTGAGCGTGAATGCTGTGTGAGTCCTGTTCTGTGTGATCTCAATCTTTGGGTCCATCTAACTGAATGAGAATGTCCATTCAACATATTTTATCTACATATGTAAACCAAAGGTCAATACATTTACACATTAATCACCATGCTGGCAGTAATCCACTGGGCGACACTAATACATGCAGTTTCTGTGGACGAGGGATACATTCTGGAGGTTAGGATCTGATTGGCTGAGTTCTGAGTTTTGCATAACTTCTTTGAGGAGAAATGTCAAGGAGAAACGTCGAGAATATTTCTCAGTGGAAATGGAAATATGACATTGGTGATTATTTTCTGGGTTAGTGCAGTTAGATAAGAAGCAGTGGTGTTTATGTGTTGTCTTTGAATACTTTTGGCAGTACTTATCAGTTTGTGCTGCTAGAATATACTGCTAGAATATTTTTGTCAGTGTATTTGACAGGAGCTAGCATTTGATGGTTACAGCCCAGTTGAAGTGAGATATGTTAAAAGTAGTGTACTATTTGGGAATAGGGTGCCATTTGGGACGTACACTATAACCATAGATCACTGAGCTCCATTACAGTTGACACCCCTCCCTGTTCCCCCCATCAACCTGTCCCCTGTCCCCTGCCCCCTGCCCCCTGCCCACTGCCCCCTGTCCCCTGTCCCAATCCCCTGTCCCCTGCCCCCTGCCCCCTGTCCCCTGTCCCCTGTCCCCTGCCCCCTGCCCCCGTCCCCTGTCCCCTGCCCCCTGCCCCCTGTCCCCTGTCCCCTGCCCCCTGTCCCCTGTCTCCTGCCCCCTGTCCCCATCCCCTGTCCCCTGCCCCCTGCCCCCTGTCCCCTGTCCCCTGTCCCCTGCCCCCTGCCCCTGCCCCCCTGTCCCCTGTCCCCTGTCCCCTGTCCCCCTGCCCCCTGCCCCCTGTCCCCTGCCCCTGTCCCCTGTCCCCTGTCCCCTGTCTCCTGCCCCCTGTCCCCATCCCCTGTCCCCTGCCCCCTGCACCCTGCCCCCTGTCCCCTGCCCCTGCCCCCCTGTCCCCTGTCCCTGTCCCCTGTCCCCTGTCCCCTGTCCCCTGCCCCCTGCCCCTGTCCCCATCCCCTGTCCCCTGTCCCCTGCCCCTGTCCCCATCCCCTGTCCCCTGTCCCCTGTCCCCTGTCCCCTCCCCCCGTCCCCTGTCCCCTGCCCCCTGTCCCCTGTCCCCTGCCCCCTGCCCCCGTCCCCTGCCCCCTGTCCCCTGTCCCCTGTCTCCTGCCCCCTGTCCCCTGTCCCCTGTCCCTTGCCCCCTGTCCCCTGCCCCCTGTTCCCTGTCCCTTGCCCCTAACCACAGACATGTCTCAAATGTAATCCCCATCCTCATTGCTTCTCTCCACCCCCCTCCTCCTAATCCTGGCTCCATCACACCCCCGGGTCCTACTTAGATGTGCCTCCACACTGCCTCTCTCTCTGATGACCTCACAATGGGACTGTGCAACCTGCCCTGGCGGTGATGTCATCCTCCCAGTAGACTCAGAGAGACAACATTATGTTATGTGCAGTGGGGGACCAAGCTCCTCTCACTGCTGTAAAGATGCTATATATCCATATTTATCATTCACCTAGGATGGTCCCTTGCTAATTTGTCCTCTGCTAACACTGCTCCTATCCAGTATGGTGGCTTCCATTTTATTCCCTAGAATCTAGTAGAGTCATTATAATTTATGCTATAGTATGGATTGTAGTCTTTGATATGGTTGGTGGTTAAAATGATGAAGATGATGACAATTTTCCTGCTGATGTTTCTTCCGGGGGAAACACTCTAGCCTATGACCCCTGTGTCTTGTTGCCTGGGGTGATGTGGTTGTAGAGCAGTATGGTGCCTGTCACACAGTGTGGTGCCTGTCAGACTAGGAGACCCCTGCTGTTCCAAGAGAGAGGCTGAGGCTGAGACAGGTCTACCCAGGCCAAGGTTACAACCTTGCTGTCAGCACAGGAGGTTGGTGGCACCTTAATTGGGGAGGACGGGCTCATAGTAATGGCTGGAAAGGAATACATGGAATGGTATCGAACTCATCAAACACATGGTTTCCATGGTTTCCATGTGTTTGATGATATTCCATTCACTCCATTCCAGCCATTATTATGAGCTGTCCTCCCCTCAGCAGCCTCCTGTGGCTGTCAGGTATACCCAGGCCTCTACCCAGTACTCTATCCAGGCCTCCTCCCAGGCCTCTACCCAGGCCTCTAATCAACACCATCATTATCCCCTGGTCATGACCTAAGGTACTGATGCCTCTGCTACCTGCCTATGGTACCATGTGGGCCTGCGTGGTGCTGTGTGTGTTTCCCTGTCCTGTCCTCAGGTGTCTTTCTGTGTGCATGTCTTAGAGGGCCTTTGTTTTTATAACTTTCTATCTTTCTGTATCTTTGTGACTGTATGGTTTTTTACATGTTGATTTGAGAGTATGACAAGTGTGTTGAGGCACTGTGAGCCTGTCTTTCCTCTCTTCTCTCTGCAGCTCCAATTCTCTCGGCTGTCTTTGTGGTTCGATTAATTAGGCATTCACACCCTGTCTTTATTAACCTCAGTCTCTGCACATAAGAAAATTAGACATTAAAATTTGATCTCACTATTTCTGCTCCCTATCCACTGATTCTGCTTGTCAAAGGAGCGGTTAGAGGGAGGAGGGGAACTTTTAAAGGGATACATACATACCCATCGTAGGTAATAGGCACATATAGTACATGGAAGTGAACGTTGATGTTGTACTGGGTTTTGTCACGAGTTGTATACTGCATCAGCAAGACTGCTGCCAACTGTTCAAATCAAAATCAAATCTAATTTTATTGGTCACATACACATATTTAGCAGATGTTATTGCGGGTGTAGCGAAATGCTTGTGACAAAAAATGTTCTGGGCTAATAATGTAAGAAATAACACACCAAAAAACAAAATACTGCAAAGTTGCTTAGGAGCTAGAAGCAGAGCTGCCATGTCTGTCGGCGCCATCTTGCAATAAAGCCGACAGACATGACATTTCTAAGAATGCTCTCGTGCTGGGGTTTTAGATTAGATTGTTACCAACTGTCATTCTAGTGTATCTCCAAGAAATAATTGTGTTTATGTTTTTTCCTTTTGTCTTCAGCTTCTCAGTGAAAAATGTTTACCCTTGTGGTGTGGCACTTGGGAATATACGTTTCTATTCTCACAGGAGGTACAGAACAAGAAAGAGGCATCCTCCCTCCCTTCTTACCTCCTCATTCTCTCATCCCTCCATCCCTCTCTCACTTTTTCATTCTCTCTGTTCATAATTCATGAGCTGGTTGCTGTCTCTGTAGGAGATAAGCCTGCTGTAATTACGTAGCATCGCAGCAGCACGGTGAGGAAGGATCTGAAGCACACTCTGATAGGAGGATACACTCTGGGTTACAACACTACACCTGGAAAGAGCTATTATTGTACCTGCTCACTAGTTATTGTGCATGCAGAGCTAAATGCAGCTTGTCCTTATGAAACATAAAATACATCAACCAGCTTATATATATCACATATATTATGTTATATAACCGTTTCCACGAGTGGAAGCTCTGTTTCTGCCAATAGAGATGTGAAAGTGGGCCATGGATATGTCAGTCCTTTGCAGGAGAGAGAACAGGGCAATGCATTGTTATCCAACCCTGTCCTTTGTTTTATGTTGTTTGACATGTAAGTTTAGCATCAACACCCTCACAGGTGAGTGTCAAACACCTCCATCCATCTCTCCATCTACATTCTCCACCGCCTACCTCCTTCTTTCCCCTCTTCCCCTCCAGCTCCATCTATTACAGTTAGTTGTTCTCTCTCTCTCTCTCTCTCTCTCTCTCTCTCTCTCTCTCTCTCTCTCTCTCTCTCTCTCTCTCTCTCTCTCTCTCTCTCTCTCTCTCTCTCTCTCTCTCTCACGCTCTCTCTCTCTCTCATGCTCTCTCTCTCTCTCACGCTCTCTCTCTCTCTCACGCTCTCTCTCTCTCTCATGCTCTCTCTCTGTCTGTCTGGCTGGTTGTTGGCTGAGCTGATGCTGAGGATTCTGTGTTTTGCTTGAACAAGTCAGGTCCTTTGTGGCCTCACTGTTTGAAGTGCCTGCCTTCCAAATAGCCTTTGGCTTGGTATCTGTGAGTGTGAGTGCAACTGAGTGGATCTGCCTGTGTATTCATTGTTTCTGAGTCTGTGTGTGTGTGTCTGTCAAGAGTGCTGTAGGTGGGTGTAGTGGTGGAATCAAGCGCAGGACACCGAAGTATAGTCCAAAAGACTTTAGTACTATTTCCAACAAGGAAAATACGAGCACACTTGCCCGAAGGCGAAATTACGCACGAAGGCGACAAAATAAAGGCGCACTAAACATGTGCGAAAAATGCTCCAACGCAGTGGAGTGAAGCTCAACCGAGCGAGAATGCAATAAACAAGCAACACACGACAGAAATAAATCACCCATAGAAACAAAACCCATAGATTTACACACCCTGGCTCAACATAACAGTGTCCCCAGAGCCAGGGCGTGACAGTGTCTGTGTTTTGATGGGTGTAAAGGGTGCAATTTGGAAGCGTAAGATGCACTTGCATAAGTGGTAATTGTTGTTTAATCAGGCCTTGAAAACTGTTAGTTGAATTTCAATAGCATTTCAATAGTATTGAATCAGCTGTGGCTGTAGTGGGGGCATCAGTGTTAACACTGGCTTTGCTGGCAACAGTGGCTGCATATAGTCTAGTGACACTCTGCCTCCCACAGTCTAGGTATGCAGCCCAAATGGTACTCTATTCCAATAGTGCACTACTTTCGACCAGGGCACATGGTTGTGGTCCAGGGCTGTGGTCTAAAATAGAGGGCTATATGTGACCAACTGGCTCAAATCGGTCTTATGTAGCAACATTTGAAATTGTGTTTTTTACATTGGATAAAATTAGAGCCTCAGAGCTAAAAAATGGTATATCATACACTGCATTTTTGAGGAACAATGGGAAAGTAATTCTGCTTTGAAAGTTGATAAACTTGTAAACTCACTTTTGAGAAAATGGCCTTTGAATGTTTTGGTATCTAGTGAAGAGCTCTTCTTTGTCTACACCCATTCAGCATCGTTCACACCCTCTTAAGTTTTAGCCCCATCCATCTTGTTTCGCACTCGGAGCATTCAGAGCGCACACTTGACGCTCTAGCCGATGATTTGTTTACCGATGATTTGTTTACCTCTGGATAACATGAAAACAGCCTAACCAGCTCTGCTGGCAACAATTTAATTACGCTTTTTTGCAGACGTTTAGATTTTTTAAAATAAAGTTTACGTTCAAATGGCTCTCCTGTGAAGTAGTGACCCGCGACATATGCCTAGATTCCTGAAACTAGTCACATATAGGGAACAGGGTGCCATTTGGGACACAATAGCAGTAGATCATAGTCAGGGAGGGTGTATACTGGGTGGCTGTCTGTGGTGTGAAGGCAGGATAAAAGATGGAGTGCATAAAGAGGAGGGACGAGGGTATTGATCCGTAGGCCTGGTGTAAGATTGCACTCTGTCCATTACTCTGCCTTACCGTACCTTATCGTACCGTATCTCTGGGTTTCACCAGTAGGAGAGGAGGAAGAGAAAGGGCTGGGGGAGCTGGGAGAAATATGCTGATGCTGTATTGGAATCAGTGCTTTTTTGTATGAGTGTACACTCTTAGAAAAAAGGGTTCCAAAAAGGTTCTTTGTGGAGGGATAGGGTTCTACCAAGAACCGTTTTGATCTGAAGAACCCCTTTTGGAACACAAGGGTTCTTTGTAAGGCAAAGTGTTCTACCTAGAACCTTTAACATCCTAAGAACGGTTTTTGGAAGTAAGGGTTCTTTGATGGTTCTTTAGAAGGCAATAAGGGTTCTTTGGAAAGCAAGAAGGGTTCTACATAGAACCATATATAATATTTCGCAGCATGCTCTATTGCAGGGTGATTTTTTAGAATTGTTTGTTTTAATGTCTGTGTTTGATTGATACATTTTATGCAACAAAAATATAAATAGCATACATACATTTTCTAAACTAATCCAATCTGTTAGTGGTTGGACTTATTGCACCCATAACTGAGATGGTTGTTCCAGTTTAGATGATTGAGGTAGTCTCAGTATTCAATCTTCCCTACCATGGCAGTCATTCTGAATAGAGGTATGCGGGTGATTTAAAATTCCACTTGTTGGATATCCTAACTCTGGCTAGATTCCAATAGGAATTAAACATCACTTTGCAAGCTAGCATAATGTGACTTGCAGGCCTGATGTAGCCTGTAAACCAGGAGTTTCCTAACACCACTGTGTTAGGGCAGGGGTTTGCAAAGTTTTCCACTCAGGCCCCCCTTCCAACATTGGGGAACATCCCACGCCCTCCATGCGCGCGTGCGCCATGTCTATTTCTATGGGTACAAGCACTGTTCATGACACAAACTGTTCACACCCCTCTTGTTGGTGGAGCGAAAATGTTGCAGGTTTAAAGCTAATTTTCTTGCAATTATATACATTTTGCCATGTCTAATGTGAATTCATGTGATATTTGAGTAACTCAAACATTGCAACAAAATCTATGGCCTAAATAACCTAGCTAAGAAACGTTAGCTGACATGGGCTAGTTGATCTGAACATTTCTGATAAGTTATAAATATCTCTCTAAGGTCTGCAATGACTAACATGACAAGAGGAAAACTGATGATGCACTACCCAATTTCGAAATTGCACCTTGTGCATTCTACTATTACAACTTTCAAGAGTAATAGGGGGGCGCGCCCCACAGTTTGGGAACCACTGTGTTAGGGTATAACTAGGCCCTCAAAAAAAGGCCTTATGATATATGTAATGTATTAAATCATTACATTTTAAAGGCTAATAAGGCTGGTGGAACCATTCATAGAGGGTTCTAGTAAGAACCCTCCACAGATAAAAGGGTTCTCTGTAGAACCCTTCATAGAGGGTTCTAGGAAGAACCCTTCATAGAAGATTCTAGGTTGAACCATACACAGGGCGTTCTATGAAGAACCCTACATAAAGGGTTCTAGGGAGAACTACAGTACATTCGGAAAGTATTCAAACCCCTTGACCTTTTCCACATTTTGTTACGTTATGGCCTCATTCTAAAATGGATTGAATTGTTTTTTCCCCTTATCAATCTACACACAATACCCCATTATGACAAAGCAAAAACAGGTTTTTCGAAATTTTTGCACAAAAATAAATAAATACTGAAATACCACATTTACATAAGTATTTAGAGCCTTTACTCAGTACTTTGTTGAAGCACCTATAGCAGCGATTACAGCCTTGAGTCTTATTGGGTATGATGCTACAAGCTTGGCACACCTGTATTTGGGGCTTTTCTCCCATTCTTCTCTGTAGATCCTCTCAAGCTCTGTCAGGTTGGATGGGGAGCATCGCTGTACAGCTATTTTCAGGTCTCTCCAGAGATGTTCGATCGGGTTCAAGTCCGTGCTCTGGCTGGGCCACTCAAGGACATTTAGAGACGTGTCTTGAGCCACTCCTGCGTTGTCTTGGCTGTGTGCTTAGGGTCATTGTCCTGTTGGAAGGTGAACCTTTGCCCCAAGTCTGAGGTCCTGAGCGCTCTGGAGCAGGTTTTCATCAAGGATCTCTCTGTACTTTGCTCCGTTCATCTTTCAATCGATCCTGACTAGTTTCCCAGTCCCTGCCGCTGAAAAACATCCGCACAGCATGATGCTTCGCCGCAGGGATGGTGCCAGGTTTCCTCCAGACGTGATGCTTGGCATTCAGGCCAAATAATTCAATACTGGTTTCATCAGACCAGAGAATCTTGTTTCTCATAGGCTAAGAGTCTTTAGGTGCCTTTTGGCAAACTCCAACCGGCTGTCATGTGCCTTTTACTGAGGAGTGGCTTCCGTCTGGCCACTCTACTATAAAAGCCTGATTGGTGGAGTGCTTCAGAGATGGTTGTCCTTCTGGAAGGTTCCCCCATCTCCACAGATGAACTCTGGAGCTCTGTCAGAGTGACCATAGAGTTCTTAGTCACCTACCTGACCAAGGCCCTTCTCCCCCAATTATTCAGTTTGGCCGGGCGGCCAGCTCTAGGAAGAGTCTTGGTGGTTCCAAACTTCTTCCATTTATGAATGATGGAGGCCACTGTGTTCTTGGGGACCTTCAATGCTGCAGAAATGTTTTGGTACCCTTCCCCAGATCTGTGCCTCGACACAATCCTGTCTCTGAGCTCTACGGACAATGCCTTCGACCTCATGGCTTGGTTTTTGCTCTGACATGCATTGTCAACTGTGGCACCTTATATAGACAGGTGTGTGCCTTTCCAAATCATGTCCAATCAATTTAATTTACCACAGGTGGACTCCAATCAAGTTGTAGAAACATCTCAAGGATGATCAATGGAAACCGGATGCACCTGAACTAAATTTCGAGTCTCATAGCAAAGGGTCTGAATACTTATGTAAATAAGGTATTTCAGTTTTTAATTTTTAATACATTTCTAAAAACCTGTTTTTGCTTTGTCATTCTGGGGTATTGGGTGTAGATTAATAAGGAGAAAAAATTATTTAATACATTTTAGAATAAGGCTGTAACGTAACAAAATGTGGAAAAAGTCAAGGGGTCTGAATACTTTCCGAATGCACTGTATATGGCTCTACTTATAACCTTTTTCTAAGAGTGTATGTTACTCAGAATTGCAGATTGTGGATCTAAGAAGTAAGCACAATATAACATCTGTTTTGGGAGAATGTTCCAATTACAGTATGTGAGTATTTCTGATATTTTAAGGGGCATATTTTGTTTTTAAAAGTATTTGCTTAATCCAGGACATGCCATAATTCTCCCTGCCAACAGACCAGGGAGCTTTATGGGCATTCATTGTTAGTTTGACAGTGAAGGAATGGCTGTTTAAAGGGGTATATCGTCATGATTCTCCCACAGCTGACAGCAGACTTGAGTGTAATGGATGTGGTTGTGTTGTTGGTGTTAGTGGACAGACGAAGCAGAAAGGACAGATTCAGCAGACACACACACTCACGCGCCCACACGCACATGCACACACACACACACACACACACACACACACACACAAAGCTTCATTTGCCATGCCCTGGAGCCCACAGCACAGAGTGGACACGGTGCTAGCAGTCAATGTGATAAATGGTGCCCGCATTGTATCACACTACTTTACGTCTCTATCTTGTTAACACACACACACACACAAACACACACACACACACACACACCGAGGTGAGGCGTTGGCTGGTTACTGCACAGGAAGTCTAATATGCAGGCTAGAACCTGTCTATAGAGGATATACTGGCATCATTAAGAGTCTACCGCTCTCCAGATCCCAGCACATCTGTTCCAGACACACAAACACACACACACACTGAGGTACACACATCATTAGAGTATGCAGTACTTTTAGGATCACCTAAAACTGTCTGCAAAGCCCTTAAACAGTTTTCACCCAGCGACATCCTCATTAGGAATAACACAGTGTGTATGAGATGAGGATAACTAAATGGAGCAATGTTCATCCATTTTCTCTCCTTCTCTTTGCCAGGCCTCACCTTTTTGCTGACCCATGAAAGAAGCCATGCCGGTCCTCTCAGCAGGCACAGGTAGGATGAAATACACCACACATGCTGCGAATCTCAGGCTTACTATGTAGCTCAGTTGGCCAGGGTAGTGGGTTTGATTCCCAGGACCACCCATACGTAAAATGTATGCACGCATGACTGTAAATCGATTTGGATAAAAGCGTCTGCTAAATGGCATCTATTATTATACACTGCTCAAAAAAATAAAGGGAACACTTAAACAACACAATGTAACTCCAAGTCAATCACACTTCTGTGAAATCAAACTGTCCACTTAGGAAGCAACACTGATTGACAATACATTTCACATGCTGTTGTGCAAATGGAATAGACAACAGGTGGAAATTATAGGCAATTAGCAAGACACCCCCAATAAAGGACTAGTTTTGCAGGTGGTGACCACAGACCACTTCTCAGTTCCTATGCTTCCTGGCTGATGTTCTGGTCACTTTTGAACGCTGGCGGTGCTTTCACTCTAGTGGTAGCATGTGACGGAGTCTACAACCCACACAAGTAGCTCAGGTAGTGCAGCTCATCCAGGATGGCACATCAATGCGAGCTGTGGCAAGAAGGTTTGCTGTGTCTGTCAGCGTAGTGTCCAGAGCATGGAGGCGCTACCAGGAGACAGGCCAGTACATCAGGAGACGTGGAGGAGGCCGTAGGAGGGCAACAACCCAGCAGCAGGACTGCTACCTCCGCCTTTGTGCAAGGAGGAGCAGGAGGAGCACTGCCAGAGCCCTGCAAAATGACCTCCAGCAGGCCACAAATGTGCATTTGTCTGCTCAAACGGTCAGAAACAGACTCCATGAGGGTGGTATGAGGGCCCAACGTCCACAGATGGGGGTTGTGCTTACAGCCCAACACCGTGCAGGACGTTTGGCATTTGCCAGAGAACACCAAGATTGGCAAATTCGCCACTGGCGCCCTGTGCTCTTCACAGATGAAAGCAGGTTCACACTGAGCACATGTGACAGACGTGACAGAGTCTGGAGACGTCGTGGAGAACGTTCTGCTGCCTGCAACATCCTCCAGTATGACCGGTTTGGCGGTGGGTCAGTCATGGTGTGGGGTGGCATTTCTTTGGGGGGCCGCACAGCCCTCCATGTGCTCGCCAGAGGTAGCCTGACTGCCATTAGGTACCGAGATGAGATCCTCAGACCCCTTGTGAGACCATATGCTGGTGCGGTTGGCCCTGGGTTCTTCCTAATGCAAGACAATGCTAGACCTCATGTGGCTGGAGTGTGTCAGCAGTTCCTGCAAGAGGAAGGCATTGATGCTATGGACTGGCCCACCCGTTCCCCAGACCTGAATCCAATTGAGCACATCTGGGACATCATGTCTCGCTCCATCCACCAACGCCACGTTGCACCACAGACTGTCCAGGAGTTGGCGGATGCTTTAGTCCAGGTCTGGGAGGAGATCCCTCAGGAGACCATCCGCCACCTCATCAGGAGCATGCCCAGGCATTGTAGGGAGGTCATACAGGCACGTGGAGGCCACACACACTACTGAGCCTCATTTTGACTTGTTTTAAGGACATTACATCAAAGTTGGATCAGCCTGTAGTGTGGTTTTCCACTTTAATTTTGAGGGTGACTCCAAATCCAGACCTCCATGGGTTGATACATTTGATTTCCATTGATAATTTTTGTGTGATTTTGTTGTCAGCACATTCAACTATGTAAAGAAAAAAGTATTTAATAAGATTATTTCATTCATTCAGATCTAGGATGTGTTATTTTAGTGTTCCCTTTATTTTTTTGAGCAGTGTATATTACATTACTCTGAGGGCGTAAACAAAGATGGATCCCAGTTCCTTCACCCTCCCTCCTCTCCTCCTCCACAGGCCTGCACGAGACACTGGCCCTGCTGACATCACAGCTGCGTCCTGATGCCAACCACAAGGAGGACATGGTCTTCCTCAAAGACATCTTCAGTGAGAAGAGCCTGGGTTACCTCATGAAGGTACACATAAGACTGGGTGGCAGGGGTGCAAGTTTGGTTTTAGAAGTGGGGGGGACATAACTATATATATATATATATATATATACAGTATATATATTTTTTAATCCAGTTGGATAAACACTCCAAACAGCCTACCCGACCATTCAGAGGCGTCTGCATGGTCCTAAAGCACACCATAGCCTTATTTTGTATCACATTCCAATGATAAAACTGGGGGGGACAGAAATACAGTGAAAGTTGCGCCTCTGCTGGGTGGCAATGTTGCCAACGTTAATGGAAGTTATGGTACACTTATGTGGTTTAATTTGTGTATGTGTGCGCGTGCGTGTGTGTGTTTGACCTCCCTGACCTCTCCTGTGATTGGCTGTGTGTTGCAGATCCATGAGAAGCTGAGACAGTACGAGCACCAGAGTCCTACACCTGTTCTACACAGCGCTGCCTCTTTGGCTGAGGATGTAAGTTCAACAATGCATGCACACACACACACAAACAAAGAACACACACACCACACACACTGCCGAAGTGTGAAGCACCCGTCCAGTGGAGTCAGTCCCAGTGTGTTTGCTGAGACAGAGAAGAGGTAGATGCAGGTAATAAGGTATGGAGAGTTATGGAGTTACGGTATGGTGATGTGTTGTGGTCTGAAAGTGCTGATTCATGTAAACACTAATGAGACTCTCTCCACATCCTGCCTCTCCTCTCTCTCCTCACGCCAGTTCATAGGAAAAGTGCTGAGCAATAGCTCCTGGCTGCCTTTTCTCCTGTGTGTGTATTTGTGTGTGCAAGCACACACTGCTTTAGGCAACAGCAGTGCAACTCTACAGTGTATATCTACACTATCGTTCAAAAGTTCGGGGTCACTTAGACATTTCCTTGTTTTCTATGAAAACATACAGGAAATGAGTTTGAATAGGAAATACAGCAAAATGAATAGGAAATATAGTCATTGACAAGGTTAGAAATAATGATTTTTAATTGAAATAATAATTGTGTCCTTCAAACATTGCTTTCGTCAAAGAATCATCCATTTGCAGCAATCCCAGCCTTGCAGACCTTTGGCATTCTAGTTGTCAATTTGTTGAGGTAATCTGAAGAGATTTCACCCCATGCTTCCTGAAGCACCTCCCACAAGTTGGATTGGCTTGATGGGCACTTCTTATGTACCATACGGTCAAGCTGCTCACACAACAGCTCAATAGGGTTAAGATCTGGTGACTGTGCTGGCCACTCCATTATAGACAGAATACCAGCTGACTGCTTCTTCCCTAAATAGTTCTTGCATAGTTTGGAGCTGTGCTTTGGGTCATTGTCCTGTTGTAGGAGGAAATTGGTTCCAATCAATCGCCGTCCACAGGGTATGGCATGGCGTTGCAAAATGGAGTGATAGCCTTCCTTCTTCAAGATCCCTTTTACCCTGTACAAATCTCCCACTTTACCACCACCAAACACCCCCAGACCATCACATCATCACATTGCCTCCACCATGATTGACAGATGGCATCAAGCGCTCCTCCAGCATCTTTTCATTTGGTCTGGGTCTCACAAAAATTCTCTTTCCGAACACCTCAAACTTCGATTAGTCTGTCCACAACACTTTTTCCCAATCTTCCTCTGTCCAGTGTCTGTGTTCTTTTGCCCATCTTAATCTTTTCTTTTTATTGGCCAGTCTGAGATATGACTTTTTCTTTGCAACTCTGCCTAGAAGGTCAGCATCCCAGTGTCGCCTCTTCACTGTTGACGTTGAGACTGGTGTTTTGCGGGTACTATTTAATGAAGCTGCCAGTTGAGGACCTGTCAGGCGTCTGTTTCTCAAACTAGACACTAATGTATTTGTCCTCTTGCCAGTTGTGCACCAGGGCCTCCCACTCCTCTTTCTAGTCTGGTTAGAGCCAGTTTGCACTGTTCTGTGAAGGGAGTAGTACACAGTGTTGTACGAGATCTTCAGTTTCTTGGCAATTTCTCGCATGGAATAGCCTTCATTTCTCAGAACCAGATTAGACTGACGAGTTTCAGAAGAAAGTTATTTGTTTCTGGCCATTTTGAGCCTGTAATCAAACCCACAATTGCTGATGCTCCAGATACTCAATTAGTCTCAAGAAGGCCAGTTTTATTGCTTCTTTAATCAGCACAACAGTTTTCAGCTGTGCTAACATAATTGCAAAATGGTTTTCTAATGATCAATTAGCCTTTTTAAAATGATAAACTTGGATTAGCAAACACAACGTGCTATTGGAACACAGGACTGATGGTTGCTGATAATGGGCCTCTGTACGCCTATGTGGATATTCCATTAAAAATCTGCCGTTTCCAGCTACAATAGCCATTTACAACATTAACAATGTCTACACTGTATTTCTGATCAATTTTATGTTATTTTAATGGACAAAAAAAATGCTTCTCTTTCGAAAACAAGGACATTTCTAAGTGACCCCAAACTTTTGAATGGTAGTGTATATTTGTTGATTATATTCTAGACTATTACTGCTAACAGTCTGCTACACTTTCAGTATATTTCTGTTACAGTTTTCAGTTATTTCCCAAGCCCACACTGTTGGAAACACAGGTTTATACTAGGTCAGAGGTCATGGTCTGACTGACAGCTCTGTTGTGATTGGCAGGTGGCAGATGAGCTACAAAGTGGACCAATGAGTGTTGAGGAGAAGGAACTCCTACAGCTGTTGACATCCCCCCATCTCAAGGTAAACAAAACAACACCCATACACACAGAGAGACCTGGTTATGGAAAGTGGGGTGGCTATTCACGCATCCATTGTTATTGGATAGCTCTATCTATGTCAATCTCTATGTACACTGAGTGTACAAAACATTAAGAACACCTGCTCTTTCCATCACATAGACTGACCAGGTGAATCCAGGTGAAAGCTACGATCCCTTATTGATGTCACTTGCAACTCAATATAAAAAAAAGGTGTTCCTAATGTTTGGTATACTCAGAATGCAGTTCTGCAATTCTAACATTAATCCTTTTCTCTCTGTCATCTCTCATCAGGCAGTTTTGTCCGTTCATGACACGGTGGCCCAGAAGAACTTTGACCCTGTGTTGCCACCGCTGCCTGACGACTTCGAGGACGAGCTGGAGGAGGAGTCAGTGAAGATCGTCAGACTGGTCAAGAACAAGGAACCACTGGTGAGTCATGGTAGCAGAGAGGATGACAGAGGGATGGGGGGAAGAGATAAAATGGGTGAGGTTGAGAGGATGAGAGGATGAGGGGATGAGGAGATATAGGGATGGGGGAAGTGGGACTGGGGCTGTGTTGATTGATTGAAGAGAAAAGAGGAAAGAACAGAAAGAATAGATGGGAAGAATGAGGATGCAAACCCAGGATGAGGAAATTATAGAAATAACCCCATATAACCCCCCATCCATCTCTCTCTGTTCCAGGGGGCCACCATCAGAAGGGATGAGACCACAGGGTCTGTGATCGTGGCCCGCATCATGAGGGGCGGGGCTGCAGACCGGAGTGGTGAGTGATTGAGTCCCATCCTGTCCCTCTCTGTGTCTGGTCTTAACCTATACTGTCTGATACGTCCTGATTCATCATCCCCTCCCTCTGTAACTTGTACAAACAAGACAGGGAGTTTTTGTTGGTCTGTCAAATGAGATCTATGGACTGCTCAGATAATATTGCCAGACATAATGTGTCTGAAGGCAAGGCTAACCGAGATGATGTAACTTAGACAAATAATCAGAAGTCTGATTAGAAATGGCCTTCTATGCAGCAGTATACTTAAGCAATAAGGCCCGAGGAGTTCTGGTATATGGCCAATGTACCACGGCTAAGGGCTGTTCTTAGGCACGACACAACCCTTAGCCGTGGTATATTGGCTATATATTACAAACCCCCGAGGTGCCTTATTGCTATTATAAACTGGTTACCAACGTAATTAGTGCAGTAAAAATACATGTTTTGTCATACCCATGGTATACGGTCTGATATACCATGGCTGTCAGCCAATCAGCATTCAGGGCTCGAACCACCCAGTTTATAATGTAGCCTAAAGTATGTCAGTGGGTATAGATTTGAATGGTAACATCCTGTATAGAAATTTCAGCTGTGAGTATCCTCAATTAATGATACTGAGATGGAGCAGAGATGAAAGCAGCAGCATAGTGAAAGACAGACAGACAGACAGATGAGGATCTCTGTGGTTATCAGGCTATTTGAAGCTGTGTTCTGGCTTTCCCCTGAGAGCCAATCACATATCACACATTACACACTCTCTCCAACGAGCTGACCGCTGCTGATACCATGGAAATACCATCTGCACATTGGGAGTGAGACATGAATGTCTTTAATATGATTGGTGCGTGTGTTTAGTGTGTGTGTGTGTAGGGGGGGGTGTCAATAGAAAAAGGGGCATTACCATCTGTCTGTTTCTCTGTACTGTACATTATGTGTAAGTTTGTTTCCTCATAGCATCCCTCTCTCCCTCTCTCCCTCCCTCCCTCTCTCCCTCTCCCTCTACCTCTCTCCCGCTCTGCCCTCCCTCCTTCTCTCCTTCTCTCCCTCTTCCTCTCTGCCCTCCCTCCTTCTCTCCCTCTCTCCCTCTCTCCTTCTCTCCTTCTCTCCTTATCCCCCTCTCTGCCCTCCCTCCTTCTCTCCATCTCTGCCCTCTCTCCCTCTCTGCCCTCTCTCCCTCTCTGCCCTCTCGCCCCTCTCTCCCTCTCTCCCTCTCTCCCTCTCTCCCTCTCTCCCTCTCTGCCCTCTCTCCCTCTCCCCCTCTCTCCCTAACTCCTCTCCCTCTCTGCCCTCTCTCCCTCTCTGCCCTCTCTCCCTCTCTCCCTCTCTGCCCTCTCGCCTTCTCGCCTCTCGCCCTCTCTCCCTCTCGCCCTCTCGCCCTCTCTCCCTCTCTCCCTCTCTCCCTCTCTCCCTCTCTCCCCTCTCCCCTCTCTCTCCCTAACTCCTTGCCCTCTCTGCCCTCTCTCCCTCTCTCCCTCTCTGCCCTCTCTCCCTCTCTGCCCTCTCTCCCTCTCTCCCTCTCTCCCTAACTCCTCTCCCTCTCTGCCCTCTCTCCCTTCTCTCCCTCTCTCCCTCTCTGCCCTCTCTCCCTCGCTCCCTCCCTCCTCTCCCTCTCTCCCTCTCTCCCTCTCTCCCTCTCTCCCTCTGCCCTCCCTCTCTCCTTCTCTCCCTCTCTCCCTCTCTCCTCTCTCCCTCTCTCCCTCTCTCCCTCTCTCCCTCTCTCCCTCTCTCCCTCTCTGCCCTCCCTCTCTCCCTCTCTCCCTCTCTGCCCTCCCTCTCTCCCTCTCTGCCCTCCCTCTCTCCCTCTCTCCCTCTCTCCCTCTCTCCCTCTCTGCCCTCCCTCTCTCTCTCTCCCTCTCTCCCTCTCTGCCCTCCCTCTCTCCCTCTCTCCCTCTCTGCCCTCCCTCTCTCCCTCTCTCCCTCTCTCCCTCCCTCCCTCTCTGTGCAGTGTTGTATTGATCCTATCTCTCATCCCTCTTTGTCAGGTTTCACTGTTGTGACTGCAGTAGATCATGACTGAGGAGAGTGATACCACCACTCCCAAACCTTATTGTCCATATCTCATACCAGACAATAGTGATATGATTTATATAGTACACCTGCTACTGATACAGTGCTGTGCAGGATCTCCTCGATACACGATATGGTGTGAAACCCACATGGCACCCTATTCCCTATACAGTCCACTACCTTTGACCAGATTCTATGGGCCCTGGTCAAAAGGAGTGCACTTTATAGGGAATAGGGTGTCATTTGGAACACAGACATAGATCTCTACTACATCTCTCCTGTTTTCTCCCCTCAACACCTCCTCCCCTCCATCCAGGACTGGTCCATGTAGGAGACGAGCTACGGGAGGTCAACGGCATCTCCATCATTCACAAGAGACCTGATGAGATCAGTCAGCTTCTGGTAAGACTAGAGTAGAATACTTTATGTGTTCCTTATTATGTTATATCACTAGCACCAACAGCACTGTTTTCCTTTCATTTCTGTTGTCAATACATGCACTATCAACTCTGTAGGAAGAAACAGGAGTTCAAATTGTGTTCAAATTGTATTTCTGTGAAGTTAACATCCTGCTCCTCTCTGTGTTTGTCATTCAGTCCCAGTCTCAGGGCTCCATCACCCTGAAGATAATCCCAGCCATTAAGGAGGAGGACCGTCTGAAGGAGAGCAAGGTGAGGAACACAACACAACTGTCTGGGCATGCTCAGTACAGACAAACACAACACAACTGTTTGGGCAAGCTCAGCACAGACAAACGCAACACAACTGTCTGGGCATGCTCAGTACAGACAAACACAAAACAACTGTCTGGGCATGGTCAGTACAGACAAATACAACACAACTGTCTGGGCATGCTCAGTACAGACAAACACAACACAACTGTCTGGGCATGCTCAGTACAGACAAACACAAAACAACTGCTCTGGAATGGAGGAAGGGTCAGAATACTGAACAGCTTGGGTTCAGGCTCACACACACAGCAGTAGAGTCAATGGCAGATGAATTAAACCAATTTGTGCCAACATGCACCGAGAAGTGTAGGTGTAATTTCAGACATGTTTCAGAAACACTACATGACCAAAAGTATGTGGACACCTGCTCTTCGAACATCTCATTCCAAAATCATGGGCATTAATATGGAGTTGGTCCCCCCTTTGCTGCTATAACAACCTCCACTCTTCTGGGAAGGCTTTCCACTAGATGTTGGAACATTGCTGTGGGGACTTGCATTCATTCAGCCACAAGAACATTAGTGTGGTCGGGCACTGATTTTGGGCGATTAGGCCTGGCTCGCAGTCGGCGTTCCAATTCATCGTAAAGGTGTTTGATGGGGTTGAGGTCAGGCCTCTGTGCAGGCCAGTCAAGTTCTTCCACACCAATCTTGACAAACGATTTCTGTATGGAACTTACTTTTTGCATGGGGCATTATCATGCTTAAACAGGAAAGGGCCTTCCCCAAACTGTTGCCACAAAGTTGGAAGCACAGAATCGTCTAGAATGTCACTGTATGCTGTAGCATTAAGATTTCCCTACACTGGAACTAAGGGGCCTAGCCCCCGTACCATGAAAAACAGCCCCAGACCATTATTCCTCCTCCACCAAACTTTACAGTTGGCACTATGCATTGGGGCATGTAGCGTTCTCCTGGCGTCCGCCAAACCCAGATTCGTCCATTGGACTGCCAGATGGTGAAGTGTGATTCATCACTCCAGAGAACGCGTTTCCACTGCTCCAGAGTCCAATGGCGGCGAGCTTTACACCACTCCAGCCGACGCTTGGCATTGCGCATGGTGTTCTTAGGCTTGTGTGCGGCTGCTCGTCCATGCAAACCCATTTCGTGAAGCCCCCGACAAACAGTTTTTGTGCTGACGTTGCTTCCAGAGGCAGTTTGGAACTCGGTAGTGAGTGTTGCAACCAAAGACAGACGATTTTTACGCTCTACGCGCTTCAGCACTCGGCGGTCCAGTTCTGTGAGCTTGTGTGGCCTACCACTTCGCTGCTGAGCCGTTGTTGCTCCTAGACGTTTCCACTTCCCAATAACAGCACTTACAGTTGACCAGAGCAGCTCTAGCAGGGCAGAAATTTGACAAACTGACTTGTTGGAAAGGTGGCATCCTATGACAGTGCCACGTTGAAAGTCACTGAGCTCTTCAGTAAGGCCATTCTACTGCCAGTGTTTGTCTATGGAGATTGCATGGCTGTGTGCTTCATTTTATACACCTGTCAGCAACGGGTGTGGCTGAAATAGCCGAATCCACTCATTTGAAGGGGTGTCCACATACTTTTGTATATATAGTGTATGTTGTATGCACATGTTCATGCACACACACAGAAACATGCACAGATAGACTGTGATTCTGAAATCTATTTGCAAAAGCATCACTTTCCCTCTCTCTAGTTTGAGGTGATGAGTCAATTATCTTCCATACATACCACATGTAATTCTGAGATGGTTTAACAGTCGTGTCTGTGTGTGTGTGGTCTCTCAGGTCTACATGAGGGCCCTGTTTGACTACATCCCTGCTGATGACAAGGCCACGCCCTGTCAGGAGGCGGGACTTCCCTTCAAGCGAGGTGACATCCTGCAGGTGGTAACCCAGGATGACCCCACCTGGTGGCAGGCCAAACGGGTGGGCGACAGCAACCTCCGTGCTGGACTCATCCCCTCCAAACTCTTCCAGGAGAGGTGAGACTATAGGCAGAGAAGTCCATGGACAGGCGTTAGCTCATAGCTCAGAGAAGAGTCTAAACATGAAAAGAACCAGATCAAGCCTAGTAGTTTCCTAAACCAGTATGATACTATATGTACTGTATTATATTATGCATATACTGTATGACTCTTATATTGTGTACAGTATGTGGACTGAATTGCTTTTAAACAGTGCAGATATCGCCATAGAGCGATAGTCATGTGCTCCACTTTGAGGGGTCAAATGTGTTTTTAAATCAAGTATCAGAGCAGCTTGGATCTTAACACATTATGTCAGTGTCATAATCCCTCAATAGGATGAATATGTAAATGTCGGGGGGGTGCTGCAGTGGTGGTATAAACACACCCAAGCCCCAACCCCAACCCACTGCCCACTCTGTATTCATCTTAGCTAAGCAGGGGGGAGCGATACCAGGGCAGCCTCATTGCGGACACACACACACACACACTCAAACACGTACACTGTGTTGGATTAATCATGGTGGCTGAAATACAGAAAGGGAACCTCAGCCAAGCCATGGGTTTAATCTCTCATACTGGCTTTGCTCCTTTCACTGATAACACATATGAGGCAGGGGTCAGTTTATGTTATATCCTGTCTCTCATGTTCTAATCTTCTCTTTCAATCTCTTTGCCTCCCTCCTTCACTGCCTCTCTTCCTCCTATCTCTGTTTATCTCTCTGACACTGTCATGGTCTCTCTCTTTCTCTCTCCCCCCCTCTCTCCCTCTTATTTCTTCTCACTTTCTTTCCTCCTTACATTTTCTCAGACGGCTGGCCTACCGGATCAAAATGGGCACACTTCCGAACCCTAAATCCCCTAAAAATCTGACCTGTAAGTTTCCACAAAAAGGTGCTATCTAGAACCTTAAAGGGTTATTTGGCTGTCCCCATAGGAGAACCCTTCGAATAACCCTTTATGGTTGCAGGTAGAACCCTTTTGGTTCCAGGTAGAACCCTTTTGGATTCCATGAAGAACCATTTCTACAGAGGGTTCTACATGGAACCCAAAAGGGTTCTACCTGGAACAAAAAAGGGTTCTACCTGGAACCAAAAAGGGTTCTCCTATGGGGACAGCCGAATAACTATTTTGGAACCCTTTTTTCTAAGAGTGTACAGACATACAGATACATGTTCGCTGTTGTACCCAATATCAAACTGAAGCTCAAGGATATCTTTTGAAGTATAACTTCTTTGTCGGTGATGGTTCATATTAGATAGATGTGTTTATGTTGACGTTTATTTACCTTTTTTGCTGGTAATTGGCGTCATCGGGAGTCTTACTTTTCACTGTTTATTCTCTGCTGTCATGAGGATGTGTTTTGAAAAGGGACGAGAGAGAGAGAGAAGGAGAGGGAGGGACAAATTGAAAAAAGAGCGAGAGAGGGCTTTGGGAGGGGGAAGAAGAGAGGGAGGGATCGCATAGATATGAATTAATCTCTTTCATGTCTGGTCCATCTGACCGGTGAGCACACAGTGTATCTCTGTAGTGAGAGACAGACAACAGACTAGAACCAATTAACAGGATGAGTATGTAACAATGTCTATTTTGTCCACTCTGTCTATCTCCGGCTCTGTGTTGTGGGGTAATAGTATTGGGTATGTCTGAATAGAAGTGGCCAGGTGAGTGTTTAATGCGAGCGTGGCGCTTCATGGTCCATAATCCGCAGGCGATCCGATTAGGTCTGAGCCCCAGGGAGACAACAAGAGCTTAGCAATATGTCAGCTAGCCCGGCTACACCATGGAGACCCGTGTCTGTGTGGACTCTCTTCTTCTCTCTTTCTCTCAATCTCCCTACCTCTCTCTCTCTACCTCTCTCCACCTCTCTCTCTCTACCTCTCTCTCGCTCTCTCTTTCTCTCTCTTTCCCTCTCTCTTTGATTAATAACCATGCCACTAGTGAAGCTCCTGAGGTTGCCTTTTTAATGTGGGTCAGAGGCTCGACCCCTCGATGACGTCACAGTACAGAGACTGAGACTGAGACAGTTTGTGCATTTTAAAATCTATAATTCCCATCTCTCTCTCTCTCTCTCTCTCTCTCTCTCTCTCTCTCTCTCTCTCTCTCGCTCTCTCTCTCGCTCTCTCTCTCGCTCTCTCTCTCGCTCTCTCTCTCGCTCTCTCTCTCGCTCTCTCTCTTCTCTCTCGCTCTCACTCATTTTCTCTCATTCTCCATCGACTTGCCTGCTAGAAAAATGATATTTTAAAGTTTGTGAATATCAGACAAAGAATTTGAGAAAGGAGATAACACCAATACCCGTTGCCCGTTGGGGGTTTTGTGTAACTGTTTGTCAAAGATTTCTCATCATCCTCCTTTCCCTCACTGCTTACCTCAGATGACCAGGGATGTGACAAAGGTGGGTATACTGGTACAGAGATGTCTGCTATCCTTTCTCTCTCTCTCTCTCTCTCTCTCAGTCTCTCTCCCTCACTCACACATCACCATGATCAGGGAATGAGGGCAGTGTGCCACTAGCTTTATTGCCACCGTCAGAGATTAGACAGGACATAACCATCCACAATCAGGCATAATCAGACACATGGACATGTGGTGACAGTTTATATTCTATTACTCTTATATTTCTCATAACTTCCCATAACATTTGACAATTTGAGTTCCGTGTTTTCAAACTGCTTTGTATGACTATGAGAGGACGCTTACTGTCTGCTTGCAGGATCCTGCTAGAAGGTATTTTAGTAGAGGCATCAAAGCTCTCAGCCCTCTCTCTTTCTTTTGGTGTGTGTGTGCATATGGATTTGTGTGTGTGTGTGTCTGTGTGTGTGTGTGTGTGTGTCTGTGTGTGTCCCTGTGCTGCGGGGGTAGATAAGATCCCATGGGTCCTGTACTGCTCTGCTTCCAACTTAAATCCTCCCCCACTGTAGGCAGCCTACGAGACCAAAATAGAGATTCACCCCGATTGCAGTGTGTGTGTGTGTGTGTGTGTGTGTGTGAGTATGTGCGTGCATTCTAATAACGAACTGGACACACTCCAAAAAAATCGTACTTTTCAAGATTATTTTAAGCATCTTAACTCAAAATGTTCTGGTGTGCACCCCAACCTTCATAAGGTATTCACTTTCTAAGTCGTGGACCAGCACCCACCCTACCTTATAAGAACATTACATAAAGCATATCATGGCAATGCTTAAAGAGCCCATACTTCGAGAGCCCATACCTTATTGTATGTGTGTAATGCTATGGCAGGCCTGCAGACTGTAAAGCACAGCCAAGCAAAGATAGCAAGGACCCACCATCTCCATCATCATCATCAGCTTCTATTCTTTTATTCTTCTCCTCTGTAGTTCATCTTCTTCTGTCTACTGCAGTTTGCTATCCTCTTCGTCTCCTCACTCCTCTACTGTGTCTTGGCTACCTGTTCTTCTCCTTGCAGAGGATTTCTCTTTCTTCCTCTCCCTTCTCTGCTGTCCTCTTTTCTACTTGCCCGATTTTTATCTGTCAGCAATTTTCTAATCGGTATCTCTGAGTTGTGAATATACCATCGTCTGCACTTTTGTTGCATATCCAGAGTTTCAGAGACATCAGATATTGAAATTGATATTGTTTTTTGCTTAGTTTAATATTGAATTCAGCAGTTCTAGAGTTGTGAATTGCACTGGTTTTTGTATGCTAGCTACCATAGCTTTGTGAGCTGTCCATTTCACAAAGCCATGTGTGTGGGCCAGGGAGGCCCAGTTCCCTTTTCCAGTCGAGTGCCTCCAGAAGTGCCCCTGTCCTCTCAGAGCAGAAGTGCTCGGTGTGTCTGTCAAACCTCTCCCATCATGGCTGCCACAGTGGCTGCGGGCTCCGGCTGAGGTCCTGCTGACACCTCCCTATCCTGACCTGCTGGCTTAGTGTCCTACGCTGTGCCCACCCCTCTGCCCACCGCCCACCTGCCTGACCCTGCCTGCCCTGCTTCAGAGCCCGCAGCCCCCCCTCCCCCCTCCCCACTGTACCCCACCCTCCCCACCCCTCTGATCCTTCCTCCAGGTTACTTACCTTCCGCTCATCCCCCGCCCCCCTCTTCTCCCTGCTTGCCTCCCTACAGAGGACTGTGACTGTGAGGGCTATTTCAATGGACAGTACATAGGTGAGAGCCTGCACGTCTTCCTCCATCTGCCGCCTCTATTGCTGTCTGATGTCTGTGTGTCTGCCAGGACCTTGCTGTGTGCTGCTGGCTAACTGAAATGCCGCTTTGGGTTGGGGAATGTATGGATGTCCTGAGGGTGGGACTGGCTGGGGTTGGGGGGTCCGTGTGAGAAGTGATTAAGAAGGGAGGAGAGAGGTGGAGAGAGAGATAGTGGGGAGAGACAATGCTGAGAGGAGACAGAACTGATCCTAGTTAATTTGATAGGGAAGACTAGTATTGCAGGGGAGAATGTGAGTTCCAGCACCAGTTTTTCCAGCTAAATATGAGAGAGGGAGAGCGAAAGAGGGGAGTTTAGTTTCTCACTCCTTCAGGTGTCGATAACAAATTGGTCTCATTACATAATTAGTGTAATGAGAAAAGTGCTGAAGAGGGTGCGATAGAGAGCGAATACCAGACTTGAAACAGTTTTATCTCCAGTAGATATTGAGACATGGCTGCTATGCCTCTCTGTCAGGGTATTAACACATCTTAGGATCATTACCAGTTCCCCAGACACCAGAGTAGCAGTCATTTCAGGGCATTCAAAAATGTTACTACTTGCTAATGAGCGTTGTCAATTGGATTTAACCCTCAAGCTACTGACTGTGGTAAATATAGTTTGCATCCAGACTGAAATTGCATTGGCACGACAATATAAAGCTTTTCCCGTAATCCTCAGCCCCCTGCTATCCTCCCACTGGCCTCCCCTCCTTCCAATGTCCTCCCCTCGACTCCTTCACCCCTACATGACCTTGAGGCCCCTCCCCCTCCCCATTTCCCCAGAAACTGTTTTAATGAAAATCAGAGCACATGGAGTGATCTGAACACAGCTGACAGTAAAAAAAACTGCCCTCCCATGGCAAGAAGACCAACTGTATTATTCTACACCTCATTTGGGTGCCAGTAATCAAGGAGGTAAACAAGTTTGTTTACCTTTGTAATGACACAGAATACTGACATGACTCCTTATATATGGAGATTAAACCCAGCACCCTTGCCCTGCTGCAAACTAAGCAGTGTTTGGATCCTCCTGAGACTCCCCTCTTGCCTCTGCCTCTGCTGCTGCTATGGCTGGTGCACCCCTCCTACCCTCACCCCCACGAGGGCCCTGCTGCGTTGGACGCATTGCACACTCAACCAACCAGGCACGTTTTGCTGCTTGTTTCACCCTGTGTGGAGACTGAGGCGCGAGGCTGGGTTGTGTGACGCTCTAACGCCAGTTATAGTCTCTCCTAAGTGTAAAGCAGTGGCGCCCTCCTGTGGCCAGGTGTTTTCCTGGGAATTTTATTCAGGTACTGTTACCGGCTTGTTCCCTCAGGTATTCCCACTGTCCGCAGGCAGGGGGGATGGGCACCCTTGGGCCTGGAGACACTGTGTGTGCGTGTGTGCGTGTCACTCCCACTACACTGTGATCGTCAGAGTCAGGCTGCCCTATCCCCCCTTGTCCACTCCAATAGCCCTGTGTCAAGCAGCATGCCTCCTTTGTACTGTACACTGTTACATGTGTTACAAATGAGACCATTGTTCTTCCTTGGCATGGCAAGAAGCTCTCTCCTTTATCATTACTGTAGTATTATTTGTTGTTCGTTGAGTGAAGCCAAGTCTCCTTTAAAAAGAGAAAGGAGAGGCATGAGCTTGATAGTAATAGCAGAAGTCTGTTTGCTTCACTCTCAGTCCCAGAGCTTATTTCTCACTGTGAAATTGGAGCTGCCAAACCCCTTGTCAGATATTAGCTGCATGTGAGTGATATTTGTTGACACATGCTTGTAAATGAGCAGATTCAGCCAATATCTCACAACGCTGCTGGCAGCCCATTTACCTTAGAGATAAGCACGGGTCAGGCTGTCAGACCTGTAGTATCACTCACTGACTAATGACGGATCACAGCTTACCACTAGTATTTTAATGGTCACATGGTTCACTGGGGTTTTAATGCATGATTATAGATGGTTGCACTTTCTTTATTATTCAATAACCAACTTCTAATAATCCAACAAATAATAATGTTATGGAAATGTTGGTGTTTGATTTGCATGATAACCTTATATGATGTCCTGATATGACGTGACACTGGTATTGTACCTTCAAAATGTTTGTCAGCAACACTAATTGCCAAGTGAGAACAACTACAACCGCTATCTAAAATGCCTTAGAGAATACAGTTGTAATTATGTAGAATGAGCATGTGTTAGACAGTGTATCAAATCACTTAAGTGGATGATCATATCTGACCTTTTGACCCTGTGCCTCCCTGCCTCACCTTTCTCTCCCTGCCCCTCCCACCTGCCTGTCCTGCCTTAGCCGGTCTGAGGAGGAGTTTCCGTCTGAGCCGAAAGGACCGGTCAGGATCCCTCGGAGGAGGGGCCACTCCCGACCCCACCGACCCAGACTTTGCTACCTACGAGGAGGTGACCCGCTACCAGCACAGGCCCAACGAGAGACCCCGCTTGGTGGTCCTGATAGGTAAGACAACAGGTTCAGGATGACAATGGCAGTGTGGAGTCATTCTACTGTGATGATACTGCCTTCTAGTGGCCAACACTACAAACAGCAACTTCCTCTGGTTGTGTGGTGGCCTTGTGACCACAGCCTGATCTCCCGATAGCTCATATTCTGTTTCACTTTATGCAGTCAGTCTGATGACCAACTTAGTTGTGTGGGCCTTTGAAGTCTTATCTACGGTAGCTGTATGTCTAATGCTATTTATGTTTCTGATAAGTTAGTCCTCTGTAGCTCAATTGGTAGAGCATGGCGCTTGTAACGCCAGGGTAGTGGGTTCGATCCCTGGGACCACTCATACGTAAAAATTTATGCACACATGACTGTAAGTCGCTTTGTATAAAAGCGTCTGCGAAATGGCTTATTATTATTATTTAAATCAAAGTGCACAACAAATGGCACATCCAGTAACTAAACAGTGGACTTAACTTGATGTTGATTCAGATTTTTTCCAGCAAATATTGATTATTTGTCCCTGATAGTACTGTTTAAATAACTCTGTGTCACTCCCTCTCTCTACTCTCTCTCTTTTTCTCTCTCTCCCTTTCTTTCTTTCTTTCTTTCTTTCTTTCTTTCTTTCTTTCTTTCTTTCTTTCTTTCTTTCTTTCTTTCTTTCTTTCTTTCTTTCTCTCTCATTCTCTTTCATTCTCTCTCTCCCTCTCTCTCTCTCTCTCACTCTCACGCTCACTCACACAAAGGTTCCCTTGGAGCTCGTATCAATGAGCTGAAACAGAAGATGATAGCAGAGAACCCACATCGCTATGCTGTGGCTGTACCACGTGAGTCACACCTTCTAAACCTCACCCTCTTCTTTCTACAATGATGGCGATACCCTCTAACACCCTAGTAAAGAACTGCTACGCCAGTAAAACAATCACAGCTTTCCCAATTTCCACTATCTCTCGTGTCTCCAGATACCACCAGGCCCAAGAAGCCTCATGAGAAGGAGGGGGTGGAGTACCACTTTGTCACCAAACAGGCGTTTGATGCAGACGCTCTGAGCAACAAGTGAGTTCTCTTTAATACTATATGGCTGATCTGCAGGGCCATAATGTCCATCTCTATAGTACTCTGCTTTGTTTTGTCTGTTTTGTGCTTAGTTGTGTCCTGTGTGTCCAGGTTCATAGAGCATGGGGAGTACAAGGAGAACCAGTATGGTACCAGTATAGAGGCCATCCGCTCTGTACAGGCCAAGAACAAGATGTGCCTAGTGGACGTTCAGCCAGAGGTAGGGCCAAGGCACATATTCTGCAGTGAAGCAAATCCCATTCTGTCATAATGCACTGTACAATATAACCACGGCTATCACATGGAATCGGTGTCACACCCTATTCTATGACGGCCCCTGACGTTTCTCCTGTGGTCTCTTGGTGAGAGTAATTTCTGTTTCAGTCAGGCAGGCTGCCATATTAGCTTGTGTCGCAGTTATCCGTTGCATTTCTGACATCTCAAGAGGACATTTCTCTGATAGTATCTGTTCTCTAAACCCGGTGTACTCTGTGTGACAATCAGAGCAGACTGTGTGATATTGTGTCAGACTGTGTCCTGGCCCCTCAGGCTCTGAAGACACTGCGGACATCTGAGTTCAAGCCCTATGTCATCTTCGTCAAGCCGCGCGTCCCGGAGAGCAGACGCCGTCGTAGTGCTGCCACCTCACCAGCAGGGGGAGACCATGGGCGAGTTACGGTGAGACCTGCTGTCTCTTTTTATTATATGGAGCTGAGTCTGAAATGTGCTCATGTGAATGTATCAATGAGTTATTTAACCTTTTTTCTGTTTCTCAATCTTTTATTTTGCGTGGCATGCTTTCTCCTTTCCTCTTTTCTCCTCTTTCTCTCTCTCTCCTCGGGTGTTCTCTCTACCTTCCCTTGCTTAATCTGATTACACCTTTATATCCTCACTCACTCTTCTGCTTCTTCTTCATTTTCATGTCAATCTGTCTGTCTGTCTGTCTGATTCTCCGCTGTCTCTGTCTCTCCCCTGTCTGTCTGTCTGTCTGTCTGATTGTCCGCTGTCTCTGTCTCTCCCCTGTCTGTCTCTGTCTGATTGTCCGCTGTCTCTGTCTCTCCCCTGTCTGTCTGTCTGTCCCTGTCAGGATGAGGACCTGCAGGAAATGCGTCAGTCGGCGCAGCAGATGGACCAGCAGTACGGCCACTTGGTCGACCGGGTCCTAATCAAGGAGGACTCAGCCAGCGCCTGCACAGAACTACGAGGCATTCTGGAGCGGCTGGAGCGTGAGACCTTCTGGGTGCCCCTCTGTTGGGTCCGGAACTAACCCCCCTCTCCCCAACCACCACCCTCCAGAGGGGGTACACAGCCCCCCAGCCCTTCCTCCAGCAGGACCCCTACCCTACCCCCTCCCCTTCAGCCCTTTCCTGATCTCCTGGACCCCTTCCCCTTGGCTCCATGGGCCAGCCTGTGGGGTGGGGAGGATACTGCCCGAACCCCTGGCCTGATACCTGATGCTGGGCCAGCCCCACTGGCACTAGGGGAGAAGGGCATGCGGCAAAACCCTTTGGACATTTCTGTGTTTGGGATGTTCAGAGGGAAAGACTGTTTTCCTGGCTAAAAACCTGGCTGACTCCACACACACACACACACACACACACACACACACACACACACATATTCAGTGCATGCAATCCATTGTTCAAATTAATATGTTTTTCATATATTTATTCAAGTTTTTTTTTTATTATTTATGTCAGCCAGTCAGTCAGACAGACATACAGACATCTTGTGGCTCCATGTGGAGTGGCTTTCTTTGGCCCGCATGCGGCAAAACCCTTTGGAACATTTCTGTGTTTGGGATGTTCAGAGGGAAAGACTGTTTTCCTGGCTAAAAACCTGGCTGCCTCCACACACACACACACACGTATACAGTACATGCAATCCATTGTTCAAATTAATATGTTTTTCATATATTTATTCAAGTTGTTTTTTTATTATGTATGTCAGTCAGTCAGTCAGTCAGTCAGTCAGACAACAAGACAGACATCGTGTGGCTCCATGTGAAGTGTCATCTGTAGCTTTCTTTGGCCCACAGTGTCTAGTACTTAAATTCCTCTTAATATAATAATATATGCCATTTAGCACACACTTTTATCCAAAGCGACTTACAGTCAAAAAACTCGTACAAGAATACTGCAGGAAATCCTACAGATCACTTACACAATTCCTTCACAAAGACAACATGACTGTTTTGTAAGGTTTCCTCACTTACAGTGCTTCCTCACCTATTTCCTCTGCTCGTTGATTCAATGGATGCTGAGTGAAGCCTATCCATTGTTATTATAATGTTATTGAAACGTTATCTAAAAGCCAATCCACCTGCTTCCATTATACCTGGACAATGAGTAGAAATACATACATAGTATTATTAACCCACACACTCTGTCAATAGTACAGTAGTATAGATGTAATGGTACAGAAATATGGAATGTGAAATAGAATATTATTTTATAAAGCTTTATTAGATCAATTATTTTATGATTTGGACGTGTTTTTAGGATGTGCACGACAGCTTAGTTATTTAATCTCAGATGTAAATATTGTACATGCAAATCCTACTGTGCCAACGAACGATCTCGTAGCACTTCAATGCAACCTGTTGAACTTTGACCCTAAGTGTCTAATCCTGTCTAATCAACAGTAAGTGTGCATTACTTCAGTTCTGGGACTCTGGATGTGTGGATGTCATGTACACACAAGTGCACTAAAACATGCTATGCTCCTTTTTGTGTACATAGGAATGCACCTTGTATAGCTGACATCAGACACGTTTAAGATGTAGGTGCAGTGTGGGCAATAGGGTTTTGGGGAGGGGGGTGTTCTATGGTCCATCTTGATAATCAGGGTCCTTGTTAAATTGTTCTGTATCTGTTGTCTCTACAGTTGAGGACACTGGTATTAGTGGGATATGGACTCTTCCAAGTGTGATTGTGGGTTCAAGCCGTCATTATAAATACACACGTACGTGTTTCTTTTATGTTATCTTGGTGTTTACAGAAGCAATGTTAAAAGCCATTTCAAGGTTACAAGGTAATACACAAGAAAAACCAATGACTCACGCTGGTGAAAGATAAGGGAGAAAATAACTGTTGTTACTAGACTAAAGCAATCAGAGAGGTTTTGTGAAACTCCACCTGTTCTCAATCTATATATCGGCTCTGTCGCTCTGAGCGACTGGTGCTCTTTTAATAGAGGCATCAAAGTTCTCAGCGCTCTGTGTGTGTGTGTGTGTGTGTGTGTAAACACTAAGTCTTGTTTTGTTGTGGAGAACTGATAAACTATCAACAGGAGCTTCCAGATCCTCCTTTCCTCCAATTCTCATCCTGTTCTCTTTTTAACATGCAATGTGTTCTTGATCTTTTACTGTAAACCAAGAAACCCAGAATGGTGACTTTGTAATGTGACATGTATAAAGTGCCATAGTAAAACCAGATGAACCAAGTGCTACTTTGTGTATGTTTTGTTATAGTCAAATCCTGACCATTTTGAATTGGATGAACCTATTATTTTGAGTTGGAGTAAAATGTTATTTTGAGTTGGGTTAGGGTTAAAACCCTAGCGTCAAGGCCACACCCCTGATGTGTCAGATGCGCTGCATATCAGTTGTACAAACCGAGTGTGAATCAGCCCACATGTTGAACTGAGAGACCAGAGTTGAGAGACCAGCAGCAGCAGAGGTTTGGGAGTCCTGACATGCATTCTGCATTTTAAAACATATTTAATACATATTTCCATTTGACACAGGAGTTGAAATTAATGAAGCAACCGCATCATGGGAGGACAGAAATCAAGAAACGAGTCCTAAGGACCATGTAGTGTAAAACTTGGAGCTAATGTCAATGTCACTGGTTCTTCTGACCACAAACCAGTCCAAGAATTCAGTATGAAAATTGGGTAAAATGGGGATACGGTTTCGATAGCATGTCCAGCATCAGTCCTTATACGGGGCCCTGAATCCTCCAAAGATGATCGATGTGCCTTTCTTGTCTTGTTCCAGCAGGATCCAAAAACTTGGAGACTCTCAAGACAAAAACATCTAAGATGACGATTGGTGCAACGTGGGACTAGAGACAGAAGATTGACAACACCCATAATTCTAAAATGGCCACCACAGAAGACTCCTTTCAGGAGAGCCAGTCCCATCCCCATACAGTCGTGACCTCAGATAGCACATATGCACACACATAAACAGACAGTATATCATACGTCACAAACATGCACGTACACCACAAACAGACAGTATATACAAATATGCTCAGAAATCACATCTGTCTCATCAGCATCTTCTCTTGACGATGTCCTGGACAAATCTTCATGTTACTTCAAGTTTAACTCCTGTCCACTGACATTAGAGTGGCTTACAGAGTATTGATGCATACTACAATATGAATGTGGTTGGGTGTTACTGGCTTGTGCTTATGAGTAAAAAAAAAGCTGAATTCTGTGATTATATTATTTGTAAAATAAATAAATGCTAATTTCTGTAATTATATTATTTCTATAATAACTCAGGCCATGGGTTTGGTTTTGATAGTGTGTAATTTGCTAGAATGTATGTGTGTATGGTCAAAAGTTATGGGAAAATAATGACTTTGTCAATGTATTGAATGTGTGTAGAAGTCACATATAACACATACTCATTTCCAGTAACAAAATATGAGTCAGATTTTCCACAAGGGTGGATAACCTTCCTGATTGACCAAGAAGAACACATTTTTCATAGCCAGGGCGAATGTGACGTCTGAACCCCAATATGGGCGGGACCTATCATGTGGCGTCAACCACTGATTGGTCTAAAACAGGGGTTCTTAAACTTTTTCAACTCGGGACACAAATTAGATATTGACAGTCCTGCCGTGAACAAAATTGTCCTCCAACTTCCCAAATTAAGAAGAAATAGTGTGTGATTATAGATGTATTGTCATAACTGCGTCTAAAATAAAGCCCTTTGACATGAAGAGCATGGAGCTTTCATTCTGTTATTTTTCATGTGACAGTGATAGACAACACACTGTCCCGCCCATCACAGGGTTCAAAGCCTCACATCCAAACCGGAAGTACAGTACAAAAGTCTATGTCCAAATTCCAATTTTTTGCACAAAACAGTTAGCATCAATGCTATCATGATAAGGTGAAAATTGGAGATGGTGCACCAGTACCAGTTTCTAGTCAGGAGTATTTCTGTGGTCATTTAGCGCCATCTGGTGGTTATGTCTAGCTTGTGTTTAGCTTGCGTAGCTCCTGTTCCTTCTTGCGCTGCTTCTCTTTCTGGCGTTCCAGTTTGTCAAGGGCCTTGCGCTCCTTTTCCGCTGCTGCATGAATGTCTTTGATCCGCCTTTTCAGTGCACTGCGGTCTGTCGAACTGTTCACTCCCAAACCCTGAGAATAAAATATAATAAAAGATCGCGCCGAATACAACGGGGGGCCAGTATGAAAATGTATGCACTCACTAACTAACTGTAAATCGCTCTGGATTAGAGCGTCTGCTAAATGACTAAAATGTGTAGACTTGACCGTGAAATGCTTAATTACGAGCCCTTTCCCAACAATGCAGTGTTAAAAAGGAAGAACATTTTGCTATAATAGTAACACAATAAAATAACAATAACAAGGCTATACAAGGAGCACTGGTAACGAGTCAATTTGCAGGGGTACGAGGTAGTTGAGGTAGTTGAGGTAATGTACATGTAGGGAGGGGTAAAAGTAGCAGCAGCATATGTAAAGAGTGGGAAAGTGTGTGTGTGTGTGTGTGTGTGTGTGTGTGCCACAGCAAGTGGTAATGACTGGAGCGGAATTAGTGGAATGGTATCAAATACGTCAAACACATGGTTTGATGCCATTCCATTAACTCTGTTCCAGCCATTATTATGAGCCATCCTCACTGGTGTGTGTGTGTGTGTGTGTGTGTGTGTGCCACAGCAAGTGGTAATGACTGGAGCGGATTTGGTGGAATGGTATCAAATACGTCAAACACATGGTTTGATGCCATTCCATTAACTCTGTTCCAGCCATTATTATGAGCCATCCTCACTGGTGTGTGAGTGGGTGTGTGAATCACAGGAGGTTGGTGGCACCTTAATTGGGGAGGACGGGCTCATGGCGAAGGCTGGAGCGGAATCAGTGGAATGGTATCAAATACATCAAACACATGGTTTCCATGTATTTGATGCCATTCTATTTGCTGTCCTCCCCTCAGCAGCCTCCAGTGGTGCGAATGGAATAGAATATAACTATTGTACACAGAGATTTGCCTTAGGCTTCAACTCCCAAGTAATGTAAACTGACTTTAGAAAAACAGACACACAACCTTTGATGAGTAGTTTGGGTGTTAGGCCTAGTACTTACACTGAACAAAAATATAAATGCAACTTGTAAAGTGTTGGTCCCATGTTTCATGAGCTGAAATAAAATATCCCAGAAATTGTCCATACGCACCAAAAGTATATTTCTCTCAAATGTTGTGCACAAATGTATTTACATCCCTGTTAGTGAGCATTTATTCTTTACCAGGATTAACCATCCACCTGACAGGCGTGGCAAACCAAGAAGCTGATTAATCAGCATAATCATTGCATAGGTGCACCTTGTGCTGGGGACAATAAAAGGCCACTCTAACGTGTGCAGTTTTGTCATACAACACAATGCCACAGATGTCTCAAGTTTTGAGGGAGTGTGCAATTGGCATGCTGACTGCAGGAATGTCCACCAGAGCTGTTGCCAGAGAATTTAATGTTAACTTCTTTACCATAAGCCACCTCCAATGTCGTTTTAGAGAATTTGTCAGTACATACAACCGCAGACCACGTGTAACCATGCCAGCCCAGGACCTCCACATCCGGATTCTTCACCTGTGGGATCCTCTGAGACCAGCCACCTGGACAGCTGATGAAACTGTGGGTTTGCACAACTAAATAATTTTTGTACAAACTGTCAGAAACCATCTCAGGGAAGTTCATCTGCGTGCTCGTCGTCCTCACCAGGGTCTTGACCTGACTGCAGTTCGGCTGCGTAACCGACTTCAGTGGGCAAATGCTCACCGTCGATGTTCACTGGCACGCTGAAGAAGTGTGCTCTTCACTGATTAATCCCGGTTTAGACCTGTACCGGGCAGATGGCCAACAGTGTGTATGGCGTTGTGTGGGCGAGCGGTTTGCGGATGTCAACTTTGTGAACAGAGTGCCCCATGGTGGTTATGGTATGGGCAGGCATAAGCTACAGACAATGAACACAATTGCATTTTATCGATGGCAATTTGAATGCACAGAGATACCGTGACAACATCCTGAGGCCCATTGTCGTGCCATTCATCCACCACCATCACCATCATGTCTCAGCATGATAATGCACTGTCCCATGTCGCAAGGATCTGTAAACAATTCCTGGAAGCTGATAATTTACAGGTTCTTCCATGGCCTGCATACTCACCAGACATGTCACCCATTGAGCATGTTTGGGATGCTCCGGATCGACGTGTATGACAGCGTGTTTCAGTTCCCGCCAATATCCAGCAACTTCGCACAACATTGAAGAGGAGTGGAACAACATTCCACAGGCCACAATCAACAGCCTGATCAACTCTATGCGAAGAAAACGTGTTGTGCTTCATGAGGCAAGTTGTGGTCACACCAGAAACTGACTGTTTTTCTGATCCACGCCGCTACCTTTTTTTAAGGTATCTGTGACCAACAGATGCGTATCTGTATTCACAGTCCTGTGAAATCCATAGATTAGGGCCTAATTTATTTATTTCAATTGACTGATTTCCTTATATGAACTGTAACTCAGTAAAATCTTTGAAATTGTTGCATGTTGCATTTATATTTTTGTTCAGTGTAGTTCATAGATTGCGTGAAAGTGGTCCCTCTCACCAGCAGAGGGCAGTGAGATCATACTTAAAGAGCATGACTATCTGTAAGTCGTTGTAGGTGGATGTTTACATGTTTGTATTGAGTGTTTTTGAGTGGATCAATCAGAGAGTCAGAGATACTCTATGTTTTACTTTGATCCTATATGCACTCACCTCCTCTCATCCCTCTCCTGTACCTTACCCTCTCTTCTAATCTTCTCATCACCTCTCTTCCACTCTCATGGCCGCTTCTCCCCTTTTACCATCTGTTCTCGTCAGCCCACTCATCCCATATGCCCTTCCTCTTTTTTCCTCTCCTCTCCTCCTCTACCATCCTCTCCTCTCCTCTCCTCTCCTCTCCTCTCCTCTCCTCTCCTCTCTGACCCTCTCCTCTCCTCTCTGACCCTCTCCTCTCCTCTCTTCTCTTCTCTGACCCTCTCCATCCATTTACCCTCATCTCCTCTGCTCCCCCTCCTTTCCTCTCCTCCTACCTTGAACTTAGTCCCCTTCCTTCTATCCTCCCCACTCCTCTCCTCCTCTCTTCTCCTCCCCTCTCATTCCCTGAACCATCCTCTCACCTTGAGCTTGGTGCCGTCCATCAGGAGGAGCTGCTCCCCGTCGATGTCCCTGGCAGTGAACTCTGGGATGTACTGCTCCATGTTCAACCCCTTCAGCCACTGGCACACCTGCTGGGTGCTCCACGACGAAACCAGGCACAGTGGCTCGTCTATAGGCTGGAAGGAAGGTTGCCCAAGATATTCAGTACGATTGCATTGCTTCAGCTCCCTAATAGGAAAAATAGCCTCAGTGCAGTGACATACAGTTAACATTCTGCCTAATTACACCCACTAATATGGCTCTTTAGGTTGCAGTGACTCAATTACAAAGCTGCCTCTATAGTCTAGACTCTCTTGAGTCACACGCGCGCACAGGTTTTATAAAAAGTGGATTACATGACCTAGGCTACCATATACAAACCCTGTTCAATTACTTCAACCATGCTTATTCAGGTAATGTGCTCTGCTGGAAGGCAAAACAACATATTCCCCATTGGGACTTTCCATCTCACCAACAACTGGGACACACATTGACTCTCACACTCTTACTCAACCAGATGTGATTAAGTCCTGGGTCCAAACACTATTTATTTTTCTTTTAAATACTTTGTGTGTTTTATAGTGTGAGCCTGAGGTGTGTTTAAAGAGGGGAAAAGTGTTTGATCGTTAGCTAACGTTAGCTTAGTGTTAGCCGAGAACATAAGGTAACATCAGCTTATGTCTGAGAAGGTGGTCTGTGGCAAACGAAAGTGTCTGTTTTGGGTCTAAACTGCCACTACAAATAATAATGTGGCTTTCTATTACACTACATGACCAAAAGTATGTGGACACCTGCTCGTCGAACATTTCATTCCAAAATCATGGCCATTAATATGGAGTTGGCCCTCCCATTGCTGCTATAACAGCCTCCACTCTTCTGGGAAGGCTTTCCACTAGATGTTGGAACATTGCTGTGGGGACTTGCTTCCATTCAGCCACAAGAGCATTAGTGAGGTCAAGCACTGATTATGGGCGATTAGGCCTGGCTTGCAGTCAATGTTTCAATTAATCCCAAAGTGTTCGATGGGGTTGAGGTCAGGGCTCTGTGCAGGCCAGTCAAGTTGTTCCACGCCGATCTCGACAAACCATTTCTGTATGGACCTCGCTTTGTGCACGGGGGCATTGTCATACTGAAACAGGAAAGGGCCTTCCCCAAACTTTTGCCACAAAGTTGGAAGCACAGAATCATCTAGAATGTCATTGTATGCTGTAGCATTAAGATTTCCCTTCACTGGAACTAAGGGGCCTATCCCAAACCATGAAAAACAGCCCCAGACCATTATTCCTCCTCCACCAAACATTACAGTTGGCACTATGCATTGGCACAGGTAGGGTTTTCCTGGCATCTGTCAAACCCAGATTCGTCCATCGGACTGCCAGACGGTGAAGTGTGAATCATCACTCCAGAGAACGCGTTTCCACTGCTCCAGTGTCCAATGGCGGCGAGCTTTACACCACTCCAGCCGACGTTTGGCCTTGCACATGGTGATCTTAGGCTTGTGAGCGGCTGCTCGGCCATGGAAACAGTTCTTGTGCTGACGTTGCTTCCAGAGGCAGTTTGGAGTGAGTGTTGCAACCGAGGACAGACGTTTTTTACACGCTACGCACTTCAGCACTTGTCGGTCCCGTTCTGTGAGCTTGTGTGTCCTACCACTTCGCAGCTGAGCTGTTGTTGCTCCTAGACGTTTCCACTTTACAATAACAGCACTTACAGTTGATTGGGGCAGCTCTAGCAGGGCCGGAATTTGACCAACTGACTTGTTGGAAAGGTGGCATGCTATGACGGTGCCATGTTGAAAGTCACTGAGCTCTTCAGTAAGGCCATTCTACTGCCATGGCTGTGTGCTTGATTTTATACACCTGTCAGCAACGGGTGTGGCTGAAATAGCCAAAACCACTCATTTGAAGGGGTGTCCACATACTTTTGTATATATCGTGTACATGTAGTAGGAATAGCAAAGTAATTTGCAGTTTGATTATTGCCGCTGAAATGTCACAGTAATCCTTACAAAAATGTGCTGTTTGATGTTTCACCGTAACATTTTGGAACGTTCATTCAAATCGTCCAACTGAAATTGCAACTAATGGAAGATGTTCACCGCAAATGGAAGCCCAGTTGAGCGCACCTCCGGAGTGCCAGATGGGCAGGGTTCGCACTTTTGAGACTATTCCATTGGTTCCTTTGCATCAGACACGCGCCACACAATCAAGTGCAGTTAAAATATTCGAAAGAAAACATATACTATCTGTACCCAGGTCTGACGTGCATCCTGCATCCCTCTGTAATGGCAGCTTAAGGGGAGGAGAGGGAGAGAGTCAGAAGCCCCTCTGAAAACCCAGTATCCCCTCCAACATCCTGAGGTAAATCAGATGTGGCAGGAGAGAGAGCTAGTTTACCGGAGGTAATTGATTCCCTAATCACTGTGCAGCCGTGTCTGAAGGCATTTGGCCTGAGAGTGTTTTTGCGAGAGCAGAGCACTCACACCAGACTCAGGCTTTAGAAACACCAGGACCACACACTCTACACTCCTACTGTTATTGATCTAAGTGAACTGCTTGAAACATCTAATTGAATGCATACTGTACTATAGTATGTACTGTAAGCTAGTTGCCATGGATAACCAAGAAGACATAACTACAGGAAGTCCACTTGGGGTTATTTCAGTTAATGGTACACAGCTTACCAGAGAAGACTTCAGAGACGTGGTTTTGGTGGTACACTATAAGAGATTTGAGTGGAACGCTGCTTTAATCAAAAATAGTCTGTTGCATTCTTACTGTAAACAGTGATCCAGGCCTCAGACAAACCCTCTGTCTCATACTGAAATTGAGTTTAGATCCAATTAGTCTTAGGCAGAATGCACACTACCACCAGCACCCCCACTGCAGTAGGAAGCCCCTCACCTCGTCTGAGGACTGGGAGAGGGTTTGATAGCGTTGTGAGGAGCGGGAGGATGAGTTGGCTGTGGTCCCACTGGAGGCGTGGGGAGGACTACGGGGGGGCGGAGAGAACTCATCACTCAGGGCAGACTCCTGAGAGAGAGAGAGAGAGAGAGAGAGAGAGAGAGAGAGAGAGAGAGAGAGAGAGAGAGAGAGAGAGAGAGAGAGAGAGAGAGAGAGAGAGAGAGAGAGAGAGAGAGAGAGAGAGAGAAATTATCCATCCATGATAAATGACTATTGTTTTCTCTGGATTGTTTCCAGTATTCTTTGACACTTTGGCATTAAGTACAAGTGCATAGAGATGTGTGATATTTTCAGTGAGTGTGACCACTGTGGTCAATCCGTACTGGATCGATTGATTTGTCCAGTTCAAGATCAATTGCATCTGACATTAATAGGATATTAATGCACCGTTAGTAAACCTTACTTTCAAACAGTTGAAGCTTCGAAATATGAAAGGTTTGGTCACAGCAGTAACACTTAAAAAGAATACAGAAACATCATATTTTGGATTAATTGCCCTCTCAAATGATGCGCCTGCAAACACATATGCACACACACACACAAAAATCACATAGACACACAGCCCTATAACAGCGCATGACAGTTCCCTTGAGAGCCACAGGACAGAGGCCCAAATCTCCAGTGCAGAGGAGGAAGGCAAAGTCATGGGTATCTGCCTCCTCTCCAGACACTAGGCTTATTAGGGTTACATCCCAAATGGCACTCTGTTCCCTATTTAGTGCACTACTTTTGACGGTGGTGGAAAAAGTACCCAATTGTCATACTTGCTAAAATATACTTAAGTATAAAAAGTAAAAGTATAAATCATTTCAAATTCCTTATATTAAGCAAACCAGACGGCACAATTGTCTTGTTTTTTATTTATTTACGGTTAGCCAGGGGCACACTCCAACACTCAGACATCATTTTCAAACCATGCATTTGTGTTTAGTGAGTCGGTACAGATACCCCAAAAACTACTTAAGTAGTACTTTAAAGTATTTTTACTTAAGTACTTTATACCACTGCCTTTTGACCAGGGCCCATAGGGCTCTGTTCAAAAGTAGTGCACTATGTAGGGAATAGGGTGCCATTTGGGACACACCCTAGAGCTATTATCCCAGCTGGACAGACACACAGTGGTGGAAAGGGTTTTAATGGCCCTCTCTGCTTTCAATGGGAAGCTGCAGCTTTAATTGCTATGCAGAGCGAAGGGTCCCGGCCTCCATGCTGATGACTAAGTGCATCTTGGATACTTTGCATAGCTCCTCCTCTCTAGTAAAGCCCATGGAGCTCTGTTCAAAATTTCACTCTAGTCCCTATAAAGTTCACTACTTTTGACTCGTAGTCAAAAGTATTGCACTTTATGGGACATAAAGGTGCTATTTGGGACGGGCCCATGCGTTAAATGGAAATATGCTCTGCTATGTTGCTTTCCTACTTTTGTTAAACGGTAATCTAGTTGTCTTGACATTGAGGTTGTGGTTAGCTAAAAGCATCGCAGCGGTCAAGTCTCCAAGGTGAGTAAATCAACAGCATCGATTGCATCATGGGATTTCTGCCTACGACTGCAAATGTGTGCAAAGAGAGCCATCCAACAAGAAATACAGTGGGGAAAAAAAGTATTTAGTCAGTCACCAATTGTGCAAGTTCTCCCACTTAAAAAGATGAGAGCCTGTAATTTTCATCATAGGTACACGTCAACTATGACAGACAAAATGAGAAAAAAAAATCCAGAAAATCACATTGGAGGATTTTTAATGAATTTATTTGCAAATTATGGTGGAAAATAAGTATTTGGTCAATAACAAAAGTTTCTCAATACTTTGTTATATACCCTTTGTTGGCAATGACACAGGTCAAACGTTTTCTGTAAGTCTTCACAAGGTTTTCACACACTGTTGCTGGTATTTTGGCCCATTCCTCCATGCAGATCTCCTCTAGAGCAGTGATGTTTTGGGGCTGTCGCTGGGCAACACGGACTTTCAACTCCCTCCAAAGATTTTCTATGGGGTTGAAATGCTTCTTACGAAGCCACTCCTTCGTTGCCCGGGCGGTGTGTTTGGGATCATTGTCATGCTGAAAGACCCAGCCACGTTTCATCTTCAATGCCCTTGCTGATGGAAGGAGGTTTTCACTCAAAATCTCACGATACATGGCCCATTCATTCTTTCCTTTACACGGATCAGTCGTCCTGGTCCCTTTGCAGAAAAACAGCCCCAAAGCATGATGTTTCCACCCCCATGCTTCACAGTTGGTATGGTGTTCTTTGGATGCAACTCAGCATTCTTTGTCCTCCAAACACGACGGAGTTGAGTTTTTACCAAAAAGTTCTATTTTGGTTTCATCTGACCATATGACATTCTCCCAATCCTCTTCTGGATCATCCAAATGCACTCTAGCAAACTTCAGACGGGCCTGGACATGTACTGGTTTAAGCAGGGGGACACGTCTGGCACTGCAGGATTTGAGTCCCTGGCGGCGTAGTGTGTTACTGATGGTAGGCTTTGTTACTTTGGTCCCAGCTCTCTGCAGGTCATTCACTAGGTCCCCCCTGTGGTTCTGGGATTTTTGCTCACCGTTCTTGTGATCATTTTGACCCCACGGGGTGAGATCTTGCGTGGAGCCCCAGATTGAGGGAGATTATCAGTGGTCTTGTATGTCTTCCATTTCCTAATAATTCTTCCCACAGTTGATTTCTTCAAACCAAGCTGCTTACCTATTGCAGATTCAGTCTTCCCAGCCTGGTGCAGGTCTACAATTTTGTTTCTGGTGTCCTTTGACAGCTCTTTGGTCTTGGCCATAGTGGAGTTTGGAGTGTGACTGTTTGAGGTTGTGGACAGGTGTCTTTTATACTGATAACAAGTTCAAACAGGTGCCATTAATACAGGTAACGAGTGGAGGACAGAGGAGCCTCTTAAAGAAGAAGTTACAGGTCTGTGAGAGCCAGAAATCTTGCTTGTTTGTAGGTGACCAAATACTTATTTTCCACCATAATTTGAAAATAAATTCATTAAAAATCCTACAATGTGATTTTCTGGATTTTTTTTCCTCAATTTGTCTGTCATAGTTGACGTGTACCTATGATGAAAATTACAGGCCTCTCTCATCTTTTTAAGTGGGAGAACTTGCACAATTGGTGGCTGACTAAATACTTTTTTCCCCCACTGTATATGTATTGTTAGGTGTCCTGTGGGTGTACTTACTGGTTATATGGTTTTATGGCAAGGACAGGCTACACATGAACATATTAGCAGAAAGAATGTCATCATTTACAGCAGAGATATACTTCAATATGTGAGATACCATATTTGTTGTGCTGACAACGACTTAGAACACCTTTGATTTATAAAGCAATTTGTGCACATAAGCAGAAAAACTATAAAGCTGAAAGAGCCAGGCATGCTCTTAACTATACGTTTGACAAAGAAATAAAAACACTCTGATATACGGAACACACACCTTGTTTTGTTACATCAATGGTGTGATTGGACGCCTGATTATTTCCCACCAGTCCTTTCTGTGTCTCTTAGCTAAACGGTCATTGGCCCACAAGCTTCTGAAATATAATCTATTTCCCTTAGAAATACTTGGGCCATTGGCAGAGGCTTTATGCTTTAATTAGCTGGAGCAAAGCCAGTTTGAGGCATATGTCTGCCTTCCTGGGTATTGAACAGACAAACACTATAAGTCTATCTTCTTCCTATAACCCTGTACCTCAGCCTCTTTCTTCTGTATATTAAGCTATTTTTTTCCCATCCAATAGATGCACATGTACCAAACCATGTAAGAGGAAGACAACAGCACCAAAATCCCTCAACGTGGTCAATCGGATCTATCAACTGAAGAGTCTCTTGCATCGACGCCATGTTCTTGTTTTAACTCCCGAAGTCATCTGTCGATAGCTTTTCTGAAACAGGTTCAATTTGACACGAGTATGTGACATTGTGGCGCACAAAGGGCCATCGATTTCCCCTCTGTGTAAATGTAGCCAGGCTTGTCGATAAATGTCGAATAGCAGCACCCTCTTGGACTCAGAGGAAAACTCACCCTGTTTCCTAATTGGGTTTCAATCCCCTCAGACTCTCCACAGGAGCTGAGTCACACTATGGGCTTCTCCATTTATATATCTATATATGTGTGTGTGTGTGAATATGTGTGTGTGTGGAGAGAGAGAGAGAGAGAGAGAGAGAGAGAGAGAGAGAGAGAGAGAGAGAGAGAGAGAGAGAGAGAGAGAGAGAGAGAGAGAGAGAGAGAGAGAGAGAGAGAGAGAGAGAGAGAGAGAGAGAGAGAGAGAGAGAGAGAGAGAGAGAGAGAGAGAGAGAGAGAGAGAGAGAGAGAGAGAGAGAGAGAGAGAGAGAGAGAGAGAGAGAGATGGATGGAGAGAGAGGGTGGGTGGGAGAGAGATGGAGGGAGAAGAAGAGATAGGGAGAGAAGCTTATGAAGGATGACAAACTTGACGATGCTAGCCGCAGCTCCACAAGACTGTTTGTAGCAGTGTTATATCTCTGGTGTCTGCTTCTCTCATCTGTTGACTGTTTTTGCATTTGAAGCTCAGACCCAGTGGGAGAAGGTTTTCTCCTTCTTGACAATTCATTTGAAAAGATTTGTAAAAAGCATTTGGCATATCTCCAATGATAACAGCAGCATCCTTTTCTCTGTAATTTAAACTGTGGAATGTTTGGTTGTTTAGCAACAAAACCGAGGCGTGCGCAACTACGGGGCAAAACAGGGGTTGGCCTATATTGTTGACAACGTAAACTATATTTCGGCTCCAATGTCAATTGAAAACATAAATACAGTTGCACAATGAGCATTTATCTCTCAAATACATCGTTACAGTTGTTGGTTAGCTAGCTACAGTTGAAGTCGGAATTTTACATACACTTAGGTTGGAGTCATTAAAACTTGCTTTTCAACGACTCCACACATTTATTGTTAACAAACTATAGTTTTGGCAAGTCGGTTAGGACATCTACTTTGTGCATGACACAAGTCATTTTTCCAACAATTGTTTACAGACAGATTATTTCACTTATAATTCACTGTATCACAATTCCAGTGGGACAGAAGTTTACATACATTAAGTTGACTGTGCCTCTAAAAAGCTTGGAAAATTCCAGAAAATGATATCATGGCTTTAGAAGCTTCTGATAGGCTAATTGACATTATTTGAGTCAATTGGAGGTGTACCTGTAGATGTATTTCAAGGCCTACCTTCAAACTCAGTGCCTCTTTGCTTGACATCATGGGAAAATCAAAAGAAATCAGCCAAGACGTCATAAAAAAAATTGTAGACCTCCACAAGTCTGGTTCACCCTTGGGAGCAATTTCCAAATGCCTGAAGGTACCACGTTCATCTGTACAAACAATAGTATGCAAGTATAAACACCACGGGACCACGCAGCCATCATACCGCTCAGGAAGGAGACACGTTCTGTCTCCTAGAGATTAACGTACTTTGGTGCAAAAAGTGCAAATCAATCCCAGAACAACAGCAAAGGACCTTGTGAAGATGCTGGAGGAAACAGGTACAAAAGTATCTATATCCACAGTAAAACGAGTCCTATATCGACATAACCTGAAAGGCAGCTCAGCAAGGAAGAAGCCACTGCTCCAAAACCGCCATAAAAAAGCCAGACTACGGTTTGCAACTGCACATGGGGACAAAGATCGTACTTTTTGGAGAAATATCCTCTGGTCTGATGAAACAAAAATAGAACTGTTTGGCCATAATGACCATCGTTATGTTTGGAGGAAAAAGGGGGCAGTTTGCAAGCCGAAGAACACGGCATCATGCTGTGGGGGTGCTTTGCTGCAGGAGGGACTGGTGCACTTCACAAAATAGATGGCATCATGAGGAAGGAAAATTATGTGGATATATTGAAGCAACATCTCAAGACATCAGTCAGGAAGTTAAAGCTTGGTCGCAAATGGGTCTTCTACCCGAGCCAAACAATACAGCACCTGCTGACAGGCGGACAATTACACACAACACACGACTAACAAAACGAGAACTTATAGGACACATAATTAACACTAAACAGAAACAGGTGTACAACTAAGACAAAACCAAACAAACATCGATAACATACAACGGTGGCAGCTAGTACTCCGGGGACGACGACCGCCGAAGCCTGCCCGAACAAGGAGGAGGAGCAGCCTCGGCCGAAACCGTGACAGTACCCCCCCCCCCGTGTGAGCCCAATATATAAGTCGATCCCGAACCTCGAGCGGAACGTACGTCCGACCCACAGGACACTGTGGAGGGCTAGGGTCGGTACGCAACGCCCGCTCGATTTCAGCATCGACCTCCCACACTACCGGTGCCACCAGACAAGACTCCGGTAGTATGGGAGTGGGCTCAACGGACCTCTCCTCTGTGTCATACCGCCGGGACAGGGCGTCTGCCTTACCGTTCTGGGACCCTGGCGAGGGTTCAGTCTCCTAGCTGCCCGGATGTACTCCAGGTTACGGTGGTCAGTCAAAATGAGGAAAGGGTGTTGAGCCCCCTCAAGCCAATGCCTCCACACCTTTAGGGCCTGTACCACGGCTAACAGCTCCCTGTCCCCTACGTCATAATTTCGCTCCGCCGGGCTGAGCTTCTTGGAGTAAAAAGCACAGGGGCGGAGTTTAGGTGGCGTGCCGGACTGTTGTGATAGCACGGCCCCTATACCGGCCTCAGACGCGTCCACCTCTACCTGAAATGGTAAAGCGGGATCCGGATGCGCCAACACCGGAGCCGAAGTAAACAGGCCCTTCAGTCTCCCAAACGCCCTGTCCGCCTCAGCTGACCACTGCAAGCGCACCGGACCCCCTTCAGAAGAGACGTTATGGGAGCTGCCACCTGTCCAAAACCCCCGGATAAACCCTCCGTAGTAATTCGCAAAACCCAAGAACTGCTGCACCTCTTTAACCGTGGTTGGGGTTTGCCAATTACGCACGGCTGACACACGGTCAACCTCCATCTTCACCCCTGACGCGGACAACTGATAACCCAAAAAGGAGATAGACTCCTGGAAAAACAGACATTTCTCTGCCTTGACATACAGGTCGTGCTCCAGCAGCCTTCTCAACACTCGGCGCACCAGCGCTACATGCTCGGCTCGGGTAGACGAGTACACTAGAATGTTGTCAATGTACACGACCACACCTTGCCCCTGCATGTCCCGAAAGATCTCATCCACAAAGGATTGGAAGACTGAAGGAGCATTCATCAACCCGTATGGCATGACGAGATACTCGTAATGACCCGAGGTGGTACTAAATGCTGTCTTGCATTCATCACCCTCCCTAATGCGCACCAAGTTGTAGGCGCTCCTGAGATCCAGTTTTGTGAAGAAACGCGCTCCGTGTAATGATTCCGTCATAGTCGCAATCAGAGGGAGTGGATAACTGTACTTCACAGTGATCTGATTGAGACTACGGTAATCAATACACGGGCGCAATCCTCCATCCTTTTTCTTCACAAAAAAGAAGCTCGAGGACGCAGGGGAAGTGGAGGGCCGTATGTATCCTTGTCTCAGAGACTTCGGCTATGTATGTCTCCATAGCCCCTTCTCCTCTTGAGACAGAGGATACACATGGCTCCGCGGAAGCGCTGCTCCTGCCTGGAGGTCTATCGCACAATCCTCCTGTCTATGTGGTGGCAATCGCGTCGCCCTCGCCTTGCTAAACACGAGTGCCACCTCCTCATACTCGGGGGGAATGTGCATTGCGGGCACTTGGTTCGGACTCTCCACCGAGGTCGCCCCCACGGAAACACCCATACATCGCCCCACACACTGGGCAGACCACTCCTTAAGAGCCCTCTGTTGCCACGAAATAGAGGGGTTATGGGTAATCAACCAGGGAAGCCCCAGCACCACTGGATACGCAGGAGAGTCGATCAGATATAACTGAATAGTTTCCTCATGACCCCCTGCGTACTCATCCTAAGTGGCGCTGTGACCTCCCCTAATCAACCCCGATCCCAACGGGCGGCTATCTAGTGCATGTACAGGAAGGGAGCATTGACAGGAAGGAGGGGAATCCCTAACTTAACACAAAAATTCCGATCAACAAAATTCCCAGCTGCGCCTGAATCTACTAGCGCCTTATGCTGGGAATGAGGTGCCACCTGTGGAAAACTGACAGGTATACATAGGTGCACAACAGAGAGCTCTGGGTAAGTGGGGCGCCTACCACCTGGAAGGACTCCCAGTGCGTGGCCTGTTGTCTCGTCCCCCTGGAGACCCTCCCCAGCACCTAGCCGCAGTGTGCCCTCCACGGCCACAGTTGGTGCAGGGGACGGCCCCCTCGGGCTCCTTCTCCTCCTCTCTCTAGCGCCAGCACCTCCGAGCTCCATAAGGCTCGGCTCGGAGGTGCTGGAGGATGGAATGGACGGCCCCCACTCAGGACGTCCGCGGGTAACCAGCAGGGTGTCGAGACGGATGGACATGTCCACCAACTGGTCGAACGAGAGGTTGGTGTCCCTGCAGGCCAGCTCTCGGCGGACGTCCTCCCGCAGACTGCATCGATAGTGGTCGATGAGGGCCCGCTCATTCCACCCTGCATCCGCCGCTAGAGTCCGGAATTCCAGGGCGAACTCCTGGGCGCTCCTCTTCCCCTGTCGGAGGTAGAATAGACGCTCCCCCGCCGCTTTCCCCTCAGGTGGATGGTCGAACACGGCCCGGAAGCGGCGGGAGAACTCCGCATAGGTGATAGTGGCGGCGTCTATCCCCCTCCATTCGGCATTGGCCCACTCCAACGCTTTGCCGGTGAGACAGGAGATGAGGGCGGAAACGCTCTCGTGTCCCGAGGGCGCCGGGTGTACGGTGGCCAGGTAGAGTTCCACCTGCAGGAGGAACCTCTGACACCCGGCAGCGGTGCCATCATACGCCCTCGGGAACGAGAGCCGAATCCCACTGGGTTCCGGAGCTTGGATGGGCGGACTGGCCGATGGGGGGTGGTGAGGTAGGTGGAGGTGTGGGTACCCCTCTGTTCTCCCATCGGTGCAGAGTATTTATTACGTCCCTGCAGGGCGGTCCCGGATTTGATTGATCCTGTCGTCCTGCCCGCGGACGCGCCTCCTCCCACGACTTCGGGCGCTGCTGCTGCTCCTGCTGATTCCATCGTTGGTGTGTAATTCTGTCAAGAATAGCTGAATGTGGATGTGGTGCAGGAATCAGGCGCAGGACACAGAAGCTTCGTCCAACACACTTTAGTAGACGACCAAGAAAATACAAACGGGCCTCAAAAGAGCCCGGAGGCGAGCGATTACGCACACCGTGCGTAAACACCGAAATACAAAATAAGTGCGCACACAAGTGCGAAACTCTCCAAAACAATGGAGCAAAACAATACAGCACCTGCTGACAGACGGACAATTACACACAACACACGACTAACAAAACGAGAACTTATAGGACACATAATTAACACTAAACGGAAACAGGTGTACAACTAAGACAAAACCAAACAAACATCGATAACATACAACGGTGGCAGCTAGTACTCCAGGGACGACGACCGCCGAAGCCTGCCCGAACAAGGAGGAAGAGCAGCCTCGGCCGAAACCGTGACACTCTGTCAGGAGGAATGGGCCAAAATTCACCCAACTTATTGTGGGAAGCTTGTGGAAGGCTACCCAAAACGTTTGACCCAAGTTAAACAATTTAAAGGCAATGCTCCAAATACTAATTGAGTGTATGTAAACTTCTGACCCACTGGGAATGTGATGAAAGAAATAAGAGCTGATATAAATCATTCTCGCTACTATTATTCTGACATTTCACATTCTTAAAATAAAGTGGTGATCCTAACTGACCTAAGACAGGGAATTTTTACTAGGATTAAATGTCAGGAATTGTGAAAAACTGAGTTTAAATGTATTTGGCTAAGGTGTATGTAAACTTCCAACTTCAACTGTATCTAGCCATTTTTTCCATATTAGCATAGACGTGACAGTCAAAACACCTCAAAACAATACATGGTATCAAGAACAAGTTTAAACGAGTTGAAACGAGCCACTTACGATTCACCACTTGACAATTTCTTGTCATTGTTGCTAGCTATCTGGTCATCTAGAACCATAACAACCATAACCATAACAGCTATCTGCCCCTTTGAAGCTCGTTTTCGTGAAGTTGTCAGATGTGGCAGAAATCTCAATGACAGACATGAAATAAAGACTAGCCTATATGCTAATGCTAACATAAATACATGAGGCCTCTGATAATGATAAAAACACAAAGTGGACAATGGTAGTAGTAACACAATAGTGCAGTCTGACCTAAATATGATATCTGGATGTTATTGTGAATGTGAGTTACCTGGGAGTTGGACTTGCGGGGGCTGCAGTCCTGTGAGACCAGTTTGGGGGAGCAGGGCGGGGTTGCCTCGGACGACACGGAGCCCCTGGCGCTGTCAGTGAACCAGGAGAAAGGCACGAACGAGCCAGAGGACCTGGACGGGCTCTCAGATGGCTCCCTGTGCAGAGAAAGAGAGATATTCAATATGCTAACTGAAAGAATCAAAATGGTGCCTCTCATATGCTAACTAGGTCTAATAGAGCCAAAATAGTGCCTACTTTATTGAAACAGAGGGACAGAGCCAAAATGGCTTCCCATGGACTCACCGGCTTCCCATTGACAGTCTGTTTGACTTGTCTTTTCTGACTCTCACATAGGAGCGTCTCAATGTGACCCTTCAGAAGAGCAAAAAAACTGTGGGTTAAAATCAACAGAAAGCACCAGTTTTGAAACTGACCAATTTACAATGTGTTTACAATGTAAACAGTATAAATGTCTGAATATTGTGCACTTACCCCAGGTCCAAGAACCTCCTCTTGGTCTTCTTGTCGAAGATAAGGCTGTTGTTGCCGGGGTCGGCCGGACTGGTGTCTCGACTGTCATCTGAAACTAACACTGAGAAACAATAAAACATTTATATTAGTACATTATTGATTAAACAATCCATTTTTTTATACATTAACCCACCATTACCAACATTTTGGTGTGGCCTTAATGGTATGGCAGTAATGGTGGTTGTGTAACAATACATTTATGGCTTAGCCAATAATGCACTTAATTGCTGCTTGTGTGTGTGTGCTGTGCCTCTTCAGGCTTAATATACCATAGTTATATCACAGGGCACTTCATTCTTAGTGTGGGGATTTGGATTGTAATAATTAGGCTACAAACAGATGATGATTTTCTTGCCATGCAGATGGCTGCCACTCTTACCCTCACTGTCTGGGTGTCGTGCCCGTCGAATGTAAACAGGCGAGCAGTCCGAACTGGGACACGACTTGGAGGGAGAGCTGTTGGGTGTGGTCACCAGGGCCTCCTGAGACGTGGCATTGGTCAGCTGGCGGTACCGCCCTCGAGGGGCTGGCGACCCGGTCCCGCCCTCCTCCGGGGAGCGCCGTAAGGAGGAGGTGTCGAAGGAGAAGACGGGGCTCCGTAAGGTGGGACAAGGGGAGGACGAGGAGAGGAGCGAATCAGGCGAAGGGGAGGAGCCTCCTCGCAGGGTGGCGTGGAGGGGGGAACGAACAGAGTGCAGAGGGCTGTCCAGACACTATGGCACAAATATTCAGAAACACCACAACATGTTTATATGTGAAGTGACTGAGACAAACAATAAGCACCCACCCACCCACCCAACACACACACACACACACACACACACACACACACACACACACACACACACACACACACACACACACACACACACACACACACACACACACACACACACACACACAGAGAGAGACAGACAGACAGACACACATACAGTACCAGTCAAAAGTTTGGACACCTACTCATTCAAGGGTTTTTCTTTATTTTTACTATTTTCTACATTGTATAATAATAGCTAAGACATCAAAACTATGAAATGCAGCACTCCATCACTCTCCTTCTTGGTCAAATAGCCCTTACACAGCCTGGAGATGTGTTTTGGGTCATTGTCCTGTTGAAAAACAAATGATAGTCCCACTAAGAGCAAACCAGGATGGCGTATTGCTGCTGAATGCTGTGGTAGCCATGCTGAATAAGTGTGCCTTGAATTCTAAATAAATCACTGACAGTGTCACCAGCAAAGCACCACCACATCATCACACCTCCTCCTCAATGCTTCACGGTGGGAACCACACATGCAAAGATCATCCGTTCACCTACTCTGTGTCTCACAAAGACACGGCGGTTGGAACCAAAAATCTCACATTTGGACAGACAGGACAGATTTCCACTGGTCTAATGTCCATTGCTCGTGTTTCTTGGCCCAAGCAAAGTCTCTTCTTCTTATTGGTGTCCTTTAGTAGTGGTTTCTTTGCAGCAATTCAACCATGAAGGCCTGATTCACGCAGTCTCCTCTGAACAGTTGATGTTGAGATGTGTCTGTTACTTGAATTCTGTGAAGCATTTATTTGGGCTGCAATTTCTGCTGCTGGTAACTCTAGCAAACTTATCCTCTGCAGCAGAGGTAACTCTGGGTCTTCCATTCCTGTGACGGTCCTCATGAGAGCCAGTTTCATCATAGCGCTTGATGGTTTTTGCAACTGCACTTGAAGAAACTTTCAAAGTTCTTGACATTTTCCGGATTGACTGACCTTCATGTCTTAAAATAATGATGGACTGTCGTTTCTCTTTGCTTATTTGAGCCGTTCTTGCCATAATATTGACTTGGTCTTTTACCAAATAGGGCTATCTTCTGTAAACCAACCCTACCTTGTCACAACACAACTGATTGGCTCAAACGCATTAAGAAGGAAATAAATTCCACAAATTAACGTTTAACAAGGCACACCTGTTAATTGAAATGCATTTCAGGTGACTACCTCATGAAGCTGGTTGAGAGATGGCAAGAGCGTGCAAAGCTGTCATCAAGGCAAAGGGTGGCTACTTTGAAGAATCTCAGATATAAATATATTTTGATTTGTTTAACACTTTTTTGGTGACTACATGATTCCATATCTGTTATTACATAGTTTTGATGTCTTCACTATTATTCTATAATGCAGAAAATAGTAAAAATAAAGAAAATCCCTGGAATGAGTAGGTGTTCTAAAACTTTTGACTGGTACTGTATATACACGCACACATGCACGCACCCACTCATGAACACAGTTAGGGACATATGAGTTTGGGTCAATTCCATTCCACCTCCTGTATAGTAAGCAATAATTGGACATGAAATTTGAATGGGAAAATGCTCATAACTGTAGTATGGTACTTTTCAAATTGTGTGCCAGTCCAATGAAATGCCTGAATAGGCTGGAATGCAATTTGAATTGACCCTAACTCTAGTGAGAGAAAATACTCAAAAACGACCAAACAACAGATATGAAGAGAGCGGGACACTCTCCAACGCCCTCCAAAATAGCCTAGGTAAGAGGCCATTGAGACATTCTCCCTTCTGATAATCTCCATATAATCTGAAATGAGTTCTATGACTAAGAAACTGATTTCATATGGATGGTTGTATGGTCTTTTACCATCTACAACTAAATGGGTTTGAATATAAAGAAGTCAACCATAAAATCTGATTGTCAAATGAAGCAGTGAAACATCACCACTGATTCAATGCCTGATTGAGTCAAGCTTTGTTTTTAACCAATAAGGATCTATGCAAGAGTATAGGCATGTACAGTGCTGTTAGTTATAGAGCTATAGTTGCTATGTTACTTAGCTACAGTGAGGGAAAAAAGTATTTGATCCCCTGCTGATGTTGTACGTTTGCCCAATGACAAAGACATGATCAGTCTATAATTTTAATGGTAGGTTTATTTGAACAGTGAGAGACAGAAGAACAACAAAGAAATCCAGAAAAACGCATGTCAAAAATGTTATAAATTGATTTGCATTTTAATGAGGGAAATAAGTATTTGACCCCCTCTCAATCAGAAAGATTTCTGGCTCCCAGGTGTCTTTTATACAGGTAATGAGCTGAGATTAGGAGCACACTCTTAAAGGGAGTGCTCCTAATCTCAGCTTGTTACCTGTATAAAAGACACCTGTCCACAGAAGCAATCAATCAATCAGATTCCAAACTCTCCACCATGGCCAAGACCAAAGAGCTCTCCAAGGATGTCAGGGACAAGATTGTAGACCTACACAAGGCTGGAATGGGCTACAAAACCATCGCCAAGCAGCTTGGTGAGAAGGTGACAACAGTTGGTGCAATTATTCGCAAATGGAAGAAACACAAAAGTACTGTCAATCTCCCTCGGCCTGGGGCTCCATGCAATATCTCACCTCGTGGAGTTGTGTGCAGTATTATGGTATAGTGTATAGTGACCACATAAAATACACAATAAATACCTGAAATCTCCCTTGGTGCTGTCTATACAAAGATGTCTCTCTATACTGTATTACCAAAACAAAACAAGACAAGGCCCTTGTGTTTTGTTATCACATGCTACAAGGTCATCATCAGACTACAAAGGAATGTGTCCTGTGGGTGTGCCTGTCCCTTCGAGAGTCCATGTCATCGATTGATTGGCTCTCACGCCTGTCACTCACCTTCCTCTCCAGACTGTCATCTCCCTCTGTGGAACTGACGCTGTCTCGGAAGCGAGAGCGAGATGGGCGGTGCCTCCTGGCTTTGACGGTCAGCTGGGCACGCCCCTTCTGTATGCTGTTGTCCAGCAGCTCTGTCTCTGGGATGGCCTCGTTTAGGTCTGAGGGAAGATCACAGTGAAAATGATGATATTCAGATCATTCAGGTCTGAGGGAAGATCACAGAGAAAAGCTCAAATAAGTACTGGACACAGATTTGAGAAGTGCTTTTTACAGATCCATTTGATGCAGAATGTGTTACAAGGAAAGCCCAAACCTAAACACTAGGCTACAGCTATTTTAATATATTCATTTCACCTGGGACCTAGAAAGATAAACTACTGGGCAAAAGCTAATTCCCTGCATGTAAAAAAATAAATCCTCTAATGTCTGTTTTGGACATTACGAGAAGGTTCAAGATGAGATTACAACCACCATACCATTTTACCACCTTTTACATGTCACACTGAGGAGTTTAATTGTTCAGGTGAAATGTGTTCATCTGATCCTCCCCCTGCTCTAACATCCTCTATCTGTGGTGAACCCAGAGGAACGATCCTTTTGCCTTCGATCTCTTGACCCCAATCTGAGCGCCCTTCAGCGTTTCCATCAATTATCTCTCCCTCCCCTCATCCCTCCATCCTTCACTCCATTCATCCAGCCCCCATCACCCAAATACATGACAATGAATTTCTTTAATCACATTGGACGTTCCCCTGTGACTGAGTCAGCAGAGGATTGTGGGGGATAAACATTGACCTACGACCTGGTCATCTATTTATTTTTTATTTTTATTTAACCTTTATTTAACTAGGCAAGTCAGTTAAGAACAAATTCTTATTTACAATGACAGCCTACCAAAAGGCAAAAGGCCTCCTGCGGGATGGGGGCTGGGATTAAACAAATAAATATATATAAATATAGGACCAAACACATCACAACAAGAGAGACAACACATATCTTACAGTGCCTTCAGAAAGTATTCACACCCCTTGACTTTTTCCACATTTTGTTATGTTACAGCCTAAATTGAGATTTTGTGTCACTGGCCTACACACAATACCCCATAATGTCAAAAGGGAATTATGTTTTTAGAAATGTTTACAAATTAATAAAAAATGTAAAGCTGAAATGTATGAGTCAATAAGTATTCAACCCCTTTGTTATGGCAAGCCTAAATAAGTTAAGGAGTAAAATGTTGCGTAACAAGTCACATAATAAGTTGCATGGACTCACTCTGTGTGCAATAATAGTGTTTAACATGATTTTGGAATGACTACATCATCTCTGTACCCCAAACATACAATTGTCTGTAAGGTCCCTCAGTTGAGCAGTGAATTTCAAACATAGATTCAACTACAAAGACCAGGGAGATTTTCCATTGTCTCGCAAAGAAGGGCACCTATTGGTAGATGGGTACAAATAAAAAAGTGGACATTGAATATCCCTTTGAGCATGGTGAAGTTATTAATTACCAAGGGAGTGGGCTCACTCACAATTTTGCCTAAGAACACAGCTATGAAGAAAGAATGGTACCAACACATCCTCCGAGAGCAACTACTCCCAACCATCCAAGAACAGTTTGGTGACGAACAATGCCTTTTCCAGCATGATGGAGCACCTTGCCATAAGGCAAAAGTGATAACTAAGTGGCTCGGGGAACAAAACATCAAAATGTTGGGTCCATGGCCAGGAAACTCTCCAGACCTTAAACCCATTGAGAACTTGTGGTCAATCCTCAAGAGGCGGGTGGACAAACAAAAACCCACAAATTCTGACAAACTCCAAGCATCGATTATGCAAGAATGGGCTGCCATCAGTCAGGATGTGGCCCAGAAGTTAATTGATAGCATGCCAGGGCGGATTGCAGAGGTCTTGAAAAAGAAGGGTCAACACTGCAAATATTAACTCTTTGCATAAACTTCATGTAATTGTCAATAAAAGCATTTGACACTTGTGGAATGCTTGTAATTATACTTCAGTATACCATAGTAACATCTGACAAAAATATATAAAAACACTGAAGCAGCAAACTTTGTGAAGACCAATACTTGTGTCATTCTCAAAACCTTTAACCACGACTGTAGACACTCTAATGTATTTGTCCTCTTGCTCAGTTGTGCACCGGGGCCTCCCACTCCTCTTTCTATTCTGGTTAGAGCCAGTTTGCGCTGTTCTGTGAAGGGAGTAGTACACAGCGTTGTACGAGATCTTCAGTATCTTGGCAATTTCTCGCATGGAATAGCCGTCATTTCTCCGAACAAGAATAGACTGACGAGTTTCAGAAGAAAGTTATTTGTTTCTGGACATTTTGAGCCTGTAATCGAACCCACAATTGCTGATGCTCCAGATACTCAACTAGTCTCAAGAAGGCCAGTTGTATTGCTTCTTTAATCAGCACAACAGTTTTCAGCTGTGCTAACATAATTGCAAAAGGGTTTTCTAATGATCAATTAGCCTTTTAAAATGATAAACTTGGATTAGCAAACACAACGTGCCATTGGAACACAGGACTGATGGTTGTTGATAATGGGCCTCTGTACGCCTATGTAGATATTCCATAAAAAAATCTGCCATTTCCAGCTACAATAGCCATTTACAACATTAATGTCTACACTGTATTTCTGATCAATTTGATGTTATTTTAATGGACCAAAAAATTGCTTTTCTTTTGAAAATAAGGACATTTCTAAGTGACCCCAAACTTTTGAACGGTAGTGTATGTAATTAAATTGTATCAGTGTTTTCTATACTTCCCCTCTCCCTCTTCAGGAACAGGTGTGTCAGTACAGTGATGGTGAGACACAGAGGGGCCAGATGTGAGTGAGCCAACTAATAGGATTCATATGATACCTCCCTTACACCATGCTGACGCTCAGATCTCATCACAGACTGTACTGTACTGTACTGCACAGCACTGACTGCTTTATACCAGAGGATCTAACACCAGCCAGTCAGCCGAGACAGACTAAAAATAAGATACAACAGAGGAAAGTTGTGAGACCTTTCATCAGCTATGAACACAATATCACTGAAGCTCTCTTCTCTGATGCTCACTACAGCCATTCAGGTTTGGGTAAGATTTTTTAAATATATAGTATAATATGCACATGTAATTACTATCTTGTCCTGGACAACATTAGGCTAAATAGCTGAGAACCTATTTTCAAAGGATCCCACCACCGACACCAAAAGTAATACAACTCAGAAAAAAATAAGCGAGATAAATCAAAGAAGAGAGAGAGAGAAAATGTGACACAATGTTCACACAAATGTTTGTGAGATGTGTGAGAATTAAGAGAAAATCACAAAATCTAAAAATCGACTCATCTTTCTTGATGTGCATACCCTATTCCCTCTCTCCCATGGCTGAGTGCTCACTCTAATGTAATTGGTCTTTAGTCATGTAGAAATGCCCAGGCAGCAAACTGTCCATGCAGGCACTCAGTGGGGTTCAGAGACACTGGGATAATGATAAGGAAGGGAGTGTTGATGAACACACTCGGACACAAAGAACATGATGTTCAATGAAGTATAAAGAATTTTTCAATTTAATCTCCTTAGCAACACAAATGTGCCCGATTTATTTACAGCTCATTTAAATACGTTGTTTTTTCAATATTCTGAGTCAGAATGTGAGGGAATGTTTCCCTGAACTGAATTGTGGTACAGACGACTCCCACTATTTTTCATTGAATGCAGACAAACAATTTAAACTGCATTACAGTTAATGGTCATTGCGCCTAACAAACATCAATAATGACTCTTCATGTAAACCTTATGCGGTTTCGGATTCTGCATATGACTCATAGCATTATTGTATTGTCATTGGCATGACACCTATTGAGCAGTCTGAATAAAAGGGCAGGTGTGGCAGATCACATTAAATTACCAGAGATCCATTCTCATCTAGGAAGACCACAATGCACAATGAGCTCCAAAATACTGCAGCACTTCCACTGGACAAAGTCCAGGTGGACTTGACTGTGGTCGGACAAATTTTGACGTCGCTCTCTCTACACTGTCCTAGCTTACGACATTGTCTTAAGATGAGGGGTTGAATTTGAGAATTAAAGTATAATGTCTATATAACTCACTATGGCTATATTCAGATCCCTGTTGTTCATTCATTCAAATTGTGGTCGCATCCCAAATGGCACCCTGATCCCTACTTTTGCACTACTTTTGACTAGAGCTCTATGGGCCCTAGGGAATAAGGTGCAATTTGGGGTGCACTCTGTAAATCAATGTTTGTGCTGCTCAGTGACCCAGCAGTGGTCAGATGGAGGCAGTGACATTTTCCATTCGTAGCGCTGTCATCAGCCTACTGACAGGGAAGGCTGAACCCCCAACTGGCCTTTCGCCCGCTCGGTGCATGTTATGTGCTACAGACTCAGAGATGGAGGAGACCTGTCTCCAATACCTTTTCATGCACCTCACAGTCGACGAAAGGGAACCTCCTTCACTTCGGAAAACACGACTCATCAATAGCCATCTGCTATCTTACATTCGATCCAAATTAAAAACAGCATACAGTACATATCACCAGGGGTTGGAACCGGTTCAGGGAACAGAACCGAAAACCAGAAAGAACAGCATTTTTCAAGGAACAGAATCAAAACCGGGAAGGAAAGTGATCCATACTATTCTGGAACAGAAGCGTTATTTTAAAAGCATGGGAACCGGTTGATAACATTATTGTACGTGCCGGGTATCCATTCGCACAACAAAATGCAACAAAGCTCCTATGCAAAGCCCTCACTCTTATTCCAGTGTCTGCCTGCCTACCTGCTAGCCTACTACTGAAGTTACAAGCATGATTCAGAAAGGAAGGAGAGAGATTTCTAATTAACTTTTTCAACGCTAGTTAAGGATACGAAATAGTTATCGCGTTTAACATTGGATTTATTAACTACAAATGTTTTTTTAAATTCTGGTGCCACTCTGCACACACAAGCTAGCTAGCTAGTTTTGGTCCAACGCTAAACCAACTCTCTGAAGGTCAAAGATATTCAAAGTTCCTTCATAGAAGCTGCTCCTCCAAAGGTATAATTCTGATTATTAACGGTTACTTTTTTTGGGTTCAAACCAGTTCAGAACTGTATTTTGCTGGAACTGAACAAAAAAATAATAATGGTTCTGTTATGAACGATACGATTGGTGGGAGAAAAAAATTGGTTCCAACCCTGCATGTCACACATCCTTCCAGAAATAGAATTGAACACAGAAGTTAATTGCTCTAGTAGTGTAGTCGAGTGGTACATCCTTGCAGAGCAGGCTAAAACTCAAGCAGCACTCAAAGCTAATTTGTATAGATAGACACCACTGGGTCTAGCTTGGGCTATCGAGTCCAAAACCACAACACTCCAACTCAGTGTGGTAGAGTGTAAGGTTCATTACATTCCATTTTCTGCAATCTGGGGGTGAATGGAATTGAGTGCTTGGCGTTTCGGATTGGTGCTGCATTCCTCAAGCTGGTAAGGTGGTGGTGGTTGAGGTTACTACAAAACCATGGTGCTTGCCTACGGAGCTGTGAGGGGAACGGCACCTCCTTACCTTCAGGCTCTGATCAGACCCTACACCCAAACGAGGGCACTACATTCATCCACCTCTGGCCTGCTAGCCCCCCTACCTCTACGGAAGCACAGTTGCTGCTCAGCCCAGTCAAAGCTATTCGCTGCTCTGGCACGCCAATGGCTGAACAAGCTCTCCCACGACGCCAGGACAGCGGAGTCACTGACCACCTTCCGGAGATACTTGAAACCCTACCTCTTTAAGTAATACCTGGAATAGTATAACAGTAATCCTTCTACACCCCCCCTCCCCCAGTGGTGGTTGTCCCACTGGCTATCCTAAGTTGAATGCACCAATTTGTAAGTCCCTCTGGAAAAGCGCGTCTGCTAAATGACTTAAATGTAAATGTAAAGCTAGCAATCAATGCTACAGCTACAGCAGCAGCAGAGTGAGTTCCCAGTGGGATGCAGGCCAACCAAACTCTCTCTCTCTGTGGCGGTCTGACTGATAATCATCCATACCACAGGCCCCTGAGTCAGCCCTTTTCTCTCTCTGTTGGAGCGGAGCTAGGTTGGAGTATGATACAGGCTCTGTTTTGGGTTGTACATGTTTGGTTTAGCTCCCTGAGTGGTAATGTAAAGGTTGGTTTACTATATGATACATGCTTTGTATGCTGAAGCAAGATTTGGATCAGTACAACTGAAGCCTTAAACAAGCTTTATATGAAGAATTTCAGTGTAAGGTTTGAGTGGATATGAACAATTCTCAGCCTAAAAAGATTGAAACTGTATGGCGTTAGGTTGGGTTCAGTGTGTTATGGGCTGTGTGCTATGATAGCAGCGTGAGTGCTGGTTCAGTATGACATTGTCTTTGTGGTTCAGTGGATGAGCTGTGTATTGGCTGCAGCCCTATGAGTAGAGTGAGGTCTGTCTCCGTGGTTCAGTATTAGGATGTACACAGCCAGTAATGAAGGCAGACAGGCCGAACTGCCGCAGAGGGAAACTGTGTTCTCTACCACGGAGACCGAGCACAGCCACCCCAAAGACAACAGACAACAACCTCAGCAAACAGGAAATGTCAACCGCAACAATTTTACAGGGTGAATCCCTCACATTAAAAGACAACATTTCTTGGCTCCAGTATCTCAACCCTCCTGTTCACATTGTTGACAACATTATACGAGACTACAAGGAGGAGTAAAACGGGGTGAAGTAGGAGGGTGAGCTGAGAGGCCAAGAATCACCTCTCCATTCTGTTTCCTTTCTGTTCCATTCTGTTACCCCCTGCGGTGCACATTATCCCTCCTGCTCTTATTAGACCTCATCTCTGTGCTAAGAGGCACCATTAAATATTGACCCAAACCAGGCCACACCCCCCTCTCATCCCCCATAAGCCATCATCCCACCCCTTATTGGATTCTACACAGACGATACATAGAGTAGGAAGGAGAAAGACATATTACAACCCACCCCCACTATAGGTATACAAAGCACACTACCCCCGACTCTACATTTCCCTGTGGGCCTTTCTGGAGAGGTATGAAGGTCAATCTCACAGGCGCATCACTAGAGGAAAGTGGGGTTGGTGTGTACAGCATATTAAGAACACACCAGAGAGCTGGCAAAGCAAACAAGATATGGTCAGTTCAAAAATGTGTATTAGTGTCACCCACTACCACATTTCGAGGCTGTCAGGCTGATCCACTGGCTGTTTTGTTTTGTCTTATTTAGTGACTGGATATCTGAAAGATGTGCTGTGGACGCAAACACACTCTAAAAATCCTTCATAACCGTGCCAGCGAATGACAGGCAGGTAGATGCACGCTTCAATGTTAGCCAAGTGAATCCATAATACAGTTTTTCAGAGGAGTTGAGCACATTTGGGGCGTCTGGGCCAATAAGACAGGGTCAGAGGATTGGGGGGGGGGCGGGTATGCAGAAGTCGGCACATTGGGGAATTGGACCTGACACCGCTGAGACCCAAATGGCTGAGTCCACACAAAGGCTGATGTTCCACATTAGTGCTGGGATGTCTTATTCAGGGAGCGAGAGGTGACCTGGGAGCTGCTTCAATGGGGAATAGGGAGTATTTATAGGACTCTGACTGAGAGGTAGCTTGGTCACTGTTGGTTACAACGTTTTATACAAAGGTGCTGTGATGTAGAAGTCTGAGTCATAGCCTCTTTAGGAATTGATTTTCTTAAAATAGGACATGGAGTGTGTGTGCGTAAGTGTGTGTGCGTGCATGTGTGTGTAGACTGACTAGACCGCCCTTTTAGCTGAGAAGTGCAGTCATGAGATTTCATAGCATAGGACTTCCCACTCATCATTACAACAACAGACTCCCTCATGTTCCACATCTTTCTCTGGCCCATGGTATTCAGAAAGTTATAGGACCAACACACAGCACACACAGAGTTTTATCTCAGACACCACACACAATTTCTGTGTGCCTCATATTGTGTATCTTACTTTGAGAGATATACGCACACAAACACACAATCTTCGTTCATGTATCACATATACAGCACTCATTAAATGTACGAGACACAAACACACACACTCTGAGAGAGAGCGAAACACTCACCAAAAACATTTTCTGTCTCCTCCAGCTGTGTGGCAGACATGGCGCAATGGGCACTGTGAAGAGAGAGGGGGTAGAGAGAGAAAGAGAGAGAGAGAAACGGAGATGGAGAGGGGGATAGAATTCTAGATTAGGTAGAAACAAAAACATAACAGACTACAGTGCAGAGAGAGAGAGAGAGAGAGAGACAGAGAGTGCAATGAGTCGCTGCATTTATGTATATCGACAAGTTTAGTCGGCCGTGTGAACAGCCTGCAGCCCTTAGCTTAGCTTCACCACCCTATCATCTAACAAGCCTCCTCGTCTCGTCTGTCTGCTGCAATGCTTAGCCCCGTGGCTGTTTCTCCCTGGAAGAACCCTTGAGGAAATCACATTAAGAATTCACCAGAAAACGAGCAGCGAGCAGCGAACCCCCCCCCCCATTTCTACTCACACTCACACACACGCGCTAATGGGCACGTCTGCCCGGGAGCATAGTCATCGGGGTGATTGATCACGAGCGCTCAGCTGATCGTCGCACTGCTGACCCATTTCCCTGCTAGCCAGTTAATTAAACATGAGAGGATGAGAGATGTGCACAAACACACAGGGGGTTCCACACTTTTCTAAAGGAATGGCTGCATGATAAAGATGGATGATGTGTGTATTTGGGCTGGAAAGGGGTTTGGAGGTGGGTTAATGCATTACATCTCAAATGGAGGGTGTTACACTGTAGTATAAAGAATAGGTATTTTAGTGGATCAAATTTGAAATATACCTTAGACCTAACTCCGCAAACAAAAACGAATAGAACATTCAGGATCAAATGAAGATAAATGAGGTTGTTGTAACATTGTTGCAAATGAAGATGATTCAAGTTGCTCCAAGCTAGCTTGGGTTGTCCTGCGAATCACCCAATCTTGTGCCCGTTAACTCACCTGTCTTATCTGTGAACTCCAATCGACACTCCGGACAGTATCCTTTAGGTCTATCCTATCTTATCCCTTATCAGAAAACTGTAACGGATGGTAGCTCTGTGCTTGGGGAACACAGTACTGGTCATTATATGGCTACAATAACAGTTGTAAGCATTGGACAGAGTTCGTTGCAGTCTGTGAGAACAGTCGGCGATTATTTTCTTTAAAAACATAGCTGGGCTTTTGTTTTTCTCTTCAAAATCCACTTCTACCAGAACTGGCCTGGGGGTAAATCCAGTCAATAATAAACTCACTGCATTAGAGTTTGTAACAAACATCACATCTGTGAGAAACTGCCTCAAGACACTTCATTCTTCGCATAAAAAAAATTCAGCACAACTTCATACAAAGAAAGTATTATCCAAAAGTGCAGTGTCATCATGAATGACGCACCCTCTGTTTTTAGACATTCAGTTACTTCTCTTCTTCTGATAGACCGCACACAACCGCTAATCCAGCGAGTGCTAGGCAGCATAGCATCCCCTTTAAGACACTATCAAGAGTCTCATGGAAGGACTCATTGAATATGTGACACCAGATAGCTCCATGCTCCTATCGTTTGACACATGAAAGCCAAGCAAAACCCCTTGGTTCCACCTATCCAGTCTTAGAGCCATGGTCAAAATGGATAGAAACGGAGGCCATTTGATAGTAATGGACAGCCAGTCATTTAAATCAATGATCATCAGAGAGGAAGGAGATGAGGAAAGGTGGCCTTTTGATAGTAATGGGACTCAGCCTAAATCTACTCTGGTTTGTAGATGGAGAAGCCACTAACAGTGTGCTGACTGCACCATCTACCAGGCCCAGAGGGGAAGAGGGGAGGTGAGTGGACAGGGGGCCCAGGAGAGGCCATCTGCTGCCTACTGCCCGTGGCCCTGTAGCCTTGGCAGGGCTGCCCTGGCCCCCATATGGACCTGGCCTGGAGGAGGGGACACTTCAGATAGGTGCAGGACACAGCAGCATGGTTAGCACAGCACAGGGATATGTGTGTGTGGGAGGGGGGTGAATGCGCTCTGTGCGTGCGTGTAAGTGTGAGTCCCAGTAAGACAGAAAAGATACGGAATGCAAAGACAAGTCCTGTATTTGAAAAGACAGACATCAATAAATAGACTAAAAGGGCAAGTAAACATACAAAAGTGGGATGAAAACATCAATGTTATCCTAATGAAGGAATCATTTTACAGCTCCATGATACAACACTTAAAAGAGATGACTAATATTGTCCTTAAATAAATACATCCTAAAGTGCTTTTTATTGTATGAGTCATCCATTCGATAACCTCTGCTAGTAAGAACTGTGCATGAAAGTTAGCGTATCAATCCACCCTCTTGTTGTGGAGAGGGGGAGGGGAAATGGACACACACAGAGATTCCTGACAGTGCAGGGTGTTGCAGTACATCACCTAGAGGAAACGCCCAGAGATAGAGCTGTGTGTGTGGCAGATACAACAGTCACACACACATACACACACACACCCAGAGGAGAGGGGGGGGACCTACGTTTCCTGTAGGTCTTGACCAGGTTTGCACACACTGCCGCAGGGATTTTGGCCCACTCCTCCATACAGACCTTCTCCAGATCCTTCAGGTTTCGGGGCTGTCGCTGGGCAATACGGACTTTCAGCTCCCTCCAAAGATTTTCTATTGGGTTCAGGTCTGGAGACTGGCTAGGCCACTCCAGGACCTTGAGATGCTTCTTACGGAGCCACTCCTTAGTTGCCCTGGCTGTGTGTTTCGGGTCGTTGTCATGCTGGAAGACCCAGCCACGACCCATCTTCAATGCTCTTACTGAGGGAAGGAGGTTGTTGGCCAAGATCTCGCGATACATGGCCCCATCCATCCTCCCCTCAATACGGTGCAGTCGTCCTGTCCCCTTTGCAGAAAAGCATCCCCAAAGAATGATGTTTCCACCTTCATGCTTCACGGTTGGGATGGTGTTCTTGGGGTTGTACTCATCCTTCTTCTTCCTCCAAACACGGCGAGTGGAGTTTAGACCAAAAAGCTCTATTTTTGTCTCATCAGACCACATGACCTTCTCCCATTCCTCCTCTGGATCATCCAGATGGTCATTGGCAAACTTCAGATGGGCCTGGACATGCGCTGGCTTGAGCAGGGGGACCTTGCATGCGCTGCAGGATTTTAATCCATGACGGCGTAATGTGTTACTAATGGTTTTCTTTGAGACTGTGGTCCCAGCTCTCTTCAGGTCATTGACCAGGTCCTGCCGTGTAGTTCTGGGCTGATCCCTCACCTTCCTCATGATCATTGATGCCCCACGAGGTGAGATCTTGCATGGTGCCCCAGACAGAGGGTGATTGACCGTCATCTTGAACTTCTTCAATTTTCTAATAATTGCGCCAACAGTTGTTGCCTTCTCACCAAGCTGCTTGCCTATTGTCCTGTAGCCCATCCCAGCCTTGTGCAGGTCTACAATTTTATCCCTGATGTCCTTACACAGCTCTCTGGTCTTGGCCATTGTGGAGAGGTTGGAGTCTGTTTGATTGAGTGTGTGGACAGGTGTCTTTTATACAGGTAACGAGTTCAAACAAGTGCAGTTAATACAGGTAATGAGTGGAGAACAGGAGGGCTTCTTAAAGAAAAACTAACAGGTCTGTGAGAGCCGGATCTCTTACTGGTTGGTAGGTGATCAAATACTTATGTCATGCAATAAAATGCAAATGAATTACTTAAAAATCATACAATGTGATTTTCTGGATTTTTGATTTTTTTTAGATTCCGTCTCTCACAGTTGAAGTGTACCTATGATAAAAATTACAGACCTCTACATGCTTTGTAAGTAGGAAAACCTGCAAAATCGGCAGTGTATCAAATACTTGTTCTCCCCACTGTGTGTGTGTGTGTATATATAGATAGATAAGATAGATAAGATAGATAAGATAGATAAGATAGATAAGATAGATAAGATAGATAGATAGATAGATAGATAGATAGATAGATAGAGAGAGAGAGAGAGAGAGAGAGAGAGAGAGAGAGAGAGAGAGAGAGAGGGAGAGAGGGAGAGGGAGAGGGAGAGGGAGAGAGAGAGAACACTAATGGATGGGTGGTTAATAGCAGGGAACTTCCTGTTTGTAGTGTAGTGCAGCAGATGACTGAGATGAGGAGAAAGACAGTGATGAGCAGAGCATCATCCTCCATAAACCAACTAGCTAGTGAGCCGTAGCAGTACAGACAGCAGATGATTGAATAGTAGGATGTGCTGTACTGATGGTTTAAAGGGATATACATTGTGCACACAGAGACATAAAAATGGTATCCACAAGTTCATCTGACTCTGGGGAAGTAGATAAATGCTTATTTGCCAAAATCCTAAAGTCCACCTTTAAAAGGTGAAAGATACCTCATGTGAAATCTGCTTGAATATGTGATTTTGGTTGAAACTTTTCACGTTGTGTAGTTTGTTTGGGAAAAAGAATGTAATTGCCTTCCCTCCCTGGCGGGATGTCTGAGGGAATGTCTCAACATTGCTTCACTCTGATGCTATGTGGGAAAGGAGTGGGGGCTAACAGTCGATTCTGGGGGATGCAATTTAGGCAGCCCAGACCTCAACCCACTTCCTCTCATGACAACAAATCTATGGGGTGGCCTCTTTGCCAGAACATGGTTCCTTAAAACATGCATGAGGTGTGGACAGGACAGATTGTCACACACACACAGATATAGAGATACACGCTCTCACACACTCAACACACACAGCACACGTTCATACCCTGGTCCCAAGACCGAGCATCCCAGCATGGATGACTTACAGGGACATAAAACTAGGGTGAGGAGAGAATGAGTGTGGAGGCAATAAACTGTGTCTGCCTCCAGGGAATGGTCTCAATATATATGACAAACGTTGGTTCACACGTGCGTGGGCACGTGCACACACACACACACACTAAACCTTGATGATAAAGAAATCACAAGACAGACTCACAAACTTGGGTGATGACGATATCAACGATAATGGCCTTACGAACACACACATACACACACAGACTCTAACCCTGTGTGATATAACGATAATGAGAACAGCCAGCTTCTCAGAGGTTCGATGAAGCCACACAACCAGTCACACTCTTGAGGAGGAGTCAACGGGGTCAGAGAAGGGAGGGATGATGGATGAAGGGAGGGGCGCGAAATATGGCCTAATCAGTTCCTGCAGACAGAGACAGGTTTAGGGGCTGAGTGACGGTCATGGGGCCAGACAGTTGGAGGAACGTGGCCTATAACAAGGGTTCAGTCCTAGACAACTTCATGTACCATTATACAATGTCCACAACTACTGCACCACTACCTTATGTTTAGTCCAAGCTGTGTCAGTATGTTTACATTGCTTCATTTCCTTGTAACCTTTCCATGATAACTGATAGGTGAAACAATAGGATATAACTTCATTATATTTCTCTAACCAATTGAGTCCTCACAGGTCAGTGTCCATGAATGAAAGGAAACTAGGAAAGGAAGACATTTCAGACTGCAATGACACAGTCCTATGGGGTGTCATGGTTTATAAGGACAGTGTATCTTTCCCCATTAGTTGCAGCCTGCTCGTTAGGCTGTGTGAACACGCCATGTCCCATCTGTGTGTTAACGTGTTAGGAACAATACAAAAAACCCTGGGGGAAGACAGACACTCTCTCACGTGGCACCAAGAGAGGTAGAAGGAAGAGGAGGACGATGGAGAGATGGAGGAAGAGAGAGAAAAAAGAGGTGGAGAGGAGAAGGAAAGAGAGATGGAGAGGCAGATATTTTGAAAGACACAGATACCCAGAAGAAAGAGAAAAATAAATGCATAGAACACATTATGTTCCTACATTTTCCTACACGAGTTAAATATCTCACTTTCAGAGGATTGCTAAATGTTGCAACAGACTTCAGGAGGGTATATACCTCAGGAGAAATCAAACGAGGGGAGTGAAGGAAAACAGTGAACAGTAGCTTTAATAGCCTGACAACAACCCAGACAGAACTACATGGGTCAGTGCAGCTGAATATCTAATAAGCTCTCTAGTCAGTCAGGGTGGGGATGCCTTGGCTTGAGTGACCGCACCAAACGAGACAAACACATCCCAAAGCAAGCACAGCTTGTTCCCAAAAGAGGGGGTTTGTTTCCAACAACAAAAAGCATTGTCAGGGGATAGGGCTGGCAGGCTCAGAGAGGGAGAGGGAGAGAGAAAGAGGAGCGAGAGATGGAGAGAGGACAAGAGAGGAGAACAGAGATGGTAAGAGAGAGGCAGAAATAGAGATGATAGCATAGCAGGCGGAGAGAAAACAAGATTTAAATCGAGACAACAAGGTAAACAGTCTGGGCGGTAAAGGCAGTGCTGCTCACCTTTAAAACGCGATCCCCTTAGGTTGGCACTCAGTCGACATGGCAGACTGGCATCGGCCCTCGTCTCCCCTGGCAGCACGGCAGGCCAACTGCGTATCCCGGATAACGGCAGCAGTGTTGAAAGAGACAGAACAGTATGTATCCACTGGGCAAAAACTGGCTGCTTGCTTCCTCCTGCACAACCCAGCACTACAGTGCTCTGCTCTGCCACAGAGCACCGTCAAGGACAGCCGAGAGAGAGAGAGAGAGAGAGGGAGGAGGGGAGGGTGGGTAGGAGCGAGAGAGAGAGATGGAGGGGAGGGGGAGGGGAGAGTGAGAGAGAGGGAGGAGGGGTGAAAGAGAGAGGGAGGGGAGAGAGAGAGAAGTGGGAGTGGATGAGAGTGTCTAAGGCAGAAAGAAAGGAAAGAGAGAGGATGGGGTAAAGAGAGAGAGGGACAGGAGAAAATCAAGAGAGAGAAAGAGAGGCAAGCTGAGGTAGGGACACACAAACACACACTCATTTACAGCTGTCTGGTATGATGGAGACGGCAGCGCTCTGAAGCAGGTCCTGGTGATTCAGCCCTGGTGTGTGTGTGTGTGTGTGTGTGTGTGGGGGGGGGGAGGATGGGGGCAGTAAGAGCCTGAGGGGAGGAGGAAGAAGTGATGGAGGAAGGGGAGGAGGGTAGGAGGGGGGTGTCAGTCAGCAGCACTCCACTCAGCTTATTATCAGCCCACTCAAGGAGATGTGAGATGATGCCTCTCTTGTCTGCCTGGGGAGACACTGAAAAGGAGGAAGAGGAGGAGGATTAGGAGGGATGGAGGGATGGAGGATAAAGGAGATGCACTTCTCAAGACAGATGCACCTGGCCACTAAGGTAGAGCTCTGGTGAGATACTTTATGGCAGGGGTCAGCAACAAGCGTTTTTTTCTCCAGAATACCATTTTTTCCTTAACTATAGACTTATGAAGAAAGTTAAGCAAAGTTGCTATTCCTCAAAAAGGTTATTGGAAATGTTCTTGCACTATTTCTTATGTTTCTGCTTAAGCAAAAAGTTAAGAATAAATACATTCCTAAAAATAAAGTTTTGGGATATGGCCTTAATTCCAAAATAGCTAAACCCTTGTCTTAAACTCAGGGCAGTGAGAATAAACTCATGAAAGCAATTTAATATGTTTAATTCACTCACAAACTTCATCCGAAAGTATTGATTATTTTAAACCCAAGAACATATTTTAGAACAGTAATCTCAGTAGGAAATATGCTAACATGATTGCCATTGCTAGCTAGATAGCGATCTACAGTGCCTAAAAGTATTCATCCCCTTTGGCGTTTTTCCTATTTTGTTGCATTACAACCTGTAATTTAAATGGATTTTTATTTGGATTTCATGTAATGGACATACACAAAATAGTCCAAACTGGCGAAGTGAAATTAAAGAAATTACTTTGGCTCAAAAAATTCGAAGAAATTAATAACGGAAAAGTGGTGTGTGCATATGTATTCACCCCCTTTGCTATGAAGCCCCTAAATAAGATATGGTGCAACCAATTACCTTCAGAAGTCACATAATTAGATAAATAAAGTCCACCTGTGTGCAATCTCAGTATATATACACCTGTTCTGAAAGGCCCCAGAGTCTGCAATACCACTAAGCAAGGGGCACCATGAAGACCAAGGAGCTGTCCAAACAGGTCAGGGACAAAGATGTGGAGATGTACAGATCAGGGTTGGGTTATAAAAAAATATCAGAAACTTTGAACATCCCACGGAGTACCATTAAATCCATTATTAAAAAATTGAAAGAATATGGCACCACAACAAACCTTCCAAGAGAGGGCCACCCACCAAAACTCACGGACCAGGCAAGGAGGGATTAATCAGAGAGGCAACAAAGAGACCAAAGATAACCCTGAAGGAGCTGCAAAGCTCCACAGCGGAGATTGGAGTATCTGTCCATAGGACCACTTTAAGCCGTACACTCCACAGAGCTGGGCTTTACGGAAGAGTGGCCAGAAAAAAGCCATTGCTTAAAGAAATAAATAAGCAAACACGTTTGGTGTTCGCCAAAAGGCATGTGGGAGACTCCCCAAACATATGGAAGAAAGTACTCTGGTCAGATGAGACTAAAATTGAGCTTTTTGGCCATCAAGGAAAACGGCATGTCTGGCGCAAACCCAACACCTCTCATCACCCCAAGAACACCATCCCCACAGTGAAGCATGATGGTGGCAGCATCATGCTGTGGGGATGTTTTTCATCAGCAGGGACTGGGAAACTGGTCAGAATTGAAGGAATGATGGATGACGCTAAATACAGGGAAATTCTTGAGGGAAACCTGTTTCAGTCTTCCAGAGATTTGAGACTGGGACGGAGGTTCACCTTCCAGCAGGACAATGACCCTAAGCATACTGCTAAAGCAACACTTGAGTGGTTTAAGGGGAAACATTTAAATGTCTTGGAATGGCCTAGTCAAAGCCCAGACCTCAATCCAATTGAGAATCTGTGGTATGACATACAGATTGCTGTACACCAGCGGAACCCATCCAACTTGAAGGAGCTGGAGCAGTTTTGCCTTGAAGAATGGGCAAAAATCCCAGTGGCTAGATGTGCCAAGCTTATAGAGACATACCCCAAGAGACTTGCAGCTGTAATTGCGGCAAAAGGTGGCTCTACAAAGTATGAGTACACACTCCACCAGGTAGATACATTGACGCACATCAACACTAAATACATGCACACCCACCCACCCTCACTGCTTTGCCAATTTACACATCAGCATCCTGTTCCCCTGCGGTGATATTGCCAGAGAATAAAGGTTCATCAGAGGGACATGGGGGAGCAAAATAACACATACACACACATGCATGTAGTGCATGCACGCTCACACAAACACACACAGAGACCAACCAATAAAATATAACCTTGAAAATAAAGGTTGGCTACCTCTAACTTATATCAGGTATATCTCAACTAGCTGTAAAGGTTTAAAGGGTTTATTATATAGAACATACGGATATGGTTTGTATACCTCTTCACATGCCATTGTTTCCAACCAGTCTTACCGAAGGCCCTTTTAAGGGGGAGATCTTGATGGTATGTAAATAAGATGCTGCAACCACCCTAATATTGTTTGCTACTGTGGGGTGTGTGGGGCAGAGCTGGGAGTGTAGACTGCAGGATGGTATTATTTGGTCCTCCTCAGGGTTCTGGCGCCAACTAGTGTCTACTTACCAACATTACCGTAGTGAAGAAGAAAAACGTAGTTCTGTAGTAGTGTGTGTTTGGTGACAATCACAAGCACAGACAGACAGGCGCCTTGGATTGAATCCCAGCAATAGATAAAAAGTAAGAGGCTTTTCTCATGTTTTAAATTCCATCAACAGTTTTATTATTATTTGTTCAGGTAACGCATTTGCTCAATGACAGTATAGCAAGAGAATTCCAGTTCAATTCCAGAGTTGCGAGCCAACCATGACATCCTCCAGTGATGTTACGCCACCAAATAACTCTGGTTAGCCACCAACAGCTAACGCCAACATACAGTATTTACACACACATACAGGCACGCAGACATACACACAGCTCACGCAGTCAATTCAAAAGGTGCAGATCAAATCTGTGGCAACCAAATATTTTCAGAGGAAACAACAAAAAAATGTATATTTCTATGTACTTGAGAATGCATCATATCAGAAAGGTGTGTACAGCTTCTCCGCCTTGGCTGACATACAGTAGACAACTTCTTATACTCTGGTCCAAACAACGAGCTGTCCCTTTTTTCAGACCTTTTCAGAGCAGGGGTACAAAAAAAGGACAAGTGCATCGTTTTCCAAACTGATTTGGTTCCATATACTTCGACCCTCAAGCTATCGTCTCAGCCTCCAGCTCAAGGGTGTGCTCGTTTCAGATTAAATGTTCTTCCTACTCAAGTACATGTGACGTTTCCACAATGTTTCAGTGATGTCCAGTCTTAGTTGGGGGCTTACTGTAGTTAGCACAATGGCAAGTAGTCAGTCAGCTCTTCCAGTTCAGCCCCGTGGTCAGATATCCTCCTCACTGGCCGGGTGGGTTGAGTTTCCTCATCCCCTGCCCCTCCTACAGTTTCTGTGGGCCGATCAAAAAGGGAGGAGGGTGGATCATCTAAAACCCTTCCCCAGACATCCGGATACCGAGTCAACCAAGAGCGCTGATTGGTGCACAGTCTGGCACAAGAGGGTTTGAGCGAGACTGTCCCCAATCACAGTCACCATCAGTCTTCAGGTAAGCTGTCCCACGTGTATAAAAAACCTGCAGTCAACAAAGGATAAGGACATTATATGCACTGACCAGTGGCCACACTAAACAATGCACACCCCAATATTTCATTGAAAATATATGGAAAAGTAAATTGTATAATGTACCGAATACAGTATTTCAGTATAAACGTATTTAACAACACTGCTCGATTGGTGGCCCAAGCGTCCATCACTCACTTGATCCAATGATCTTCCAAGTGCTACGTTTGAGACTCTGGCTGGGCAGTCGCCGGTTGGATGGTCGTGTCCCGCCCAGTCTCCTTGATTGACATGTACATCTCCTCCTCAGGATCGTAGTAGTAGAACTTTCGCAGGTAGACTATGAGGGGCCTACGGGAAGAGAGAGGGTACAGTTTATACAAGGCCTTCCAATGCAAAACTGTCTGCCTGTACATATTAACGGATAGAAAATATAACCATCCCAATACACACTATGAAAATCTTCCATTATGTCAGTATCTTAAACACTCCCACCACAGTACACAAATCCCAATATCTTGTGGAGCCATTTTGGCCTGCCTATGTGGTTATTTAAATGTACATTTGTTGTGTTGATTATATTTAGTATGTCTTTGGACTAAGGTGGTCTAGTGGTCGCAGGCACTGCATCGCAGTGCTAGCTGTGCCACTAGAGATCCTGGTTCGAATCCAGGTTCTGTTGTAGCCGGCCGCGACCGTAGACCCATGGGGCGGCGCACAATTGGCCCAGCGTCGTCCAGGGTAGGGGAGGGAATGGCCGGCAGGGATGTAGCTCAGTTGGTAGAGTATGGCGTTTGCAACGCCAGGGTTGTGGGTTCGATTCCCACGGGGGGCCAGTATGAAAAAATAAAAAATGAATGTATGCACTCACTAACTGTAAGTCGCTCTGGATAAAAGCGTCTGCTAAATGACTAAAATGTAAATGTAAATGTTTCATTTAGTTTGTACACTAGAGGGCACTATATGTCGCACTATATCATGGGTCACTGGTCTATACAGGCAGGGCAGTGCATGTACATGGGCAGCCGGAGCTCTTGGTTGTGATGTTGCGTTTCTATAATGTAGTCAGATCTGTGTTGTGTTTCTACATACGTGGGCAGCGGGAGCTCCTGGATGTGGTCTATGCGGACCAGCTGGCGAATGCAGAAGCGACAGAGGTGCTGCAGGGACTTGACACTGCTGAAGCGGGACACTGGGTACAGTAGCTGGACCGGGGTCGGGGGGAGGCCTGTAGGAGGAACCATAGTCACAGACATATTCATGTACATCATTGGCAGGAACACACATCATAAGCATACTACATTCTACCCTAGAAAGTGAACTACATCCTCCACCATATATAAATATAGTAAAGTCAAAACAAACCTAACGCCTAATTAATTATGATAACCACGTGCTAAATAGGTGTTAGTAATAGCAACTTTAAATGGTGCTGTATGTAATCTATGATTCAGATCCATATACAGTGACAGGGCTGTCATTTAGCAGTGTCCCACTGATTAGTGGGTTCTTACCTGGGACCCGTGAGCGCAGGAAGTAGAGGAATTTTCCATTCTTGGAGTGCATGATGGCCCGTTCTATAAACTCCACCACCGAATGACAGCGGTCCTCAAACTTTGGGTGACACCAGAGGCTGAAGGTTCCTGTGAAGAAATTGAGAAAAAGACCAATCAATCAGACACCATAAAGACACAACAGGAAACCATCCAAAAAGTGTGTGTACATGTCTTCCATCTTTAGTACAAAGTACTGCATGAGAGCGCATGTAGAGGGTGTGCCGAGTAGTCGGACCAAAGCAGTATTGTGATCAGAGTATTTTTGGTTGTGATCGGGGAGGAAAAAAGTAACATTCGGGTGCCAGCGCGCATCTTTTAATCAAGTGTGAGGTGCTACGTGGTCTAAATAACTCAACTGGCTCGTTTGCCTGTCTGTAAAAGGGCGGCCTGTATGTTGATCCTGCTGTTCTGATTGGATAGAGCGTCGCTTCATAATTTCACCCGATCACTTCTCCTCGCCTGTTTCAGTCTGATCATTCAGATTGCTGCTGCCTCCTGTTTGCCTGCTACTGGGAGAAATCAAAAGGCGAGGACGTTTGCAAGTAGCCTGCTGTCAATGTACATAATATCTAACAAGCGGGGCTAGGGCAGGGAAAAAGATGACACGCCGATGGAAATTCTGACTGAGTGACAGCAAACTTGTTTGCCCGCTGCACACAGAAACAGAGACAGACAGACACCCCTCAGCGCGCTGCTCCTTATCTGCAGCTTGTTTGGTCTATAAACGTGCAGGGAGATCTTTTCTGATCACGAGTATCATCCGATTCGACTTTCAACTGTCAATTTACGGATACGATTACGAGTATAGCCAGATTGAAACACCCCTAATGTAGAGTACATATAGCGTGTGTGTATGCCTGTGTGTGTGTGTGTGCGCGTGCGTGTGTAACTCACCTCTGTAGTGCTCCATGCGTGTGTGGTGTGTGACTCCCTGGGAGCGGAAGCTGAGGCTGAGGATGTAGCGGGGGTCAGAGCTGTCCCTCACCAGGAACGAGCCATCTGGCTTGGCCTTCAGCTTCATCTCTGCATCCTCCCAGTTCATAGGACCCCAGTACCAGCCACACTATGATCACACAGATTATTGTTATTATCTCAGTCTTATCTAACTGAACCTAGCTCCGTGTCTGAACCTAGCTCCGTGTCTCTGTGTCTATACTCAGCCTTGTCTCAGGGTAGTAAGTTGGTGGTCTGTTGATATCCCTCTAGTGGTGTGGGGGCTGTGCTTTGGCAAAGTGGGGGGGGGGTTATATCCTGCCTGGTTGGCCCTGTCTGGGGGTATTGTCCGACGGTGCCACAGTGTCCCCGAGTCCCTCCGTCTCAGCCTCCAGTATCTATGCTGCAATAGTCTATGTGCCAGGGGGCTAGGGTCAGTCTGTCCTATCTGGAGAAATTCTCCTGTCTTATCTGGTGTCCTGTGTGAATTTAAGTATGCTCCATCTAATTCTCCCATCTCTCTCGGAGGACCTGAGCCCTAGGACCATGCCTCAGGAGTACCTGGCCTGATGACTCCTGGCTGTCCTCAGTTCACCTGGTCGTGCTGCTGATCCAGTTTCTGACGTTTTGCCATTGGCTATGGAACCCTGACCTGTTCACCGGACGCACTACCTTGTCCCGGACCTGCTGTTTTCGACCCACTCTCTCTCCCTCCCTCCCTCCCTCTCTTTCTCTACCGCACCTGCTGTCTCGACCTCTGAATGCTCGGCTATGAAAAGCCAACTGACATTTCCTCTGAATGCTCAGCTATGAAAAGCCAACTGACATTTACCCCTGAGGTGCTGACCTGTTGCACCCTCTACAACCACTGATTATTATTTGACCCTGCTGTTCATCTATGAACGTTTGAACATCTTGAAGAACGATCTGGCCTTAACGGCCATGCACTCTTATAATCTCCACCCGGCACAGCCAGAAGAGGACTGGCCACCCCTCAGAGCCTGGTTCCTCTCTAGGTTTCTTCCTAGGTTCCTGCCTTTCTAGGGAGTTTTTCCCTAGCCACCGTGTTTCTACATCTGCATTGCATGCTGTTTGGGGTTTAAGGCTGGGTTTCTGTATAAGCACTTTGACATCTGCTGATGTAAAAAGGGCTTTATAAATACATTTGATTTGTCTGAACCTAGCACCGTGTCTGTACCTAGCACTGTGTCTGTACCTAGCACCGTGTCCAATGTTCCCTCAAAAATGTTTTGGCACTGAGCAAATTTCAGGTCTGCTGAGTGCAAACTTGAATGTTGTGAAAATTCTGTGCAACTTCTGCTATGCGTTTATTGTGAACACTGTGGCTGTACCCACTTTAAGTTAGAGTTACAACAGTGGCCAAGTAGGCTACTGTGGCTATTTGATCATAATGTAGGCCTATCAGAGTGGCCTGGAGAAAATGAGTCCCAAAAACAATGGAGAAAATGCGTCCCATAACATTTTAACATGGAAATAGCTGTTCTATCATTCAGCCTACAGTAGCAGCCAATGTGTGGTGTTCAACGTAGGCCTACATTCCATGAGACTTTTGAAAATAAACATGCAGGGCTTGGCATTAACCTGTTTATCTACTTGTCAAGGAAGTGACTGAAAATGTGTTGTTTGATGCAAGAAACCACTTTACAAAATAAAGTTCAATATTATTCCCATACCATTATTACAGAGAATCAGACAAATTATGCTACCCTCTGCCTATTGGCGACTTAGCTTATTCAAGCCTGTCTCAAAATACAACACTGCCCCTATAAGAAAAAATGCTCTTTACCTGACTCACTTTTCAAAGATGGCTAGACATGCACGTTTTGTGCTCTTGTAGGAAGCAACCACACAATACCTCACTTACTAGCAAATAATATTAACAAATGTGCAGACATGGCTACATGCAGCTCTCGCTTTGATCTCAAAACAAGCGCATCTACTCGTGACCACTCATGCAGTAAACACAGTCCAGTTCAAAGTGAATGGCACAGCTCCATATACAGTGCATTCGGAAAGTATTCAGACCTCTTTACTTTTTCCACATTTTGTTACGTTACAGACTTATTCTAAAAGGGATTAAATTGTTTTTTTCCCCCTCACAATACCCCATAACGACAAAGCAAAAACAGGTTTTTAGAAATGTGTGCAAAGTTATATACACTGCTCAAAAAAATAAAGGGAACACTAAAATAACACATCCTAGATCTGAATGAATGAAATAATCTTATTAAATACTTTTTTCTTTACATAGTTAGTTGAATGTGCTGACAACAAAATCACACAAAAATTATCAATGGAAATCAAATGTATCAACCCATGGAGGTCTGGATTTGGAGTCACCCTCAAAATTAAATTGGAAAACCACATTACAGGCAGATCCAGCTTTGATGTAATGTCCTTAAAACAAGTCAAAATGAGGCTCAGTAGTGTGTGTGGCCTCCACGTGCCTGTATGACCTCCCTACAACGCCTGGGCATGCTCCTGATGAGGTGGCGAATGGTCTCCTGAGGGATCTCCTCCCAGACCTGGACTAAAGCATCCGCCAACTCCTGGACAGTCTGTGGTGCAACGTGGCGTTGGTGGATGGAGCGAGACATGATGTCCCAGATGTGCTCAATTGGATTCAGGTCTGGGGAACGGGCGGGCCAGTCCATAGCATCAATGCCTTCCTCTTGCAGGAACTGCTGACACACTCCAGCCACATGAGGTCTAGCATTGTCTTGCATTAGGAGGAACCCAGGGCCAACCGCACCAGCATATGGTCTCACAAGGGGTCTGAGGATCTCATCTCGGTACCTAATGGCAGTCAGGCTACCTCTGGCGAGCACATGGAGGGCTGTGCGGCCCCCCCAAAGAAATGCCACCCCACACCATGACTGACCCACCGCCAAACCGGTCATGATGGAGGATGTTGCAGGCAGCAGAACGTTCTCCATGGCGTCTCCAGACTCTGTCACGTCTGTCATGTGCTCAGTGTGAACCTGCTTTCATCTGTGAAGAGCACAGGGCGCCAGTGGCGAATTTGCCAATCTTGGTGTTCTCTGGCAAATGCCAAACGTCCTGCACGGTGTTGGGCTGTAAGCACAACCCCCACCTGTGTACGTCGGGCCCTCATACCACCCTCATGGAGTCTGTTTCTGACCGTTTGAGCAGACAAATGCACATTTGTGGCCTGCTGGAGGTCATTTTGCAGGGCTCTGGCAGTGCTCCTCCTGCTCCTCCTTGCACAAAGGCGGAGGTAGCAGTCCTGCTGCTGGGTTGTTGCCCTCTACGGCCTCCTCCACGTCTCCTGATGTACTGGCCTGTCTCCTGGTAGCGCCTCCATGCTCTGGACACTACGCTGACAGACACAGCAAACCTTCTTGCCACAGCTCGCATTGATGTGCCATCCTGGATGAGCTGCACTACCTGAGCCACTTGTGTGGGTTGTAGACTCCGTCTCATGCTACCACTAGAGTGAAAGCACCGCCAGCGTTCAAAAGTGACCAAAACATCAGCCAGGAAGCATAGGAACTGAGAAGTGGTCTGTGGTCACCACCTGCAAAACCAGTCCTTTATTGGGGGGTGTCTTGCTAATTGCCTATAATTTCCACCTGTTGTCTATTCCATTTGCACAACAGCATGTGAAATGTATTGTCAATCAGTGTTGCTTCCTAAGTGGACAGTTTGATTTCACAGAAGTGTGATTGACTTGGAGTTACATTGTGTTGTTTAAGTGTTCCCTTAATTTCTTTGAGCAGTGTATAAAACAAAAACGGAAATATCACATTTACACAAGTATTCAGACCCTTTACCCAGTACTTTGTTGAAGCACCTTTGGCAGCGATTACAGCCTCGAGTCTTCCTGAGTAAAACGCTACAAGCTTCGCACACCTCTATTTGGGGAGTTTCTCCCATTCTTCTCTGCAGATCCTCTCAAGCTCTGTCAGGTTGGATGGGGAGCGTCGCTGCACAGCTATTTTCAGGTCTCTCCAGAGATGTTCAATCGGATTCAAGTCCGTGTTCTGCCTGGGCCACTCAAGGACATTCAGAGACTTGTCCCAAAGCCACTCGTACGTTGTCTTGGCTGTGCTTAGGGTCGTTGTCCTGTTGGAAGGTGAACCTTCGCTACAGTCTGAGGTCCTGAACGCTCTGGAGCAGGTTTTCATCAAGGATTTCTCTGTACTTTACTCTGTTCATCTTTCCCTCGATCCTGACTAGTCTCCCAATCCCTGCCGCTGAAAAACATCCCCACAGCATGATGCTGCCACCACCATGCTTCACCGTAAGGATGGTGCCAGGTTTCCTCCAGACATGACGCTTGGCATGTTTCTCTTGGTCTGAGAGTCCTTTAGGTGCCTTTTGGCAAACTCCAAGCAGGCTGTCATGTGCCTTTTACTGAGGAGTGCCTTCCATCTGGCCACTCTACCATAAATGCCTGATTGGTGGAGTGCTGCAGAGATGGTTGTCCTTCTGGAAGGTTCTCCCATTGCCACAGATGAACTCTGGAGCTCTGTCCTCTCCCTGACCAAGGCCCTTCTCCCCCGATTGCTCAGTTTGGCCAAGCGGCCAGCTCTAGGAAGAGTCTTGGTGGTTCCAAACTTCTTCCATTTAAGAATGATGGAGGTCATTGTGTTCTTGGGGACCTTCAATGCTGCAGACATTTTTTGGTACCCTTCCCCATATCTGTGCCTCGACACAATCCTGTCTTGGAGCTCTACGGACAATTCCTTCGACCTCATGGCTTGGTTTTTGCTCTGACATGCACTGTCAACTGTGGGACCTTACAGTTGAAGTCGGAATTTTACATATATTTAGGTTTGAGTAATTAAAACTTGTTTTTCAACCACTCCACAAATTTCTTGTTAACAAACTATAGTTTTGGCAAGTCGGTTAGGACATCTACTTTGTGCATGACACAAGTAATTCTTCCAACAATTGTTTACAGACAGATTATTTCACTTATAATTCACTGTATCACAATTCCAGTGGGACAGAAGTTTACATACATTAAGTTGACTTTGCCTCTAAACAGATACAGAACAGCGCCGGAAGAAGATGGCTGCCGTTTTACAGCCCTCTAACCAATTGTACTACTATGTGTGTTTTTCCGCGTTATTTGTAATTTATTTTGTACATAATGTTTCTGCCATCGTCTCTTATAACCAAAGAGAGCTTCTGGATATCAGGACAGCGATTACTCACCTCGCGTTGGACGAAGACTTTTTCTTCAACGAGGCGTTCGCGAAGGATATTCTACAGACTCCCGACAAGGCCCAGATCCCCGTCATTCGCGTGAGGAAGAGACGGAGATATCGTGGACGCAGATCCGGGTGCCTTGTAAGGATCCGACGGCGAACGAGTAAACTGCCTCTCCCATCAATCCTATTAGCCAATGTTCAATCTTTTGAGAATAAAATTGACGATTTAAGATTACGGTTATCCTACCAACGGGACATTAAAAACTGTAATATCTTATGTTTCACGGAGTCGTGGCTGAACGACAACAATGACAACATTCAGCTAGCGGGCTATACGCTACATCGACAGGACAGAACTGCAGACTCTGGTAAGACAAAGGGTGGCGGTCTGTGTATATTTGTAAACAACAGCTGGTGCACAAAATCAAATACTAAGGAAGTCTCGAGGTTTTGCTCGCCTGAGGTAGAGTATCTTATGATAAGCTGTAGACCACACTATTTACCAAGAGAGTTTTCATCTATATTTTTCATAGCTGTCTATTTACCACCACAAACCAATGCTGGCATTAAGATTGCACTGAATGAGTTGTACAAGACCATTAATCAACAGGAAAACGCTCATCCAGATGCAGCGCTCCTAGTAGCCGGGGACTTTAATGCAGGGAAACTTAAATCCGTTCTACCTCATTTCTACCAGCATGTTAAATGTGCAACCAGAGGGGAAAAAACTCTAGACCACCTTTACTCCACACACAAAGACGCATACAAAGCTCTCCCTCGCCCTCCATTTGGCAAATCTGACCATAACTCTATCCTCCTGATTCCTGCTTATAAGCAAAAACTGAAGCAGGAAGCACCAGTGATTCGGCTAATAAAAAAGTGGTCAGATGACGCAGATGCTAAGCTACAGGACTGTTTTGCTAGCACAGACTGGAACATGTTCCGGGATTCTTCAGACAGCATTGAGGAGTACACCACATCAGTCACTGGCTTCATCAATAAGTGCATCGATGATGTCGTCCCCACAGTGACCGTACGTACATACCCCAACCAGAAGCCATGGATTACAGGAAACATCCGCACTGAGCTAAAGGGTAGAGCTGCCGCTTTCAAGGAACGGGACTCTAACCCGGACGCTTATAAGAAATCCCGCTATGACCTCCGACGAACCATCAAACAGGCAAAGAGTCAATACAGGTCTAAGATTGAATCATACTACACTGGCTCTGACGCTCGTCGGATGTGGCAGGGCTTGAAAACTATTACAGACTACAAAGGGAAGCACAGCCGCGAGCTGCCCAGTGACACAAGCCTACCAGACGCAGGCTAAACCACTTCTATGCTCGCTTCGAGGCAAGCAACACTGAAGCATGCACGAGAGCACCAGCTGTTCCGGACGACTATGTGATCACGCTCTCCGTAGCCGATGCGAGTAAGACTTTTAAGCAGGTCAACATTCACAAGGCCGCAGGGCCAGACGGATTACCAGGACGTGTACTCCGAGCATGTGCTGACCAACTGGCAAGTGTCTTCACTGACATTTTCAACATGTCCCTGACTGAGTCTGTAATACCAACATGTTTCAAGCAGACCACCATAGTCCCCGTGCCCAAGAACTCTAAGATAACCTGCCTAAATGACTACCGACCCGTAGCACTGACGTCTGTAGCCATGAAGTGCTTTGAAAGACTGGTCATGGCTCACATCAACAGCATAATCCCAGAAACCCTAGACCCACTCCAATTTGCATACCGCCCCAACAGATCCACAGATGATGCAATCTCTATCGCACTCCACACTGCCCTTTCCCACCTGGACAAGAGGAACACCTACGTGAGAATGCTATTCATTGACTACAGCTCAGCATTCAACACCATAGTGCCCTCTAAGCTCATCACTAAGCTAAGGATCCTGGGACTAAACACCTCCCTCTGCAACTGGATCCTGGACTTCCTGACGGGCCGCCCCCAGGTGGTAAGGGTAGGTAACAACACATCTGCCACACTGATCCTCAACACGGGGGCCCCTCAGGGGTGCGTGCTCAGTCCCCCTCCTGTACTCTCTGTTCACCCATGACTGCATGGCCAGGCACGACTCCAACACCATCATTAAGTTTGCCGACGACACAACAGTGGTAGGCCTGATCACCGACAACGATGAGACAGCCTATAGGGAGGAGGTCAGAGATCTGGCCGTGTGGTGCCAGGACAACAACCTCTCCCTCAACGTGACCAAGACAAAGGAGATGATTGTGGACTACAGGAAAAAAAAGAGGACTGAGCACGCCCCCATTCTCATCGACGGGGCTGTAGTGGAACAGGTTGAGAGCTTCAAGTTCCTTGGTGTCCACATCACCAACGAACTATCATGGTCCAAACACACCAAGACAGTCGTGAAGAGGGCACGACAAAGCCTATTCCCCCTCAGGAGACTAAAAAGATTTGGCATGGGTCCTCAGATCCTCAAAAATTCTACAGCTGCACCATCGAGAGCATCCTGACTGGTTGCATCACCGCCTGGTATGGCAACTGCTTGGCCTCTGACCGCAAGGCACTACAGAGGGTAGTGCGTACGGCCCAGTACATCACTGGGGCAAAGCTCCCTGCCATCCAGGACCTCTATACCAGGCGGTGTCAGAGGAAGGCCCTCAAAATTGTCAAAGACTCCAGCCACCCTAGTCATAGACTGTTCTCTCTGCTACCGCACGGCAAGCGGTACCGGAGTGCCAAGTCTAGGTCCAAAAGACTTCTCAACAGCTTCTACCCCCAAGCCATAAGACTCCTGAACAGCTAATCATGGCTACCCGGACTATTTGCACTGCCCCCCACCCCATCCTTTTTACGCTGCTGCTACTCTGTTAAGTATTTATGCATAGTCACTTTAACTCTACCCACATGTACATATTACCTCAACTACCTCAACTAGCCGGTGCCCCCCGCACATTGACTATGCAACGGTACCCCCCTGTATATATAGCCTCCCTACTGTCACTTTATTTTACTTCTGCTCTTTTTTTCTCAACACTTTTTTGTTGTTGTTTTATTCTTACTTTTTTGTTTAAAATAAATGCACTGTTGGTTAAGGGCTGTAAGTAAGCATTTCACTGTAATGTCTGCACCTGTTGTATTCGGCGCATGTGACCAATAAAATTTGATTTGATTTGATTTGATTTAAACAGCTTGGAAAATTCCAGAAAATGATGTCATGGCTTTAGAAGCTTCTGATAGGCTAATTGACATTATTTGAGTCAATTGGAGGTGTACCTGTGGATGTATTTCAAGGCCTACCTTCAAACTCAGTGCCTCTTTGCTTGACATCATTGGAAAATCAACAGAAAATTAGCCAAGACCTAAGAAATAAATTTGTAGACCTCCACAAGTCTGGTTCATCCTTGGGAGCAATTTCCAAATGCCTGAAGGTACCACGTTCATCTGTACAAACAATAGTATGCAAGTATAAACACCATGGGACCACGCAGCCGTCATACCGCTCAGGAAGGAGACGCGTTGTGTCTCCTAGAGATGAACGTACTTTGGTGCAGAAAGTGCAAATCAATCCCAGAACAGCAGCAAAGGACCTTGTGAAGATGCTGGAGGAAACAGGTACAAAAGTATCTATATCCACAGTAAAACGAGTCCTATATCTATAACCTGAAAAGGCCACTGCTCCAAAACCGCCATAAAAAAGCCAGAATACGGTTTGCAACTGCACATGGGGACAAAGATCTTACTTTTTGGAGAAATGTCCTCTGGTCTGATGAAACAAAAATAGAACTGTTTGGCCATAATGACCATCGTTATGTTTGGAGGAAAAAGGGGAATGCTTGCAAGCCGAAGAACACCATCCCAACCGTGAAGCATGGGGGTGGCAGCATCATGCTGTGGGGGTGCTTTGCTGCAGGAAGGACTGGTGCACTTCACAAAATAGATGGCATCATGAGGAAGGAAAATTATGTGGATATATTGAAGCAACATCTCAAGACATCAGTCAGGAAGTTAAAGCTTGGTCGCAAATGGGTCTTCCAAATGGACAATGACCCCAAGCATACTTCCAAAGTTGTGGCAAAATGGCTTAAGGACAACAAAGCCAAGGTATTGGAGTGGCCGTCACAAAGCCCTGACCTCAATCCTATAGAAAATGTGTGGGCAGAACTGAAAAAGCGTGTGCGAGCAAGGAGGCCTACAAACCTGACTCAGTTACACCAGCTCTGTCAGGAGGAATGGGCCAAAATTCACCCAACTTATTGTGGGAAGCTTGTGGAAGTCTACCCAAAACATTTGACCCAAGTTAAACAATTCAAAGGCAATGCTACCAAATACTAATTGAGTGTATGTAAACTTCTGACCCACTGGGAATGTGACGAAATAAATAAAAGCTGAAATAAATAATTATACTATTATTCTGACATTTCACATACTTAAAATAAAGTGGTGACCCTAACTGACCAAAGACAGGGAATTTGTACTAGGATTAAATGTCAGGAATTGTGAAAAACTGAGTTTAAATTTATTTGGCTAAGGTGTATGTAAACTTCCGACTTCAACTGTATATAGACAGGTGTGTGCCTTTCCAAATCATGTCCAATCAATTGAATTTACCACAGGTGGACTCCAATCAAGTTGTAAAAACATCTTAAGGATGATCAATGGAAACAGGATGCACCTGAGCTCAATTTAGAGTCTCATAGCAAAGGGTCTGAATACTTATGTAAATAAGGTATTTCTGTTTCTTGTTTTTTATAAATTCGCAAAAATTTCAAAAAACATGTTTTCGCTTTGTCATTATGGGATATTGTGTGTAGATTGATGAGGATTTTTTATTTATTTAATCCATTTTAGAATAAGGCTGTAACGTAACAAAATGTGGAAAAGGTCAAGGGTATGAATACTTTCCGAATGCACTGTATGGCAATGGCCTATTTGCATATAGGGATACTACAGCTCTGATAGGTTATGCCGCACAGGTCTGTAGAGTATGGGCTGAGTCGTGCCTGTCAATGCAACAGAATCCTACTCCGGTACGTTCTGCCTACAAGAAAATCGCTTGCATAGTTAGTTTTGCATACTAAGTCTTGCATAGCTCGTTTTTGTTTTGGTATGTTGCCTTGAAAGTGGCTAACATTGGCAATTCAAGTTCAATCTCGTGCTTCTCTGCGCGGGCTGAATCTCATGCTTCTCTGCGCCCGCGCGCAGCTTAGAGGGAATATTGACTGTGTCTGAACCTAGCACTGTCTGCAATAACGTCAATGTGCCTATGTACACGTGACATGTCCTACTTTTTCCAGTTCTCGGAGGCTGGTGGCAAAGCTGCTGGCATCGGGGCGGCTCAGTGGGCACAGCAGGGGGCGCTGGTCCACCCGGGACGGGTTCTGGCCGTTGCCAGGCAGCGAGATGGGCCGGGGGAGACCCCGCAGGAACGTATCTGAAACACAGGGCCGGCACACACTCAGGTCCAGGGTTCATCCTTCACTCTCACTGGTGCCGACGAGAACTTTCTGTAAATCGGTATTAGAAACACATGGTATTTCTAGAAATTGTTGCCAAATTAGCCATAAATTCACCCTGCTTAAAAGAAGCATGAGCAAGTGTGTACCTCAGGGTAAGTGCGTCATTGTCCTGACTATGTGACCTACCTAGAAACAATGTGGAGCCTCCGTTATAGGTTAAAATATTGTGTGTAATGACATGTCTGTGATAATATAATGAATACATCTGTATCATGCATGTGCTGGTGTAGCCTATGAATTCATGTCCATCTCAGGTACAGATGGCCATCAAATGGATATCATCACTTAATCTGTCTCGGTCTCTGACAATCTCACCAGTCTGTCCGAATATAATCACCAAATCATTCAACCATACACATTTTAACATCATGCAAATTGACCAGGCTTAACTGGGCACAATCATACATTCCATGTGCTATCTACGATTAAACTATAATTTTGCCATTTTCCAGAGATGGCCATCAATGCTATCCTTTTCCTCAAACGATAATGAGTATCATTATCTGCCTCTTTCTAAATCTGATTCTTCATTAGGAACACCTATGTTACTTCTCCTTCCCTGCTGCCTCTGATCACACCACTTTGCCAAGGCCTTTCTTTGAACCTACCCTATTAAAGCAAGAGAAATGGTCCGGTAAACCTGCTGGGGCTTATTCAGGAGGTTGCAATGTTCCACAATGTTGAGACATCAACGTAGAAGGACATATGATTCTGCGTCAGAATACGGAATTGTGAAGAATACGGAAATGCGTCAGCTCTACATACACACACTCATTTCTGATTATATCCTGTACCTCAGTAGATAATACAAATACCAATGCTAGTAGTCTGTATGTGCATATGCAGATGGGCACAGCAGGAAGAAGAAACCCTGTTAGGGAAAGCAATAATAGCCCAAACATTAACCCTACTGTAGCGGAATATCGGTTTACCAAACTCATTAAAGTGTCCAGAAACAATACTGGCTTTGCACCAACGTAATTACCACATACTTTATAACAATGTAAAAACAGAAGAGGGGACATTCAAATGTCAACCTCTGTGTCATAGTACATTGCATTACCTATGATAGATTGTTCCCATTAGCAAGTTGTATTGGCTCTCTTCTCCTACTGTATTTGTTGGGTCTCAAACAATAGAAGTTCAAATGAACTGCTGGTGAATCAATGCAACTTATATTTAACCCCTTCACTACATGAGAAAACTGGCCATTTTCTTCTATTGAGTTGATTTACAGCCTACCAACTGAAATTAGTTAGATACAGTGGGGGAAAAAAGTATTTAGTCAGCCACCAATTGTGCAAGTACTCCCACTTAAAAAGATGAGAGAGGCCTGTAATTTTCATCATAGGTACACGTCAACTATGACAGACAAATTGAGATTTTTTTTCTCCAGAAAATCACATTGTAGGATTTTTTATGATTTTTTTGCAAATTATGGTGGAAAATAAGTATTTGGTCACCTACAAACAAGCAAGATTTCTGGCTCTCACAGACCTGTAACTTCTTCTTTAAGAAGCTCCTCTGTCCTCCACTCGTTACCTGTATTAATGGCACCTGTTTGAACATGTTATCAGTATAAAAGACACCTGTCCATAACCTCAAACAGTCACACTCCAAACTCCACTATGGCCAAGACCAAAGAGCTGTCAAAGGACACCAGAAACAAAATTGTAGACCTGCACCAGGCTGGGAAGACTGAATCTGCAATAGGTAAGCAGCTTGGTTTGAAGAAATCAACTGTGGGAGCAATTATTAGGAAATGGAAGACATACAAGACCACTGATAATCTCCCTCAATCTGGGGCTCCACGCAAGATCTCACCCCGTGGGGTCAAAATGATCACAAGAACGGTGAGCAAAAATCCCAGAACCATACGGGGGGACCTAGTGAATGACCTGCAGAGAGCTGGGACCAAAGTAACAAAGCCTACCATCAGTAACACACTACGCCGCCAGGGACTCAAATCCTGCAGTGCTAGACGTGTCCCCCTGCTTAAGCCAGTACATGTCCAGGCCCGTCTGAAGTTTGCTAGAGTGCATTTGGATGATCCAGAAGAGGATTGGGAGAATGTCATATGGTCAGATGAAACCAAAATAGAACTTTTTGGTAAAAACTCAACTCGTCGTGTTTGGAGGACAAAGAATGCTGAGTTGCATCCAAAGAACACCATACCTACTGTGAAGCATGGGGGTGGAAACATCATGCTTTGGGGCTGTTTTTCTGCAAAGGGACCAGGACGACTGATCCGTGTAAAGGAAAGAATGAATGGGGCCATGTATCGTGAGATTTTGAGTGAAAACCTCCTTCCATCAGCAAGGGCATTGAAGATGAAACGTGGCTGGGTCTTTCAGCATGACAATGATCCCAAACACACCGCCCGGTCAACGAAGGAGTGGCTTCGTAAGAAGCATTTCAAGGTCCTGGAGTGGCCTAGCCAGTCTCCAGATCTCAACCCCATAGAAAATCTTTGGAGGGAGTTGAAAGTCCGTGTTGCCCAGCGACAGCCCCAAAACATCACTGCTCTAGAGGAGATCTGCATGGAGGATTGGGCCAAAATACCAGCAACAGTGTGTGAAAACCTTGTGAAGACTTACAGAAAATGTTTGACCTGTGTCATTGCCAACAAAGGGTATATAACAAAGTATTGAGAAACTTTTGTTATTGACCAAATACTTATTTTCCACCATAATTTGCAAATAAATTCATTAAAGATCCTACAATGTGATTTTCTGGATTTTTTTTTCTCATTTTGTCTGTCATAGTTGACGTGTACCTATGATGAAAATTACAGGCCTCTCTCATCTTTTTAAGTGGGAGAACTTGCACAATTGGTGGCTGACTAAATACTTTTTTCCCCCACTGTATGTCACAGTAAAATGAACTGTGTACCCTTCTAAAACATTTTCTAGGATTTTTCAATTCTCCAGCCTATGTCTTTATGAGTCTCTCTCTGTGCCCCACTGGTAAGCCCCCTTGACCTCGCTTGCCCAGGCTGTGCTCTTACCATTGAGGCTGAGGCTATGCTGGATGAAGGCATGGGAGGGAAGAGGCGGCCGTAGGGGCAGCGACTGCATGGAGGCCCCCACGCCACTCTCTAGGAAAGGACCAGGCTGCGGCCCACCAAAGTCATCTGGAACAGAGCACAGCGGGAGGCACAGGCGTTAAGAGGCCAGCCACCAACCTGAACGAAGATCAAAAGGCAATGTGGGCTTCTTCTATTGACGTGGCTTCCTTTGAAGTTAATCATACTGATGGCTGAATGTCACACTACAAGATAAGGGACTGTTGGTGGTAATATTATATAGGTGACATTTTGCCTCAGAAGAACCACAAGAATGGATCCTAAATGTTTGTCTCACATCCAAACTAGGTGCTGTTGGCGTCAGAAGTGGGACCCCGACACACAGTGATGTTACAATCAAGCCTCAGAGCGACAATGACACCAGGCAGAGCATATGAAGAAAGCAGTGACAGATCCCCAAGCTGGATAGACATTGGCATAGCAAGGCATTGAGCAAATACCCATCTCTACCCCAATCCCTTAGTCTCATATGTCCTCCACAATGTTGCTGTCATCCCACAGTAACGGACAAAACCTCTATCACACCCTGGATGTTAAGCCCCTAATGATTGTCGTGTGTTGCGGAAGTGTGGCCGGATGTCCAGGCAGAGGAACCAGAATGGCTTTAGTAGCTAGAAGCATAGGTATGAAGTAAGCTAATAGGAAAATGTGGGATCTTTAGTCATACAAAAACAACCTGTACCCCAGCAACGCAAGTGCTCTCCAGACCGTGGTCTGATCCTGACTGCATCGTGACTTGTGTGTATCTTCAGTCTGATGACGGTCTCTGCCTTGGCATCGACCACATTACTAATGCTAATTAGTGCTAACCTACTAGAACATGGCCTTAAGAAAGAAACCCACACCTCGTCTGAGGCCAATACAGCCAACAGAAAGAGGAACAGAGAGATGACTCAGTTGCAATACAGACAGGAACGCTAGGAGCAACACACACACACACAGAGAGAGCGAGAGAGAGAGAACTGAGTGCTTCTTAAACCAAAACAAATTCAGTTCTGCAATTCTGACCCTGTACCGTAAGTCACAAGGCCGAATGCATTTGAAGTCACAGAAAACCAATGAGTCATTGTTGTACTGTAAACCCAAGTGGCACCGAACCATAAATGTGTTAGTGTCTGTCCAATCACGTATATATTCCTATTGAGTTTCTGAAATTGGTTTACACAGTGAACCGTTACACACATGCCAACTATAAAACACTGAGGCAGCAACTACTGCTATTGAGATTGAGAAACTAACCATGCTTAACTCCTGACCACCTTTTCTAACCCTCCAAGATATATATCTTTTTTAACATCTGGCCCTTATACAAATCCTCAATATATTTCTGTATTTGCACCAATGTTTGTGTAAAATGAGAAAGCACAGAAAGGTGAAAAGGGACATCCCAGCAGCAGAGTAGCATATAGAGAAGAAGAGGGTGACGTGACAAAAGAAATGTAAGCAAGAAAGAGAGGAAAGTACCCAGCAGACTGAGGCTTCGTCTGGGCGGAGGTGGAGGTGTCGGGGGGTGCAGAGAGTTCACCCCTCTACGAGAAATATCCACATCTACCAGGGACACAGTCTCACCTGGAGGGAGAGATCCAGGGACAGAACATTTGAAACAGAGAGAGTGAAAAAAAGAGCAAGAGATCCTATACACTACCGTTCAAAAGTTTGGGGTCACTTAGAAATGTCCTTGTTTTTGAAAGAAAAGCTATTTTGTTGTCCATTAAAATAACATCAAATTGATCAGAAATACAGTGTAGACATTGTTAATGTTGTAAATGGCTATTGAAGTTGGAAATGGCTGATTTTTTATGGAATATCTACATAAGCGTACAGAGGCCCATTATCAGCAACCATCAGTCCTGTGTTCCAATGGCACGTTGTGTTTGCTAATCCAAGTTTATCATTTTAAAAGGCTAATTGATCATTAGAAAACCCTTTTGCAATTATGTTAGCACAGCTGAAAACTGTTGTGCTGATTAAAGAAGCAATAAAACTGGCCTTCTTGAGACTAGTTGAGTATCTGGAGCATCAGCAATTGTGGGTTCGATTACAGGCTCAAAATGGCCAGAAACAAATCACTTTCTTCTGAAACTCGTCAGTCTATTCTTGTTCTGAGAAATTAAGGCTATTCCATGCGAGATATTGCCAAGAAACTGAAGATCTCGTACAACACTGTGTAATACTCCCTTCACAGAACAGCGCAAACTGGCTCTAACCAGAATAGAAAGAGGAGTGGGAGGCCCTGGTGCACAACTGGCAAGAGGACAAATACATTAGTGTCTAGTTTGAGAAACAGACGCCTCACAGGTCCTCAACTGGCAGTTTCATTAAATAGTACCCGCAAAACACCAGTCTCAATGTCAACAGTGATGAGGCGACTCCAGGATGGTGACTTTCTAGGCAGAGTTGCAAAGAAAAAGCCATATCTCAGACTGGCCAATAAAAATAAAAGATTAAGATGGGCAGTCTGTGATATGGCTTTCTTTGCAACTCTGATCAATTCGCCTTTTAAAATGATAAACTTGGATTAGCAAACACAACGTGCCATTGGAACACAGGACTGATAGTTGCTGATAATGGGCCTCTGTGCGCCCATGTAGATATTCCTTTTTTTTTTTTTATCAGCCGTTTCCAGCTACAATAGCCATTTACAACATTAACAATGTCTACACTGTATTTTTGATCAATTTGATGTTATTTTAATGGACAAAAAAATGGCTTTTCTTTCGAAAACAAGGACATTTCTAAGTGACCCCAAACTTTTGAACGGTAGTGTAAGTGTACATGCACATGAGTCGCACATTCTCCATAGTACAAGCACCCATTACCAACCCATATAGATCGACATAAACCTAACGCCACATTCAGAAATAGAAGTGCACAAACACTCAAGTACACACAATTACCGGTGAAGGCAGGACTGAAGGCCACCGGGGAGAAGGCACTTTGGGGCCTGGAGAGCTGGAGTTTGCTGTGGAGAGAGAGAGGGTAAAACATAAGATAAGCCCTTATATAGCCCTAAGCACAAGTTATCAGCTACACTTCAATCCCACACCATTCATTTTGAACCACCTCTCTCAGCCTCATGTCTTTTCAACCCTTCTACTGTATGAGCTACTGTAGCTGGTACAGGAGAAACCAGTGGCCTATTTCTCAAGGGTACACTGCCTCAACACCAAGGACTGAGATCCATCTCTGCCACCCACCCCTCTGGGATGTAGTGGGTCAGATGCTGCCCTCTGGCTAGTTGACCTGACCAGCCATGATCTACCAGACTGCCCTCAAAATCGGCTTGTTTCTTTTTTAAGCAGGGTCACTTACACTGACCCTGTGAAGTCAGCAGCCACCGAAGCAAAATTATAATTGAGAGAACTAGGGAGAACAGCGTTTGAGTGTTGTTGTCTATTCAAACAGACTTGATTGGTTAAAAATGAAGTCAGTTGAGCCTTCTTGATGGTTTTGCATTTCAGCCATCTTTGTCATTATTTGAGCATCAGCATTGGACTTATTTGATTAAAAAAATAAATAGCCTATTTTCTGAAGCAAGAAGACATGCTTAAGAATTATGCTATTAAACTGATATGAAGAAGCACTATGAGCTCCTCTGATGACATGATCCTTTGTTGATTATAGCATTTCTGTGCCGTAACTTCTTGTTTGGATAGCCCTCCTTAGCTTAACTCTTCCCCCTAAAACAAAGCACCACCGCCACAGTCTTTCACATTTGGGGATTTTTTGGGAAGCTTCTGGAAGGCCTAGCTGGGTGATAGCTGTGCCTTGCTGGCTGCCAGATTCCTTTGCTCTGTGCAGCGGGGGCCTGCTTGTGTGTGTGTGAGAGAGAGAGACAGTGCTAGTGGGGAATACCCAGCATGCCACTTGAGCTAAGCCTGACGCACAGCGGGGTAAACAGCAGCTGATACCCACCCCCCGCCACCTACAAACTCCTTCCCACAATCACACCTCCCTCCCCACACCCTTTCCCTCGCTTAAAAGAGGAGCCATGTTCGCCGAAAGCAGGGAGAGAGGAAACTGCCTGGAGTAGAACACTGGTTTCCCATCATGTTCAGTGTTCAGCAACGGCACATCTCAGGTTTGAGCATACTGAATCAAAGGAAACATGAGAACACAGTTGAGACTATAGCAACTAGGGAGAACAGTGCTCAGACAGACAGACATGATGATAACTGGCTGGGTTAGATCATGAACCTGGCCTAGATTTGACTACAGCAAGCCAGCCAGCCAGCCAGCGTTTGAATGGTCAAATAAGATGCCAGTTGTCCCGACATTAAAAAACTAAAATATATAAAAACAAAACATGACAGAAATTAGATATGCACGAGATTTACATTTACATTTTAGTCATTTAGCAGACGCTCTTATCCAGAGCGACTTACAGTTAGTGAGTGCATACATTTTTCATACTGCCCCCCCGTGGGAAACGAACGCACAAGCTCTACCAACTGAGCTACAGGGGACCTAGTTTACATACACTTAGGTTGGAGTCATTAAAACTCATTTTTCAACAACTCCACAAATGTCTTGTTAACAAATCGTTTTGGCAAGTCGGTTAGGACATCTACTTTGTGCATGACACAAGTAATTTTTCCAATAAATTGTTTATAGACAGATTATTTCAATGTATCACAATTCCAGTGGGTCAGAAGTTTACATACACTAAGTTGACTGTGCTTTTAAACAGCTTGGAAAATTCCAGAAAAGGATGTCATGGCTTTAGAAGCTTCTGATAGGCTAATTGACATCATTTGTCAATTGGAGGTGTACCTGTGGATGTATTTCAAGGCCTACCTTCAAACTCAGTGCGAATATCAAAATAAATCAGCCAAGACCTCAGAAAAAGAATTGTAGACATCCACAAGTCTGGTTCATCCTTGGGAGCAATTTCCAAACGCCTGAAGGTACCACGTTCATCTGTACAAACAATAGTACGCAAGTATAAACACCATGGGACCACGCAGCCGTCATACTGCTCAGGAAGGAGACACGTTCTGTCTCCTAGAGATGAATGTACTTTGGTGCGAAAAGTGCAAATCAATCCCAGAACAACAGCAAAGGACGTTGTGAAGATGCTGGAGGAAACAGGTACAAAATAATCTACAGTGAGGGAAAAAAGTATTTGATCCCCTGCTGATTTTGTACGTTTGCCCACTGACAAAGAAATGATCAGTCTATAATTCTAATGGTAGGTTTATTTGAACAGTGAGAGACAGAAAAACAACAAAAAAATCAAGAAAAACACGTCTAAAATGTTATAAGTTGATTTGCATTTTAATGAGGGAAATAAGTATTTGACCCCTCTGCAAAACATTACTTATTACTTGGTGGCAAAACAAAACCCTTGTTGGCAATCACAGAGGTCAGACGTTTCTTGAAGTTGGCCACCAGGTTTGCACACATCTCAGGAGGGATTTTGTCCCACTCCTCTTTGCAGATCTTCTCCAAGTCATTAAGGTTTTGAGGCTGACGTTTGGCAACTCGAACATTCAGCTCCCTCCACAGATTTTCTATGGGATTAAGGTCTGGAGACTGGCTAGACTACTCCAGGACCTTAATGTGCTTCTTCTTGAGCCACTCATTTGTTGCCTTGGCCGTGTGTTTTCGGTCATTGTCATGCTGGAATATCCATCCACGACCCATTTTCAATGCCCTGGCTGAGGGAAGTAGGTTCTCACCCAAGATTTGACGGTACATGGCCCCGTCCATCGTCCCTTTCATGCGGTGAAGTGGTCCTGTCCCTTTAGCAGAAAAACACCCCCAACGCATAATGTTTCCACCTCCATGTTTGACGGTGGGGATGGTGTTCTTGGGGTCATAGGCAGCATTCCTCCTCCTCCAAACACGGCGAGTTGAGTTGATGCCAAAGAGCTCCATTTTGGTCTCATCTGACCACAACACTTCCACCCAGTTCTCCTCTGAATCATTCAGATGTTCATTGGCAAACTTCAGACGGGCCTGTGTATGTGCTTTCTTGAGCAGGGGGACCTTGCGGGCGCTGCAGGATTTCAGTCCTTCACGGCGTAGTGTGTTACCAATTGTTTTCTTGTTGACTATGGTTCCAGATGCCTTGAGATCATTGACAAGATCCTCCAGTGTAGTTCTGGGCTGATTCCTCACCGTTCTCATGATCATTGCAACTCCACAAGGTGAGATCTTGCATGGAGCCCCAGGCCGAGGGAGATTGACAGTTCTTTTGTGTTTCTTCCATTTGCGAATAATCGCACCAACTGTTGTCACCTTCTCACCAAGCTGCTTGGCGATGGTCTTGTAGCCCATTCCAGCCTTGTGTAGGTCTACAATCTTGTCCCTGACATCCTTGGAGAGCTCTTTGGTCATGGTGGAGAGTTTGGAATCTGATTGATTGATTGCTTCTGTGGACAGGTGTCTTTTATACAGGTAACAAGCTGAGATTAGGAGCACTCCCTTTAAGAGTGTGCTCCTAATCTCAGCTCGTTAGCTGTATAAAAAGACACCTGGGAGCCAGAAATCTTTCTGATTGAGAGGGGGTCAAATACTTATTTCCCTTGCAAATGCAAATCAATGTATAACATTTTTGACATGCGTTTTTCTGGATTTTGTTGTTGTTATTCTGTCTCTCACTGTTCAAATAAACCTACCATTAAAATTATAGACTGATCATTTCTTTGTCAGTGGGCAAACGTACAAAATCAGCAGGGGATCAAATAATTTTTTCCCTCACTGTATATCCACAGTAAAACGAGTCCTATATCGACATAACCTGAAAGGCCGCTCAGCAAGGAAGAAGCCACAGCACCAAAACTGCCATAAAAAAGCCAGACTACGGTTTGCAACTGCACATGGGGACAAAGATCGTACTTTTTGGAGAAATGTCCTCTGGTCTGATGAAACAAAAATATAACGGTTTGGCCATAATGACCATCGTTATGTTTGGAGGAAAAAGGGGGGACTTGCAAGCCGAAGAACACCATCTCAACCGTGAAGCACAAGGGTGGCAGCATCATGCTGTGGGGGTGCTTTGCTGCAGGAAGGACTGGTGCACTTCACAAAATAGATGGCATCATGAGGAAGGAAAATTATGTGGATATATTGAAGCAACATCTCAAGACATCAGTCAGGAAGTTAAAGCTTGGTCGCAAATGGGTCTTCCAAATGGACAATGACCCCAACCATACTTCCAAAATTGTGGCAAAATGGCTTAAGGACAACAAAGTCAAGGTATTGGAGTGGCCATCACAAAGCCCTGACCTCAATCCTATAGAACATTTGTGGGCAGAACTGAAAAAGTGTGTGCGAGCAAGGAGGCCTACAAACCTGACTCAGTTACACCAGCTCTGTCAGGAGGAATGGGCCAAAATTCACCCAACTTATTGTGGGAGCTTGTGGAAGGCTACCCGACACGTTTGACCCAAGTTAAACAATTTAAAGGCAATGCTACCAAATACTAATTGAGTGTATGTAAACTTCTGACCCACTGGGAATGTGATTAAAGAAATAAAAGCTGAAATAAATCACTCTACTATTATTCTGACATTTTCACATTCTTAAAATAAAGTGATGATCCTAACTGACCTAAAACAGGGCATTTTTACTAGGATTAAATGTCAGGAATTGTGAAAAACTGAGTTTAAATCCATTTGGCTAAGGTGTATGTAAACTTCCGACTTCAACTGTAGATAGACATGGCATCATTGTATCTGTCCCATTGTGGTGTCTGTGAGAGCACGGGCAGCGCCATTTAGGCATTTTGAAATAGTCCATTTTCTTCTTCTACTACTTCTATAAGGGGCCAGGGTTCTGGTCTAGAAGCAAGGTTTCGACTGCTCCTACAGTTTTGCTTCGGTACGGCAGTTTAACTGACGCCAGGCCCAGAAAGACAATAGAGAAGTCATATCTGAAAATTCCTAATAAGAAACTTTGGTCATCACCTTTGTGCACAAAACATCCATTGAATTATTAAAATAATAATCGCTGAGGCTGATTATGTTTTTTTTTCGATCACACACACAGCCGAACATATTAACATTTTATATTCATCCAATGTCTGCCATGTTTTTGGATGACGTCGTTGCTGCTCTCTGTGTGCACTGAGTGCTAGTGCGCATGTGAACCGGATATAGACAGTCCATAAATCGGCGTATGCGAACAACGGTCAAACATATTGGACACAGTCTCCAGTTCTTATTATACCTCAGTGGTTGGCAAACATACTGATAAGGTGCACACTTTGAACAGGTATAAAGCCAAGGTTGGCAATTTACTGCCACCTGCATTTATGGAATGTTTCCTCATGAGTATAATTCATTATCTGATCCCTCCTGATGACCTGGATGGAATTATGTGATCCTTTCTTAACCCATAGGAAGTCCCACCCAGTTGATTACTTCAAAATGCTGAAAGTCCTCAATGGCGCTGCCCATGTTAAAATGAGCTTTCGGGCACTAGAGTCCTCTATCTATCTCTATGGCATCACATCCATGATGCATTGTGGGTAAATTGTGACGACTAACCTATAAATAATAAGTAGGCCTTGCTAGTTTTATTTATGATGCAAGGTTATTTGTAGATCCGTTTTTCAGCTGTTGCATGGCACTGTCGAACAAGCCCAGTTTCTATCCCAAGGAATTTAGCTACACCTGCAATAACATCTGCTAAACACGTATGTGACAAATAACATTTGATTTGATTTGATATGGCACCCCATTCCCTATAGCGCACTACTTTTGACAAGGGCCCATACCATCTTAAGAGCACAGGGATGGGGGGAGGGTCAGAATGCACCCTGCCATAAAGAGAAACATTGAGCATGAATCATGTCTAAACAAAACTAAGGGCTTTTGAACCCTGAGGAAATCAAACAGGTCTCACAATAAAAAATAATAGCTAGCTATGCACTGTCACCCTGAGGTTGTCTAGCTTATAATACAGTATGATACTGTGTGAATATTGTAGGCTACACATGCAACAAGCCACATATGATATAAATCAAAGTGCACATATCAAAATTGGTCAAAGCCACATATGCCACAAACTGAACAAAAAAACATCCTAGCTAGCTAGCTAACAAAGCTGTTGTTGATTGACCCGAGTTCATGAGCACACATAACGTTAGCTAGCTAGTTAAAACTTCAAGAGATGTGTGACTACTATTAGCAGAGATGTTAGAAGAGGAAAGTGCTAGTGTATGCATTTCAGAAGAACTAGGTTTGGTGATACTAGTATTTTGGGCTTTTAGCCTTTTTAATGTAGCCTAGCCCTTATACACCTTGAAAATTCCAGACATTAACATTTCTCAAAGGACATGTTGAATGAATGCACATACTCTACTGGCAGTTGGTCTAACATCCGTGGGCTGAACTCATTAAAACTAGCTCCAACTGTTTCCCCTGACTTTTGACAACATAAAGCAAAACAATGCTCTGAGGGCATCTACAAAATGAAAAAGGCTATACTACGCTCATGTCCTTGCTATGGCCAGCTGCTTGCTTTGCTTTCAAAAGGTACAGCAACATACTGTATTCATGACAGATTTGTTAGGCCAAATTTACACGGCGAATGAAGTGAACCACATGTCTAAGGTGGCAATTGGCAACCAAATGGGCATAGTTATACTGCGGTGGATTCCTGCCAAAGCTGTAGCCTATAAACCAACATGGGCCACTCTCTGGGATTAGATATATTAGGCAAAATCTTACCAAGATCCCTCGGACACAAACAAAAGCCTCCAACAGCATGAGGATGAAAACAAGGCATTAGTATGGCATGAGTGACGGTGTGGCAAGCCCAGAAGATGCCCCCAGAGGCTTCTGTTGATGACCAAATGGAGTGGATAGCCTAGGCTACATACACTAAGAAGTGGTGAGGTAGCCTTTGCCTGCTGCTTCTGTCTGTTTGTGCTTTTAATCAACTTGTCTCTATGTTTGTTCATTGTCATGATGCCAGACTGTATGGCCTTGGCTTGACAACGGTAGGAAATGTTGCTTCAGCACACACAGTATAGAACCAGGATGGTGCCGAGGTAGGCCAAATAATACAAGGAGGTGAAATGCAACATGCGCTGTATTTTGTATATATATCTCAGTAACTATGGAGCATGATGTCAAGGCTACATCATAGCAGGTGTCTACAGGTAACTGCCCTAAACTACATTTATCTGTGAACAAACACACAACTATGGCAACATTGGTTGACATTTCGAATCTTCATTGAATTGGGAGCTTAGGACATGATGAAACCATCATGCCTAATGTAGATACTAGGCCTACAGTGGATTAAGTTAGTAATCAAAGTCAAATGATTTGGAGTCATCACCCTCTCAAATGTTACTGTACTCAGTGGTGGGAAAAGTACCAAATTGCCATACTTGAGTAAAAGTAAAGATATTTAATAGAAAATGACTCATGTAAAAGTGAAAGTCACCCAGTAAAATACTATTTGAGTAAAAGTCTAAAAGTATTTGATTTTAAATATACTTAAGTATCAAAAGTAAAAGTATAAATCATTCCAAAATACTTATATTAGGCAAACCAGATGGCACATTTTTTTTTTTTTTTAAGGATAGTGAGAGGCACACTCCAACATAATTGACAAATGAAGCATTTGTGTTTAGTGAGTCCACCAGATCAGAGGCAGTAGGGATCACCTGGGATGTTCTCTTGATAAGTGCGTGAATAGGATCATTTTCCTGTCCTGTTAAGCATTCAAAATGTAACGAGTACTTTTGGGTGTCAGGGAAAATGTATGGAGTAAAAAGTACATTATTTTCTTTAGGAATGTAGTGGAATAAAAGTAAAAGTTGTCAAAAATATAAATAGTAAAGTACAGATACCCCCAAAAACTACTTAAGTAGTACTTTAAAGTATTTTTACTTAAGTACTTTACACCACTGACTGTACTGTAGCATATGGTCTACTCAATAGGCCCAAGTTCCAGCATGGTTCTTTAAGAACATGATAAGTTAATCACCTTTCTTGTCCTGTTTTAAAAGTTTATTATAAAACAGCTGAATAAGAGGAGTAACTTGTGATTTTGTTGACGAGGTGAGCTAAGAGCTCCCATATCTAAATGTTTGTCTCTCACAGGGAAAATTCCACTAACCCCTAGTCTACCTTCAGTGCCTTTAGCACTATAATCATCATTCATTTGGTTACCAATAGCTTAACTTCTATAATAATAACTCTACTACGCCCACATTGTTTTAGTGCCTCTAGCGCTACAATAATCCCTTGTTAGCTTACCTTCTAATAACAGTATAATGATAACTGTACTAGGCCAACACTAGCTGAGACAGCAGAGCTGTCCCGTACCCTCAGCCTTACCACCCTGTCCTCTCCCAGTCTCCTCAGCTAGACCAACACTATTTGAGACCCAGTCAGAGCTGTCCCCTTCCCTCTCCTTAACCTCACCTCCCTGTGTCCTGGTCTGTATTGGTGGATCCGGAGCCCCACACATCCATCAGGCTGCCCCCAGAGGAGGTGGAGGAGGCCAGCGAGGGCCTCTTGTCCAGTAGATGACTGGAGCCGCTGCTGCTCTTGGTCCGGAATAGTTTGCTCAGACGGATCTTCAGAGAGCCTTTCCTGGACTTCCCTCTGGTCGTCTTCTCGCCCCCTGCCGCTCCCTCTACTACTAAGGGTGAGGCAGCTCGCAACATCACCCCTAACTTCGGCGTGGTGGCCCTGCTTTGGGGCTGGGACTGGGAGGTTTGGCTGGGGGGGTCCTTTGAAGGTAAGGTGCCAGAAAGGGTGGCGGAGGCTTCCACTGCCTGCTGTCTCGTGATGTTAGAGGAGGCCAGAGACAGGGAAGATGATGTTAAGGCTGCAGCAGAGCCCAGGGTATCCAAAGGGGAGGGACACACCTGGGGGTCACAATTACAGGCCTCCCCGGCCAGCCTGTGTACCTGCCTCATTAGCCCTGTGAGGGAACCGCTGGAGAAAGCCCCCTGCCCGTCCTGCCCCGTTTCCATCTCGCCCTCCTGCCTGGGGGCACCACCTTTAAACTCCTCCCCGCCCATCCCCAGCTCCCCCACTTCCTCTGAGCCCAGGCCCTCCAGCACCAGGAGGGCGTCACTTGTCTCACTAGGGTCCTCTCCGGGGCCCATGCCCACCGTTGCCGAAGCCAGGATGCTTTGACAGGAACAGCGAGGCATCTCTCCTCCCTCCTTCAGCAGCATCTCCGAGGCCTGGCCCAGCTCCCCCAGCCTCCGGGCCAGGTTGAGCACAGTGTCATCCAGGTGGTGGTGGTAGTTTGTGTCCCCCGTTGAACAGGTCTTCCTGGGGTCCAGGATGCCAAAGCGGAGGGACTTGTCCAGGAGCGGAGGCCAGTCCATGGCGTCAGTGACCAGGCGGTGCTGGTGGCAGAGGCCATCTCCCTCTCCAGCCAGGTCACCGGCATCTGCGACCACCTTGGACAGCTTCATGATGGGGTGCCACTGAAGCCTCTGGTGTTGCACATCCATGTTGTTGTCACTGGTCATCATGACACAGGCAGAACTGGCTTCCTGTTTCTCAGCCTCACTTACCTGGAAGCCAGGAGGTTGCTCGAGACCGCATTCCAAAATACCGTCGCTTGTCCTAAGGAGGTTCTGAAACACCATGAGCTGAGCCCGCGAACCTCTGCCCGCGCCATGAGGAAAATCGAAGCGCTGAGCCACGGCAAATCCGGGTGGTTGAGGCGCGTCAGACGCTGAGGGTCGAGTCAGCATAAAGCCGCTGTCAAAGTCTCCCGTCCTGCTCTCGACCTGTGAACTATAGTGCGGGGAGGGATTGCTCGGAATCGCCGGGCCTGCTGTGGGGTTGTTAGGATCAAATTCAAACCCATTGTTGATATTGTTGCCATGATTACCCAAGACAGCTTTCCCGAATCCGGAAACCACTCCACCGCCCGACGTCAAATTCTCCTCGTCCAATCGGTCATATTCAGCCGCAGAAACCAAGCGCATCAAGACAAAATCAGGAGACATATCTTGCGCGTTATTCATTATTACTCCTCAATTCGGAACAAGAGGCGCCGCGTACCGTCTATGTTCTTACATAACATTAAGAAAAATAAATAGCACGGTTGCTGACTGCAAACACATCATTCTACATACACGACAGTCATTTAAAGTTCCATATTCCTCGTGGGAAAAAATCTGATAAATGTATGCGAATAAACAAAAACACATCTAAAACGTTCCGTCAGTATTGCTGACGCCGATTCCCTCTTCGTAGACAACATGGATGTAATGGGTGGCTCGCGCACTAGGGCTCGAGGGGCGGCTGCGCAGAGGCAACATCAATAATCTGCTTCTTCTGGTAATAAAGGAGGCCCATACCCATATAAAAACTCCTCGCTTGGAGAGCGAAAAAAAACGATAAGCCGCCACCTGCTGGAAAATACAGATTTTGGGCCCATTTATGCATCGAAGTTAGGGATAACTGGGCCCAAAATATGTCTTCTCCAGCAGGTGGCGTGTTTGTTTTTTTGCTCACCAAGCGAGGGGTTTTTGTATGGAGGTTAATGAGTGTCGAATTTGGTCAACCAAAAATGTAATGGCTGATTTGCTACGTGAGGCTTATTTGTTCGAATAGAAGTTTCCTAATGCTTAGGTTGTTACGAGCGTGCGGATATAAGTAGGACACGTGACATCCCGGCAACTTTGAGAAAAAAACACTTTATATCAGAGTTGTGCCTGTTGTTGACGCGCGTATCTGCCCTCTCATTGGCTAGAATGGTCCCACCTGATCTTGCGTCCTCTGCCTTTTCATTGTTAGAACGGCCACTTGAGTATCTGGTCAATATAATAGATCATCTGTCTCTGCCCGTTGCTCTGCCCATGCCCTGAACGCTTCCTGAAGTAGAAAGGACCCCAAAAGCCCCTAGATTCTGCTTCTCTCACACATAAACCCCACCCTCCTCCTTGACTGCTCTCTCTCCTTCTTAGGAAAAAAAAACACTATTTCAAGATGGAATGTTAACGTGGTTATTTTCATATAATTTGTACTGAGCCTGTTCTTTGTGACCGTGGCCCTCGAGCCTTTTAGGTGACCGTGTACAACATCATCAGTTGCTGCTCTGCTCATCCCAGATTCAAGTGTTGCCAACTCCTCAGTAAGGAAAGTAGCTATTGGCTGTCCTAAAAGTCGCTAGAAGTCGCTAAATGGCGTCATCACCTAATTTGCATAATTGGCCATGTGCATGTAATTGCGATGGATGCTGTAGGAGAGAGGAATAATGTCGTGGGAGAGACAAAAAGTGAGTAAAAAACACCCTACATTTACATCCCGCCCTGAATGTAAACCAGGGCGGGATCAGCCAGCGGCGGCTTCATTTGCAGTCTGGACGCGGAGGGGTGAACATCTCCTGCTGACTGCAGCTGGGAGGGGCTGCTGCTCGAGGACTGGGACGCCTGTGAGTGCTTTGGGACGGGGGTAACAAAGCACCCGCTGCTCGTTGAGAAGAGTAAGAACGATACGTGCTTTCACGTCAGTCTCCAATAACACCAGAAAAAGTCGCTAGATTTCTCGCTAGTCGCTTTTTTGAAAATGTGTCGCTAGAGGGGTCTGAAAACTCGCTAAATTGGCAACACTGGATGACCTCTTCGTGGTCAAGTATAAATTAACGACCCAGTTTTATATTTCACTATAATGTGCTATTTAGATGCATTGTATCTCTTAGCAAATGTAGCCTTCACAATGAGTCGAGTTTTTCATTTCACCCGTTTATAAGGAGTCCAATTTCAGGCTAAATCAGTATTGCAAGTTTATTAAACAGCACTGTGTCGTTTCGTTTAAATTGAGTTGTGGTGAAATAAAACCAACACTTGCAGTTCAGTCAGCTAGGCACTAGAGGGAGGTGACCCGATATCTGATAATATATTGTATATGGAAGTTGACAGTGTACTTCCATGTTTCTTTCCCGTTATCCTTAGGATTGGAAATCAGGTAATATCATACAGCTGTGGTTTGGGTTAACTTCTAACATAAAACGTAGCAGCAATTCCAAATTGTGCTCAGGTCCAAATGTACTTTGTCTATGGGCCCTGGTCAGAAGTAGTGCACTATACAGTGAATAAGGAGCCATTTGGGACACCCCAAATTTTGCATTAAGGTCACTTGCAAACATGCTCAACCTGTCATGTTAATTTCTGGAGGGACAAGAGTAATTATGGTTGACTGACTTTTTTCCTTTTAAGCAAGATGGATTTTTCTTCTACACACACTCAATGCAAGGGTATAAGGGTCAACAGGCACAAGTGGCAGCCATTTACAGAAGAACGTTGAATGGAAAGGTTACAGCAGTAAGTACAATATAGATTTTTATTAGTTTACTAGGTTGGAAATTAAGAAAAAAAAGCAGGTCTTAATGTTCACAATTCTATATTCAAGTTGCAATGCTTAATATCATTTCAACACATGACATGGTGTAAATAGCCAAGCCCATGAGGACAATGTTACACAACCCAAAGTGGTGTGAGAATCAAAGTCACTGCAAAAAATATTCAATCTCAAATCAAAATGGAAAACGCCTCATATCCAACACTGCATTGGAGAACGTAAACAGTACAAAACAGTAAAGACAAGTTAAATTGAACCCGATTGATTATGTCAATATAGAAAGATACATTTTTGGAAGTTTCTGGGGATCTCTCGACCAACCAAGTGTTGCCATGGAAACTAAAGTCATCACATTGCATTACAAACCTTTGCAAGAAACAAAAGGAAGATAAGAATACAGACCAAAGTACCAGAACTGCTTGGGGAATGTTTGATATCATTTTATTGTTTCTTTTCATAGCAATGGAAAAATATAACCTTGTACAAACGTCTTCGATTCTCATTTTAACAGCTTGGCGAGTGACCCTTTTCCAACTAAGTGCAGCGAGAAACCAACAAATGGGAACCGAAACAAGCCCAATTCACTAGTTCGTCATGTAGTTCAATTATAGGTTTATTTCTGAACTGCACGCTATAGGCAAGTGTGTGTTTGCTTGTTGTATTTTACCCTATGCCGAGTAGTCTAAATTTGGCACTCGTTTTCTACTCCTTGCTCATCTTAACATTAAGATGTCAAAGTATTACATGTCCAATTTAGTGCTTTTGGGAGTGTTCCCTTGATTGATCCTGATGCACTAATATGCACTGATCCAGATGCACCCAACGCTTAAATCCTCACCGATTCTTGTTAACAGGTCTGGCAAGAGAGGGTCTGTTTATGTAGAAGCCCACACTGAAGACGAAGAGAAACAACTGATGCCATTCAAATAAAAAGAAAAAAGGAAAGGTGAACATTGTCAGTGATTCTCTTGCAGGAAATAAAGGAAGAACACATTCTTGCCAATTCACTTAAGTGCTGCCAATAAGTCATCTACCGAGCCCCCACCGCCCTCTCCCAAACAGCATCAGAAATATATCTTACTGAATTTGTGTCAAGCTTTATTATTATTATTATTATTATTTGCAATAACCGGGGGAGTAGAGACTGTGAATCCCCTCCCTCACGGACACACACTCCATCATCCAGGCTGGCTAGCTCTACCCCTGCAGCGCTGTGGGGGCTCCGTGCAGGGGCAGGCTGGGGGATATCAGAGAGGCTAGAGGTAGGAGACGAGGGGGGTGGAGACCGCCCGCTCGTCCCCCTCGTTTCGTCTTCCTTCAACTCCAGCAGTGATCCTTTGGGCGCATTTCCGTCACCCCAAACGTTTGCATTTTTCAGATTCCGGTTCAGTTCACATTTGCGTAAAATTGACCATCTCCATTTTTGAAGTCCGCAACCATATAGTGCTTGAAGGAACCAAAAAAAAAGACAAGGGAAAAAGTAAGTCTTCCACAGATCGGTCAAAGAGCAAAATAATAAAGTTATTTCGTATCATGTTTTGTTTGTATTTTCCCTCAAAAGAAACCACATTTTGGCAGTTATTTTTTCTCTACTCTGGTGATCCTGTTGTAGACTAATATTAGTTTTTTCAGAAGAGTTCTAGAACTAGCCGGCTACAGTGATCCAAGTTTTTGGGTGGACTCCTTGTCGTCGAGTCAGAATCAGTCCACAGGTGGCCGTGAAGAGGAGGGTGGGGAGGCTAAGGAAGTGGTGGTGGGGGTTCAGGGGTGGGGCGCTGCTGGTCTGCCGGCGACTGCTGGAATTGTACTCAGAAGGTGGTGTGATGTCGATCCTCGCTCACTCTCACTCTCGCTCTCACATTCTCAGACACTCATCTCAGCGCACGCTTCACTTCTGCTTTAACTCGGACACGACGCAAAAGACAGAAGAAATTCCAGTGGGGCGTTTTCATTGTTCATCGTTGTCTATTTTATCCCCGACCAGCATGAAATCTGTAGAGGAGAAATGAGGAAGAAAAGCTTATTAGCTGAAGGAGCCAAAGTCCTGTGTTCACGTGCTCAATGCATGCAGTGTGATCTCTCATTAGGCTGCTACAGTGAAATTGTGGTGAATTTATAAATCTCAGAATTGGTCACCAAATGACACGCTCTATACATGCTCTTTCATGAAATAACTGATAGTTACAATTTCACTCCATCTCCATAATAAAACAAAATGGACAAGACTAGCATTTCCTGCATAGGTATCTCCAACGCACCATTCACTTTCAAACTGTATTTTTTTTTATTATCCCTGGCTGTTCCCTTGCGGTTGCCCTAGAGGTGCTGTAGGGGTGACAGTCAGTAGGTCAGTAACTCACCAGGCCTGGCTCTTGAGCTTGCGCAGCTCCTTGGTGGCCCATGTGGCCAGCGTCTTGGTCTTGGTGGTCTTGGACCTCCGGCCCTCCGTCAGCAGGTCGTTGATGAGGGGCCGCAGCTCCACCAGCTTCATCACGTCCTTCCCAAAGGCCGTGCACAGGTCTCTGTGGAGAGGACAGACGGAGGGTTGGACCACATGCAGCACATTTTACATCACAGGGGAGGGAAAGGGTTAACTAAGCATGTCACAGGAACAACACCATTTACATACTGTAAGGAGAAGCAGAGAAACCAGTTTAACATTGACCAAGTCGCTGGAAACACGACTCCGATCTAGAGGCTTGCTACCTAAAACAACTCCTTTTCAAGTCTCTTTCTGACCGTGTTTGTGCAGGTTTCAGAAAATGCTATTAAAACATCAGGGTTTTGAGTACAATATCTCACAACCCAGACAGGTTTTCATTAGATATAAAAATAAAAATCAGAATTCATCATACTAATGTGTTTCTCATGCCTTGATCACCTGCCCTACTCCATGCATCTTAGCCCCAAGCTACCCCTAACATTTCTATGCTGTGTCATACCAAAAGCATCTTCAGTATTATTGAAGCAAGCGTCACTACCCCTTTCGGATAATCCAAGTTGCTTTACCCTATGAGTCCGGCGGCGTTGGCCACCACGCCGTCAGAGTGGTCCTCGTCTTCAGCGATGTGGTGGATGAAGGACAGGATGAACTCCACTCTGGGCTGCACCAGCATCACGTCAGCTACAGGACAGAGAGATACAATGAAGACAATGTTCAGCACAATCATGAGAATTAAGACAGAGATGTTCAATATTCACTCAAAGTTGCCATAATTCTGGCAAAGAAGTGATTAAGGATGCTTGTTAGGAAATGTGGCACACTCCAAAGTGCGAAAATCGGCAAATGCCACAATGTGCAAGTGTGGGGTCCCGCAAAGTCCAGTGTTGATAACGGCAGCCCTGCTACCTCATGAACACTGGGTGAAATAGACCCTGCTTTACTCTGTGACGACCTAAAATCCCAACTGCCACATCTCAGAGCAGCGAGAGGAACAGGCGTCAGTGGACGGAATCCTCAGTCTCTACTGTAAACACACTAGTGCAGGAAAATCCAACAATTGGCATCAAGACAATTAAAGACAATATCAATACCATAGTCAGCAATAGACCAAAATACTAGATCCACAAAATCTGTAGATGAGTTATGATGCTGGGGGGATGGTAGCTAGGGGACTCACGGTGCACATTCTCCTGGTCTCCCTTCAGGCCCTGGATGATGCCAGTGTAGGCCTCCAGACAGCCCTCCCGCAGCTCGTTCAGATAGTCCACCATGTCATAGTCCGTCTGCCAGGGGGAAGGAACCAACACACAGCAGGTTAGCGGGACGGAGGACAGACAGAATTGAGGAGCGCAACTGTCTTTAGAGGAATCCAAAGGGCTTCATAAGAGTAACTGGTCAATTCATATGTTACAATTATCCATTGTTTCTATTGACCACTATATTACTAACATCACTAACAAACTCTGGAAGAGGCAAGCTTAACAAGGTTCCAACAAAAATGCTCAGGGACAAAACTTGTGGGGTCCAGCAAAGTCCAGTGTTGATAATGGCAGCCCTGCTACCTCATGAACACTGGGTGAAATAGACCCTGCTTTACTCTGTGACGACCTAAAATCCCAACTGCCACATCTCAGAGCAGCGAGAGGAACAGGCGTCAGGGTCAAACAAAACAAGGGGATGCCAATGTGGTACAGTGTGTGTCCATCTGTTCTACCTTGTCGACTTGTGCCTGCGACGCCTGCTGCAGCGTGTCCAGGACGATCTCCAGGTACTTCTTGAACTCTCCTCCGATGGCCAGGGCGATGTCTCCGAAAGCTGACAGGATCTGGGGCTTCACTGACCGGTGCACGTTCTCATTCTGCAGGGGCAACACACATGCCCTTAGTCAGTACTGGTGACAAATTGCATTAGTATCCACAAGACTTAACCTAACCCATATGAACAAAGGCTTAGCTGGAATCATAACCTTTGCTTTCTGATAAAAGCATTTTTTTGGGGTCTACGGTCAGCTTGACATGAAGGCATTTACATGCTTCGGAGGCCGTAAATCTGCAATAAGACTCAAACGTATGGTCCTGCACATTCCAGTAATGATAATGGTAGCCTTGCCATTACCAACACAGATGGCAGAAACTAAAGTGACACTCACCCCCAGGTTCTCTAGCAGGAGCTGCATGATCTCATCGCAGTAAGGCAGGATGTTGGACATCAGGGCTCGGCACAAGTCACACACCAGGCCCACCGCAGCCAGACACACCTGACAAGAAAGAAAGAAAAACAGAAAGATAAAAAGAAAAAAGACAGAAAGAGAAAGAAAAAAGAGAAAAGAGAAAGAGAAAGAAAGAAAAAGCGTGGGAGGGAGAGAGCGTGGGAGGGAGAGAGGGGGAGTGAGTGTGTGGTTAGCATTACTAGAAGTAACTTAGCTACTAAATCTGTGCATTTCAAGTGTGGGGTCCAGCAAAGTCCAGCGTAGATAATGGCAGCTCTGCTACCTCAAACACTGGGTGAAATAGACCCTGCTTTACTCTGTGACGACCTAAAATCCCAACTGCCACATCTCAGAGCAGCGAGAGGAACAGGCGTCAGTGAAAGGGAGGACAGTTTTGTTTTTGACATTACGAGATTCATATAATCCTAGAACCCACTTGATATTCTGCGTAATTCTTCAGTCCAATTCCCAGGAACGGTTTAAAGGCATCCATGTATTTCTGAAAGTCAGCACCCAATACTAAGGAGGAAAGACAGAAGACATTACATGGATACATGCACACAATAATACGCTTATTGTGAATAAACAGATTAATATAACAGATTAAACCGATTTAAACCTTTAAATGCTTTGCCTAGAATAACAATTTCCCTAATAATCCTGTTTATATGGACACATCTGAAATCTGTCTACCTGATGGCACTTTGATAAATGCAGAAAATCTTCAATCAAAATAAACGTTCTACTATAGGGACCATGTTATTTTTGGGAAGCCTATTTGATTCCGACATAAAGTTTGTATGTGAAAACTATTTCTAAGATTCATACTTCCAGTTTGTCCAAACTCACTTGCGCATAAGAGGGAGACATGCGTTGCTGGTGCTAGCACACACACAGATCAAATACATCGCTGGAACACCGATTAAGCCGTTTATATATCCTAATCAGATAGCTCAGAAAACCAGGTGTTTTAATTGGCTAATGTTAACTTTGATTGTGATGAGCTGAGTAAGGTGTTTAAATGACTAATGCGATACTCGGCCTACTGCCATAATACTTTAATACTGAATTATTAGTGTGCATGTAAACGTATTCCGTGAGGCATGTGACACTGGACATGCAACACACCATTTACATACTGTAAAGAGAAACGTGGAAATCAGTTTAACATTGACAAGTGGCTGGAAACAGGTCTCATATAAATCCTATTAAATTTCAGGGTTTTGAGTATAAGATTTTTCATCACAGACCAGATACAAGGTTTAACTGCTTAGATTCACATAAACATAATTCATCCTACTAAAATGGGTGGAGAGTGTTGGTAGAAAAACATAGTGTGTGTCAGACTGTTTTAAATGGCTCACCTTCCACCAAGGTTGAGACGGCCATGAGTGCGTCCTCCTGTACGCCCCCGGAGCCAGCGGTGTTCTGGAACATTCTCAGCAGAGAGGCCATCACCACATCTGAGATCTGCAACGCGTCCTGGTGCTGCACCTTCCTCAGCACATTCTATAGAGAAGTGGGGAGGGAAAGGGTTTTAACCTAACATAGCACAGGCTAACTTTCATCATTATCTAGCAGCTACTGTGAGGAGATGCGGGAAAGAGGCTAGCATTGAGACAAACTCCAACCTACAACTTGTTTCCTTGCTGGGTGTCGGTCTACGGTATCTTTCCTCATAAAGCACTCTCCTTTACTAGTCTCTTATTGATCACTTCTGTGCAGGTCTCAGATTCTTCCTATTAGTGTCATCAGGGTTTTCAGTACACGATTTCTCGTCACAGACCAGACAGGTACTCAAATGTGTATATATATATTTTTTTCTAAGGCTTTAAAATACTCAAGACAGCTAAATGTATTCATGGAACCCCCTAGGTATTCTACTCCTACCTCTAGTTCGAGGAGGTTGAAATGGTTTCAGGGTCAAACTGAATGAAGCCAGCTCGTCTCACCTGCAGGGTGGCACACAGTAGAGACTGGAGGTCGTTGAACTGAATTCTGTCCGACGTGCTCTGGATGTGAGACTGGGAGAAGGAGTGAGAACACATGAAATCAACATTAGATTCTTCATTGGGAGTTTATTCAATACAGAAAAGACTCCAAGCAAAATGTCCAATAGTTTAAAGTAGGTCTCAGATAAATCCTTAAGTAAACATCAGAGCTTTTCAGAGTAGTGAGTACATGATTTCTCATCACAGACCACAAACGTTTCTCCCTTTTATTGGGACCACGTGCCCCCCACCCCCCCAATCCATCTCTCTCTCCCATCTCTCCTCTCTATCTGTTGGGACCCACCTCCATCTGCAGGACCTGCTGCAGGCGCTCCATGATGACCAGGGTGGTCTTCTGCACGGCTGGGTAGCAGTCCTTGGCGCTATTCTTCACAATCTCCATCAGGGCCTCGTAGGCCGCGCTACGCAGGTTGTTCTGGTGACCGTCCGGCCTGTTGGACACAGAGGGAGAACGTTTATTTAATTCACTTAAATCATTACTGCGCATCAGGAAAACATTTTATTATTAATATTATTAGCATTTTATATTATATAGAAATGTGTACAATTCTTGGCAAAAATGTGGTGCGTTCAAATACATAAACCAGATCTAGGACGACGAGACTGGACAAGACACTCAGTCTCCAAAAGGGTATGTACAGCTAAGGGCTTCAAAGGATTTCCTGAGGAAATCTCCAAATGTTGTCGCTGAAGGTCTCAGATAGTGGTAGGGGTTATCCATCACATGTTCAGCGTGGTGCATGATTTCTCATCACAGACCAGAGAGAGTTAGTCTCTAGCTAACTTTCAAGAACTTCTCTAGCCAACTTTCAAGAACTCCTCCAGACAAATGTCTAGTTTGTTTGAAGAGCCAAGTTGAGAGGTGTTTTAAACCTCTACAGTCCTGGACAACAGAAGGTGCCGTTCCGTCCCCCTGTCCAGAATACCTGTCTGTGGTTGTGTTTCTAGGACTTTCTAGACAGTCCTGCCTACCCGTCTGTGGTTTCTAGGAGTTTCTGCAAAGTCTGTGGTCTCTGGAGAGTACTGCTTACCTGTCTGTGGTTTCTAGGAGTTTCTGCAAAGTCTGTGGTTTCTGGAGAGTCCTGCTTACCTGTCTGTGGTTTCTAGGAGTTTCTGGACAATGAGCTCGAAGGAAGAGGAGAGGCAGTATGTGGCAGGCTCCTCCTGGTCCTCCGCTGCATCTGTGGCTTCGTACGCCGCTTCTGCCAGGCTGGAGAAGGCCTGAGGGGAGGGAGGGAAAGTTATCATGAGGGCATTCATATGGAAACACTGAATGATCTAGTCATCATTTGTGGTCCTTTAGCTGGTCTCAGATATTGTGGTAGGGGTTATCCATCACATGTTCAGCGTGGTGCATGATTTCTCATCACAGACCAGACAGGTATTTCTCTCAACTACAGATACTTTGATACAACATATTCCACTCGAGTGCAGAGGACTGAGATCTAAGGCATAAATTGTTGTAATTGAGCGAGTGTCTTTGTACGGTGCAGTCTATCGCTGATGCTTGTGGTGATAAAACACTGATCTCTGTGGGATTAATGAAGTCCTACTGCTACATATGTGGTGGAGGCCTACAAGAGGACCACAAAGGAAATAAGCTGTGAAACTTTTGTAGTTATCCTCAATGATTTTAAATGCATTGTATCCACGTCTTTTTGAATTGGGATTTTAAAAAGGTAAAACAAATCAAAAAGCGGCTCCAGCTTCTGTCTCACCCAGCAGACGTTGGATGCGACGCGTGGCTCAGCCCCCAGGCCCTCGATGAGGCACTGCAGCAGAGGGGCCAGGTACACTTCGTTGATGGCCGCCTCCGGCAGCAGCTCACAGATCCTGCCCACCGTCCAAGCTGTGGTGTCCCTCACCACCACACTGGGGTCCTTCATCAACTCAATCAGCGTGGGCATCGCCTGGGAGGGGAGAAACAAGAGCAGACTGGTCACTAACCACAGTAGTGTCAATTAGCAGAGGGGGTGGAGATACATGAAGTCTCCCCATTTAAGAGCTTAGAGATTCTATGAAAAGCACTATAGACATGTAATAAATTATTATTAATTAATTATTAAGTACTGTTAACCAGCATTCAAGAGGAGAAAGATAGGTACTGTTAATATAACCGCAGTATTCAGGTGTAGCGAGAGGGGCATGGTTTTTCAAATGTGTTAATATAAGATGCATATTTGCCCAGCAACAGAGTATTTGGGTCTTGTAATTATGCAAGCAGAAGTGGAAAACGTTGAAACCAATAACAGGACACCGGTTTCAAAAACAGATGTCCCCACACAGGAAAGGGGAGTGAGAGGCTTGCAGAATATTGTGAGAACAGCGATAACTATGTATGAGAAGAGAGGAAAAAATGCAGCCTGCCTGAGCAAGGAGTAGGCTATGATAAGAACATGGGTGTGTGTGTGTATATGTATGTGTGACCTGATGGTCAGGAGAGCAGAGGAAAACCACATGAGCTAAACCCAGGTGTGAGCTTACAAGATGTGTACAGTGGAAAATACAGCCCGCCTAAAGCGGGGTGGGATTTTCCTCTGACGTATGTGTATAAAAAGATTTGGTGCCAAATTTTGGGACAGAGTGCTCTCTGAATAAACATACTGACCATTGCAGAAAGGGGTCTTTGTTAATTCATTATTTAACTAGAGATTTACAACCTCTGGGAATTATTCAAAGATTTGAGAAGTAGTTGACTTCAACCATTGAGATAACAAAATTCTCGTGACAATTGTTTACCATATGTCTGCTGCAGAGGGACAAGAGAGTCATGTGAAAATGAGTTGATCAGTCATGGAAATAAAAGTGCTGACAACAAATTGACTCCCTATTTAAAAAGAAGAGCAAACTATGAAGGAAAAATACTGGAGTTTTGGTGCAGGTACAGCCAACTAGCACAAAAATAATATTGCGATGCCAAAACGATACGAGTTATCAAAAATAATATTCCGATATGTAACTATGGATTTTTTATTCTCTATTACAGAGTATGTCTAAATCCAGCCTTACTGAACTCGTCTGTGCAGGTCTTTTATTTTAATTTTTTTATTTCACCTTTATTTAACCAGGTAAGCCAGTTGAGAACAGGTTCTCATTTACAACTGCGACCTGGCCAAGATAAAGCAAAGTAGTGCAATAAAAACAACACAGAGTTACATATGGGGTAAAAAAACATAAAGTCAGAAATACAACAGAAAATATATATACAGTGTGTGCAAATGTGGCAAGTTATGGAGGTAAGGCAATAAATAGGCTATAGTGCAGAATAATTACAATAGTATTAACACTGGAATGCTAGATGTGCAAGAGATTATGTGCAAATAGAGATACTGGGGTGCAAAAGAGCAAAATAAATAACAATATAGGGATGAGGTAGTTGGGTGGGCTAATTTCAGATGGGCTGTGTACAGGTGCAGTGATCGGTAAGGTGCTCTGACAACTGATGCTTAAAGTTATTGAGGGAGATAAGAGTCTCCAGCTTCAGAGATTTTTGCAATTCGTTCCAGTCATTGGCAGCAGAGAACTGGAAGGAATGGCGGCCAAAGGAGGTGTTGGCTTTGGGAATGACCAGTGAGATATACCTGCTGGAGCGCAGACTACGGGTGGGTGCTGCTATGGTGACCAATGACCTAAGATAAGGCGGGGATTTGCCTAGCAGTGATTTATAGATGGCCTGGAGCCAGTGGGTTTGACGACGAACATGTAGTGAGGACCAGCCAACAAGAGCGTACAGGTCACAGTGGTGGGTAGTGTATGGGGCTTTGGAGACAAAACGGATGGCACTGTGATAGACTACATCCAATTTGCTGAGTAGAGTGTTGGAGGCTATTTTGTAAATGACATCGCCGAAGTCAAGGATCGGTAGGATAGTCAGTTTTACGAGGGCATGTTTGGCAGCATGAGTGAAGGAGGCTTTGTTGCGAAATAGGAAGCCGATTCTAGATTTAACTTTGGATTGGAGATTCTTTATGTGAGTCTGGAAGTTGAGTTTACAGTCTAACCAGACACCTAGATATTTGTAGTTGTCCACATACTCTAGGTCAGACCCGTCGAGAGTGGTGATTCTAGTCGGGTGGGCGGGTGCTAGCAGCGTTCGATTGAAAAGCATGCATTTAGTTTTACTAGTGTTTAAGAGCAGTTGAAGGCTACTGAAGGATTGTTGTATGGCATTGAAGCTCGTTTGGAGGTTTGTTAACACAGTGTCCAATGATAAATCTCAGATAAATGTCTCAGATAAATCCTATTAAACATCAGGGTTCAGGGTCTTGAGTACAAGATTTTTCATCACAGACCAGATACAATGTTTTAATGACTTTTTTTGCCTTAGATTCAAATATTTCCGTTTTACAATGGAAAGCAGAAACAAGATTATTTTATTGGACAACATCAAGTAGTCCCTCCATGTTTCAGTCAGTTTTCTTGAATTTGGTGCCTAGTGAATAACAGGTTTTAGCTCTGATTATGGACACTTGCACAAGCTTATCACCGGCACACTCCGAGACAAGCACCAACTTCAGTTATCAGTCCAACAAGGCTTGGGGTCAAGGATTGGGGCATAGTTGGTGTCCCAAATGGCACCCTATTCCCTACATAGCGCATTACTTATGTGCCCTGGTAAAAAGTAGTGCACTAAATAGGGAGCCATTTGAGACGCACCCATAGTCATGAAAGAACATGGCGGTATCAGCTGAACCACCATGTTCTTTCATGACTGTGTGTGTGTATGGGTCCAGTCCAGCCTACTTGTGAATGAACATGTCTGTAAACACCAGATTACCCTGGCAACAACTTAGGGTACATGGTGGTTCATCTAAAGATGAATTGGAATGTATTTAATGCCCAACTTGCAGATAGTTTCATTATTAACCATAAGGGCGTTTTAGAGCACACAGAAAAGACAATGCGTTATCTGATGGGCATGCAACACAAGGAAACTGAGAAATGCTTGCGGCCTAGACAAAGACCTTTACAACAGATCCATTTCTACGTGGCCACAAGCAATTCTCTTCCTTGCACACCACGTTAGTATGCATGTTAGTCTATGCTGCTGTGAAACTCCACCGAAACGTCCCCTTGGGAAAAACGGTAGTATCAGTAAGTAGGTATCATTATACAGCAGTAGTTGGTGTAGTTACCTGAATGACAACGGGTTTGAGCTGGTTGGGCTATGCCTTATTGATGTGCACTTCACGAACGTGTCGTTCTTTTTGAACAACTTTTTACTGACTAGTTTTTCTGAGTGACTGGTTCATTTGTCTGGCCGTAATGAGTCCTACCTACAGCAGGGTTAATACACGCTCCTCCGACCACCAACTGTCTGTCATATGCGCGCAGAGAAATAGATCATGAGCATAGAGAAGAAAAATGTATGTTTATAACTGATAATTGATCGCATGGTGCAAGAATGAATGCAATTAATTGATAATTGAATGTTATGATGGACACAGCTTTGTAGAACCAAAACATACACAGCCTCTGCTCAACAAACTATAATTGTTACAGTTTTGGGGGCTGCAGTTCCCGAACGACATTGCGCTCATCCCCTCACGACAGACATTTAAGCAATGCATTCCGCAAAGAGTAGTTCACAAACTAGTCCCGATGCGGCCACAACAGCTCATTTAAAATGTATCAAGAAATAATCTTATCAACAAATGTACATTGTTTAAAGCACAGTTTTACAGCTCCAATAAGCCCCCTATGGTGAACAACGTGAACAAGAGGCTTGTAGAATCATGACTCAAGTTTTCAGTTCATCGTTTGCCGGTAGTGGGTCCCGCGTGCTCTGGGCATGACTGACTCGAATGAACGAAAGGAGTCGAACGATTCGTTGTTTTGACTGAACGATTCGAAAAGATCGGAGTCAGTAAAAAGAGCCGAACTTCCCATCACTACTCTGTTTAAGATACCAAGATAATTTTAACAGATAGTCAAGTCTCCTCTTCTATCTGATATGTTAGCTTATAGCAGGCCGCTGGTTGAGATCATAATATGGTGGTGTTCCGTTTATGGTACGTCTTCATGTCCGCCATGCATACTATATTCTACATGTGGTGTAGTTCGTTACCTGGATGACGAGAGGTTTGAGCTGGTTGAGCTCGGGGCCCTCCAGGATGGAGCCGAAGGCCATGACTGAGGCGTCGCGGTAGCGCCAGTCGGGGTGCTTAATGTGCTCCTTGATGAAGGGCAGCACGTGAGGCACAACGTCGTCCTCGCAACACGTGGCCAGCAGCATCAGGCACACGCCCGCCGCCTTGCACGGGTTCCAGTCGTCATCGTCGTCATTCTCGTCCTGAGGAGGAAGAGAGAGAGGTGAAGGAGAGGAGACGTATTCACATGAAACGTTATGACATTGAGAAAGTAGGGAGTAACCAATGTCACATGACAGAGGTACAGAGGGAAGGAGAAGTGTGAAAGGAATCTATACTGGACTTGCAGAGGACAAGTGAGAGGTAAGACATGCATTTACATAAAAAGGTATGTCGGGAGAGATGACCTGGTTGTACACAGAGGGGAAGGAGACCCAGAGTAAATGGCATACATTTACATGAACATGTACAGTGAGGGAAAAAAGTATTTGATACCCTACTGATTTTGTACATTTGCCCACTGACAAAGAAATGATCAGTCTATAATTTTAATGGTAGGTTTATTTGAACAGTGAGACAGAATAACAACAAAATCCAGAAAAAAGCGTGTCAAAATTTATAAATTGATTTGCATTTTAATGAGGGAAATAAGTATTTGACCCCCTCTCAATCAGAAAGATTTCTGGCTCCCAGGTGTCTTTTATACAGGTAACGAGCTGAGATTAGGAGCACACTCTTAAAGGGAGTGCTCCTAATCTCAGCTTGTTACCTGTATAAAAGACACCTGTCCACAGAAGCAATCAATCAGATTCCAAACTCTCCACCATGGCCAAGACCAAAGATCTCTCCAAGGATGTCAGGGACAAGATTGTAGACCTACACAAGGCTGGAATGGGCTACAAGACCATCGCCAAGCAGCTTGGTGAGAAGGTGACAACAGTTGGTGCGATTATTCGCAAATGGAAGAAACACAAAATAACTCTCAATCTCCCTCGGCCTGGGGCTCCATGCAAGATCTCACCTTGTGGAGTTGCAATGATCATGAGAACGGTGAGGAATCAGCCCAGAACTACACGGGAGGATCTTGTCAATGATCTCAAGGCAGCTGGGACCATAGTCACCAAGAAAACAATTGGTAACACACTACGCCGTGAAGGACTGAAATCCTGCAGTACCCGCAAGGTCCCCCTGCTCAAGAAAGAACATATACATGCCCATCTGAAGTTTGCCAATGAACATCTGAATGATTCAGAGGAGAACTGGGTGAAAGTGTTGTGGTCAGATGAGACCAAAATCGAGCTCTTTGGCATCAACTCAACTCGCTGTGTTTGGAAGAGGAGGAATGCTGCCTATGACCCCAAGAACACCATCCCCACCGTCAAACATGGAGGTGGAAACATTATGCTTCGGGGGTATTTTTCTGCTAAGGGGACAGGACAACTTCACCGCATCAAAGGGACGATGGACGGGGTCATGTACCATCAAATCTTGGGTGAGAACCTCCTTCCCTCAGCCAGGGCATTGAAAATGGGTCGTGGATGGTTATTCCAGCATGACAATGACCCAAAACACACGGCCAAGGCAACAAAGGAGTGGCTCAAGAAGAAGCACATTAAGGTCCTGGAGTGGCCTAGCCAGTCTCCAGACCTTAATCCCATAGAAAATCTGTGGAGGGAGCTGAAGGTTCGAATTGCCAAACGTCAGCCTCGAAACCTTAATGACTTGGAGAAATTCTGCAAAGAGGAGTGGGACAAAATCCCTCCTGAGATGTGTGCAAACCTGGTGGCCAACTACAAGAAACGTCTGACCTCTGTGATTGCCAACAAGGGTTTTGCCACCAAGTCATGTTTTGCAGAGGGGTCAAATATTTATTTCCCTCATTAAAATGCAAATCAATTCATAACATTTTTGACATGCGTTCTTCTGGATTTTTTTGTTTGTTATTCTGTCTCTCACTGTTCAAATAAACCTACCATTAAAATTATAGACTGATCATTTCTTTGTCTGTGGGCAAACTTACAAAATCAGCAGGGGATCAAATACTTTTTTCCCTCACTGTACCTATAGCATTTCAACACGGACATTGTGTACAAAAGGACAAACACAAAAGAACAGACACCAACATACAAAGGAGACACACAAATTCAGCTAGACACAGTGTCTCTTTAAAGCCCCTAATACATAGACTGGGATGGCAGGTACAGATACCCTCACACCTCCCTGCTAGACTTCACTTGGTACACTTGTACTAATTATAGAATGTGTGGTAGCAGTGCACACCGTCTTCCTGGGGGACTATCAACTATTTTCGTATCTGTGGTATTAGACACAAAATGGTGGTGTCTGGATGGGTGAGGAGCCAACCCCCCCCCCCTTATCCTGACTTGTTACATGTCTGTGCAGGTCTCAGATATTGTGGTAGGGGTTATCCATCACATGTTCAGCGTGGTGCATGATTTCTCATCACAGACCAAACAAGTTTTCCTAGGAGGCAGAATCTTAATGTTCTCTAAAGATTGAGGACTGTGGTGTTGTACAGAGACTTTAATACCAGTAAATTATTCCCCCATATCCTTATGAATCAGTTTCTGTCTCGCTCTACAGGATCGTTCTAGGTTATAGGAGGTATTATGACGGATGTTTTAGTGTCTCCGGCTGACATTAAATCATGTAGAGTCACCACCGCTGCCCTGTTCTCCAAGGACTAACTGGCTGGGGTTGCTTTCCCTCCACTTCACTTGGCTTACTCTGTCCGGTTAAGGTTTCAACACTCACATTCATCTAAACCTGTTTGGTCAATTTCTCCCTCTGCCAACTTCATTAACATGGTTTCACTTAGAATTGTGTGTGGACTGTGTTAGCTAGGCTGGGATGTGAACGGCAAGGAATCTTGCCTTGTGTAAACACAAAGAAACTGTAGACAGAAATGGTGTGTGGTGTGTGTACAGAGGCTTCATTAGAATTATGTGGGTGTATCAAAGCTGTGCCCTAATGTGTAATGAAGAGGGTAATGAGGTGTATAATGTCTGCCACGGGCTCTTCTCCTGCGTACCTGCTTGGTGAGTGTCTGGGTGAGGATGGGCACCAGGTATTGCAAGGCTCCTTTGGCGTAGAACTTGCTGGTGTGCTCTGGGGGCCGGCCCTGCTCCGATGCCTGGGGAAAGATGTACCAAATTTACAGGAATATTTACCTTTTTGCTGTTGTGCAACTCTTCATTGTATGCAGTGTGCTTTTAAAATAAACACCCTCAAGGTAAGGGTGTCAGTTTAATGGCTAAATAATGGAGTGTTTACAAAATAACACAAGGTACGTGCAGGTCTCAGATATTGTGGTAGGGGTTATCCATCAGACGTTCAGCGTGGTGCATGATTTCTCATCACAGACCAGACAGGTGAGCTATATCATCACTCAGCAACATGGATCACTGGGTCCCTTTCTGGTGTTATAATATATAAAACGTGTACATTTACAGTCGGGGGGGGGGGGCTCACCTCAGTCGCTTCGATGGCCAAATCCATCTCCTCGTCACACACGTTCGACCAGAACTCGATTCCTTGTAAGGCAACTTCATCAATATCACTTTTCATGGCTTCTATTGTGATCTGTTTGGGGTAGGGGAGGGAGAGGGCAGAGGCCAAAGGGAGGGGGTCAGGATGTTCATTTTAAAGGAGTGTCCTTGATACGGAACACTGGCGTTCGTGTCCGTGCAGGTCTCAGATATTGTGGTAGGAGTTATACATCAGGCTTTTCAGCGTGGTGCATGATTTCTCATCACAGACCAGACAGGTGGTCAACAAGCAACCCTACAATATCAGTAACTGATATGGTACATCAAGACCTTTTTCGGTGTTCTCTACGTTAAGTATTTCAGAAAGAAGAAGCACATCTAAAACCTGTCAGAATAATGCCTTTCAGCACATAAGTTGAGGACTACAGTTAGAGCAAGACCACGTTGCTGCATGGGGGTGCTTACCGCAAACAGTGCTGGGCCCATGTACGTTTCCATGTACTGATAATACAAAGACATTATCTTCACCAAGTTCTGTAAGGCAGCCACTCGTACCTGTGGGAGACCGACATTGCATTTCACCAACATTGGTTAAGAATATGATTATTGGCTGAAAGCATGGAATAAATGTGCCAAAAAATGATTAAATAGAAAAGAGAAACTCACGATACTCACTCTGGTGTCTGGGCACTGTGTGGCCTCGCAGACGACCTGCATTATAAAGTGTCTCTCCGTCTGGAAAACACAAACCGATTCACTGTTACGACAGGCCCATAAACAAAGCATTCAAAACCCAGCCTTGTGGGTAAGCATTTGTGAAGGTCTCAGATATTGTGGTAGGGGTTATCCATCACATGTTCAGCGTGGTGCATGATTTCTCATCACTGACCAGACAGTTAAGTCTATAAACAGGCTCAGATTTGTCCATTTCATCATTCCATTTTTGGGGTCACAGCATGCGACAAAGGAGGAACTTAAACACTAATATAGTGGGACCGAGGCAGGGCAGGAGACACAAACACACCTCTTTGTCGAAGTTGGCTTTGGTGAACTCCAGTGAGTTGAGCAGCGCGTTGGTGGCGGCCAGCTTGACGTTGTTGCTGGGCTCTTCCTTCCTCATGCCCTGGATGATGGCCGTCAGGATCTGGTTGGCGTTGTCCTGCAGCTGCTCAGGGTCCTACAGTACAGGGGAGGAGAGAAGACAGTTATTCATGGAAGTTACGTCTGCTCTGCAGTGAAACATGCAACGGAAAACAACGACACCAATTAAGTCTAACCTCGATTTTGGAATCTTGTCTTGGTGCGATTGTAATCGAGGAAACAATGTCACAAGTTTCATATTACAGCAGTTTGATTTTTTTTGGGGGACGGGTTGAGGTTAGAACCACTTTCTCATGTGCGCAAGTGTGTGTGTGTCGGGGGCACTCACGATATCCTGGCAGATGTATCCGATGGCCTCCAGGGTGGATTCCTTCATGTGCTCGGTGCTGCTGGGGTCCGTCACGTTAGCCACCAGCTGGGGAATGAGCTCGGGCCACTGGGTGACGGGGATCTCTGCGCAGGCGATGCCAGCCACGCACTGGGAGGCCGAGCTGGGCCGGTACGTCTCCGTGCCCAGGGTCTGCAGAACCTGGAGGGGAGTGAAAGGAAGGGGGAGGGGTGGAGTCAGAGGTGAATCAACTGGTGCATTTGGCTGGGTGAGACCGAATGAGATGGAGGACATTCGTTTTTATAGGAGCCAAGGGCTTAAGTCAATTAGGTCATTTGGCTGGTTAGGTTTCTTGAGGGGGTAATCAACTTCAGCACCTGGATCCTCTTTTCCCCCAGGGGATATTTGAATGAAATGATTGTCACTGTGTAACCCACTTAACAAAACCTTAGAGGCTTTAATATACTTCAACCCGAGGGGGAGGTGGGGAGCCGGGAGACCATATAAAAGCCTACTAAAGGTAGAAAGTATAAATCCATCTGCACTAAGAGGTGGAAGAGGAGTTTCTCCTTACAAAGTTCTTGATCTCCCGCCGGGCGTTGGCATCGATGGCCAGCCATCTCTGCTGGTAGCGTGTCTTCACGTCCGGGTCCTTGGAGGTGAGCGAGTTCTTCACCTGCAGCCCTGCGGCCACGCGAGCCACCTGGGTGTTGCCAGGGTTGGCGAGCACCTTGGAGAGCTCAACCAGGAACGCGGGCTGGAGAAAGACAGGGAGAGTGGGTGGAGAGTTTTTTAAAATGTATTTTTTTACAATCGGACCATAAGATAGTAGTGGTTTAGTCTTTCAGTCCACAGCATGAGTTAGATTTCACCGCAGTCATTCTGAACAGTGTTCAACCGTTACATTCAGCAACTGAAGGATTTAGGAGGCTGGTTATCAATCAACAGACATGACAGAGCAGGTTCGTATGCAATAGCAAAACAATTTAGACACTAAATTCCGTTCATGCTGCAGTCAGTGAGTGGCAGCAGTGGGCTCCACAAATCTCGTTTGAGCCATATGTGGTTGTTTTAAGTCAGATCAACAAACTGCTAAAATAACTTGTTTAGGTCTTACATATACAGTGCCTTCGGAAAGTATTCAGACTTTTTCCAAATGTTGTTATTTTTTTTATTTAACCTTTATTTAACTAGGCAAGTCAGTTAAGAACAAATTCTTATTTACAATGACGGCCTACCCCGGACGACGCTGGGCCAACTGTGCGCTGCCCTGTGGGCATCCCAATCACAGCCTGGAATCGAACCAGGGTCTGTAGCGACCGCTGCGCCACTCGGGAGCCCAAGTTACATTACAGCCTTATTCTAAAATGAATTAAATCAAATCCTCAGCAATCTACACACAATACCCCATAATGACAAAGTGAAAACAGGTTTAGACATTTTTGCAAATAAAAAATAAATAACAGAAATACCTTATTTACATAAGTATTCAGACCCTTTGCTATGAGACTCAAAATTGAGCTCAGGTGCATCCTGTTTCCATTGATCATTCTTGAGATGTTTCTACAACTTGATTGGAGTCCACCTGTGGTAAATTCAATTGATTGGACATGATTTGGAAAGGCACACACCTGTCTATATAAGGTCCCACAGTTGACATGGCTTGGTTTTTGCTCTGACATGCACTAAGGTCGAAGGAATTGTCCATAGAGCTCCGAGACAAGATTGAGTCGAGGCACAGATCTGGGGAAGGGTACCAAAATATGTCTGCAGCATTGAAGGTCCACAAGAAAACAGTGCCCTCCATCATTCTTAAATGGAAGAAGTTTGGAACCACCAAGACTCTTCCTAGAGCTGGCCGCCAGGCCAAACTGAGCAATCGGGGGAGAAGGGCCTTGGTCAGGGAGGTGACCAAGAACCCGATGGTCACTTTGACAGAGCTCCAGAGTTCATCTGTGGAGATGGGAGAACCTTCCAGAAGGACAACCATCTCTGAAGCACTCCACCAATCAGGCCTTTATGGTAGAGTGGCCAGACGGAAGCCACTCTTCAGTAAAAGGCACATGACAGCCCGCTTGGAGTTTGCCAAAAAGCACCGAAAGGACTCTGACCTTGAGAAACAATGGGGCGGCAGGTAGCTTAGTGGTTAAGGACATTGTGCCAGTAACCGAAAGGTCGCTGGTTCTAATCCCCGAGCCGACTAGGTGAAAAATCTGTCTGTGCCCTTGAGCAAGGCACTTAACCCTAATTGCGTCTGCTAAATGACTAAAATGTAAATAAGATTCTCTGGTCTGATGAGACCAAGCTTGAACTGTTTGGTCTGAATGCCAAGCATCACGTCTGGGGGAAACCTGGCACCATCTCTACGGTGAAGCATGGTGGTGGCAGCATCATGCTGTGGGAATGTTTTTCAGCGGCAGGGACAGGGAGACTAGTCAAGAGATCCTTGATGAAAACCTGCTCCAGAGTGCTCAAGACCTCAGAATGGGGAAATGTCCACCTTCCAACAGGACAACGACCCTAAGCACACAGCCAAGACAATGTAGGAGTGGCTTCGGGACAAGTCTCTGAATGTCCTTGAGTGGCCCAGTCAAAGCCCAGACTTGAGCCCGATTGAACATCTCTGGAGAGACCTGAAAATAGCTGTGCAGCGACGCTCCCCATCCAACCTGACCGAGCTTGAGAGGATCTGCAGAGAAGAATGGGAGAAACTCCCCAAATACAGGTGTGCCAAGCTTGTAGCGTCATACTCAAGAAGTCAATGCAGTAATCGCTGCCAAAGGAGCTTCAACAAAGTACTGAGTAAAAGGGTCTAAATGCTTATGTAAATGTGATATTTCCAGAGCTGTTTTATTTATAAATTTGCAAAAAATTCAAAAATCCTGTTTTGCTTTGTCATTATGGGGTATTGTGGGTAGATTGACGAGGGAAAAAACAATTTAATCAATTTTAGATTAAAGCTGTAACGTAACAAAATGTGAAAAGTCAATGGGTCTGAATACTTTCCGAAGGCACTGTATACTCTGCTTTGTGACCAATTTTAGCTATAAGATCTCATCTGTGACCCCTATTCCAGGTCATCCCATTAGTGGGGCCTATGAGGTGTCTAGCTTGGTGTCACTATCTATGCTTTCTGGAGATTAAAAAAGTATATTCAAATACTTAGAGAGGAAATATATGTCCCTTTAGCTGATGGGTTAAAATACAGATTGGATTTCATCATAATGTGGTCGACAATGATAATGAAGGACAGTGGAGGGCAGCACAAAAGAAGGACATTTAGCAACACTTGTATCATGACTCCCTTAATAGTTTTTGATCTGACTAGCTAATTATGTGACTAACATTAACAGAGCAGCACAGCCCAGCAAACAGAGCCATAGATATTTGGTACCTTTGTGAGGTGCCTAGCGGTTAAGAGTGTTGGGCCAGTAACCGAAAGGTCGCTGCTTTGAATCCCAGAGCCGACTAGGTAAAAAAAAAATATATGGCAGTGTGCCCTTGAGCAAGGCACGTAACCCTAACTGCTCCTGTAAGTCGCTCTGGATAAATGACAAATGTTTTAAAATAAATAATTTGACTTGAAAAAAGCTACATATAGATGTGTGGCCAAAGAAGCGGGAGATTACATAATACATGTGTAGCTTTTGACTACCCTGCAGAATATACAACACATCTAATTTGTATGTAACACATGGACATACATAGGTCCCTTAGCTCAGTTGGTAGAGCAGCACCGGGTTGAGGGGGCGTATGAAATTGTATGCACTCACTTGTGTACTTAAGAGCGTCTGCACTTAGAGAGCAGGAGAAAGGGTAAGTGTCTGATGTAAGTAGCATGCCACTTTCGGTTCAAATGAGTATTGTACACCTTGCATAAGCTAGCCTTTTCTGTGGGGATCTGCCACTGCCCAAAAAAGTAAACACAATACCATAGCATAAATGTTTTCTCAAAAGGCAGAGTGCATACACACAAGCGGAATCATATTTCAAAGCTAAATAGCTATGCAAAAATGTAGCTCAATGACAGATGCCTTGATCACGCATAACTTCCTCTTCTCTAGCCAGCTAGCTACACCCTCTTTTGCCTTCTATTCCAAAAATGCAACGCCATCTGTCAGGGAGGGGGGACGAGTGCTATTGCTCACTACTAAAAGTATATCAGGGAGCTTTCCGGTTAACTATTAGGTACATCATGAATATCATACCGAATCAAATGCAGCTATAGGGTTACAACATGTTAGCCACATGTGTCCATATCAAAACAGGGTAATCCGCCTGCTGGTGATCTATCACTATCAGTGAACTCGTTTTTCTATGCCTGGGTTATATTGCTCAGGTGATATTAATCAGAATAAGAAAAGAAAATAACCACAAAACGAGAATTTGTCGAAAATTGAGTGTGTCAAGTGATCATGCCGTGGCACTGGATACCGACATGGGTGTAGCTGGTGTGCTAGCTAGCTAACGTGGGTTAATGCTAGGTCTCCATTCATTCGCGAAAGCTGAGGCGTGTGACGCTGCTGCTATAATGTCGAGATGGAGGAAGGAAGGGCCCAGTTGAAAACGCCGGCAATTCATTGAGTTCATGCCCTGTGTTTCTGGCGCCAGACCTGAATGTGACCGGAATAAATTATCCGTCTGACCGATAAATGTGTAGCTATACAAACCAAATTCTCAATTGCCGCCTGCTCCAGAAACTTCTGTGCCGCCTCCAGTTCATTTCGATCTGAGGGGGCGAGAGGGAAAATGTTAGCATTATACTTATGTGAATAGCTAGTGCACTTGCTAGTTAGCTACAACATGAAGCAGCAAAGTTCTGTTAGCATGCATCTACAATTCCTACTTTGCCTAGTTAGAACGATTAGCTAGCTAGGCTACCACGATTACCTAGCTAACGTTAGCCACTCCGTACAGTGCGTACCAGTGATCACATTCACCTGTTACGGCGATTATCTATTTGGGAAATTGTGGGTGTACATTTCCCGATGAGAGATTAGTTCGTTAACTAACTAAATTAAATAGCCAATCTATTAAGCGTTACAGTAGCTAGTTAGCTAGATGACCCATATCATGCAACACACTGGCTACCGGGGGATGCTCACTCGCGGCTAGTTACTAGATACCAACGATTAAGTTAGCCATTGAGCTAACCAACTCGTTTCAAACTCTTTAGCTAACGTTAGTTAGCTGTCCAAGTTACATCACCACGTTCATTGTACAAGTGTTTACTTCACTAACTAGCGTATACGAGCTAATGTTTACACGATCGAGTCCAGGCTTATTATATATATTTTTTCCACATCGGCACATCATGCACATGCTAACTTCAGTACCTAACTAGTAATCTTTAAAGTTAGCGGGCGAGCAAGGCAGGGCCGACTTAGTTGCACATGAATGGCTAGCTAGCAAAGTTAATTGATAGGTAACTAAACGTATCAAACCAGTAAAAACATCACATAAAAATGACAAACTATGTGGGCGACAACTTTTTCAACATATTATAATATATTTTGAAAACTGGCAGCACTGTTAATGCCGCCCAGACTGAACTATTAGATAACGTGCTAAAAGTTAGCATGTTTGCGAGCTCACCACAGAAGCCGCATCCGCGGAGTGAGTAGGCCGTAACATTAGCAGCCTAGCTAGCAAGGCATTTCCCTCCTCCCTTTTTCTGATTTAACTTTCACCCGTTATCGCTATCAAATACAGATATGTCAAGTTACTGGACCTAAACTCTTCACATAGCAAATGTTAAAGACAAGTATTTGGAACTGTACAATCACCTGGAGAGACAGTTTTTTCAAGGATTGTTATCAGCTCCATTCTGTCCCAACCACTCTTCACAGAAGTAGTCGCTAGCTAGTTGGATTGCCGCGCACAACTCAACCCGGATTATATTTCTTCAGTGTTCAGCCAATGTAACAGGACCGTGGATAAATCAATGAAAGCCGGTGAGAAAAACATACACGCCCGGTATCCCCCAGCCGATGAGTTTACTCTGGATATGCGCTATTTCCAAACGCGGAACCTGAAAATAAGTGTTTTAGCAGCAATGCTGCTTGTTCATCCTGTGTTGTCGGGAGGGAAAGGGCCGCGCTCGACTCCCGCGGAAGGATATCACGCCCCGCTGCTATGGCACAAAAAAAAAAACTCCTCCCTATCTCCCGCGCGAGCGCGTTTTCATGTGCGCGCACCTTGTCTGGACCTTAGACGTATTAATTTTTAACCAAAACTTGATGCTTGTTCACACAGGTAAAGTATTAGCCAACTGTTGTATAATTGTTGTTGTAACTTTGATGTCCTGCACTTCTCAAATAATCAACCATAAAATTATCGGACTCTCTCAGTCAATTCTAAACCAAAGGTGGAGTGGACAAAATGGCAAGCTAGCCTAATGTAATGACATTTGACCATCATTTAAATTGGTACGAGTCATGTACGTAAGTAATCCCCCTATGCTTTGTGTACTCCCTATAGCTTTTAATTCCCAATGAATTTGATGAAATAAGCCATGGAAAAGTGCAACCAGAGGTCCACCTGCATAATAATAATAATTGGACAAAGTTCAAATAAATCGGCCCTTAGCCTGCCATCCAGGGCACTATTGATTTGGTCAGTGATAGTCTTGGTTGAGCTGTCACAGCTGCCCTCCAGGGCTGGCCAGTTGTTTTGTGCACCTGTTAAAAAAAACCTGGACAGCAGCTACATTGAAAGTGGACTATGTGGAATAAGAGTGAGGTGCTATGTAGGCAACCTCACTTAATATAAATTCTGAGAAATCAGTAGAGGCCACACAGTGTAAAAACCACCCCACTGTCTTTATTTAGTTAGTCATTTTACAGTAGTCACTCGTAAGTAGCTGCCTTGAGTTTCTTTTTCTGTCTCTTTTTCACATTGTTCTACTTTTCTTTCTCATTTTGATCAACACAATGGAAGAAACAATGAACAAATAAACAAGAGCAAAACAAAAAAGAAAATGGATAAAATGCCCCTTATCAAAAGAAAGCAGGAATTTTGGCAAGAGGTGATGGTGGTGGTGGTGATGACAATGTTGATCCAGTGCATCTGTCTGGTGCAATACAGTTTGGTAGAGACAAGACTGTACAATCTAGTGGTCAAGTCTGAGTCAACTTGACTAGGCTGGGGGTGAGAAGATGACAGATTTTGGAGTCTGGAATAATTTCCTTATCGGACTATCGGATCAATTCCGATAAACCACCACACATTTATGTTTCTCTGAAAGTGGTTGTCAGTTTAACTTTTGATATGCTTTCACATGCTAGATTGTGCCCTGGTGAACAAACTGGATGACGAGGAGGAATAACAACCCCACATTACTGATAGAAAAACTGACCCATTCAGTCTATGAAAAGTGAAATATTGATTTGGATGAGTGTGTATGGCACAAGGCAATTTTCCACCATATTGGACATTTGCGTCGCTGTAAGCCTCAGCCCACCACAATTACAGTTGCTACGTGGTAAGCTCTGCTCTGTTAGCAGCATAGCTTAGTGGCAAACAACAATGACTTTAATCTATGATCTAAAGTAGGACTTTAACACTGAAATACACTGGACTACCCAGCTAAATGGTAACCAGCATGGACAGCTAATAAGTTATACTTTTGAATCAAGTTTTTTTTTTTTAAAGGTTCATGATTTGGCTGTGTTTTAATCGATACCCTTTCAGGGTAATAAAGCACACTATAGCTCAGTGTTCCCTCCTAAATTGTCTTCTGATCAATCAGTTAGTGCAATCTTGGTACCAATGCTTTGTACACAAATCAACAAATTCACACAGGAACACTGGAAGCGATTTAGAATACACAACTGGGTAAAGATGAAATCACTGTCCAAGCTGGGCATGTGACCTTTCAAACCAACCTTTTAGGGAAAGGAGGAGACCTAGTCAGTTGTACAACTGAATGCATTGGGACAACTACCATTTGTCTAGTGGCTCAATCTTTACTTGGCAGGTCTCTAGCTCTACATGTATACCCAAAGGAAGCTGATTTGAGTTCTAATAATGGTATTGGGAATTGAAACAGAACCGATGAGGATGGAATCACTGAAAGTCAAACAGAATAGTTGAAAGGATACAGAAACACATGATTTAGATGAGTTACAGATTGAGGCTTAAGACCGTCCACCAACCTGCCTACAGTTGGTGAGGTTTAGCTCCAGATAGCACACAGCAGTAAGATCCACTGTGGCACTGAAGCACAAATACAGATCAACATGGCTCAGGAAGTGGACAACTGCTATAGCAGGAGAGACATACAGACAGACAGGGGAAACACTTGACCCAACCTGGTATGGTTGAGTCCAGCATTGCAGGACAAAGTGCTGTCCAGTCCAATACTGAATGAACTGGCCCTATCAGTCCAGATCAGTCCAATAGCTACTGTCTGAACTGGTCCAATGCAGCCCGATTCAGCTGAATACCGTTTACGCATGTCAAATACTGCTCATGTTAATTCAATACAGCTCAAGTCTGTACATTTCCGCTCAACCAAATTCAATACAGTTTGGGCTCTGGTCTGAACGACCTCCTGTACGTGCTGGTTTCAACCGATAACATCCATTATTAATAATGATAGGGTGAGCAGGAAAAGGATAAACTGACTGTTGACGTTGGCCTCAAATGGATTGGTTAAAAAAAGTTCAGCCTGAATAAAATACTGCACTGGATTTGTGATTATAGTCAAAATCCAGCATGCACAGGGGTACCCTAATGGAGAAACTATTTGGGGAAATGCTGCAACTGTGTCAATCAAACCCTCATCCTACAAGACCTTTAAGGTAATGACACTGCAAGGCAGGTTGGAGGGGCTGGGATGTTTCCTGGCTTTGGAAGACAAGCAGCATGTGGACACTGACATGAAAACCCAATTCTGGGGAAATCGTCCAAGTCCCTCACATCTGAGGCAGAAGTCCAACCAGGGTCAGCCTTCGTTTGAATCCCCCCTGCCACGTGGAGCAGCGAGCGCAGTGCAACGGACGGTCTTTCTTATCGACACGGTTTTCCCAATTCATACTCAAAACGTGTCAGTCAGTCACTCTTAAAGTTCGTGCGGTAGTGATCTAGACTGAACCTGTCTGCACATCTACAAGATAATGTTACATCAGCCAGGCATCGTGAAGCAGGGAAGAAAGGAGCCTTGGCGAATTCCAGGTCTGGTATGGAACAGTACGGTAAGCATGGTTCATTGCAGTCGGACACAGCAAGGCCCAGCTCTCTGCATAATGTACGCACACAGCACAGACGCTGGGCACCACAAGCTGCAAAAGGGCCATGGCAGCAGAGAGACGGGGCGTAAAGAGGAGGAGTGTGATGGGAAGGGTAGGACAATCAGATTCACAAAGATGGACAGACCACAGAAGAATGGCACGTTGGGCGGGAAGAGAGCGGACAAGATGGCACATAATACGGCTGGACAAGAGGAAAATAAGGGGTTGTGGTCAGGGCTAGGAGTTTTGGGCTCTGGTGGCTGTCGGCCATTGAACAGGATATGTAGGACCTTGAATGTCCTTACCCACCCCCCCAGAAAGATTGAGGGCAGCAGAGAGCTTAGTGGTAAAGGTGACGGACATTTGTCGTATCTCCATCTCTTTCGCTCCAATTGTCATATTAAACACTGTTTACATCTCTCACACATACTTACAAAGACACACATACACACACTAACACCAGCCCAGCATCCATCTGTACATTAAACGGATTCCGATGGGGCGCAACCTCTGGCATTGGGTACATTCTTCGTAGTCTGACGCCACGAAAGAGGAAATTGATTATGGAGTGCAAATTATGCTAGTTCAAGATGGTGGCGCAGTGCAGTGCCTTTACACATGTCGGCTGGATAATGTGTTCCATGGTTAGTGTGAAGGTAGAATGAGGGAGGGAAGGGGCGGGAGTGGGTAATTTACAGTAAACTACATTTATATACACACACCCATTTTACAGATATTGAATATGTACATGCTAAAACATTTTCAAAGATGTCCGTTCACAAACAAGTCAATCCAGAGAAATGTAGGCAAAGGTCTATAGTTCTCTCAATCCCCCCTTTCTCTTTCGTGGCTCCCACTCCATGTCCTTTTCCCTCAGTGGCTGGCTCACTGCCCACAACGCTAGTGGCCCTCTCTGTTCTCTTATCTCTCTGTAGTGTGGCGGTGGTTGTTGTGGGGGAAGGTGGCAGGAGGAGGGTGTCGCAGGCCCTTAGCTGTTCTTGAGCAGCACTCTATCGTCAGGGCAAGGGGAAGGAGAGGAGCCGACAGGCATCGGGAGTGAGCAAGGTGCAGGAGCGCAGGTCAGCGCTCTGAAGGGAGGCACAGCGGCGTAACAGGCAGGCACTGCTCCGTCACCTTCACACAGCCTGCGGACAGGAGGAAACAACAGGAGGTTGACAATCAACGGTCAACCTACATAACCACAATGACTGCAACACTTCCATGAGTAGACCTGGATTAAATATTTGAATCAGGAGCCAGGTTGATATCGTTGGGAAATAGGGAGAGCAAGTATCTATGTATGTTGCTACTTTAGCATGATTAAACATCTCAGAAGGAAGAAGTCAGTATCTGGAGCAGATCCCTGCTCATCAGTGGTCTGATAACCTGCAATACTCAAATACACACAAAATAAAATTAAAAAAACAGGGTACCAACCTTGGTGTATTTGGGGCTAGTGAGTCTAACGTGTAGTCTTTACCTGCCAGGTTTAGGTGGGTGAGGCTGTCCTTCAGTGGAGACATGGGGGAGGTCAGTGTGTGGATGGTCTGGTCCGTGATATTGCCACACTGACTCAGGTCCAGCTTGGTCAAGTGGGGCAGGTAGCGCACCAACAGGCGGGACGTGACATCTGTCAGTCCAGCCCGCAATTGTCGCAGCTCCGTTACGTTCTGGAACCGCCCCCCTCTGCTCTCTCCATGAGCTTTTGGACCAAGAACAAAGCAAAACATGTTACAGGACTTTAGATTCACAGTCTGTGTGTTTATCATGCTTATGCACTATGAAAAGGGAGTGGTTGTTCACTTGCAACAAGGAAACAAGCATGACAGTACAGTTTACAGATTGGCATTTGTGATATCAAGTCTATCCAATGAACACCACATTGCATCTAACCTTCCATAGTGTATTGCAAGGGTTATGGATGCCTAATCAATCATGTGTGAGACTTGTCACTAACCTGTCCGAGTGTCAGCAGGGGCGCCAGTAGCTCCCTCAGGTGCGAGTCCTTCATGTCTTCTACCCGGCTGAGGTCGAGCAGACGTAGGCAGGGACAAACAGCCTGACACAGGGCCGACACAGAGGACCAGGGACAGCCCGACACATTCAGCTCCAGTAGACCTGGGAGAGGAAGAGGAAGGCCAGGAGTTAGCATAACCCCTGAGGCAGACTAGCAATACGGCAATGAGGTGACGACAGCCCAACTACAATAGGACATGATCAGGCTATATTGATGGAAAAAGACGTGGTAGGGAGGCAGAGGTGTTGAATGAACGCAAGATACCTTGTAGACGGTTGATGAGCCACATGAGCTGCTTCTTCGAGATGTTGGTATAGCCCAGGTTAAGGGAGACTGGTTGCCTGCGGATTATACCACTCAGCATAGGAGGGGTGATGGAGCGCTGCCGGCTAAGGTCAATCTGAGTCCACAATCTCTTATCACAGCACCTGAGAGAGCAAGACAGAAAATAAAAAGACTGGGATGAGAATTAAAGAAAACGTCTGGTCTACTGTACACCATAGAATGTGAGCCACTGCAGTCAATGAATATCCTTCCAGGGATGGATTCTATTGTTCTCAACATGAAAGATGAATTTCTTAGTAGTCCAAACAGGTTTGTGTTGAACCACCCCTTCCAGCCCAACCGGATGCTGACCCCATCTGAACCTTTTGTCTAGACTTACCACCGGCTCCATGTCCGACAGACCCTCATGCAGACGCACAGCTCCCTCTGGCTGAGGTGCTGGAAGACGCGGAGCCAGACGTCGAGGCATCGCGTGGGAGGAGCCGCTGTCCAGGGGGCAGGCAGTGGGGCTCGGGGCAGGCTGGCGGTGGCCGCACCAGGTGCCGCTCCATCTGCACAGGCCGGGAGGCGAGGGCACAGCAGGGGGCTGCGTTTCATCATCTGCGAGCGTGGAGCCATCCGGGGACGGCTGTGACCGGGGTGAGGCGGCGAGGGCTGACATGCCCCCTGAGGAGTTGCTGCCTGGGCCCAGCAGGCCCTCCCCTCCCCCGTTGGATGTGGTAGTGGCAGTAGAAGCAGAAGAGTTGCTACTGTTCCTCGACGTTGGTTGGGACCTGATTGCTTGTTGCTACGGATCTTGTTGCCTTTGTTGCCCTTGCCAGTTCGTGTCGGTGGTTGGCCACCGAGCCTCCGCCGCTGCTGCTGTTGTTGGCGTTCTCCTTCTCCTGAGTCTCTCGGTCCCTCACCCCCGCCCGCGTCAGTCCATTGCGCGTCTCAGAGCCGTTGCTCGTTTACTGGTGAAGCCCTGGAACCTGGCGAGGGCCATGGCCGGAGGAAGGTGGAGGCTGGGTGGAGGAGAGAGGGGAGGGTGGAGGCAATGGGGGTAGACTTCCGACTCTCTCCCGCTCTCCCTCGTCATTCCCGTCCCGTCGTGGAGCCCCTTGCGGCCCCGTGGAGGTCCCTCCCCCTACGCCGGGCTTGTCTCCCACAACCTGCTCCTCCACCGCCTCCTCCTCCTCCTTAACACTTCCCTCTCCCCTCAGAGTCCTCACTGGCACTGAAGCCCAGCTCCGCCAGCCTCCTGTCCCTCTCTCTATCCCGTTCCCGGTTGCGCTCCCTGGCACTGTTGCTATAAGCGACGGGTGCGGGGGAGGAGGGTTCAGAGCCGCGGCGCCATCTGAACCGGGAAGGCGAGTCAGAGTCGGACTCGAGTCGGACTCGGAAGTAGACGAGCTCGATGAACTGGACTCGCGGACACGCTCAAGGAGCTGGCACATTTGCTTGAAGCGCTCCAATTTCTCGCGGTGGTGCGAAGCGCTGGTCCCTGGCTGGCCGTAGGAGGTGGGGGACTGCGTGGAGTTGGAACCCCCTCCGGAACCCTGGCCGCCTCCGGTTGAGGAGTTGGGCCCATTGGACTCTGCAGTCTCTGACACGTTGGGCTTCTGTTTCTGTCATGGGAGGAATAACGTTAGTGAAGAGAGTGACAGAGGAGCAGCTCTTAGTTACCATATGATTTATGACAGAGCTTCAATCGTTTTTTTAAAAGATAAAACTATGTTCATATGAAGAATTACCTTTTTTCAAGCGTTTTTTCATGGGCCCCTTTCATCTGAGGGAGAAGGTCAGACAGAGACAAGAAGTTGGCAAGCTGTGTTCATAGCAACTTGTCACAACTAGTAGGCAACTTACCAACTATACACTGAGTATACAAAACATTAAGGACACCTGCTCTTCCATCACACAGACTGACCAGGTGAATCCAGGTGAAAGCTATGATCCCTTATTGATGTCACTTGTTAAATCCACTTCAAATCAGTGTAGATAAAGAGGAGGAGACAGGTTAATGAAGTATTTTTAAGCCTCGAGACAACTGAGACATGGATTGTGTATGTGTGCCATTTAGAGGGTGAATGGGAAGACAAAGAATTTAAGTGTCTTTGAACGGGGGTATGGTAGTAGGTGCCAGGCGCACCAGTTTGTGTCAAGAACTGCAATGCTGCTGGGTTTTTCACACTCAACAGTTTCCCCTGTGTGTATCAAGAATGGTCCACCACCCAAAAAGACATCCAGCCAACTTGACACAACTGTGGGAAGCATTGGAGTCAACATGGGCCAGCATCCCTGTGGAACACTTTCTGCCCCTTGTAGAGTCCATGCCCCCAACTCAATATTAGGAAGGTGTTCCTAATGTTTGGTATACTCAGTGTGCATGCTAAATGTTTGCATACTGCAACACTTCACAAAGATCTTCCTACCTTCTTTTTGGGGCCGCTGTCCTGGGGCAGCTCCTTCTCCTTCTTCCTCTTGTGACCATCCTGCCGTCCCCCGTCCTCTAAAGAGGAGGGGGGTTTCTTTTTGGTGGGCGGAGGATCGTCCGTCAGCTTCCATCGGCCCACCTCCCCGTTGTCCATCCGCCTCTTCCCTGAGCCATCACCCCCGTCCTGATGTGTGGAGAAAGGAGAGGAGGATTTAAGAATATGTTCAGTGCATTCGGAATGTATTCAGACCCCTTCCCTTTTTCCACATTTTGTTACGTTACAGCCTTATTCTAAAATTGATTAAATTATTTTTTCCCCCTCAAATCTACACACAAATACCCCATAAGGACAAAGCGAAAACAGTAGTTTTTTTATAGACATTTTAGCAAACGTATTAAAAATAAAAAACAGAAATACCTTATTTACATAAGTATTCAGACCCTTTGCTATGAGACTTGAAATTGACCTCAGGTGCATTGATCATCCTTGAGATGTTTCTACAACTTGATTGGAGTCCACCTGTGGTAAATTCAATTGATTGGACATGATTTGGACAACAACTGTGGGACCTGTCTATATAAGGTCCCACAGTTGTCAGAGCAAAAACCAAGCCATGAGGTTGAAGGAATTGTCCGTAGAGCTTCGAGACAGGATTGTGTTGAGGCACAGATCTGGGGAAGGGACCAAAACATTTCTGCAGCATTGAAGGTCCCCAATAACACAGTGGCCTCCATCATTCTTAAATGGAAGAAGTTTGGAACCACCAAGACTCTTCCTAGAGCTGGCCACCCGGCCAAACTGAGCAATCGGGGGAGAAGGGCCTTGGTCAGGGAGGTGAACGAAAACCAGATGGTCACTCGGACATAGCTCCAGAGTACCTCTGTGGAGATGGGAGAACCTTCCAGAAGGACAACCATATCTGCAGGCACTCCACCAATCAGGCCTTTATAGTAGAGAGAGGCCCGACGGAAGCCACTCCTCAGTAAAAGGCACGACAGCCTGCTTGGTTTGCCAAAAAGGCAAAAGACTCTCAGACCATGAGAAACAAGATTCTCTGGTCTGATGAAACCAAATTGAATTATTTGGCTTGAATGCCAAGCGTCACGTCTGGAGAAACTCTGGCACCATCCCTACGGTGAAGCATGGTGGAGGCAGCATCGTGCCGTGGGGATGTTTTCAGCGGCAGGGACTGGGAGACTAGTCAGGATCGAGGAAAGATGAATGGAGCAAAGTGCAGAGCGATCCTTGATGAAAACCTGCTCCAGAGCGCTCAGAGCCTCAGACTGGGGTAAAGGTTCACATTTCAACAGGACAACAACCCTAAGCACACAGCAAAGACAACACAAGAGTGGGACAAGTCTCTGAATGTCCTTGAGTGGCCCAGCCAGAGCCTGGACTTGAACCCGATCGAACATCTCCGGAGAGACCTGAAAATAGCTGGTGCAGCAGACCCTCCCCATCCAACCTGACAGAGCTTGAGAGGATCTGCAGAGAAGAATGGGAGAAACTCCCCAAATACAGGTATGCCAGCTTGTAGTGTCATATCCAAGAAGGCGAGGCTGTAATCGCTGCCAAGGTGCTTCAACAAAAGTACTGAGTAAAGGGTCTGAATACTTATGTAAATCCCGATATTTCAGTTTTACATTTTTAGAAATTGCAAAGATTAAAAAAAAACTGTTTTTGCTTTAGAATGGAGTATTGTGTGTAGATTGATGAGGGGAAAAAAATGTCATCAATTTTAGAATGAGGCTGTAACGCAAATTTGGAAAAAGTCAAGGGGTTTGAATATTTTCAGAATGCACTGTATATGTAATAGCCTACCACAGTATATGAAATGGGGATAGGGTCAATGAAACACAAAATTATATTCCAATTTAAGAGCTTATTTACACAAATGATCTGTAAGGAAGAACGTGTTCCATCCCATTACAAATCGATCCTCCTACCATATCAACCATTATTGATTAATCCATACATTATAGATAAGTCCATTGTCACCCTCTCTGGTTTAGTTTTATCAGCAGAGCCTGACAGACCAGTGTTCCCAGTCACTGTTCTCACCTTACTGGTCTTGCCTTCCTTGTGGCATTTTGGACACTCCCAACAATTCGGGATTTCATCGTTTATGATGCCTTCTGCTTTACCCATCTGTAGGTTGGAGAAAATAAACAATGAAATCACAATCATCATTCAATCAATGTATGTAACCAATACTAGATAGAGCAGACATTTGACTTAAGTATGAATGGAAGAGTGTCTCTCTCTCGCTCTCACACACTACTTCTCCAGCTATGACAGCCGGCCATACACATGGAGGGTCTGGCCCCACCACTTGAGGCAGCTAGGGGTGGATGATCTCGTTGCAGATGGTACACTCCATCAGAGAGAGGCTAAACTTCTCTTCTTCCGTGTCCACCGTGTCCTCCTTCCCCGCCTCCCCACACGAGAAGCACTGCCGTGTGGGGGCAACACAGGCTGCAGGGAAGAAAATAAAAACATAACCATGTTACATAACCATGTTAAACAATGTAATATACACATTAGGTTTGGAATGTAGGCCTGTATTTATTCAATATAAATCTAATATTATATGTGCGTAACCAATATAAATGTGTATATCTACATAAATCAAATATTGTATGTGGGTCCGTTCAGGATAGAGGGCTCAGATGTGGAGCTGTAACTATGTACTCATTCACTATGGATGGTACATTTATTATGTATCCAAATTGAAGCTCAGAAATAAAAAATTGGACACCTGCTGCTCTTATGAGGACCTAGCTAATTGAGAGTGTGTGGATGAAAGCAAATGCATTAATTTAGAGATATTTGCCTGCCGCTTCAAAAAAAAGAGGTAGAGGAGGAGTGCTTTTTCAGAACACAGGGACAGAGCACTGAATATATTAGGTTTATTTTCTTTGACACATTACCCCCAGATGTCCAGCTCAACATTTTTCAATAACCTGCCAACAGTGGAATTTTTGACGGTATCAAAAAATAAAAACTGTACTGAGGTGAAAATGACTCACATATGAGGTTCAACAGAATCTAGCCTTGATCCATTGACAAATGATTAGGCATTCATATGAGAGTAGGTCTTCATTCTGCACAGATTCTGTGGATTAGTATCTCTGTAGCCATCCAACCTAATTTCCTTCCTTCCCCACAAGATCACAGTCTCCCAGCTATCCGTCTAAAAACATAACTGATCAAAGCAAATTACTACCCTCCAAACAATAACAAAAAAACACCCAAGTAACAATGCTCAGTTACCAAGGAAACGCATCACATTTCCAACATCTAAGCTACCAGCCATCTACGCCATTTTAAGCATTCGCAAACCAATCAATAAAAATCACTCTGAATCATTTAAGGCGTTCAAACAAGCTATCCATTTTCATGCAGGGGATGACTACTCTATTTTGATGACAATCGCTCTCTCTGAAACAGCTTTGCTAAACCAGAGGCTGATTTGCAGAATGTAAGCGCAAACAGTTGATATGTCATACAGTGCCTTCAGAAAGTATTAATTCCCCTTGACTTATTCCATATTGTTGTGTTACAGCCTGAATTCAAAATATATTTTCGTCTTTCACCAATCTACACAATACCTCATAATGAAAAAGTGAAAGCATGTTTGTAGAAAATTGCTAATTTATTGAAAATTAAATACAGAAAATTAATTTACATAAGTATTCACCCCTGAGTCAATAGAAGCACTTTGGCGGCAATTACAGCTTTGAGTCATCTTGGGTATGTCTGTATCAGCTTTGCACATCTGGATTTGGGGATTTTCTCAAATTCTTCCTTGGAGATTTTCTCAAGCTCTGTTAAATTAGATACGGATCAGTGGTGAACAGCAATCTTCAAGTCTTTCCACAGATTTTAAAATGGGATTCAAGTCTGGGCTTTGGCTGAACCACTCAAGGGACTTTCACATTCTTGTTCTGAAGCCATTCCAGCGTTGCTTTTGGCTGTATGCTTGGGGTCATTGTGTCCTGTTGGAACGTTAATCTTCACCCCAGTCTAAGGTAGATTTGCAGACTCTAAAGCATGTTCTCATTTGCCTTGTATTTAGGCTCCCTCATTGTTCCCTATCGTTACTGTAACAGTCTCCCAGTCCCTGCCGCTGAAAAGCATCCACATACCATGATGCTGCCACCACCATACTTCAAGGTAGGGATGGTGTTAGACAGGTGATGGAGCGGTGCCTGGTTTCTCCAGACATAGTGCTGTGCATTCAGGCCAAAAGTAAAATGTTTGTCTCATCAGACCACAGAATCTTTGGCCTTATGATCTCAGGAGCCTTTTTGCAAACTCCAGGTGTGCCGTCATTTGCCCATTTCTCAGGAGTGGCTTCCGTCTGGCCACTCTCCCATAAAGCCCAGATTGGTGAAGTGCTGTCGAGACTCATTTTCATTCATTTTAATTTATTTAGCCAGGATAGTCATATATATTATATTATATTATAGTCCACTCCGTAACAATTGCCACTGTTTTCCAGGGAGTCCTGAGTTCCATAGAATCAATAAATAAAAAAAGACATGCAGCATACAGTGGCTTGCGAAAGTATTCACCCCTTGGCATTTTTCCTCTTCTGTTGCCTTACAACCTGGAATTTAAATGGATCCCAAAGGGAGATTAATACTTTGCAAAGGCACTGTCACATACAAAAGCACATCTAAGACTGCTTTCCTTCTGGCAGGTTCTCCCATCTCAGCCAAGGAATTTTGTAGTTCTGTCAGTGGTCAATGGGTTCTCTGGTCACCTCCTGACCAAGGTCCTTCTTGCCTGGTTGCTTAGTTTGGTTGGATGGCCACCTCTAGGCAGAGATCTGGGTAGTTCCATATATTTTCCCACCAATGTGCTCTTGGAAACTTTCAACACTCTAGAAATTGTTTTATACCCTTCCCCAGATATATGCATCATTACAATTATATCTCAGAGATTTACGGACAGTTCCTCTGACTTCATGGTATAGTTTCTGCTCGGACATGCACTGTCAACTGTGGGACCTTATATAGACAGGTGTTTTTCTTTTTTAAATCATGTCCAAACAATTGAATTGGCTGCAGGTGGACTCCAATCAAGTTGTAGTGACATAGTTATCAAGGAAATTGGATGCACCTGAGTGTCAAATGGGTGTGCATATTTATGTAAATCAAGGGTATGAATAATTTCTTTAGGCACTGTAACTGTAGTCATCAATGGGTTGTGTCGCTCGATTGTGTATCATAAACATAAGAGTTTATATTCCAGTCTAAACAGTGGTTTCGGTTTAGATGGGATCTCAATGAGTGTGAGGATATACCAAAAGCTCTTAAAGCTCGTCCTTTCACGTTCGGGGAAAAGACGCTGGTCACAACATGTTAGCAGTTTATGTGGAGACTCCTTCTTCACGTGTTTATTGTTTGGCAGGGGGTGGATGGTTTGTGTAACAGGAAAAACAACCTTAACTTGAGTCTTGCGTGGATAACCTACAATATCGATCGGGTTCAAGTCCGGGCTCTGGCTGGGCCACCCAAGGACATTCAGAACTTGTCCCCTGAAGCCACTCCTCAAGCGTTCGTCTTGGCTGTGTGCTTAGGGTCGTTGTCCTGTTGGAAGGTGAACATTTCCCCATTCTGAGGTCTTGAGCACCTCTGGAGCAGGTTTTCATCAAGGATCTCTCTCTGTACTTTGCTCTGTTCATCTTTCCCTTGATCTTGACTAGTCTCCCCTGTCCCTGCCGCTGAAAAACATCCCCAACAGCATGATGCTGCCACCACCATGCTTCACCGTAGGAGATGGTGCCAGGTTTCCCCCAGACGGATGCTTGGCATTCAGGCCAAAAAGTTCAATCTTGGTTTCATCAGACCAGAGAATCTTGTTTACATTTACATTTTAGTCATTTAGCAGACGCTCTTATCCAGAGCGACTTACAGGAGCAATTAGGGTTAAGTGCCTTGCTCAAGGGGCAAAGACAGATTTTCACCTAGTCGGCTCGGGATTAGAACCAGCGACCTTTCTGGGTTACTGGCACAACGCTCTTAACCACTAAGCTACCTGCCGCCCCCATTGTTTCTCATGGTCAGAGTCCTTTACGTGCTTTTTGGCAAACTCCAAGCGGGCTGTCATGTGCCCTTTTACTGAGGAGTGGCTTCCGGTCTGGCCACTCTACCATAAAGGCCTGATTGGTGGAGTGCTTCAGAGATGGTTGTCCTTCTGGAAGGTTCTCCCATCTCCACAGATGAACTCTGGAGCTCTGTCAAAGTGACCACTCGGGTTCTTGGTCACCTCCTGACCAAGGTCCTTCTCCCCCGATTGCTCAGTTTGGCCGGGCGGCCAGCTCTAGGAAGAGTCTTTGTGGTTCCAAACTTCTTCCATTTAAGAATGATGAGGCCACTCTGTTCTTGGGGACCTTCAATGCTGCAGACATTTTTTGGTACCCTTCCCCAGATCTGTTCCTCGACACAATCCTGTCTCGGATCTTTACGGACAATTCCTTCGAACTCATGGCTTGGTTTTGCTCCGACATGCACTGTCAACCTGTGGGACCTTATATACAGTTGAAGTCTGGAAGATTACATACATTGTTGGAGTCATTAAAACTCCGTTTTCAACCACTCCACAAATGTCTTGTTAACAAACTATCGTTTTTGGCAAGTACGGTTAGGACATCTACTTTGTGAATGTATTTTCCCAAAAATTGTTTACAGACAGATTATTTCACTTATAATTCACTGTATCACAATTCCAGTGGGTCAAAAGTTTACATACACTAAGTTGACTGTGCCTTTAAACAGCTTGGAAAATTCCAGAAAATGATGTCATGGCTTTAGAAGCTTCGTGATAGGCTAATTGACATTATTTGAGTCAATTGGAGGTGTACCTGTGGATGTATTTCAAGGCCTACCTTCAAACTCAGTGCCTCTTTTGCTTGACATCATGGGAAAATCAAAAGAAATCAGCCAAGACCTCAGAAAAAAATGCGTAGACCTCCACAAGTCTGGTTCATCCTTGAGAGCAATTTACAAAATGCCCTGAAAGTACCATGTTCATCTGTACAAACAATAGTACGCAAGTATAAACACCATGGGACCACGCAGCCGTCATACCGCTAAGGAAGGAGACGCGTTCTGTCTCCTAGAGATGAACGTTTCCCGTGCGAAAAGTGCAAATCAATCCCAGAACAACAGCAAAAGGACCTTTGTGAAGATGCTGGAGGAAACAGGTACAAAAGTATCTATATCCACAGTAAAAGGAGTCCTATATCGACATAACCTGAAAGGCCGCTCAGCAAAGAAGAAGCCACTGCTCCAAAACTGCCATAAAAAAGCCAGACCTACGGTTTGCAACTGCACTGGGGATAAAGATCGTACTTTTGGAGAAACGTCCTCTGGTCTGATGAAACAAAAAATAGAACTGTTTGGCCATAATGACCATCGTTATGTTTGGAGGAAAAAGGGGGGTACTTTGCAAGCCGAAGAACACCATCCCAACCGTGAAGCACGGGTGTGGCGGCATCATGCTGTGGGGGTGCTTTGCTGCAGGAGGGACTGGTGCACTTCACAAAATAGATGGCATCATGAGGAAGGAAAATTGTGGATATATTGGAGCAACATCTCAAGACATCAGTCAGGAAGTTAAAGCTTGGTCGCAAATGGGTCTTCCAAATGGACAATGACCCCAAGCATACTTCCAAAGTTATGGCAAAATGGCTTAAGGACAACAAAGTCAAGGTATTGGAGTGGCCATCACAAAGCCCTGACCTCAATCCTATAGAACATTTGTGGGCAGAACTGAAAAAAGCGTGTGCGAGCAAGGAGGGCCTACAAACCTGACTTCAGTTACACCAGCTCTGTCAGGAGTGAATGGGCAAATTCACCCAACTTATTGTGTGGGGAAGCTTGTGGAAGGCTACCCAAAACGTTTGACCCAAGTTAAACAATTTAAAGGCAATGCTACCAAATACGAATTAGTGTATGTAAACTTCTGACCTTACTGGGAATGTGATGAAAGAAATAAAAGCTGTAATAAATCATTCTCTCTACTATTATTCTGACATTTCACATTCTTAACATAAAGTGGGAGAGCCTAACTGACCTAAAACAGGGATGTTTTACTTGGATTAAATGTCAGGAATTGTGAAAAACTGAGTTTAAATGTATTTGGCTAAGGTGTATGTAAACTTCCCAACTTCAACTGTAGACAGGTGTGTGCCTTTCCAAATCATGTCCAATCAATTGAATTTTTACCACAGCTGGACAATCAAGTTGTAGAAACATCTAAAGGATGATCAATGGAAACAGGATGCATCAGAGCTCAATTTCGAGGCTCATAGCAAAGGGTCTTAATACCTAAGGTATGTTATTTATTGTTAATACATTTGCAAAAATGTCTAAAAACCTGTTTTCACTTTGTCATTATGGGGTATTTTGTGTAGATTGATGGGGGAAAAAATTTATTTAATCCATTTTAGAATAAGGCTGTAACATAACAAAAATGTGGAAAAGGGGAAGGGGTCTGAATATTTTCAGAATGCACTGTATGTCCTGTGCATGTTCCAAAGGTTAGTGCCAGTTGTTCCAGCCTATCTAGAAAACGGTTGTACAATTTTACATTTACTAATGCATTCACTTTTTCCGGATGCAATGGAGCAGTGGCACTTTTCCTAATGAGAGTACAATAATATTGGTAACGATGCAAATGTAGGAGGTGCAAAAATAGCCTATTTTATTGCCTTATTGCCTTACCTCCATAACTTGCTACATTTGCACACACATGTTATATATTTTTGGTTGTATTTTTGACTTTATGTTTTTTTTTAACCCCATATGTAACTCTGTGTTGTTGTTTTTATCGCACTTGCTTTTGCTTTATCTTGGCCAGGTCGCAGTTTGTAAATGAGAACTTGTTCTCCCAACTGCTTACCTGGTTAAATAAAGGTTAAATAAAAATTAAATTAAATAAAATAAAAACAGCGGAGTATATGAAAATGGCAAAAATGAGAAGTGCGTTATTAGGGGCTGGAATTGCCAGGACCTCATCAATACGATATTTCGTACGATATGTATCGCGATTTTCACAATTCTATATGTATTGCAATTCGATAATGTAATTTTGTTGCGATTCGATGTTCAAACATATTGCTCACCATATGTCTACTGCAGAGGGACAAGAGATAGCCATGAGAAAACAAGTTTTGATCAGTCATGGAAATAAAAAATGGCTGAAAACAAATTGGCTGCCTATTTAAAAAGAAGATGGAGAACAAACTATGAACGACAAATACTGGAGTTTTGGTGCAGGTACACCCAACTAGCGCCGAAATAATATTGCAATATTGTAGAAAAACGATACAGTATATCCTCAAAAATAATATTGTGATATGCAACTATCGATTTCTCCCCATCACTAGTGTGCGTTCTAATTACCGCTATGCACTGTCGGAGCAGACAGGACTGCTTCATCCTTCGGGCCCGCCAAACTTTTTCATGTCCTTGCAGAAGTGGCACTCGCCGCACTCTGTCCGCATGCAGGCCTGACAGCGCCGGCACCGCGTCCCGTGGCCGGTGCCCCTCCCAGAGCCTTACTTGCCTGACATTCCCTCTGCAGTCAACTGGGGAGAGGAGAGAAACACAGGTCAATACAAATATACACTACATATACTAGATGCCTGCAGTCAGACCCTCCCCACTGGAGAAAAAAAAGAGATACAGGTAAACATAAATGTTTTGTTACATTACAGCCTTATTCTAAAACTTTTTTAAAAATATAATCTCACTCTACACACACATACCCCATAATGACAAAGCGAAAACAGGTTTTTAGAAATGTTTGCAAATTTATAAAATACAAACAGAAATACCTTATTTACGTAAGTATTCAGACCCTTTGCTGAGACTCTAAATTGAGCTCAGGTGCATGCTGTTTCCATTGATCATCCTAGAGATGTTTATACAACTTGATTGGGATCCACCTGTGGTAAATTCAATTGATTGGACATGATTTGGAAAGGCACACCGATCTATCTAATATAAAGTTCCCACAGTTGACAGTGCAATGTCAGAGAAAAAAACCAAGCCATGAGAGTCAAGAAATTCTCCAGTAGAGCTCCGAGACAGGATTGTGTTGAGGCACAGATCTGGGGAAGGGTACCAAAAAATGTCTGCAGCAGATTCGAAGGTCCCCAAGAACACAGTGGCCTCCATCATTCTTAAATGGAAGAAGTTTGGAACGCACCAAGACTCTTCCCTAGAGCTGGCCGGCCAAACTGAGCAATCGGGGGAGAAGGGCCTTGGTCAGGAGGTGACCAAGAACCCAATGGTCACTCTGACAGAGTTCCTCTGTGGAGATGGGAAAAACCTTCCAGAGACAACCATCTCTGCAGCACTTTACCAATCAGGCCTTTGTGGCCAGACGGAAGCCAGTCCTCAGTAAAAGGCACATTACAGCCCGCTTGGGAATTTGCCAAAAGGCAACTAAAGGACTCTCAGACCACGAGAAACAAGATTCTCTGGTCTGATTAAACAAATCTTGAACTCTTTGGCCATCCCTACGGAAGCATGGTGGTGGCAGCATCATGTTGTGGGAATGTTTTTCAGCGGCAGGGACTGGGAGACTAGTCAGGATCGAAGGAAAGATGAATGGCGCAAAGTATAGATAGAGATCCTTAATGAAAACCTGCTTCAGAGTGCTCAGGACCTCAGAATGGGGCGAAGGTTCACCTTCAACAGGACAATGACCCTAAGCACACAGCCAAGACTACGCAGGAGTGGCTTCCAGGACAAGTCTCTGAATGTCCTTGAGTGGCCCAGCTAGAGCTCGGACTTGAACCCGATCAAACATCTCTGGAGAGACCTGAAAATAGCTGTGCAGCGATGCACCCCATCCGACCTGACAGAGAGCTTGAGAGGATCTACAGAGAAAAATGGGAGAAACTCCCCAAATACAGGTGTGCCAGCTTGTAGCATCATACCCAATAAGACTCAAGGCTGTAATCGCTGCCAAAGGTGCTTCAACAAAGTACTGAGTAAAGGGTCTGAAGACTTGCGTAAATATAATAGTTCCGTTTTTAAAAATGTTTATAAATTAGCAAAACATTCCTAAAACCTGTTTTTGCTTTGTCATTAGGGGCATTGTGTGTAGATTGATAGGGGGGAAAAACTATTTTATCCACTTTAGAATAAGGCTGTAATGTAACAAAATGTGGAAGACGTGAAGGGGTCTGAATACTTCTTGAAGAATGCACCGTACATAACAGATAGTCTTATGCACTACATAACTGCAGCTACAGCCTATACCATATACTGTCTGACATCCCCTCTGCAGTCAACTGAGGAGAGAGGTCAACACAAACTTTACATACACTACAGTCAACTGGAAAACAGGAGACAGGTTAACATCCGGACATCCCCACTGCAGTAACTGAAGAAAATTAGACAGGTTAGCAGAAATATACACTGCAAATACAGATAAGCACACCACAATCTGGATATCCCCTCATGTCATATGGGAGGGAGGACAAACAGTTCATGAACATACACAAACTGGAGGTGCTCCAAAGACAGCAGGATAGCTAAAGAGAAGGAAAGAGGAGAAGGGACAAGAGCTATTCAGTGAACATACTGAACACGCATGCCAGACAGAGAGAAAAGACTGACAGTGCAAACACTAGTGGGCAACAGGAGGCCTGTCTGCTCTGTCCAGACTACTCCTCAGACAGACACCATGGGTGCTGACAGGCTATAGCTATAAGCGCATGGTCTATGCTCCTTACCCCATGTTATCAAATCCAACAAGGCACATACTGCAGGGAGTGTATGGAATCTCCGCATTCCAAGGCCTCCTAATAAAAATAGGCTTGGTTTACTCTTAGCCCAAGCCCATGTGACAAGCCCCAAGCTAGTTGCATAACTTAGAACACAAAGCCTTGGGAGCTTAACAGATATTGTTTCTTGTACCAACGAATCCCGCCTCGCCCCTTCACTCCAGGAACTAGTACAGGTGATTCTAAATTTCCTTGAACAGCCAGGATCAAAGAGCACATGGCTAAGGCACTGAGGCCCTGGGTCTTCTCTTCTGTAAACAAGAATGTGGTTCCTGCCTAGAACAAAAGACTGGCCGGGAAGATAATTATTGCATCATGAGTGACTGAGGATATTGAGGTGTTTTGAAGGTTCAAATGTGCATTGCGTGGGCAACTAAACAGATATAACAGGGGCTGAGAGAATGGGCTTTGAAATGTCTAATGGTCCCATGATGCATCATTAGATCGCGGACATTTGTTTAAGAGGGCCAACTTTAATGTTGGTGGGCCAACCTCTGGATGGTGCTTAAAGGCATAGTGCTTATTTAAAAACCTAGAAACAGAACTGTACAGGCCTATCTACTGTACAATTACACGAGGGTTAGGCATATTTTGCCTGTTAACGAGTAATACACAACGAAAAGTGATTCCTCGGATAGAATTCAGAAGGCTTTTTTGACTTTTGGGGTGTTGCGAGTGCAGTGTGTCTGGATTTTAAAGACCAGCGATTCAAGGGTGCATGTCATCTGCTCCGTCCAGCATGAGTTTTGCTAGCACAGACTGGAATATGTTTCTGGGATTCATCCGAGGTCATTGAGTACCACATCAGTCACGGCTTCATTAATGTGCATCGACAACGTTTGTCCCCACAGTGACAGTAATCGTACATATCCCAACCAGAAGCAATGATTTACAAGCAACGTCCGCACTGAGCTGAAAGGCTAGAGCTGCTGCTTTCAAGGGGAGCGGGACACTAATCCGGACGCTCATAAGAAATCCGCTTCCACAACCTCCGACGAGCCATGAAACAGGCAAAGTGTCAATACATGACTAAGATCGAATCCTCATCACCAGCTCTGACTGCCTCGTCGGATGTGGCAGGGCTTGCAAACTATCACCGGATTACAAAGGGAAACCCAGCCGTGAGCTGCCCAGTGACGCTAGCCTACCAGACGAAGCTAAATGCCTTCTATGCTTGCTTTGAAGCAAGCAACACTGAACCATGCATGAAAGCACCAGCTGTTCCAGATGACTGTGTGATCACTCTTGTAGCCAATGTGAGTAAGACATTTTAAAACGGTTAACATTCAAGGCCAGACGGATTACCAGGACACGTACTCAGAGCATGCGCTGACCAGCTGGCAAGTGTTTTCACTGACATTTTCAACCTCTCCCCTGACCCAGTCTGTAATACCTACATGTTTCAAGCAGACCACCATAGTCCCTGTGCCCAAGAACGCCAAAGTAACCTCTCTAAATGACTATCACCACTAGCACTCACACATCTGTAGCCATGAAATGCTTTGACAGGCTCACATCAAGACCATCATCCCAGACCCATCATTCGCATACCGCCCCAACAGATCCACAGATGACGCTAATCTCTATAGCAAATCCCTGCCCTCTCCCACCTGGACAAGAGGAACACCTATGTGAGAATGCTGTTCATTGACTACAGCTCAACATTCAACACCATAGTGCCCACCAAGCTCACCTCCCTCTGCAACTGGATCCTGGAATTCCTGACGGGCCACCCCCAGCTGGTGAGGGTAGGCAACGAAACATATCTGCCATGCTGACCCTCAACACGGGGGGCCCTCAGGGGGTGCGGCATGCTTAGTCCCTCCTACTCCTGTTTACCCATGGCTGTGTGGCCACTCACGACTTCAACACCATCATTAAGTTTGTTGACGACACGACGGGTGGTAGGCCTGATCACCGACGACAATCAGAAAGCTTATAGGGAGGAGGTAAGAGATCTGGCAGTGTGGTGCCTGGACAACAACCTCTACCTCAAAGTCAGCAAGATAAAGGGAGCTGATTGTGGACTACAGGAAACGGAGGGCCGAAAGCACGCCCCTTGCATTCACACTCGTCAGTGCTGTAGTGGAGTGGGTTGAGAGCTCCAAGTTCCTCGGTTTCCACATCACTAAGGACCTATCATGGTCGACATACACCAACAGTTGCAAAGAGGGAACAACAACGCCTCTTCCCCCTCAGGAGGCTGAAAAAGATTTACTGTAGGTGCTAAGATCCTCAAAAAGTTATACAGCTGCACCATTGAGAGCATCTTGACTGGCTGCATCACCACTTGGTATGGCAACTGCTTGGCATCCGACTGCAAGGTGCTACAGAGGTGGTGCATACGTCCCAGTACATGACTGGGGCCGAGCTCCCTGCCATCCAGGACCTCTATACCAGGCGGTGTCAGAGGAAGGCCCTACAAAGACTCCAGCCACCCAAGTCATTGACTGCTCTCTCTGCTACCACATGGCAAGCAGTACCGATGCACCAAGTCTGGAACCAACAGGACCCTTAACAGCTTATACCCCAAGCCATAAGACTGCTAAAATAGTTGGTTAAATAGTTAACTCAAATAGCTCCCGGACTATCTACATTGACCATTTTTGCAACAACAAAAAAAATGTACTCATCACTTATGCTTCTGCTTATTATCTATCCTGTTGCCTAGTCACTCTATTCCTAGTTATATGAACATATATACCTTAATTACCTTGTACCCTGCACATCACTCGGTACTGGTACCCTGTATATAGCCAAGTTATCATTACTCATTGGGTATTTATTATTACTTTTCTATTTTTTCTTTGTCTCTGCATTGTTGGGAAGGGCCCGTATAAGTAAGCACTTCACTGTTGGTGCCACCTGTTGTTTACGAGCTAATGTGACAAATAAAATTAGCATTTGATTTCATGTCAGATGTGTAGTAGGGTTGGAAACATATTTGAGGAGCCACCGTACAATATGCTACTAAAATATCGCGAATATCCAAAAATCATCTTGCACTGTTGACGACTAAATCATTTGAGACTGTTCAATTTGTGTGCTTATTTACAAAATTGGTCACATTCTCATTAAATAATCTTAGTTCATTCATTTGGACTTAATTTTCAACATATTGATACAGCCCCAACTGATAAAACTGCACAGTTTTAATTCAATAGAGTATAGTCTTGCATGTCCCGATATATTGTCAATGTCCAAGTATCTTGCATTATTTGATTTAATTCATATAATCAGCCCAACCCTAATGTATAGGCTATACTTTGCATGAATTAATGTAGATAAATAGATGCGTGTGGAATATAATGAGACAAGAGGATGCACTGACACCAAGCTGGTTTAGGAGGGGGCAGAAAAGCAGAGATGAGGATATTATAGGATTATTTATAAATTAGGAGCCAAACATGGACCAAGTGTATCCTCTCTCTCTCCATCTCACACACAAGAGAAGGGGCTAAGGAAGGAAGAGGGTATAGAAGGACATAGGCATGAGATTGCAGAAACCTAACTGAGATAGATGTTTAGTACCAGCCCGCACTCAATGAAATCAAAACAGTCCCATTTCAATGTGTGCCTCCCCAGAGGAACCTTTGCCAATTAAGCCTGGCATTAAAATGGGTGTGTTATAGCGCAGTAAACTTACACCCAGTGACATGTTTTATAGGAAATAATTCAGTAAATACTGGGGTTTGATTCATGAGATGGAAACAAATCATTCAACCAAGTCTTGGCGATGCACTCAGCTACTGTGGCACAAGCTTGTTAGCCTAGCGTGCTTGCTAACAATCACAACAAGCATTTACTTAGCATACAAATCATTATTGCTAAAACATTAACATTTCACTGTAATGTTATTGTTGGGAGGCACTTGGCCATTCTGTAAGGATACGTGGCTGCCCACGTTATGGCCTGTAGCGCAATATTGAATTGGATGACCAGCTAACGTTGGCCCCTGGCTAGCTACAATGAAGATGCGCAGCCAATAACCCAGCAGCCTTCGCGTTAGCTAGCTAACCCAGTGTGGCTGCTTTACTAGCTACTGTACGTGGTTAGTTCACTACATGTTTGTGTAGTGAACATGCTGTATTGAATAACATTAGAAAAAAATGCATTATTTATATAAATGAATAAAATGATCAATTGATTAGACAAAATTACTCAATCATCTCTCCTCTATTCGATTCCTGCAATATGCTCTTCCTCGTTCATATTGCTCATGCATCTTAAAAAACAATGTAGTTGATACCTTATCACATTGAAGATGAGTTTAGTGGTAAACTGTTATAATTACTAACCTCTTGGTATCAGGTCATATACTCCTTGGTCGCGCATGAAATAATATTATTAGCCAACAGTTAGCTATCTTCACGATTCGCTGTTAGGGGATCGCTTCCTTGTTTCTTTCTCCTGCAGCCTTTCTTGCTGATTCTGGGTCCTGTGTGGCACGTTCACATTACGTTCCATGTTGTTACAGTAATAATGGTAGCTAAAGCTAGCTAGATTTTCCTTAGCGCGTGTTCCCTCTACTCTGGAATTAGGCAGAGATGTAAAGGATTGCCAATGGGTATGTAACAATACCATTTCAAACTTGTAACGCCAAGAGCGTTTCTTTGTGCCATTCACTCCTTTCTTTGACCCCCTCTCCCTGTTTCTTGGTCTCTCAAAACGTCTTCCAACGTCTTCTTGAAATATTCAAAACCGGCATTATTTCGAGAGAAGGCGTTTTGTAAAAAATAAAAATAAAGTATTTCGCAGTTTAAACGTCTCTTTCAAAATAAAAAGAGAATCTGTAGAGCAATGGCTATATTGTTCTCGTTTTCTATTATTGTGTTTCTTGTTTGTGTTTTATTACTCGTCCTACTGCGCTTCAATTATTAACACGGTTTAATTGTCCATATATTCTTGGTAAGATATCATGTCATCGTTCTCCATTTTTGTCTTGAAAAAATTAAATAAATAAATATAGTAAATAAAATATGTGGAGAAAAAATATTTCTTGATTGGAGTAGAAGTCTATGGGTGTGGATTTGTAGTATAAGAGCGTAGAACCAACCAACCCAAAGTTATAATTGTCCCACTAAAAGGCTGCAGCCTTGTTGACATTCATATTAATCAGTAAACATCTGTATGTATTCTGTATGGATGGAGAATTGTGGAGAGCAGTGGGCAATTTCTTTCTGTGTCTAAAATATCCACAAACAAATTTTCTGATAAACTGCTTACATTCAAAAAAACGGTGTGAAGAGACAGAAGGGTAAAAAAAAAATGGTTGTAAAGGGGTTATCCCACTGGCTGTGAGTGAATCCCATTGTAATGTTCTGGATAAGCGTCTGCTAAATAGTAAATGTAAATGTAGATTACCCCAGAGGGTTTCCCAAACTCGGTCCTGCCCTAGCACTATTTACCCTTCGGTTAAAATAGCCAACTCATCATCAAGCTTTGATTGTTTGAATCAGCTGTGTAGTGCTATGGTAAAACCCCAAAACTCCCAGAGGGGCCCCCGGTCGGTTGGGGAAGCTGTTTTCCTATGCCGGGTTGATGTTCATGGTTCAAATAGGTATGATGTGTTTGGGACAACATAGGTATGTAGGATAATGTGGAAATCCAGCACCCGGCTCTCATTCAACCTGTCTATATGCGGCAACAGTGAGCCTGGAGAAGAGATTAGGTATGATGTTTCTGGACACATTAGATATGTGTTTCTAGATAGAGTATCTAAACTTGAAAATCCATCTCCAAGTCTGAAGTAAGACTTTTGATGTGGCAATTCTCTCTCTCTCTCTCTCTCTCTCTCTCTCTCTCACACTCACCTCCCTCACCTCCACTCACACACACACTCACACTCACACACACACACACACACACACACACACACACACTCCACACACACCAGTTATAAACCACCCAGTGAATTCATAATACCCATAAACCCTAGTGGTCAAACAGGAAATGGTTTCAATAGTTTTTCCACAATTTATTTTTCACACAGAAATTTTAAAACACTTACTATGAGGCTGTGTTTTTTGTAGGCTTACCCTAGCGTGGCGTTTTGATAAGCATGTACATTTCTCTCGGACAAGTGGCTTGTCAATATATTCAGCTCTAATTTACTCAGATTCAAAACACAAATTAGCATAAAAGTACCTGTGCAAACTACTGAAATCACCATGCTGCTCCTGTTTTCATCTCTAGCTACCACAACTGCTGGGTATTGTGTCAATTTAA